>NC_053041.3:596318373-596943373 GCF_002575655.3 Aegilops tauschii subsp. strangulata
GGTGGATCCTCAGGACTACTTCAGGAACGAGCAGAGCATCCCGCCGCTACTGGCCAAGTAAAGTAGTACTCTTGCATGCATGGAGATATTTTGTAGCGCGTACGTGGTTGGCGTACGTTTTAATTAAATGCCCAACTAATTAGTAGTAGAATAAGGATCGATCGCGCATATGATAATTAATTAGTCGGAAGAAGAGTTGCCTACCCCCTTAGGTGTTCGTTCTAATATAATGGCGAAAATTAGCAAAGAAATGATAATTTTAAGTTGGAAGAGTTGCCTACCCTTAGAGCATCTTCAGCCGTTGGCCCCCCAGGGGGCCTAAAATCGCCGCCTGGGGTGAGCCGGTCCAAAAAATCGGCCTGGGGGCGAGTTGGTCCCCAGCCGCCGGCACCAGGGCCTGGGGGCATGTCTGGCGGCGCCGGGATGTTGGATGACAAAAAAACATTCAGACACGAGTAGAGCCCCTACATGGCGGAGGTCCGGACTCTTGTAAATCTCCCACCAATTTGTGGTATGTTTGTGAAAATTCAAACATCCGGCCACACGGATGTTTACAACACGGCGTTGGATGACAAAAAAACGTTCAGCCATTCAAGGTCGGTTTAGGGTCCGCCATTAGAGATGCACGAATAAAACCCCGAGAGCAGTCTAGCCCCTGCTCCCCCCCCCCCCCCCCCCCCCCCCCCGGTCCCAGTCTCCGCTCCTGGCGACACGAGTAGAGCCCCTACATAGCGGAGGTCCGGACTCTTGTAAATCTCCCACCAATTTGTGGTATGTTTGTGGAAATTCAAACATCCGGCCATGTGGATGTTTACGGTACGATGTTGGATGACAAAAAAACCTTTCAGACATTCAGGGTCGGTTTAGGGTCCGTCATTAAAGATGCACGAATAAAACCCCGAGAGCGAGGGGAGTGTTTTTTGGTCGTTGTTGTGAAAGCAGAGAGGGGAGAGTTGCCTACCAGAAGGGACGCAGACTCCATCCACTCCGGTGACACACCGGACTTGCCGTATCCCGACAACAAACTTGGCGGTGTTAAAAAAAAATAAAATAAAAAATTGTCCAGCTGCGAAGCAAAGCAAAGATCCCTCATTGTCGCGACTCCAGTGGTGGTTTCCGGCGCAAGGTGGCATGCATGCTGCCATTGACAACCCAAGCCCAAACCGTGTGCTCCCACCCGGTAGGGTGACGGAGCAAGAGGACAAAGCAAGCATAAATATCTATCAGACCGGGACGGGGACGTGAGTCCCGGTCGCCCACAGCTCGCTCGGCACCAAACAAACCGTGTGCTCTGCTGTTTCCATTGACGGACGCCACACCAAAAACCACGAGCTCCCGCGCCCACCGATACCCGCTCGCTCTCCTTCTCCCCCCGCGCTTTTATCTACTCCACCAGACAAGACCAGAGATGATCATCATACTAGCATACAGCACCACCACAGGGAAAGCCAGCAAGGGAATCACATCCTACCTAGTGTAGAGTACGTGCTTGTGCTCACCGGCAATGTGCAGAGGGACGGTGGACGACCTCCGCCCGCTCGGGCCCCGGCGGCTCGACGTGCGCGCCTTCTACCTCCGCCTCTCCTCCTCCTCCCACTCATCCGCGTCGCCACCGCCCGCGGAGCTCACGCTCGTCTACCGCCCGGCCATCGGCGGCGCCGCGCTGGAGCTGGCCGGCCGCGCGCTCCCGCCGGCGTGCCCCGCCGAGGCCACCCTCCTGCGCGTCCGCGGCGCGGCCGACGGTGCGGACGACGCGCCGGCGTACGCGAGCGCCGACCGCGTCTCGGCCGCCGAGGGCGCGCGCTTCGAGGTGTACGCCGGGCAGGAGCTCGCGGCGGAGGGCGCCTTCTTCCCGCGGCGCCGGCTCGACGGAGGCGGGTGGCACGTCGAGTGCCGCCGGCCGGTCGGGTCGCGTTCGCACTCGCGGGTGGCGGAGGTGCTGGTCCTCGCGGAGGGCGGCGTGCTCATAAGGGCCAGGGCCCGAGCGGCGAGGCGGGCCGGGTGCGCGACGCCGCTGGAGGGGATACCGGAGGAGGACGCGTCCTCGTGGGGGTCGTGCGAGTGCGGGGCTTGCGGGGACGAGTGGCAGATGGTCGGAGACAGCAGCAGCGATGAAGACGACGGCGACAAGTTGAAGGAGGAAGAGGTGGAGGCCGAGACGATGCGGTGGGCGCTGGAGATGGGCGCCTGGGCGGTGTGCGTCGGGGTCGGCTTGCTCGCCACCGCCCGCCAGTTCAGCCGGAGGAGGGCCGCGCTCCGGTGATCCCTGCCTGTCAAGAGGAATTTGTTTTTGTTTTCTTCAGTTTCACTTGGTCAAAGTGTCAGGATAGGATTTTGCAGTATCTTCTTCTTCTTCAGTCTAGCTAGTGATTTTGTTTCGTGGGAGTTGTCAATCAAAGCTTGTAGCGTATATGTACATACACTCACTCGGAGTCGATCAACCAAGAGCTTGCAATCATACCAGCGTCTGAACAGTCACAACATGCTACATCAAAACTGATGATAAATTGATTCACCATGAAAATCATTCTGTGCACTTTTTTCTCGCAGAAAACAAACTGAAACTGATTTCCAATGTGCATAACACGTTCATAGCATGAAAAAAAGGGTGCTCCTGAGAATGACAGGATTCGCCAGAAGGAGTACTGAACAGAGAATGTGCTACCTTGCTTTGCGAACGTACCTTCCGACGTGCAGCTGCTCGTCGTGGATGGCCCACCGGAGCACGGCGACGACGACGAGCACCGCCGATTTGAACATGGAGCACGATCTGGATGCACCACGTCATGACCGCGAACATGACAACCCAGCCGCGCGCTAATTGGAAGGGGACACGCACGCCACTCCTAACTCATTGCATTCCTTCCAACAATCGGGTGAACTGAATTACTACCATGTAGAGCACGGAGTACAGTCTGATGCCGAGCCCTCATGCCCGCGCGCTGCCTGACCGTCATGGAGCCGCCGACGAAGACGAGCGTGCAGACCACCTTGGCCTTCCCGGCAAGAGTCCCGAGCTGCGCGGCGGCTATGGCGAAGGTGAGGGCCGGGACGATGTTGCCGATCGCGCAGGCCACGGTCTGGCAACCCCACCAAGAAGAGCAGCCAGCAACGCAAGTCACCCGCCCATCTATCCAACGGCCAGCAACGGCAGCACGGTAGAGATCATATAACACACCCAACGGAAGTAATGGACGTGGCTATCTTGTTATTGGGCTAAAGCCCAGCGTGCTCACCAGGCCCACCCACCCAACACGACTACTAGCGTCCAGCGGTGCTTCTGAATTTTTTTTTGCCCCTGGTCTGACTGCTTTAGTCCCATACTGCTTATGCAAGCTTCGTCACAGATGTTTATAATGTTGACTCTGGTTGCAATTGACACCAAGCGGTCAGCTTGGTAAGCTACCTACAAAAAATTGCAATCAACTGATAAATGATGCCTGGGTTGTGACGACGTTTGCACATTACAAATGTGCCACAACCTCTCCTTCGCACACCGACACGGTGTGTTCGCCTTTTTATTTTATTATATTGTCTTTTTTCAATATCTTTTTTAGACCGTTAGCCTAGCGGGTGTACCGCATAGATGAATCTTGTCCGAAGTCTTGGCTCATAGTTTATTATGGTCACAAAATTTTCTACATTTAGTTTTTAATTTGACGAATGTGGCTATCTGATAAATCTGCAACAGAATAAGCTTGCCCCCTCCCATGTAGAACGATATAAAGATGATTTTTTTGGTCCATTTTGGGTAGCTCGAGTATTGATCTTCTCATCCGCCGCTTGAGTCCTTGTTAATGTTTTAAAGCGAGACAGGGAAGCATTTTGTTTTATACAAGATAACATTAACAACCGAACAAAGAAAAACCAACGAGGAACAATTTGTTGGGTGTCCCAAAGAACTCGCCAAGATTACATTGTGTAGTTTAGCATGCTAATACAACAATAGATGAAGTATTATCTTGGTATTTTGTTAATGGCATCTAGTTTATATTAAACAAATAGATATTCCTAACATGAGTCTCAATCGTTAGTTTGAGAAGAAATATTTTTTATCCATGTTAGTGGCATTAACAAGAAATGGCCCGCAAAAAGGTAAAATAATGCATACAGCCTCTAGTTGTCGTTGAGGTGACGTGTGTGCGTGGTCATGTCATCATCAACGTCTTGTCTTGTCTTTGCCCTTGGATCATTGTTGTAATCAAGGTGGGGAAGGTTGGCCTAAGAGCCGTCAAGGTAGAGCCCGAGGACGCCTATGTCAACAAAGCCGCCAGGATCCGAGCAGGCCCACACACTAGAACAATCAGCGGGAGCTCAAGCATGCAAGACTATGGCCCTAGGGACACTAAGGCCGAGCTGATGTGAACTCGAAGCATACCAACCAAACTCGATGTGCCTGGGGTCGACCCGCGAGCTTGATGTTAGGACCGCCATCATCTCCTTTTATTATTGGCACGCGGATGGCTAGGCATCGTCTGAGCCAGCCGGGGAAGAAAGGAATAGTCATGAAAGAGGTCCGGGAAGGATAGTTTGGAATAGGAGTGAGGATGGAAAGGGGGGGCGAGGGGATGAACAACTGAGTATTGTTAGCCTGAAGAGGTAAGTTTTGAATTGCGAGCGGGGATGGTTGAGTGGGCTATGCCTTTTATCGTAGAGATTTTAGATGTGCTTATTCAGTACACCTTAGAGCCAAAAATCACTTGTGATGGCATGCCTATTCCCAATCTATACTATACAGTGTACGTATTTTACCTTTATGGAAATATAGTGTATCAGTTTTGAATTGGACCTATATATGTACCATTCTTAACCACCACTGGTCTCCTAACTCTAACGCCTGGGAACAGTGGGAACGTGGGATTCATGATGAACAGTAAACCATGGTTGTTTCCATCCTATGCTAGAACCATCCCATTTGCATCCTTGCTGCAAAATATTAGCCCATAACAAATGCCTCTCGGGACATGTTGCAGTCTCGGCAAATGACATGTCCACCCAAGTGAGATGGTCTAGAAGGACATCTACAATAGGAGGATTAGAAAGTAAAGTACTTTTCTTCATACAATTTTTTGCTTTTGTAATACTTATTATTATCTGCATTTGTACAAATATTTAGAACATCTCTAGCCGGTCTTTTTAAAATTTAGGCCCTCATATGCCCACTCGAACTTTAACGCCTTATATTTTCGGGAGTTAAAAAAGTGTGCTACCTAGCCGATCTCTTAAATTTAAGTCTCCAACTTTTTTTTCACACAATTTCATTCAAACAAAAACTGAAATTAGTCCATTCGATTCGAACTACATTGCACAACACGAAATTAAACTATATTGCATAAACTATTTGATCCGATGGAAATAAAAACTAAAAAAACATAACCATCCTGGTTCATGAGCTCGTCCAAATTCACGTCGTGGTCGGAGCCATCAAAGTAGCCGTCGTTGCTGGACCCGGAGTCAAGGTCGTTGGAGCAAAGTTCAATGATTGCCGCAGTGGAAGGCCCGGCCTCGTCAGTAGCCCCCTTCTTGTGCAGCTCGAGATGTTGGCGCTCCTCGGCGACGACCTCTGAATGATTCCGACAGAGCTCGACCGTGTACTCCTTATCGACGCACACCTCCTCGAGCTGCCCGAAAGCCACCTAACTCTCCTGCGCCTCGCAGCGGGAGACGATGGGGTCGATGACAATGAACTCTGGCACCTTGTGGCTACTGAGGGGGAAGTTGATCTTCGCCCAGTTGCGGTAGAGACTCACCATCTTCAAGTCGTAGGCCCTCGCCGCCAGCTCCGCTGACTAGAAGGAGCTAATCTAGTGCCGACGACTAGTGTCTCAGTCCTTTTTTCAGAAACCAACACCCCCATTGCCATTACCGCACACGCCGGGGTACTTCCTCTTGGGCGGCGGCGGCAGGAGGTCAGTGCGGGAGGGTGGCACACCGCCTCGTGTTCGGGTAGACTGTGTGCCACGGCGCGGATCCGCGCCTTAAATCGGTTGCAACGACCTCTGACGGCTAGGTCCTGCCATTTCAGGGTAGTCTGGGCCGGCTCCGGTCGAATATATGTGCCAGTGGGTGAGGGAGAGGGTCGGCGTAGGGGGGAGGGGGGCGACTTTATCCTTAGACTGAGCTGCGGCTGAGTAAATGTAAGCGGCGGCCAACACGAGGAGTAAAAATTTTGAGGAGTTAAACCAGATAGGGGTTTGGCTAGGTCCGGTTAACTTCTCGAAACAAAACATTTACTCCCTCAACCGGTTTCGAAGGATTGGCTAGAGATGTTCTTACATTGGTTTTACTAACTTGCAAGTATGTCTTCAAGCTATGCTTTTCAAGTACTGTACACGACCAAAACATTGTAAAGAATACTGCCTTTTTCTAAGTACAGTCTTAGTACTAAAATGATCTTGGCATTAGCTTGGTTTGTATTCAAATGACAATGAGCGATGACTTGCAACTCGCACCCGATCACGCAATGTATGATTTGCATTTCATTAGTCACGCAATGAATGTGTCGAAAGCGTGGTACATCAGCTCCAAATTGGAATAACAGCCTACTATATCAAACCAGCAAGGAGGAATCGGCGTGGTCGTTCTTCGGCTCCGGGCCCTTCGCGGTGATCTCCGATCCACCTTTGCCGTCGACTAGGGCCGCCGGTCTGCTCATCTCACTCCCCTTGCCCCACAGCACCATGTACAACCCACCAATAATGAGAGCAGAACCTATCGCACTGCAGCGACAAAAGTGAAAAAACGTCAGGACTCTTGGAAGAAGAAATGCTGAACAATGTCGTCAGGACGAACGAGCATACCTTCCGACGTGCAGCTGCTCGTCGAGGCTAGCCCACCCGAGAACGGCGACGACGACGAGCACCACTGGGTTGAACATGGAGACGAAGAGCGGGCCGCGCACCTGGATGCGCCACGCCATCACTGCGAACGTGACACCCCAGCCAACGATCCCCTACAAAATATGCACGCACACGTTAATAACTGGAGTGGACACGCACGCCACTCAATGAATTCCTTCTAGCAATCGGGCGAGACGATGATCGGCCCGCAGAATTACCATGTAGAGCACGGTGTAGAGCCTGATGCCGAGCCCAAGGTTCCACACGGCGAGGCTCCGGTCCACGGCGGCGCTGACGACCGCGCACTCGACCGATACTATGAGGGACATGATCGTCGTGCTGGTGTACGGCGCCGAGAAATCCTCCGACGCCTTGTTCTGCAAACCAAATTTATTAGTCAATCGATCATCATATCACGTACTGACAATGAATTGAATGTGCCGCTCGATCTAGACGCATACCTGCATGACGAGCCAGGCGGCCCAGGCGACGGCGCTGAGGATGACAAGGGCGTCGCCGAGGCCAGTACTGGCCGGTGGCACCTCCGCGGCGACGATGGCGGCGTGCTCCGCGTAGCGCCAGTGGACAGGGGAGGCCGGGACCTTGAGGAGCGGGCCCTTGTACAAGGGCATGATCATGGAGCCGCCCACGCAGACGAGCGTGCCGGCCACCTTTGCCTTCCCGGCGAGAGTCCCGAGCCGCACAGCCTCCATCCTCAGCGCGGCGGCTATGGCGAAGGTGAGGGCGGGGACGATGTTGCCAATCGCGCAGGCCACGGTCGGGCCGGTGGACTGAAACCCCACGAAGAAGAGCACCTCGCTCACCGCCATGCTGCGCGTGCATGCCCGCCCGAGCAGCATACGGCAGCTGGTCAATCATCTGGAATCCAACCGCTCAAAACCAAAAAAAATCTGGAATCCATTCTGGACTAGCTAATGCCTCAAATTCACTGCTACCGAAAATCGAACGTACAGCGACGCAAGTTATTGGGCTAAGGCCCAGCGTGCTCGCCTTGGCAGCCCAACCAACACGACTACTAGCGTCTACCGGTGCTGCTGAATTTTTGTCCCAAGTCTTACTGATTAGTCCCATACTGCTTATGCAAACTTCTTTACAGATGTTTATAATGTTGATTGTTAGCACAGTTGACACCAAGTGGTCAGCTTGGTAAGCTATCAACAAAAATATTGCAATCACTGATAAATGATTCTTGGGTTGTGACTCTCACAACCTCTCTTAGCACACCGACATGGCGTGTTCAGCTTTTTATATGTCTTGTTTTTTTAGAAGGCTAGCCTGGCTGGTGCAACGCGCAATGAATCCTGTCCGATGTTTTTTTCTTTTTGAAGTATAGTTTGTGGTTATAAAAATTTCCCACAATATGTTTCAAATTGGTGAATTTGACTTCTTTTTTGGTAAAACCGCAACACAGTAAGCGTTCCTCCCTCCGTCTTATTTTTTGTCTATTTTGGAAGTTTGAGTCTTCTTCTTCTTATCAGCTGTTTGAGTTTGTTAATGTTTTAAAGCGAGACCAAAAACTGTTTTTGTTTTATACAAAATAACAATAATGATCGAACGAAGAAAAACCAGCAACAAACAATTTGTTGGGTGTCCCAAAGAACTCGCCCATATTATATTATGTAGTTCACGATGCTACAACAATAGATGAAGTGTCATCGTGTTATTTTGGTACCTTGTTTATATTAAAAAAAAATAGAGATTCCTAACATGAGTCTTAATCGTTAGTTTCAATATTGTTATTAATGTTAGTGGCACTAATAAAAATTTGCGCGCGAAAGGTAAAATAATACATACCGCCTCTAGTTGTCGTTGCGGGGATGTGCCTACGTGGTCGTGCCATCATCGACATCTTGTCTTAGCCTTTGGGTCAATGTTGTATAGGAAGGTGCGAGAGGTTAGCCTGAGAGCTATCAGGGTAGAGCCCGAGCACACCCATGGCAACACAGCCACCAAGATCCCAGCAGGCCCATGGCGCTAGAACAATCAGCAGGAGCTCAAGCAAGACCATGGCCCTGGGATGCTAAGGCTGAGCTGATGTGAAAATCATAGCACTCCAACCAAACTCGAGGTGCCTGAAGTGGACCCTCGAGCTCGATATTAGGGTCGTCTTGTTCTTCTTTTCTTATTGGCATGGGGCTGGCTAGGCATCTTGTGAGCCAGCCGGGGATGGAAGGGATAGTCAGGAGAGAAGTCTGGAAAAGATAGTTTGGAATCGGAGTGGGGATGGGAGGGGATGAACAATTGAGTGTGGGTGAGCCGAAGGGGTATGTTTTGAACCGGGAGCAGGGATGGCTGAGTTGGCGGGGCCTTTTATGGTTTTGGGGACTTATTTGTGCTTATTCCGTAAGACTTTGGGTGAAAACTAGCTGTGAAGATGGACCTATCCCAAATATTTTGATGTGTTATTCCGTCAGTTAAAATATTGAACCGTTATCTCAAAGGATAATACCTAACAAGCTTGAGAAGAGCTTAAGTCGGCAATATAAAACCCGATTTAGGACGCAAAGGATGATCGGGCAAACCATTTGGGTTGACCAGTCTTTGGTTTTCTAAGTGTTCGTGTTGTGTGTGAGCACAATATATATAGCCAATCATCAACTGGTGATACACAAGGCTGAGTCGAGTCAAGTCGTACCCCCTCGTGTCGCCTTGGGCGACGCCAGAAGCCTAAAAAACCAGCACCACCAGCCTTCCCTCGCCATTCTCCTGCCGCCAGCGAGGTCCGCTGTGGCGGCGGGCCTCGTGCCCAAGGCGCTAGGGCGGACGGATTTGCAGCGGGATCCCCCAAAGGCGGTAGGGGCGCCTCTTGTGGTGCGCCCTTGGGCAGCAGGAAGGGCGGCGCCCCTAGCCTGTGCGGCGGCGGCCAACGGTCCATGGCCGGCGATGGACTTTCCAGCGTGCATGGGTGGTAGTGCAACACTCCATGGATGGCGTCGTGGATGACTCTGCCTAGAGATGGGTCGCGGCAGACGCGGATCTGGCGTCTCGTCTAGATCAGCTGGGGCGTGGTCTTGGCTGGCTAGTGATGCGTGGACGGACCTATGAGGGGATGGAAGATCTCTGTCGGAGTACCGGCGGTGGCATACGTCTTCATGGCAAGGCTCCGCGCGGTTCCAGCCAGCCGCGAGATCTGGACGAATCGGCTTTCGGTGAAAATCACGCCTAACTGCGGTCTTAACGGACGATGACCGCGTCTCTGACGCTGTTCACTTCTCAAGGTATCGGCGTTGCAGGTCACGTCAACTCGATCAGGATGTTCCGGGGGAAACCCTAGTTCTGGGTCTACCGGATCGAACGATGACTGTGCCTTCGGTGTTGTTCTCCCTCCTGGGGGCATCGTTTTGAAGCAAGTGCTGGCTGGAGGGGACAAGAGGAGGAGCAGTGTTATATCTACCGCAAGGCTGACGACAGATCTCGCGGCATGGCCCTGCGCAGTTTCGGCGATGGGCGCGTGTGGATGGATACGTGCAGGATGGTGGCATTGTCTGACGTTGTGGTGGCGTCGACGGCAGGCCTGGCAAAGTCGATGCGTCGGTACCTGCTCTGGAGATGTATCGGTGGAAGACGGTGGCGGCGGGCTCTAAGAGTGCGCCGGACCAGTGTGTGCCCCAGATTTAGCAACACGGCTTGGTTGGGGCCTCCGACTTTAGATGTTAGGCTTTGGTGTGATGTATGTTTGGTATTCGGCTCCAAGAATCGGCATCCATTCATCGAGTGGAGAGAAGTAGCGACAGATGTTTGCCAAGATGGCAGTGTCAGACTACCTGTTAGGTTTTTGTGAATAATTAATAAAATAACTCCATGCATCGTCTAGATGCAGAAGCCGGGGGTCATCTTTTTTTTTTAGAAAATAAAATAAAATTGGTGATACAGATCTAGCATTATTCAGCTGGCATATGTATGTGTAGGCCGGCAACAGCAAACAGAAAAATGTTGGCATGAGCAAAACACAAAGAGGCGCGTCCCCTTCTCTTTCGCGAAACACAAAGACGCGCGTTGCCTCCCAGATGAGTCGCATTTTTACTAGACCGCCTCCCTTTTCTTGTGAGCCAGCCATATTTGGTTATCTTGTCTTTTGTTAGTTTTTGGGAGATCATTGATGCAACTAATCAAGTGCCGTGCAAGGAGAAATAATTACTAGTACTATTTTGCTGAAATGATACGTGTACATGCATACCCGAGAGTGGACGAAATGAGTATCTGGATAATTACTTTCTTGGTGATCATCGCCCATTTATTCCTGCGTCAGGTCAGGTGGTTACCTTGATTATCTAACTTAGATCGAATAACACATTTTGGAATAAGTGAAAACAGTTAGTAACATACACTAATTACTTTCGTGGTGATCATCGTCCATTTATAGTATATATGTACTAGCTAGTCTGGAGCCGTTGCTGTAAATCCTACTATGGCAAGCAAAAGTAAATGAAAAACCTAACAGGATCCGTGAGTGTTATTCGTAAGTTTAACGCTCTGTTGCAAGAAGTACCAAAGCCTCCTGATTGTTTCCAAGAGAAAATGGTCTCTCAACTTGTCAATAATTGTACAGTATATACTTTTTTTTAGAGAAAATTGTACAGTAGATACTCTGGAAGTAAGTCGACAAGCAGGCACGCACCTCTCGAAGTAGACGGCGAAGGGCGCGAGGAAGACGGCGGCTATGAGGCTCCGGCAGGAGATGAGCACGTATGGGCTGGCGCCGCTGTCCAACGCCATCTTGGACAGCAGGTTGTTGCCGGCGAAGCCGACCTGCACTAGCAGCATGGCGACGGTGGGCCGGCACCCCATCGAGACCTGCCAAGATCGAAGGCTACTGCTCTTGAGGAGTTGAGGTACGAGAAGAAAGCAGAGGAGAGACGGGTTTGGACTTTAGAGTTGGAGGGGACTGTGACTACACGGAGCTGTGATTTATGAGATGAGTGTACGATGGGCCGGTAGGGTTGCTTTAAGATGGAAAGTTATTGAACCCGAGGTCTCTCCTCACTTACCCCATCTTGGTCCTTTCGGACCTAACTCTTCTGCTGCATAAATACAAGATTTCACATAATATCTGAGATGTGAGCACTTTCAATATATATACACTCAAAATGGGTTAAAGACTTTTACTTTGTCTTGTACTCCCTCTGTTTCATAATATAGTGCGTATAGATTTTTTGAAAAGTCAAACATTATAAACTTTGACCAAATTTTGTACGAGATGTATTTGCATGCTCCCTGTGCACCTGTCCACCGCCACACCACATTTCCCTTCCTCGGGTAGTTTGTAATTTCCTCTCTGCTTTCGATATGCAGTCTGTTGGCACGGAACATGTATTGAGATAGTGTAATAGGTAATTTGACTAATTTCTCTATGCTTAATTTCATATGGGTTAGCTAAGACAACATGTACTATACCTTATGTATATCTGATTTTCTTGTGGCATAACAAACAATTTTTTTTACTCTTTTCCCACGTGACAGTTCTCAAGGACGTTGTTTCATAAAATTACAACTACGTACATGATAGTAGAATCTAGATAACCAGTTTGTTTGAGTAGACTAAATGTGCTAATCTTAAAGGTAAAATCAATCATGATTAACTTTTTAAAAGAGTTCAAATGTGCTAAAATAGACAAAATGCGTGAGGGTTTTCAAAGGCAGAAGTAATGTTTATATCATTGGTTCATTCATGTCCTTAATATTCTACGTATTTTGAAAATTATTCAAAGAATAATATGATCGAGCCACCCAATAATGTAACTTTATGGTAACTCAACTTCTAAAGCAACTTCAAATCACATGATCAACTGATAATATTTCTGCCGTACAAGCAATAAACTCTAAAGGTATGGTCATGCAAAGCATTGAGTGGCAACAACAAGGAAAAGGTAAGCAGCAAGGAACCTCTCTGATAATGAAGAAACTATTAATTGTAACCTTTATTTATTTATTTTTTGAGAAAACTTTCAATCTATTCATCTCCAATCATAGCATTACAACGAACACCAGAAATAATAAAAATTACATTCAGATTCATAGACCACCTAGCGACGACTATAAGCACTGAAGCGAGTCGAAGGCGCGCTGCCGTCATCACCCCTCCATCGCCGGAGTCGGGCACATCTTGTTGTGATAGACAACCGGGAAGTCGTCGTGCTAAGGCACCATAGGATCAACGCATCAGAACAACAACCGCCGTCGATGAAGAATAACATTGTAACCTTTATTTTGTTCATTATTTGTTGACTTGTGCTTTAAGGCTCTTGTATTAGTGTTTGGGCTGGTAATGGCAGTGCACCTGTGCTGGCTGATGATTTTTTTTCACGCTGATTTCATCGTTGGATCTATTTTCTGGGATGAAGCATCTTGATGTGTCTTGTTTTATAAACGGAGGAAATAGATTTGCCTCATCCATTAATTAAGCAAAAGACAGTTGCCCAGTTAATTGATGGAAAACCGGGTGAACACCATCACAAACTGCTAAGCAGCACTCGCACAATACCCCCCCCCCCCCCACACACACACACACTTCGCGTGGAGGGCCTCGCCAAGATCTTTCACCGGCGTCATCATCATCACTTCTCCCCGATAGGCATCATCATCCTCCCTAATCTCTTGCAGGGGCTGTGCGGAATCACAAGAAGACATGTGCCAAACTCATTCACCCGCACCGAGGGCATTGCAACCCTGGCTCTGAAGGATAGTTTCGAAGGAGAACTATGCAAGGCAGGCGCCATGAAAGACCACCAAACAGACCATCTGCTGATGTCATCGTTGCCACAGGGGGCCCGCCGCCGCAGCTCCGACTTCACCGCAACGAAACGACTCGAGGTAATCCGACAAACACGTTCCGACTACCACAACCATTGTCGCGTCTCCGACATCATACATTCCCATCATTGTTACCACAGAAGCCCCCACGCCAACACCGCCATGTTCCATCGGTCCTGCTTGCCAATGATTAGCTCCAAAAAATGAAGCCCTCGAGAGGGGATACGATGCCAAAGCACCGTCAACGTCCGATCACACGAACCTAGAGTTTCCTCCGAAGCTACATGGATTGGGGTTGCGAGCACCTCAGCGATGCCCCACAAGAAGGAAACGGCGATCGGCTCCAGACATGTTCGTGAGAAGATTTCGCCCTGCAACCTCTGAGGCTTGTGAGGCAGGTAAAAAATAACGTATCTTCATCTATACCCTCCTTCCTAAAATAAAATATCACATCTATTGTGATGATATACCCCCCTTCCTAATATAAAA
The DNA here is from genome assembly GCF_002575655.3 of Aegilops tauschii subsp. strangulata. Lineage (NCBI taxonomy): Eukaryota > Viridiplantae > Streptophyta > Magnoliopsida > Poales > Poaceae > Aegilops > Aegilops tauschii. Next base: position 596,332,473 of record NC_053041.3, read on the forward strand.
TATCACATCTATTGTGATGAATAGACTGTGAATTGATACTTCTGTTGCAGTGACTATTGTTTGCCTTCACAACATATGAAGCATCATATACTTCAGCAGGCTAAATGATCTCGGGAGGACCAGACGTCAACCAGACAGCCATTCGCACGCCATGGTGACCTATTTGAGCTAGACGACGAGCAACAATATCACTTGCATGGCGGACTCTGGTGATGGAGTGCAATCTCTCTAAAGAATGGAGATATTTGATCTTGCTAACAATGGAGTCCATGAGGGTCGATCAACCTCCCGTCATTTGATCATATTGACTGTCACCTCGGGATTGGTTTTAAGGATTAAAGGTTTTGTGCTCCACTCATGGCTCAAGGCGATGCCCTCCATACACGCAGCTACCTCAGTCTCTAGCGGACTTGCAAGTATGCAAATGGGGGCAAGACTCTTACAACGTCACAACCTCACAAAGTCTTGTGAAGCCCATGTTATAGTTGACTTTTAATTTAAAACTCGTTTTCTTTGTCTCTCATCTTCTCACTCCTCCAACTGAGTGAGAATATAAAATTTTAACTCCTAAGACCTGCCTATGTCACAGTGTTCAACCTTTTTTTTAGCTAAACTTGCTCTGATCAACCGTTCATTCTGAGTCGCAGATGGCGTTGGTTCAGGTTTTCATAGTGCTGTGTGGGTCTTCAGTCTTGGCTTCTGTGGGGTTTTTTTTTTTTTTGAGCAAACTGTGGGCTATATTTCAGCTTTTCGTGTGCTGCTTATCCTGTCTATTGGGCCTGGGATGGGATTTCCGGCCATGGGCTTGCACTTTTTCTGAAGCAAAAATACAGTCTTATTTTTTTCGCGTTTTGGGTGTTGGGTTTTTGACTTTTGGTGTTTATTTTCTTCCCGGTCATTTCCAAGGTAGCGACCCTGTTATACACGGCCTTGAATAATGTAGTGGTTTTTACCATATGTTTTGTTGTTTGCTGTTCTTTTCTAGAACTAGAGTCTTCTTTAGTTGTTTGTGTTTTGACCCATTTGTGTTCTTTAAAGTATAATAGCAGTTGGGGTAAATGAGGCGGAGTCAATGGCACGGCCGGGTCCTTGGCCCTGGGCACGTCAGAGGCGCAGCCGAGCAAGCAATGAAAAAAAATGCCATAATGGTTAGGGCACGCCGAAAACGCAGCCGAGCAAACAACCAAAAAATGCCTTAATTTCTTGTCATCATGCATCTTTTTTTCCTTTTGGACCAATGTCTTTAGTTTGAGATTTCTTTCATTGACTGTTTATGAACTTGCTGCTTTCATCATTCACGCATATGTTCACTTTATTTTTTTAAGGAAATGTGTTGAATTTGGTGGTTTAGTTGCCTGTGTGTGGTTGACATTGAAAGCTGTGGCCCAAAGGCCGAAGCAGAAACTCTAGTCAATTAATTAAGGAGGCCATAATTCTAAAAAAAAAAAACAGGGCATAGCCTGAAACAGCAACGTAAAATAGCTAAAACAAGGCAAATTCCCGAAAAAATGCTAAAATAAGCCAAAAATACGGATTGACCGAGAAAGAAGCCTAAGTTCTCAAGAAGCAGGATCAACGTTAATAAAAAACTAACGGCTAATTGAAATGGGTGACAGAGAAAACGTTGTTTCTCAGGCACCTGAGCAGTAGGTAGTCCCAAAGTATAAGCGGCAGCTCGCAAAGTGGTCAGACCATCTATGCATTGTTCCAAAATAAGTGTATTTAGTACAAAGTTAGTATACTAAATCAGTGACACTTATTTTGGGGCGGAGAGTACAAAATTATAGCTTAGTTCTTCAATAATGCACAACTGTCACCTCCAAGAAACTATGGTCGAAATATAGTCTGGATTGGATTGGTACCTTGACTGAGACTGATGGATGAAGACAGCGAGGACTTGAAGGGTAGCATTGACCGGAGACTTCAAGCCATGAGCAAGTTTCTGGCGCTTGTTGAAACTTGAAAATCATGTCATAACTCCGTTGATAATGCAAGCACGTCGACTTCACAGCGACTGACAGAGGGTGCCCCAACCACACATTCATTCACACCCTGCAGCCCAACTGTTGCCAAAAACCATGCCTAGTCAGTCTTATCGATTATCTGTACTGTGTGCTATTTCTTGGACTTCACACACAAACAGACCTAGAAGACACTATCTTTGAGTTCATTCTGCAAATCCGATATGGCCTGCATCCCCATTTTGATTCTACTATCCTTGAGTTCATTCTGCAAATCCGATGACCAGCTCACATATGCAAAGCCACTTGCCTCAGGCGACACTCTGGTCTCCAAGGGCGGGGACTTTGCGCTTGGCTTCTTCTCCCCGACCAGCTCCAGCCCTAGCCTCTACCTTGGCATATGGTACCACAACATCCCCAAACACACGGTTGTTTGGGTTGCAAACCGCAACAAACCAATCACCTCCTCTGTTTCTGCAGAGCTTGGCATCAGAAACACTTCTGGCCTGATCTTGTCTGATTCCCAAGGCCAAACTGTTTGGGCAACCAACAACAAAATCACCGCTGGAGATAACGGAGTTGATGCAGTGATCCTCGACACGGGGAACTTGGTCCTCCGGTCATCCAACGGCACAGTCATATGGCAAAGCTTTGATCACCCGACGGACACCCTCCTTCCTGGCATGAGGTTCGTGCTGAGTTATAAAGATCGCGTGGTTGGGCGTCTTGTTGCTTGGAAGGGCCCTGACGACCCTTCCGATGGAGATTTTTCTCTTGGCCTTGACCCCAGTTCAAACCTTCAGCTAGTAATTTGGCATGGAACTAGGTTGTACTGCCGCACCATGGTTCGAAACAGTATAACTGTAGGTGGAGGACCATATCGGAGCAACACCAGCTCCATCCTGTACCAAACAGCCACTGACGTTGGAGACCAGTACTACTTTGTGTACACAGTCTCCGATGGCTCACCATATGTGCGTATGATGGTTGACTACACTGGAAAAATGAAGATATTGAGTTGGAGCGACTCCTCGTCTTCATGGACAGTCATCGGCGAGGTCCCCACTGCCTGCGACTTCTACGCCTCGTGTGGCTCATTCGGCTATTGTGATTTCACTGGAACTGTCCACACATGCCAGTGCCTTGATGGGTACGAGCTTGATGGTCTTGACTTCTCCAGAGGATGTCGGAGAATGGAACCTCTGAAATGTGGAAAGCCAAATCATTTTGTGGCTTTGCCTGTGCTGATGGTCCCGGCCAACTTCTTGCACATCAAGAACAGAAGTTTCGACCAGTGCGCGGCTGAGTGCAGCAGCAATTGCTCGTGTACAGCATATGCATATGCTAACTTGAGCAGTGATGGCACTTATGAAGACCCATCAAGGTGCTTAGTCTGGACAGGGGAGCTTGTTGACACACAGAAGTTCAGCAACAATGGCGAGAATCTGTACCTCCGGCTTGCTGACTCTCCAGGTATGGACCGCCGAGCCCTAGCATTATTTTCTTCGTGTCCTTAAGGTGCTGTGTAACTGCACTTGACAGGTTTTATGTCAATCAAGTAGCCTTCGCATCATTTGACACCAACTCTTTGGCAGGGAGTGTTAAATGTAAAATTCTTGTGAACTTAACAGCATAACAGTAACCTTGAGGTGTTTGTAGAATGAGTAAATTTGCAAGTATTCAGTATGAGAGTTAGACGCTATTTAAAAATCTCATACATGTTTTTGTGTTCACTCGGTTAGTAGAGATCAGTCATGGTACTATGTAGTCTCGCAAGTAATGCTTGATGTCTATCCCTGAAAAAGTAATGCCATAATTTTTGCAGATCAAAAGAACAACAATTTGGTAAAGGTTGTAACCCCGATTATTGCAAGTCTGGTGATACTGACATGCATAGCCTTTGTAACGGTATGCATATACAGAGGTAGAACACAACAAACATGAGTCCCTGATTACAGAATTCATCTTTGTTGTCTAAGTGTTGACAAAAAAAAACATGATGTTTATTAGGCAAGTGGCGAAACAAGGAAATCAAGCAGAGACAGATGTTAAGATATGTCAGCTCTCCAAATGAAATTGGAGGCGAATATGTGGGGTTTCCCTTTGTTAGCTTCGAAGACATTGCTACAGCAACGGATAATTTCTCTGACTCCAACCAAATTGGAAGGGGAGGTTTCGGCAAAGTTTACAAGGTAACATAAAGTTTTACATCCACGACACTAGTATGCTCATTTTAAGGATAATTGGCCCAGTGAAAAACGCTCACTTTCAGCATCTTACATTTAAAAATGATGCAAACATGTAGGGATTGCTGGAAGGTGGCAAGGAAGTTGCTGTCAAAAGGCTTAGTGAGGGTTCTAGGCAAGGTATTGCGGAGTTTAAGAATGAAATAGTTCTATTTGCTAAATTGCAGCATAAAAACTTAGTCAGACTTCTTGGCTGCTCCATTTACGGAGATGAGAGACTACTGATCTATGAATACTTACCCAACAAAAGTTTGGATGCTTTCCTTTTTGGTATGTCCTTATTCGATTACACATCACTAAAAGTTCTTACAACATAAAAAGGTATTTTCAAGATGACTAATGGTATATTTCATTTGATATTTATTATTGAAAGGTGCTGCAAGACAATCTGTGCTTGATTGGCCCACACGGTTTAAGATAATTAAAGGTGTAGCAAGAGGGCTTCTTTATCTTCACCAAGATTCACGATTAACTATCATTCATAGAGATCTCAAAGCAAGTAACATTTTGTTGGACACAAAAATGAATCCCAAAATATCAGATTTCGGTATGGCAAGGATCTTTGGTGAAAACCAGCAGGATGCAAAGACTACGCGAGTTGTTGGTACATAGTAAGTAACCAAATGTCCTAGACAACCCTTAACTTACATTTTTTTTCCCTTTCTGTGTACTGTTTTGCTCACACTCTGCACTTATTGGTGTTGAAATTATGTAAACAGTGGTTACATGTCACCAGAATATGTGATGGGAGGTGCCTTTTCTGTAAAATCAGACATTTATAGCTTTGGTGTACTTCTCTTGGAGATTGTAAGTGGTTTCAAGATCAGCTCATCAGAACTCACAACCAACTTCTCCAACCTTATAGCTTATGTAAGTATGTTTGAAGCGCAAAATTTCATTGGCCCAAGCAATATAATGATAACTTGATCATAACTTAAATCGGTTGCTGGTTCAGGCATGGAGACTATGGGAAGACGGAAAGGCCGCTGAATTGGTGGAATCTTCAGTCATAGAGAGGTGCCCCCTAGAAGAAGCTGTGCGGTGCATTCATGTAGGACTCTTGTGTGTTCAAAACCATCCTGATGATCGCCCCCTAATGTCATCCGTTATATTTATGTTGGAAAATGGAAGTGCACTGGTTCCAGCGCCAAAGAAACCCGCGTATTATGCTCTAGGTAATTGTGAAGTCGGAGAAATGATAGAACAGATTGGAAATTCTGTGAATGGGATAAGCATCACAACTCTAGATGGCCGTTAGATTATTGCCTGTTTTACTACAGATGGAGTACTACTGATGTCTGTTTTACCTGGAAGACATATATTGTCTGGAATCTGGATTGAGACTCATGGACGAAGACAGCAACAACTTTGACCGTAGCACTGACCGGGGCCTCCAAGTTAGAGGCAGAAACTTCCTAGTGAGATATCCATGGTTCAGTATACGGTCAATGAGAAGTACTATAAGCATGAGCGCAAGAATTGGTCATGCCACCAACTGTAAAAAAAAGTTTCATTCTTGAAATAATGTCAGAGTACTATTTTACCTCCACGAATTATACAAGTCTGGATTGAGACTCGTGGATGAAGACAGCAACGACTTTGAGCGTAGCACTAACCCTGCTGCACCCTCGAAGGAAAATTTTGTTACTACAGATTCAGATTGGAGAGGGCGACAGGGGAAACCTCACGGTAAGAGGCTGCCTTGTTAGTTGAGTCTCCCATGCCGTCGCTTGACGCCAATGGTCTCCTCTAGGCGCCGCCTGAAGCTGTCCCCTTATCTCTCCACATGCATTCCTCTGGAGCTTGAACCAATCATCATGCTTCTTCACGGCTTTTGCAATGGTGAGAAAGAGACTTGTGTGCATCTGAAATTGGCGGCGAAAATACTTCTCCGGATAGATTTGATTAGGGTTGAAATAATCTCTCATAATCTTGGCATGGCACTCCGCTCTATCACGGTTGACTTGCATGCGGCCGAACTATGATCCTCTCCTCGGTCGCCGAACTGTGATCCTCTCCTCGGCCGCCGAACATCATCGTTGAAGATCATGCCAGCGACCATTTCAAAATCATCACCATCTTCTTCTTCCTCCTCCGATGATAAATAGTCCTCGGAGATCATCTCTCTCAGCCTCTTCATCTTCAATTTGAATTATCGGTTGAATTCAACTGACAAAAGGAAAAAGAGACAAAAAAGCTAAAAAAGAACTCACCTAGGCAAACCGTTGAACACTTGCAAGGCGGCAGAAGTGTAAGGGCTAGCCGGCGACGTTGAGCCGATACTAACGGTCGGCGAGGCCTGGAGATGACCGGCAAAGCACGAGAAGGTGCCAGTGAGGCTACGAGGAAAAAGATCCAAGGCGCTTTCCGGAGACAGGGCAATGCGGCGGCGGCATTTAAGCTCGATTCTGACTCCCGCGACGGCCGACTACCAACTCGGACTAGAGTAGAAGGGCGACGAGGGCAAAGAGAAGCGGCGAAGGGGGTGGGTAGTCGTCGGCAGTGGGGTGTTGAGGTGTAGAAAAGAGGCTGCAACTTTTACTCGGCCGCATGAAGGCCAGGTATATTTAGAAGTCGCGGTGCCGAGGAGTAAAATTTCAACTCACCCAACGGTTTTAAGAGTTCGGCTAGGCGCCGGCTAGAGGAGCAAACCAGGATTTTACTCCCCTAACCGTTTTTAGGGGATCGGCTAGAGTTGCTCTAAGACCCCTATGCAGTTGTCATGAACCTCTAGTCAGTGGAGCAAGTTCCAATGATGAGCCACCACACATGGCCCATCATCGGATCTATTGACCAGTTAACCGTTAACAGCATATCTGGTGACTGGTGAAAGAATCAGGCACATATGGCATTCTACAGAGAACATTCAGGACCATTGTTCAAGCGAAGAGACTTATTTTTTTTCCAAAAGATTAGATTCAGAATTTTAAAAAGGATACGGAAATATGAAAATAAGAGCTTCCGTTCATAAAATTTGTACAAAATGTCGACTGGTTCGTAGGCGTGGACGAATTAGTCATTTGCTCTAATCCGAAGCATAAACAAAGACGGGTAATCTTTCGAAAAAGAACTTTACTTTCTAAAAAGTAAAAAAAAAGTACCCGTGGAAATGTTCCAATTCCAAATAAAATAATTTAATTTAAAATAATCTGTAGAATGCCATATGTTTTATGAGAATGCCTCGTCCCGAGCTTTATTGAATATCAGAGAGAGATATCAGTCAACACTGAAAGCAAAATAAAGCTAGGATGGTCACCATCGCAATTAAAACTAGACTTGTAATCAAAAGCATATTTATTAAGTGTGCGCCAAACGAGTTGCATCCCTGGACCAGTGTTTAAAGGAGATAGCACCTATCAAATTAGCATGCTGGAAACAGCCGACCAAGATCGCCGTGTAGGGCTCTCCAGGAGTTCGAGACCTCTCTGGAGTGCAATGACTTCTACATCACTGCATGGAAAAGAAGGTAAACCTGAACAAGGTCCAAATGCGCCTGTCAGGCCATTCAAAAGATTTAAGCAATCGTTTCTCCTGCTAACAGTAACATAGAGTAATACCAGTTTTTCACTTAAATATATCATTGTTAACCTAGCCCCAAAGAAGGAACTTGTTAACTAGCCAGTTCTTCTAAATTATAGCGTCGATACCAATCCTGAGAACTATAATCGGGATAGATTATTCACTCTGGATAACAGTGCATCAATGGCAAAATTGGTCCGATTTCGAGCCAGACCCACAGGAAGAGAATGAAGAATTAATTCAGCGAAGGCCACGATAACAGCAGTACATTGCAAGAAACTGTTTGGGCATTTTATACTTCAATACATCAGAAGAAAGATTATTTACATCATCATATGAATAAATGTGCGAGCGAAATAAGGATATGCAAGAACACCCCTAACCTGTTGCTGAAATGCTTAATTACACTCTAGAGGATGACAAGGTTCATGAACTTCCTCTTTGCAAAAGCCAACCACCATTTGTTTGGAGTGCCATTAGCTCTGTATGCACAGTTGAGCAGCCTCCCGCTTGTTTCCTCCCTTATCTGCTTCAGATAGTTCCTCAACAACTCTGCATTAGAGCGGAGAAATGCTTAATTGAGGATCACAATCCATGGGAGTAAGACTATTCTTTTGTTAGATTTGGCGTCTGCCAATTTATAGCTGAACGAGCCTACGGCTTATTTAAAATACTACTGCTCGTTTCTCCCAAGAAGTAAAATCACATGAAATACCAAGCAAACAACTTATTACTTCTACAGAGAAGAGTTAGCTAAGTTGCTAACTTGCTATCAATAAAGCACATGCACATGCAGATATGCATTGAATTTGATGGGAGCTATATACCTGCTTCCTCCTCGGATTCGGGAAGAGTGAAAAGTCCAGGGAAAGGAAACCCAGGTTCCCCGGGCACAGGGACATTTTCCAACCCCAGGTTAATGATTGCCTTAGTTCCAACAGCCAGTGTCCGGCAGCTTTCTAGTCTTTTCAAGGCAATATTGATGTAGGATGTCAGATAGATAAGCAACTTGTCTGCTAGGCTTTTGACATGGAAGTTTTTGAAGAAAACATTTGCTCGAAAGAAAGTTATCGCTTCATCAACTATATCCGCTTTATCTGTAATAGCATCAACATTAGTAAGCAGTTCGGCATGGTCGCGCAGGAACGGAAGTACATCATTAACTGTGTCTGATGCTGTACCGGTACCTGAATCTGAGGCTGGGGCTGGGCCCTTGATATGAGTTTTTAGTGGAAGCAAAGGACACCCACAGGCTTTTGTGATCCCGTCATCGTCACTGAAACTAGAGTGATAAACCTGTCCTCGAGGGAGAGATGCATATGGTGCTCACATATCGCTAGTTAACATTAACCATGACCAAACTAGAAACTAAAGCAAGCGATGAGCACATTTGATAATTTTGCTACCATCCATATTAGCTTCGTCAAACACCTAAACACATGAAAGATGTTCCTAAAGGTGTAACTCTAATTGAAGTACTTTGACCCCACAGAATTTATGTCACCTTATTACTTTTCGCCTGTTTGGACTACCTTGGCTAGTATAAGCAGAAGGCACCATACAACTATATGGCTTATATGTCTGACGTGCAAATGGAAGTGTCGTATAGCTTCGCCATTTGATTTGGAAATAAATCAAGTGACATAGTTGTACTTCTAAGAAAGGGTTTCCATTACTATGAGACTCAAGAATTGAATTTTACTTTTTAAGGCTTAACGTTTTGCTTCATTTCAGAAAAGTTTTGTCATCTCAAGTATTGCTTCCCCTTCTAGTTATGTTGTATGGCTGTCAAAATGTGATGGCACCAAACCAGAATTTTCTAGTTGTTGGGCTCTACTTTAACATCAGCTTCCAGAACCTTCAAGACTTGCTCAGGTAAGTAACCAGAAAATATGAACAGGAATTTTGTGATGACTGATGATTCATTGAGGTGCACGGCATTGGTTAGTGACAGTATCGTCTTCAGCAATGAAAAACAGAGCATTCAAAATGGCACCAATCTTTAAGTACCAACTTCTCCTCTCCAACATTAAATGATTAAACGTTCAAAATGGAACTTCACTTTCAATTTGGCCTAATCAGACTCGGTGGCTGCCCAAATTCGGTGACAATGACGTCCAGGGAATGACAAGGTCTGGACGAATGAGAGGGCAAGTAACTCACCATGGCTATGGAGGACCGCCAGGTACAGTGCACGTCAACAGACTGCATACAGAAGCAGGAGTTGTAAGAAAGCACTTACAGAAGAACACTGGCTCTGAATAGTTTCCTCAGAAGTTAGTTGATACCCCCTACCGGCAGCGATCTATTCAGGACTCTGCATCGAAGATAGAAGCTACGTACGTTATAGGAATATAAGTTGGGAGTTGTGTGATGATAAGCACAAAAGCAGCAAACAACAGAGGCAAACTTGCCGGTGGTAAATTGAATAATTGCAATTGCATCTACATCATCCAAGACAGTCATACTCGAAAGGATTGAAATGAAATCAAGCTAGAAGCCCAATATTCACAAGGATTTGTTGCGAAATGTTTTTTCCTCACAACTTCAGGCCCAAATCTCAAAACAAAATTCGGAGCAGTTACATCATCAGATTTAAAACTAACGGATTCCCCAAAGGGCTTAGCAACACATAGGAAGCGGTCATCTTGTGGACTCCCAGATCCACCAGCGGCAACCAAATCGAATCCCAGAGATGATGGGATGGAATGGGATGGGATCCAATTGAACGGAGCAATGGGCAGGGACGGGTAGATCTGGACGGAGGGGATTGGGAGGTGAGGTCGTGACGTCTCGCCGGCTATGGGGATGGACGGGGCGGAGGGTGATGGGGGAGGAATGAGGTTGCGAGGTGAGGCTCCTCACCGGAGAAGGCCCGGCGGCGTGGTCGCTGCTGGTGCCAAGGAGATGAGGCAGGCGGCGTCGCTCGTCGTAGAGGAGATCGCAGGAGGGAGACGGGGTGGGAGGAAAGCGGGTCGGGTCGGTCGGGTCGGGTCCGGCCGTGGCGCATGAGGAAGAGGTCGTGGCTCGCGAGTGGGAGGCGGAGCGATTTGCGTGCGTCCTTCGCGGCTCCCAAGATGCCACGGACGTTTCCTTTCTACCTTTTCCTTGTACTTTTGTCCAAACTAGCACGTTCACCCGCGCATTTGCACGGCTAGATTTATTTTTGTATTCCCTTTGCTATCTTAAATATATGTCAAATTATATTTGTTTTATAATTACATACTTTATATTGTTATTAAAATAAACAATTAAAACTAAATTGTGATGACTCAATGGATTATTACGCATTGGAGATGCAAGTCTCTTTTTAAGATAAGTGTTGTTCGTGTAGACAAATGGATTGTGCAATTGTCTTCACTTAGTGGAACCGCATTTAGATGAATTAGTCATTTTATGTCCCTTCCGTATTTATAGATTGTCATCTCTTAATAGCTATATTATTACGTCCAAAAGTGGTTATGTTGTTTTAATGATTTCTTTTGCCTACCATGCATAGTTTGAGTAGTATGCTTATCTCCATGTTATATATCTCATATGTTATTATATTTACCATAGACACAATATGTTTTTCGTCTCATCATATAAAATTTATTATTGACACAGAAAATCTCATGCGTTTTTCTCTCTTTGTCACCCCTCTGTTGGCTCCTTATCCATCTCACATCGTATTCATCAACCTTATTATGCTTAAATAATTGGATTGATTTTCCAATAGTTCAAATTGCTTAGGATGTTTTTATAATTATTGCCTCAAACCCCTGACCTCATGAGGTTTGAAAATGTCATTTTCTTTCCATGCCAAACTCCTATGGGTGGATGTAGTATGCATATGAGGTTGAGTGGGTTATATATTTTTACCGCCATGGCGAATTTTCCTACACTCTGTGATGTCTAACGATGCTAATTTGACCTACCTAACGTAAAGCAAATAATTTGCATGTCTTAACTTTTGTAGTACTTCTATTTGTTGTGTTGTTGGGTTTACATCATTTGTTCTCTCTTAGCACTCAAGTGTTGGGTAATTTTTAATTATTATTTTGAAGATGGCCTGCACATTTGGATAGTTCTGTTTTATCTTTCTTATAAAAGTGGAATTTTGTGGCTTGAGAAAAATGTGACATGAAAAGTAAAGATTACAGGTAAGTACATATGATATATCAATAAAGTGCTTTTATCATAAAATAATGTTTAAATATGAAATGTTAATCTCTATTTTTGTGCCAAGGTCAGCCTGCATGCCAGTTTCAATTGGAGGGTTCTCCTGTCCGTGAAAAAATGAAATTGTTTTCCTGAGTTGAAGAGAATACATATATGCACAGATCAATCCCAAGCACTAAAAATCCCAAGGAATATAATCCTCCAAAGAAATTATGACATTCTGTTTAATGAGACTGTCTTTATAAAAATTGTTCGATGCTGTTGAAGTACTTTTGTTATATCAATTGGAATTATTGTATGCTTGATAGCATTATTTAACTTGACCAAAGCCCTAGTCAAACAACTATAAGTATAGTCCATTATTGATTATTTTTCTTGTTCAAAATTATGCATGTTTGGATTGGGTGTATTTTTGTGTGTGCCCCATGGTAATTTATGTTAACTTTAAGGTAAATATCGTAGCGAGCAAAAAATACACTTAATCCAAACTGTGTGTAAGGGAGAAATGCATAAACTTAGATATATCAATAGATTTGGCACACCCTATAGAATATCACTGAACCTGTATTGTGGTGATCTACTCTAGCCTTGTCCAGAGGCGCATCAATGTAATCAAAGCATTGAACGGACGACGATGCACCCGGATGTCCAATGTGAGGTCGGCTAGTGATCGGATCATCATAGCGTTTTTTTCTGTTGCCAGCAAATGATGAGGTGGCCTGGCGAATTGGCATCGGCTAATATTACTCATATGTGGAAGACAAATATAATGGCTACTTGCTCTTTTTCTTTTCATCGTCGTCGGCATCAAAGACATCAACCAAGGACTCCTATGCAATACATATATCTTTCTGACCATGCCGGTTGGGGAGGTGCGCTTTGCTCTCAATTCTAGTAGATATCTTCTCTATGGTTTGATTAATCTTAGTTTTTAACCTAGATTTTCATCTCTTACTGTTAACTTTTTTCTAGTTTAATCTGAACCATATTTGCTGCTCAAAACCTTAATAAGCCATAGTAAATCCGTTTAGAATACTCACATGCATGCAAACTTTTGGTTCAGCACCCTAGCGCTTCATGCATGCATGTGTTTTGTACTTGAAACATATTGATAGGCCATACTGGAGTCCGTTTATAATTATTAACTTGCATGCAAACGTGTGGTTCAGAAGCCTTCATGCATGCGTGTGTGTCCTAGGAGGGTACGCCTTCTTTTTATTCACGGTACGTGCTCTGTTTCTACCATATAAACTTTGCTGGCTTTTTCTCCTAAAAAAAGCTTTGTTGGCTTTTATTTATTCCCGGTAAGAACCTGCATCGGACACTATTGCCTGCCAGTTATAAACACGGCTAGACTGGATTGTCCCGGATCAAATATTGTACGTGACAGTAAAAAAAAACTCTTGTACGTGACACGTTGAACTGTTTATATTTGTCAATATTTTCATGTAACGCTGACATCTTTAAATCTTAGCCGTTAATCTCTTAAATTAATGGTTGACATAATTTAATCTATGTGGACGAACGTAATTATATAATAGAAGATTTTGGAGAAATCTGACTCTCTCTTTTCTTTTTTGAGAACGAGAAATCTGACCCGTCTTACGGATTTTCTGCTCTACTTAATTCGTTGAGACGACTCTACAATCTTCACGGAGTGGTTTTGAAACTACATTCGAATGCGCTGGGAATGCTTCTGAAATTTGTGTCATATGCAGTTTCCTCGGTATGAAACTCAACTAGAATGGTGTCGAATTCGTATTCGAGTGGGATACAATTGGAATCCTGTGCAATGCACATTGATCGAGTATGTTGAGGTATGCACTCGTGAGGTGCGAAATTCAACTAGAATTCCGTGGACCTTGACTAGTTGGATGAAAACTTGATAGGGAATGGAAGATGGATGGGTCTTGCATTTGCTGTTGATTGGTCGCCGACATTATTGATGCTATGGTCTTCTCTCTGCTTACATGTTGCTTAGCTTCCTCCCTCCATCCCTCCCTCAAGACTTGGATTAGTAACTGGAGTTTCGTTTTTAAGTCTAAAGGTTTTCCGTTCTTATCCGGCCTTCCGATGTCGGATCTTCAATGATCCTGAATCATTAGAATTGATGAGGGAAAAGTTGAAGTACTGGACTCACTACTCAGAGAACCTAAAGAATACACCAGCCTGAAGTTGATGCTCGACAGGTAATTTCACCGAAAAAGGGTTTCCCCCCGCTTTGTATACAAAGCAACCAACCGAGACATCCAACGATAGGTGCTGGGGCGGAAGCAGCACAGCCCAAAAGAAAAGAAAGAGAAAATACAAGAGAAACAAACGCCGACAACGGCGGATCGACAAAGAAACGAAGAAGCCTCGTGGCCGCTGCACCACAGAAGATCTCCCACCAAGCTCCGAGCCTCCAAAGCACTGATACGTCTCCGTCGTATCTACTTTTCCAAACACTTTTGCCCTTGTTTTGGACTCTAACTTGTATGATTTGAATGGAACTAACCCGGACTGACGTTGTTTTCAGCAGACTTTCCATGGTGTTATTTTTGTGCAGAAACAAAAGTTCCCGGAATGACCTGAAACTCCACGGAACATCTTTTCGGAAAATATCAAAAATACTGGAAGAAAAATCCACGTCAGGGGGCCCACACCCTGTCCACGAGGGTGGGGGCGCGCCTGCCCCCCTGGGCGCGCCCCCTGCCTCGTGGGCCCCCTGACGCTCCACCGACCTCAACTCCAACTCCATATATTCACTTTCGGGGAGAAAAAAATCAGAGAGAAGGATTCATCGCGTTTTACGATACGGAGCCGCCGCCAAGCCCTAAAACCTCTCGGGAGGGCTGATCTGGAGTCCGTTCGGGGCTCCGGAGAGGGGGATTCATCGCCGTCGTCATCATCAACCATCCTCCATCACCAATTTCATGATGCTCACCGCCGTGCGTGAGTAATTCCATCGTAGGCTTGCTGGACGGTGATCGGTTGGATGAGATCTATCATGTAATCGAGTTAGTTTTGTTAGGGTTTGATCCCTAGTATCCACTATGTTCTGAGATTGATGTTGCTATGACTTTGCTATGCTTAATGCTTGTCACTAGGGCCCGAGTGCCATGATTTCATATTTGAACCTATTATGTTTTCATGAATATATGTGATTTCTTGATCCTATCTTGCAAGTCTATAGTCACCTACTATGTGTTATGATCCGGCAACCCCGAAGTGACAATAATCGGGACCACTCCCGGTGATAACCGTAGTTTGAGGAGTTCATGTATTCACTATGTGTTAATGCTTTGGTCCGGTACTCTATTAAAAGGAGGCCTTAATATCCCTTAGTTTCCGCTAGGACCCCGCTGCCACGGGAGGGTAGGACAAAAGATGTCATGCAAGTTCTTTTCCATAAGCACGTATGACTATATTCCGAATACATGCCTACATTACATTGATGAATTGGAGCTAGTTCTGTGTCACCATATGTTGTGATTGTTACATGATGAACCACATCCGGCATAATTCTCCATCACCGATCCAATGCCTACGAGCTTTTCATATATTGTTCTCCGCTTATTTACTTTTCCGTTGATACTGTTACAATCACTACAAAACACCAAAAATATTTCTTTTGCTACTGTTACTTTTGTTACCGTTACCACCACTATCATATTACTTTGCTACTAAATACTTTGCTGCAGATACTAAGTTATCCAGGTGTGGTTGAATTGACAACTCAACTGCTGTTGAGAATATTCTTTGGCTCCCCTTGTGTCGAATCAATAAATTTGGGTTGAATACTCTACCCTCAAAAACTGTTGCGATCCCCTATACTTGTGGGTTATCAAGACTATTTTCTGGCGCCGTTGCCGGGGAGCATAGCTCTATTCTTTGAGTCACTTGGGATTTATATCTGCTGGTCACTATGAAGAACTTGAAAGACGAGAAAACAAAAATTTATCCCTCAACTACGAGGGGAGGTAAGGAACTGCCATCTAGCTCTGCACTTGATTCACCTTCTGTTTTGAGTAAGATTGCGACACCTAAACCTGCTTCTGCTATTCGTTCTGATATGTCGCATGTTATTGATGATGCCACTTCTGCTATGCATGATACTTATGATGAAACTACTTCTATGCTTGATACTACTGTGCCACTTGGTGAATTTCTTGATGAACAACTTGCTAGGGCTAGAGAGAATGAAATTATTGAAACTGATAATATTTATGAAAGTGATGATGAAGACTCTTCCCCTAATAAATATGAATTGCCTTTTGTTCCTGAGGGCTATGTTATGGATGAAGCAATTGCTAAAGAAATTTTTGCTTGCAAAGATAGATATGATGTTAAGAAATTATTAGCTAAATGGAAGCAGCAATCTCTTAATGCTAGAATGAAACCTGACCCTGCTTTTGCTGCTTCACCTATCTGTGTTACTGATAAGGATTATGAATTCTCTGTTGATCCTGATATAATTACTTTGGTTGAATCTGATCCTTTTTATGGCTATGAATCTGAAACTGTTGTGGCACATCTTACTAAATTAAATGATATAGCCACCATGTTCACTGATGATGAGAGAACCCGCTACTTTTATATCCTTAAAATATTTTCGTTCTCATTAGAGGGTGATGCTAAGATATGGTTTAATTGTCTTGATCCTGGTTGTGCGTGTAGTCCCCAGGACATGATCTATTACTTCTCTGCTAAATATTTCCCTGCTCATAAGAAACAAGCTGCTTTAAGGGATATATATAATTTTGTGCAAATTGAAGAGGAGAGTCTCCCACAAGCTTGGGGGAGGCTTCTCCAATTACTTAATGCTTTGCCTGATCATCCTCTCAAGAAAAATGAAATACTTGATATCTTTTATAATGGACTAACCGATGCTTCCAGAGATTACCTGGATAGTTGTGCTGGTTCTGTTTTTAGGGAAAGAACACCGGATGAAGCTGAGATTCTATTGAATAATATGTTGAAAAATGAAAATAATTGGACACTTCCTGAGCCAATTCCTGAGCCTATTCCTAAACCAACGCCGAAGAAAAGAGGTGTTCTATTTCTCAGTCCTGAAGATATGCAAGAGGCAAAGAAATCTATGAAAGAAAAGGGTATTAAAGCTGAAGATGTTAAGAATTTACCTCCTATTGAAGAAATATATGGTCTTAATTTACCGCCTGTTGAAGAAACATATGATCTTAATCCATCACCTATTGAAGAAACTCATGGTCTTGATAACCCGACACAGGTAGTAAAGGTAAATTCTCTCTATAGATATGATAAAGCTGAAATCCCTCCTACTAAAATTTCTAGCCAATGCTTGGATGAGTTTGATAACTTTATGGTTAAGCAAGAAGATTTCAATGCTTATTTTGGTAGACAATTAAAACAAAATGCTTATATGATTGAACACTTGGGTGATTATATGGCTAATGTTAAAGGTGAACTTAAACTCATTAGCAAACATGCTTCTATGGTTACCACTCAAGTAGAACAAGTACTTAAAGCTCAAAATGATTTGCTCAATGAATTGAATAGTAAGAATAATGATTATGCTGTTAGAGTGGCTACTAGAACTGGTAGAATGACTCAGGAACCTTTGTATCCTGAAGGCCACCCTAAGAGAATTGAGCAAGATTCTCAGAGAAATAATATAGATGCACCTAGTCCTTCTAAAAAGAAGAAAAATAAAAATGATAGGACTTTGCATGCTTCTAGTGAACCTATTGCTGAACCACCTGAGAATCCAAATGATATCTCTATTTCTGATGCTGAAACACAATCTGGTAATGAACATGAACCTAATGAAAATGCTAATGATGATGTTCATAATGATGCTCAACATAGTAATGATAATGAGGTAGAAATTGAACTAGCTGTTGATCTTGATAACCCACAATCAAAGAATCAACGTTATGATAAGAGAGACTTTGTTGCTAGGAAACATGGTAAAGAAAGAGAACCATGGGTTTAGAAACCCATGCCCTTTCCTCCCAAACCATCCAAGAAAAAGGATGATGAGGATTTTGAGCGCTTTGCTGAAATGATTAGACCTATATTTTTGTGTATGCGATTAACTGATATGCTGAAAATGAATCCTTATGCTAAGTACATGAAAGATATCGTTACTAATAGAAGAAAGATACCGGAAGCTGAGATTTCCACCATGCTTGCTAATTATACTTTTAAAGGTGGAATACCAAAGAAACTCGGAGATCCAGGAGTACCAACTATACCATGTTCCATTACAAGAAATTATGTTAGAACTGCTTTATGTGATCTTGGAGCCGGTGTTAGTGTTATGCCTCTCTCTTTATATCGTAGACTTGATTTGAATAAGTTGACACCTACTGAAATATCTTTGCAAATGGCTGATAAAACAACTGCTATACCTGTCGGTATTTGTGAGGATGTGCCTGTTGTGGTTGCAAACGTTACTATTTTAACGGACTTTGTTATTCTTGATATTCCCGAGGACGATAGTATGTCTATTATTCTTGGAAGACCCTTTTTGAATACTGTAGGGGCTGTTATTGATTGCAACAAAGGCAATGTCACTTTTCATATTAATGGTAATGAGCATACGGTACACTTTCCGAGGAAACAACCTCAAGTTCATAGTATCAATTCTATTGGAAAATTTCCATCGATTATATTTGGAGGTTTTGAATTTCCTCTTCCTACTATCAAGAAGAAATATGATATTCTTATTATTGGGGATGTGCATATCCCCGTTGAGATAACATAGTGTTATTCGGAATTTCTCCGGTTCCATGTTACTCGGAATGAGTTTGTTAACAAGACTTGATCAACCTTGTTAGTGGATTCCTTTTGATGATCATGAGATGGATGAAGTTAGAAAGCACAACCTTCTGTACCCTCTCTCTACTTTGTGTTATTTAGTTGAAATAAAGTAAAAATAGTATTTTTCTGTCTGTTTTCTGATTTATCCGTGCAATATAAAAATACCCCGAAAATAAAAGTTCTCGAAATGCCCTGAAAATGGAATATGATTTTTTCTGGAATATTTGAGAATATCTGGCACTGAGAACACAACAGGAGGGGCAAGCACCTGGCCACGAGGGTGGAGGGCGCGCCCTACCCCCCTAGGCGCGCCCCCTGCCTCATGGGCCCACAGTGGCTCCCCTCCACTTATTCCTGCACCCACACACTTCTTCTTCCTCCCGAAAAAATCACCATCCAGCTCAAGCACGAGTTCTAGCTCATTTTGCTGCGATTTTCGATCTCCTTGCTCAAAGCACCTCTCACAAAACTGCTTGGGGGGATTGTTCCTGTTGGAAATATGCCCTAGAGGCAATAAGAAATTGGTTATTATTATATTTCCTTGTTCATGATAATCGTTTATTATCCATGCTAAAATTGTATTGATAGGAAACTCAGATACATGTGTGGATACATAGACAACACCGTGTCCCTAGTAAGCCTCTAGTTGACTAGCTCGTTGATCAATAGATGGTTACGGTTTCCTGACCATGGACATTGGATGTCGTTGATAACGGGATCACATCATTAGGAGAATGATGTGATGGACAAGACCCAATCCTAAGCCTAGCACAAGATCGTGTAGTTCGTTTGCTAAGAGCTTTTCTAATGTCAAGTATCATTTCCTTAGACCATGAGATTGTGCAACTCCCGGATACCGTAGGAATGCTTTGGGTGTACCAAACGTCACAACGTAACTGGGTGGCTATAAAGGTGCACTACAGGTATCTCCGAAAGTGTCTGTTGGGTTCGCACGAATCGAGACTGGGATTTGTCACTCCGTGTAAACGAAGAGGTATCTCTGGGCCCACTCGGTAGGACATCATCATAATGTGCACAATGTGACCAAGGAGTTGATCACGGGATGATGTGTTATGGAACGAGTAAAGAGACTTGCCGGTAACGAGATTGAATAAGGTATCGGGATACCGACGATCGAATCTCGGGCAAGTACTATACCGGTAGACAAAGGGAATTGTATACGGGATTGATTGAATCCTTGACATCGTGGTTCATCCGATGAGATCATCGTGGAACATGTGGGAGCCAACATGGGTATCTAGATCCCGCTGTTGGTTATTGGCCGGAGAACGTCTCGGTCATGTCTGCATGGTTCCCGAACCCGTAGGGTCTACACACTTAAGGTTCGATGACGCTAGGGTTATAGGGAATAGATATACGTGGTTACCGAATGTTGTTCGGAGTCCCGGATGAGATCCCGGACGTCACGAGGAGTTCCGGAATGGTCCGGAGGTAAAGATTTATATATGGGAAGTCCTGTTTTGGTCACCGGAAAAGTTTCGGGTGCTATCGATAACGTACCGGGACCACCGGGAGGGTCCCGGGGGTCCACCAGGTGGGGCCACCGGCCCCAGAGGGCTGCGTGGGCCAAGTGTGGGAAGGGACCAGCCCCTAGGTGGGCTGGTGCGCCTCCCACAAGGGGCCCAGGGCGCAGGAAGGGGGGGAAGGGGGAAACCCTAGGCTCAGATGGGCCTAAGGCCCACCTAGTGGTGCGCCCCCCTCTCTCCCCCCTTGGCCGCCCCCCTAGATGGATCTAGGGCTGGCCGCACCCCTTGGGGGGGAAACCCTAGATGGGGGTGCAGCCCCTCCCCCTCCCCTATATATAGTGGGGGTTTTGGGGCTGCCATGAACATGAGAATTCCTCTCTCTTGGCGCAGCCCTACCCCTCTCCCTCCTCCTCCTCTCCCGCGGTGCTTGGCGAAGCCCTGCAAGATTGCCACGCTCCTCCATCACCACCATGCCGTTGTACTGCTGCTGGACGGAGTCTTCCCCAACCTCTCCCTCTCTCCTTGCTGGATCAAGGCGTGGGAGACGTCACCAGGCTGCACGTGTGTTGAACGCGGAGGCGCCGTGGTTCGGCGCTTAGATTGGAATCAACCGCGATCTGAATCGCTACGAGTACGACTCCTTCATCCGCGTTCTTGCAACGCTTCCGCATCACGATCTACAAGGGTATGTAGATGCACTCACCTTCCCCTCGTTGCTAGATTACTCCATAGATTGATCTTGGTGATGCGTAGAAAATTTTGAATTTCTGCTACGTTCCCCAACAGTGGCATCATGAGCTAGGTCTATGCGTAGTTTCTATGCACGAGTAGAACACAAAGTAGTTGTGGGCGTCGATTTTGTCAATTTACTTGCCGTTACTAGTTTTATCTTGATTCGGCGGCATTGTGGGATGAAGCGGCCCGGACCGACCTTACACGTACTCTTACGTGAGACAGGTTCCACCGACTGACATGCACTAGTTGCATAAGGTGGCTAGCGGGTGTCTGTCTCTCCCACTTTAGTCGGATCGGATTCGATGAAAAGGGTCCTTATGAAGGGTAAATAGAAATTGGCATATCACGTTGTGGCTTTTGCGTAGGTAAGAAACGTTCTTGCTAGAATCCCATAGCAGCCACGTAAAACATGCAACAACAATTAGAGGACGTCTAACTTGTTTTTGCAGGGTATGCTATGTGATGTGATATGGCCAAAAGGATGTGATGAATGATATATGTGATGTATGAGATTGATCATGTTCTTGTAATAGGAATCACGACTTGCATGTCGATGAATATGACAACCGGCAGGAGCCATAGGAGTTGTCTTAATTTATTGTATGACCTGCGTGTCATTGAAAACGCCATGTAATTACTTTACTTTATTGCTAACCGTTAGCCATAGTAGTAGAAGTAATAGTTGGCGAGACAACTTCATGAAGACACAATGATGGAGATCATGGTGTCATGCCGGTGACGAAGGTGATCATGCCGCGCCTCGAAGATGGAGATCAAAGGCGCAGGATGATATTGGCCATATCACGTCACTTTATGATTTGCATGTGATGTTTGTCATGTTTACATCTTATTTGCTTAGAACGACGGTAGCATAAATAAGATGATCCCTCACTAAAATTTCAAGAGACGTGTTCCCCCTAACTGTGCACCGTTGCGAAGGTTCGTTGTTTCGAAGCACCACGTGATGATCGGGTGTGATAGATTCTAACGTTCGAATACAACGGGTGTTGATGAGCCTAGCATGTACAGACATGGCCTCGGAACACATGCGAAACACTTAGGTTGACTTGACGAGCCTAGCATGTACAGACATGGCCTCGGAACACAAGAGACCGAAAGGTCGAACATGAGTCGTATAGTAGATACGATCAACATGGAGATGTTCACCGATGATGACTAGTCCGTCTCACGTGATGATCGGACACGGACTAGTTTGACTCGGATCATGTATCACTTAGATGACTAGACGGATGTCTATCTGAGTGGGAGTTCATTAAATAATCAGATGAACTTCATTATCATGAACATAGTCAAAAGGTCTTTGCAAATTATGTCATAGCTTACGCTTTAGCTCTACTGTTTAAGATATGTTCCTAGTGAAAATTTAGTTGAAAGTTGATAGTGGCAATTATGCAGACTGGGTCCGTAAACTGAGGATTGTCCTCATTGCTGCACAGAAGGCTTATGTCCTTAATGCACCGCTCGGTGTGCTGAACCTCAGCGTCGTCTGTAGATGTTGCGGAACATCTGACATACACGTTTTGATGCCTACTTGATAGTTCAGTGCGTAATGCTAACGGTTTAGAATTGTGGCGCCAAAGACGTTTTGAAACGTCGCAGAACATATGAGATGTTCCGAAGACTGAAATTGGATTTTCAGACTAGTGCCCACGTCAAGAGGTATGAGACCTCTGACAAGTTTCTTAAGCATGCAAATTAAGGGAGAAAAGCTCAATCGTTGAGCATGTGCTCAGATGTCTGAGTGCCACAATCGCTTGAATCGAGTGGGAGTTAATCTTCCAGATGAGATAGTGATGGTTCTCCATAGTCACTGCCACCATGCTATTAGAGCTTCGTGATGAACTATAACATATCAGGGATAGATATGATGATCCTTGAGCTATTCGCGATGTTTGACACCGCGAAAGTAGAAATCAAATAGGAGCATCAATTGTTGATGGTTAGTAAAACCACTAGTTTCAAGAAGGGCAAGGGCAAAAGGGATACTTCATGAAACAGCAAATCATTTGCTGCTCTAGTGAAGAATCCCAAGGTTAAACCCAAACCCGAGACTAAATGCTTCTGTAATGAGGGAAACGGTCACTGAAGCAGTACTACCCTAGATACTTGGTAGATGAGAAGGCAGGCAAGGTCGACAGAAGTATATTGGATATACATTATATGAATGTGTACTTTACTAGTACTCCTAGCAGCACCAGGGTATTAGATACCGGTTCGGTTGCTAAGTGTTAGTAACTCGAAATAAAAGCTGCGGAATAAACGGAGACTAGCTAAAGGTGAGATGACGATATGTGTTGGAAGTGTTTCCAAGGTTGATGTGATCAAGCATCGCATGCTCCCTCTACCATCGAGATTGGTGTTTGCATTGAGCATAAACATGATTGGATTATGTTTATCGCAATACGGTTATTCATTTAAGGAGAATAATGGTCACTCTGTTTATTTGAATAATACCTTCAATGGTCTTGCACCTAAAATGAATCTCGATCGCAGTGATACACATGTTCGTGCCAAAAGATATAAATAGTAATGATAGTACCACATACTTGTGGCACTGCCATTTAAGTCATATTGGTACAGAACGCATGAAGAAGCTCCATGTAGATGGATCTTTGGACTCACTCGTTTTTGAAAGGATTGAGACATGCGAACCATGTCTATTAGTATATATGCGTGAAGAAACTCCATGCAGATGGATCGTTTGGACTCACTTGATTATGAATCACTTGAGACATGCAAATCATACCACATGGGCAAGATGACTGAAAGGCCTCGTTTTCAGTAAGATGGAACAAGAGAGCAACTTGTTGGAAGTAATACATTTTGATGTATGCAGTCCAATGAGTGCTGAGGCATGGAGTGGATATCGTTATGTTCTTACTTCACAGATGATTTGAGTAGATGCTGAGAATATTTACTTGATGAAACACAAGTCTGAATTATTGAAAGGTTCAACTAATTTCAGAGTGAAGTTGAAGATCGTCGTGACAAGAGGATAAAATGTCTATGATATGATCATAGAGATATCTGAGTTACGAGTTTGGCACACAATTAAGACATTGTGGAAAGTGTTTCACAATTAATACCGCCTGGAACACCACAGTGTGATGGTGTGTCCGAACATCATAACTGCACCCTATTGGATATGGTGCATACCATGATGTCTCTTATCGAATTACCACTATCGTTTATGGGTTAGGCATTAGAGACAACCGCATTCACTTTAAAAGGGGCACCACGCAATTCCGTTGAGACGACACCGTTTAGAGAAACCTAAGTTGTCGTTTCTTAAAAGTTTGGGGCTGCGATGCTTATGTGAAAAAGTTTCAGGCGGATAAGCTCGAACCCAAAGCGGATAAATGCATCTTCATAGAATACCCAAAACAGTTGGGTATACCTCCTATTTCAGATCTGGAAGCAAAAGTAATTGCTTCTAGAAATGAGTCCTTTCTCGAGGAAAAGTTTCTCTTGAAAGAATTGAGTGGGAGGATGGTGGAGACTTGATAAGGTTATTGAACCGTCACTTCAACTAGTGTGTAGCAGGGCACAGGAAGTTGTTCCTGTGGCACCTACACCAATTGAAGTGGAAGCTTATGATAGTGATCATGAAACTTCGGATCAAGTCACTACCAAACCTCGTAGGTCGACAAGGACATGTACTACTCCTGAGTGGTACGGTAATCCTGTCTTAGATATCATGTTGTTAGACAATACTGAACCTACGAGCTATGGAGAAGCGATGGTGGGCCCATATTCCGACAAATGGTTAGAAGCCATGAAATCCGAGATAGGATCCATGTATCAGAACAAAGCATGGACTTTGGTGAACTTGCCCGATGATCGGCAAGCCATTGAGATAAATGGATCTTTAAGAAGAAGACGGACATGGACGGTAATGTTACCGTCTATGAAGCTCGACTTGTGGCAAAGAGTGTTTTCACAAGTTCAAGGAGTTGACTACGATGAGATTTTCTCACCCGTAGCGACGCTTAAGTCCGTCGGAATCATGTTAGCATTAGCTGCATTTATGAAATCTGGCAGATGGATGTCAAAACAAGTTTCCTTACCAGTTTTCGTAAGGAAAGGTTGTATGTGATACAATCAGAAAGGTTTTGTCGATCCTAGGGATGCTAAAAGGTATGCTAGCTCCGGCGATCCTTCCATGGACTAGAGCAAGCATCTCGGAGTCAGAATATACGCTTTGATGGAGTGATCAAAGTTTTTGGGTTTATACAAAGTTTGTTAGAAACTTGTATTTACAATAAAGTGAGTGGGAGCGCTACAACATTTCTGATAAGTATATGTGAATGACATATTGTTGATCCGAAATGATATAAAATTTCTGGAAAGCATAAAGGGTTGTTTGAAAGGAGTTTTTCAATGGAAGACCTGGATAAAGCTGCTTACATATTGGGCATCAAGATCTATAGAGATAGATCAAGACGCCTGATGATACTTTCAAAGAACGCACACCTTGACATGATTTTGAAAGAGTTCAAAATAGATCAGCAAAGAAGGAGTTCTTGGCTGTGTTACAAGGTGTGAGTATTGAGTAAGACTCAAGACCTGACCACAGCAGAAGAGAGAGAAAGGACGAAGGTCGTCCCCTATGCTTTAGATGTAGGCTCTACAGTATGCTATGCTGTGTACCGCACATGAAGTGTGCCTTGCCATGAGTTGGTCAAGGGGTACAATAGTGATCCGGGAATGGATCACATGACAGCGGTCGAACTTATCCTTAGTATCTAGTGGACTAAGGAATTTTCTCGATTATGGAGGTGAAAAGGAGTTCGTCATAAAGGGTTACGTCGATGCGAACTTTAACACTAATCCGGATGACTCTGAGAAGTAAACCGGATTTGTATAGTAGAGCAGTTATTTGAAATGGCTCCAAGTAGCGCGTGGTAGCATCCACAAGATGACATAGCTATTCGTAAAGCACACACGGATCTGAAAGGTTCAGACCCGTTGACTAATAACCTCTCTCACAAGCATAACATGATCAAACCAGAACACATTGAGTGTTAATCACATAGTGATGTGAACTAGATTGTTGACTCTAGTAAACTCTTTGGATGTTGGTCACATGGTGATGTGACCTGTGAGTGTTAATCACATGGTGATGTGAACTAGATTATTGACTCTAGTGCAAGTGGGAGACTGTTGGAAATATGCCCTAGAGGCAATAATAAATTGGTTATTATTATATTTCCTTGTTCATGATAATCGTTTATTATCCATGCTAAAATTGTATTGATAGGAAACTCAGATACATGTGTGGATACATAGACAACACCGTGTCCCTAGTAAGCCTCTAGTTGACTAGCTCGTTGATCAATAGATGGTTACGGTTTCCTGACCATGGACATTGGATGTCGTTGATAACGGGATCACATCATTAGGAGAATGATGTGATGGACAAGACCCAATCCTAAGCCTAGCACAAGATCGTGTAGTTCGTTTGCTAAGAGCTTTTCTAATGTCAAGTATCATTTCCTTAGACCATGAGATTGTGCAACTCCCGGATACTGTAGGAATTCTTTGGGTGTACCAAACGTCACAACGTAACTGGGTGGCTATAAAGGTGCACTACAGGTATCTCCGAAAGTGTCTGTTGGGTTCGCACGAATCGAGACTGGGATTTGTCACTCCGTGTAAACGGAGAGGTATCTCTGGCCCACTCGGTAGGACATCATCATAATGTGCACAATGTGACCAAGGAGTTGATCACGGGATGATGTGTTACGGAACGAGTAAAGAGACTTGCCGGTAACGAGATTGAACAAGGTATCGGGATACCGACGATCGAATCTCGGGCAAGTACTATACCGGTAGACAAAGGGAATTGTATACGGGATTGATTGAATCCTTGACATCGTGGTTCATCCGATGAGATCATCGTGGAACATGTGGGAGCCAACATGGGTATCTAGATCCCGCTGTTGGTTATTGGCCGGAGAACGTCTCGGTCATGTCTGCATGGTTCCCGAACCCGTAGGGTCTACACACTTAAGGTTCGATGACGCTAGGGTTATAGGGAATAGATATACGTGGTTACCGAATGTTGTTCGGAGTCCCGGATGAGATCCCGGACGTCACGAGGAGTTCCGGAATGGTCCGGAGGTAAAGATTTATATATGGGAAGTCCTGTTTTGGTCACCGGAAAAGTTTCGGGTGCTATCGGTAATGTACCGGGACCACCGGGAGGGTCCCGGGGGTCCACCAGGTGGGGCCACCGGCCCCAGAGGGCTGCGTGGGCCATGTGTGGGAAGGGACCAGCCCCTAGGTGGGCTGGTGCGCCTCCCACAAGGGGCCCAGGGCGCAGGAAGGGGGGGAAGGGGGAAACCCTAGGCTCAGATGGGCCTAAGGCCCACCTAGTGGTGCGCCCCCCTCTCTCCCCCCTTGGCCGCCCCCCTAGATGGATCTAGGGCTGGCCGCACCCCTTGGGGGCGAAACCCTAGATGGGGGTGCAGCCCCTCCCCCTCCCCTATATATAGTGGGGGTTTTGGGGCTGCCATGAACATGAGAATTCCTCTCTCTTGGCGCAGCCCTACCCCTCTCCCTCCTCCTCCTCTCCCGCGGTGCTTGGCGAAGCCCTGCAGGATTGCCACGCTCCTCCATCACCACCATGCCGTTGTGCTGCTGCTGGACGGAGTCTTCCCCAACCTCTCCCTCTCTCCTTGCTGGATCAAGGCGTGGGAGACGTCACCGGGCTGCACGTGTGTTGAACGCGGAGGCGCCGTGGTTCGGCGCTTAGATCGGAATCAACCGCGATCTGAATCGCTACGAGTACGACTCCTTCGTCCGCGTTCTTGCAACGCTTCCGCATCGCGATCTACAAGGGTATGTAGATGCACTCACCTTCCCCTCGTTGCTAGATTACTCCATAGATTGATCTTGGTGATGCGTAGAAAATTTTGAATTTCTGCTACGTTCCCCAACAGTTCCTTGGTATGTGACTCCTCCATTGGTCCAATTAGTTTTTGTTCTAGTGCTCTATTCATTGCAAATTTGTGCTGCCTAGGTGACCATGTTCTTGAGCTTGCATGTCAAATTTATATGGTTCCAAGTAGTTCTAATGCATGATTTAGTCTCTAGGCACTTGTAGGAGTAGTTGCTATAAATTTTATTGAGCTTGGTTCACTTTTGTTTGAAGTTACAAAAAATTTCAGAATCTTTCAGAAGAAGAAATATGCTTAGGAAAATGTACCAAGGGGGTTCTTCAAGGAAGCAAGGACCCAGGCTTGCAATGCGTGATGCTGACGATGAGCCACCAAGGAACGCTCCAGTGCGGCCTTGTGAGTGGCCTTCAGAAGGCTTTATGGATCGAGCGGGAATCAAGGAAGAATTTAACGCATATTTGCGTAACGCTGATCTTGTGAGCTTCGAGGCAGAAAAATGCCGCCAGTACTACTATCTCACTAGTTCCTTTGTGAGGAGGTTTGAATTTTCATCTTCACGTAATTCTCCAACTGTCCTGTTTGATCTTTATGAAAAATCTTATACGATGGACTTAAAGGATTTTACTACTGCTTGCAAACTTCCACAATAGGGTAGTGCTAGTGAACCCCGCAAATCTGAATTTAGAAGCTTTCTTGCTAGTATAACTATGGGGGAATCTAGAGATATCGCACAAGCTACCATAGGGAGCATTCATTTTTCTGCTATACATTATTTTGCTCTCTTCATAGGTAGATGCATAAATGGCAAAGATGAAGCATGTCATATGTGTGTTCCTGACCTCAGTATTCTTAGGAGTGCTGTGTTAGGAGACAAATCTTATAATTTGGGAGCCATTGTTGCACGTAGGTTGCATAATAATAGATTTAATGGAGATTTCTTCGGTGGAATTTATGCAGTCCGCTTAGCTGATTTTCTTGGTGTAACCATACGTAATGATGATATTGAATTGCCTCCCGCTTACTTAGACTTTAATGCTATGGTTCACCACCAGTTTGTTGAGAGGAATGAATCACCTCTCCAGTATCGCTTAATCTTTGACAGACGACGTGCTATCCGTATTACTCTCCCTGCTCCTGCCTTCTTTGATTATCAGGCAAAAGGAAGATATGTTATTATCAGAGAGGAGGCAGATGAGTACGAGAGGAGGGCGGAGGCCGCTCGCCGCCACGTTGCAGCTCAGGAGGCGATAGCCGCTGCATCTCAGTACGACCTCGGCCACAACTACGGATATCTGCCAGGCCACCCATGGCAATAAACCAACTTAGGCCAAAAGCCTAAGCTTGGGGGAGTACGTATTTCCCGCCGACATTACATTTATGTTCACACACTCATTGCTAGATGTCGGTGCTCATACTTTTTCATTGTAATATCCATGCTAGTTTATTTTCTTTTTCTTGCTTTCTTTTTGTGTGTTTGATAAACCTTAAGAAAAATCAAAAAAAATAGTTGTAGCTTTTAGCTAGTTTATTTTCTTGCTGTAGTAGTAATAATTAAAAGAAAACCCAAAAATATTTCATGTTCTTCTTTTGCTTGTTGGGAGCTTTTCCGTGTAAATAGTTTTATTTCTTTTCTTTGGGGGTCGATAGGAGAAGACCATGATGAAATGGTTGAAGAGGCTCTTATATGCATTATTGTTGATCTAACTAAGAGCCCATATTGCCTTGTGTTCTCCTGCTTATTGAATGCTCGTAAATTCCAGCTTAGTCCAATGCACGTGCTCTTTTATTATTATTCACATCGTTCGGTCGTGCAAGTGAAAGGCAATTATGACGATATATGATGGACTGACTGAGATGAGAAAAGCTGGTATGAACTCGACCTCTCTTGTTTTTGTAAATATGATTAGTTCATCGTTCCAGATTCAGCCTATTATGAATAAACATGTTTGCAATGACAATTAGAGATCATAGTTGCTCGTGCCATGCTTGATTAGCTATGAGTTATAATGGTTTACCTTGCGTGCCAACATGCTATTAAAATGGTTGTGATGTGGTATAGTGGGGTGGTATCCTCCTTTGAATGATTTAAGTGACTCGACTTGGCACATGTCACACATGTAGTTGAAACAAATCAACATAGCCTTCACGATATTTATGTTCATGGTGGATTATATCCTACTCATGCTTGTACTCAATATTCATTAATTTTAATGCATGTTCATGACTGTTGTCGCTCTCTGGTTGGTCGCTTCCCAGTCTTTTGCTATCATTCACTTGTACTAAGCGGGAATACTGCTTGTGCATCCAATCCCTTAAACCCCAAAGTTATTCCATATGAGTCCACTATACCTTCCTATATGCGGTATCTACCTACCATTTCAAGTAAATTTGTATGTGCCAAACTCCAAACCTTCAAATAAACATTCTGTTTTGTATGCTCGAATAGCTCATGTATCAACTA
The DNA here is from genome assembly GCF_002575655.3 of Aegilops tauschii subsp. strangulata. Taxonomy (NCBI): domain Eukaryota; kingdom Viridiplantae; phylum Streptophyta; class Magnoliopsida; order Poales; family Poaceae; genus Aegilops; species Aegilops tauschii. The sequence continues at coordinate 596,362,752 of NC_053041.3, forward strand.
GGGTTGTCCGTATCTTCCATGCTAGGCGGGTTATTCTCAAGAGGAGTGGACTCCGCTCCTCACTCACGAGAAAATGGCTGGTCACCGGGATGCCCAGTCCCATGCTTTATGCAAACTAAATCAAAATAATTGCAAACAAAACTTCCCCTGGGACTCTTGTTAGTTGGAGGCACTCGTTGTTTCGAGCAAGCCATGGATTGATGCTTGTTGGTGGAGGGGGAGTATAAACTTTACCATTCTGTTAGGGAACCGCCTATAATGTGAGTAGCATGGAAGATATCGCCATCTCTTGGTTGTTATGTTGACAATGAAAGTATGTCGCTCAAAATATTATTTATCTCTATTTCAAAACCGAGCTCTGGCACCTCTACAAATCCCTGCTTCCCTCTGCGAAGGGCCTATCTATTTACTTTTATGTTGAGTCATCACCCTCTTATCAAGAGCACTAGCTGGAGAGCGCAACTGTCATTTGCTCCATTACTATTAATTTATATTGGGTATGACTATGATTGGATCTCTTTTACCATGAATTACAATGTCTAGTCAGTCCTTGATCTTTATAGGTGCTCTGCATTTATGTTTTGCGGTCTCAGAAAGGGCTAGCGAGATACCATCTTGTTATATCATATCATGATTGTTTTGAGAAAGTGTTGTGATCCGAGATTTATTATTATTGCTCGCTAGTTGATTATGCCATTGATATGAATAAACATGAGACCTAAGAGTTATTGTGAATGTGGTTAGTCATAATCTTTGCTGAAAACTTGAATGCTGACTTTACATATTTGCAACAACAAGAGCAAACAGAGTTTGTAAAAGTTTTTCTTTATCACTTTCAGTTTGTGAAGTGAATTGCTTGAGGACAAGCAAAGGTTTAAGCTTGGGGGAGTTTATACGTCTCCGTCGTATCTACTTTTCCAAACACTTTTGCCCTTGTTATGGACTCTAACTTGTATGATTTGAATGGAACTAACCCGGACTGACGCTGTTTTCAGCAGACTTTCCATGGTGTTATTTTTGTGCAGAAACAAAAGTTCTCAGAATGACCTGAAACTCCACGGAACATCTTTTTGGAAAATATCAAAAATACTGGAAGAAAAATCCACGTCAAGGGGCCCACACCCTGTCCGCGAGGGTGGGGGGCATGCCTGCCCCCCTGGGCGCGCCCCCTGCCTCGTGGGCCCCCTGACGCTCCACCGACCTCAACTCCAACTCCATATATTCACTTTCGGGGAGAAAAAAATCAGAGAGAAGGATTCATCGCGTTTTACGATACGGAGCCGCCGCCAAGCCCTAAAACCTCTCGGGAGGGCTGATCTGGAGTCCGTTCGGGGCTCCGGAGAGGGAGATTCGTCGACGTCGTCATCATCAACCATCCTCCATCACCAATTTCATGATGCTCACCGCCGTGCGTGAGTAATTCCATCGTAGGATTGCTGGACGGTGATGGGTTGGATGAGATCTATCATGTAATCGAGTTAGTTTTGTTAGGGTTTGATCCCTAGTATCCACTATGTTCTGAGATTGATGTTGCTATGACTTTGCTGTGCTTAATGCTTGTCACTAGGGCCCGAGTGCCATGATTTCAGATCTGAACCTATTATGTTTTCATGAATATATGTGAGTTCTTGATCCTATCTTGCAAGTCTATAGTCACCTACTATGTGTTATGATCCGGCAACCCCGAAGTGACAATAATCGGGACCACTCCCGGTGGTGACCGTAGTTTGAGGAGTTCATGTATTCACTATGTATTAATGCTTTGGTCCGGTACTCTATTAAAAGGAGGCCTTAATATCCCTTCGTTTCCGCTAGGACCCCGCTGCCACGGGAGGGTAGGACAAAAGATGCCATGCAAGTTCTTTTCCATAAGCACGTATGACTATATTCCGAATACATGCCTACATTACATTGATGAATTGGAGCTAGTTCCGTGTCACCCTATGTTGTGATTGTTACATGATGAACCGCATCCGGCATAATTCTCCATCACCGATCCAACGCCTACGAGCTTTTCATATATTGTTCTCCGCTTATTTACTTTTCCGTTGATACTGTTACAATCACTACAAAACACCAAAAATATTACTTTTGCTACTGTTACTTTTGTTACCGTTACCACCACTATCATATTACTTTGCTACTAAATACTTTGCTGCAGATACTAAGTTATCCAGGTGTGGTTGAATTGACAACTCAACTGCTAATACTTGAGAATATTCTTTGGCTCCCCTTGTGTCGAATCAATAAATTTGGGTTGAATACTCTACCCTCGAAAACTGTTGCGATCTCCTATACTTGTGGGTTATCAAGCACCGGTACCAATCAACACCTCCAAGAAGGGACGCGACGAAGACGATGCTGCTGCCATGGGTTTCCCCCGGTACACGGTGAGGAGAGAGGAAGGGTAGCCCCGACGCTCTCCAGGAAGGTCTGGCGGCACCCACAAGCGCCACCGCGTCGTTGTCGGCCAAGCCAACAGAGATTTCTCCTGATCCCAACCTCCAACTCAGGCACTCCAGAGCTCGCCACAAAACAGACCCTCACCCTGCGCCAACCCTGACACGAAGCTTCCAACGCTGTCTCACCACGGCACCGTGAAGCATGGTCTGCACAATGAAGAAGAGGAGCCGGGACTAGGGCAGCAGCACCGTCGGCACGCGGGAGGGCCCCACCTCCACCACCGAAGACGCTAGCTGACCGTACGCAATGGCAGGAACACACCAGGCCCGTGGCCGCACAGGCCCGGCCGGGATCTCCGAGGCCCGTAAAGTTCCCGCCTTCGCGCTGCGGCCGGCACGCCGTCGGCTCCGCCGCCCCTGTCCAAGCCGCTCCCCTTCCTCCCCGCACAGAAAGCCGCCAAGTGGAGGCACCACCACCACGCGCACCGCCGACCACCACCACCAGGTCGCCGGACCGCCACCGGTCGAGCTGCACCACCGCCGCACGCCCGCGACGGAGAGGAAACACCGCAGGTAATTTCAATCATTATCGCACTATGTCGGCCTCTTTAGTTCGTTTCCTGATAGCAAATAATTAATAACTCCTTTATTCATTTTCTTTGTCGGGCAGGGTTTGAAGAAAGTTCACCAAAGAGGGTTTGCGACGAGATACATGTCGCGGCGGCGCACTGATCACCGTGACTTACATGTGCAGCGGTGGGCGACGTCCTCACAAGGCCGCGATAAGAGGAGAGGGAAAAGCAAAGCCGACGATTGGAACAATGAACCGTTCGGTGCGGTGAGGAAGAAGAAGGAAGAAAGAAAAAGAAAAAGCAATCGACTCAGCATATCGTAGGCTGCCGTGTGTTAGTTAGGACGTTTCAGCGTTTGCACGTGCAACCGATGTCCGTATGGATCGTTGGTTGCGTATGTACGTGCGTCCGCCCGGGTCAACAAGACCCATTTGATTGCCACAAATCAAGAGGGAAAAGTCCATTCTAAACTCTGAACTCGTAGACGAACCCCCAAATTGAAAGCCCGGTCGATTGCACCATAAACTATGCAATCTCGGTCTAAATTAAACCTTCGAGTCGTTTGAATGGCTAGGATTGCTGGGATTTCGCTGAGGGCACACACCTGCACCCCACTGGGCCGGCCCGCTTTAGTTTTTTTCCGTTAAGAAATAAAAATTCACAAAGGGCGCTACACCTTGCTCTTGCTGGGCCGGCCCGCTTTTGTTTTTTGTTAAAAAAGGCGAACGGTGTGCCTTGAAAACGCGACACCGTGCTGGTGCTGTTTGATCGACGCAACTAACCACCAGGGACCAAACAGATAAAGAAAAGTCATCGGATTTGAAAAGAAATTCATGGATTTAAAAAAACTGTAAAATTGAAAATGAGTTCGTGGATTTTAGAAAGTTCACGGATTCGAAAACTTCCACGAAAAAAGAGTTCCTTATTTTGAAAATTTGTTCAGAATGTTTTTGTTCTATATTTCTTATAACTTTTTAAAGAAATGTTCGGGATTTCAAAAAAAGTTTCTGTTTCAAATATTGTTCACAAATTTAAAAAATATTCATGTGTTCTAATTTTGTATCGGAGATTCAAAAACATTCCTTGTTCGATTTTCTGTTTTTCTGTTTCATTTTGCTTTCTGTTACCTTGTTCGATCTTTTTTTCTGTTTACAAATACTTGTTCTAAACTAAAACATAGAACTGACTTCAAAAAAACATTTTCTTACAAAGATGTTCAATAAATTTAAATATTGTTCAATGGATATCACAAAAATGTTCAACATGTATTAAATACTGTTCAGTGTTTATCACGAAAATGTTCAATTTCTATTAAAAAAATGCAAGGTTTGGAAAAAAAATGTTCGAAGTATATTTTTAAAGAATGCAACGTATTTAAAAATCAATAAACATTTGAAATTTCAAATTTTGTCCATGTTTTCAATAACTATTCACGTTTTAATTTTTTTTTGCAATTTCGATATTTGTTCACGATATAAATTTTTTATTCAAATATTTTAGGGAAAAACCTTAACATTTGTTTCCAAGAATTGTTGAAAACTTTGAAGGAAAAAAAAAGATCTGTCGCGATACATTGTACTTTAAAATTGGCGCTGCAATATAGACGTACTGAGTATGTAGCTAGTGTGGTTGCCATCGCTGCTACTTAGCGTGATATTGGGTGTTCGACTCCGTTTGGTGCGCTTTTTTTTCCTCGGATGTCCCCGAAGGAACGTCTGGTGCGCTTTTGTTTTTCGTGCCATTTGGTACGTTCGCTCATTCCCTATGGGCCGGCTCAATTGTGCGAGCTTTCAACGAAAACTCGAGTTTAAAGTCTATTTTAAACCTTGAACACGTAGAGCTTGTCCGAACTGAACCCTGACGTCTAAATCCTTGAAATCGGCACCCTCATTTTTTTTATCCCGGTTAATATCAACCTTGAATTTGATTGGCGCACCAGGAAAATATCAGTCCCGCCCAGGATCAAAGTCTAGTATCGCTGACGTCCATGCTCCACATGTCGTATACATCCTCAATCCCCTCCGCTCCATCTGAAATCAGCGCTGGTCCAGCCTCTGCCTCATCCACTTCCTCCTCAACTGCGCCACTGCCGGCCGCCAATGGCGCCTCGACGTTGCCGAATTAACCAGAGAGGTGCACGACGAGCGCGTACATCGTTGTACAGGCCTGCTCGACTTCGTGCTCGAGTCCTCGGTAATCACATCAGTTAGCGACTACGTGCTGCGGCGCGCCATGAACCTGGTGACCAAGGTGCTCGGGTTCTTCCTTGAGACGTGTCTGGCATGCTCCCGGCGGCGGCATGCCGGCGGAGCACGACAAGATGAGGGTGCGGTTCCATCTCACCAGGGGAGAGCTCACGAGGGACCTTGTGCACTTGTACATGCACGTGCGCGAACTGCATCTTGATTGGGAGGAACAAAGCTCGGAGCTGGTTCCGCCGTAGGACGATGACCGTGTCAGCGCATGCCACCATGGGCAATTACGCACAGCCTCAAGACGCCGAGTCGTCGCCGAGTACTCTGCGGCGAACACTATTGTGCAAAGCTGACTCACACGATTTTGGTATTCTAGCGTATTCACGTAGAAGCTGACTTTGAAGCAGGTGGACATGTGGATGGATTTTCCATGAGCTAGCTAACGTACGTAATGACTTACACGCCGGCTAGCTTGATCGATCTGTACCGGCGGAACTCAGCTAGCTGCCGTTCAATGGACGCGCGAGTACGCCCGAGAGCATGGCCTTTGACTCGGCTTCGACATCTCGGCGGGTGTCGGAGCATGCCGTGGAGTTTGCCATGGATCGCAGTGCTGGCTGTTGCAGCATCGCTCGGCGAGCTCGGCGCGACAGCCGAGGGGAAGAAGATGGATATGGCTTGCAGTGAACCTGTAATCCCGCCCGGGATTGCAGTTTTCCAGTGCGACAAACAGGTCTAGGATCGGTGTAGGGTTGATTTTGACCGGGATCAGAGAGGTGAGGGTGCCGATTTTAGGGATTCAAAGATTAAGGTCCGATTCCGACCAGCTCTACGAGTTTAAGGTTTAAAACAGACTTTACTCAAAACTCGACTATAGGACTCCTGCGAGCCTCCGAAAGGAGCTCTCCTGTGCGTATGTCTGCAATTCTGCCGCAAAAAAGCGACAGAAAAATAAAGACAAAGTTTCTTTAGCAAACAAAAAAAAGGCTGGCCCAGCGAGGAGGACGGGTGCTCCTTGACCCACCAGCTAGACAAATCCCGGTTGACATTTGTCAGGCTTTGATTTAGACCAGGATTGCATAGTTCAGGATGCAATCGACCGAGATTTCGATTTGGAGGTTCGTTTAGCTAAACGTGTAGCGCATACGCCAAATTCGAATTCAGCCCTAGGGAGGCGGACGGGCGGCGATTAAACAAGGAAGGCCATCTGTGCACCAGCGGAATTATTCGGAAGTAGGGGATCGATAGTGTCCCGATTTTTAATTGAAACTTCTTTGTGCACGACGGCAGATTTTTTTGAACGGCACATAATAATTGGTAGGGAACGAAAAAATAGGATCGATGGACTTACGGACTATGTAGAGATATCAATCAACAAGACAAAAAGACAAAGAGCGGCGGGTCAAGATTTTTTTTCCGAGAATATGCAAATTGCGTACCATAGCTTTATAGAAGGAGAGAAAATTAGTACATGACATTTACCACTCGCTTCGAACAACGAGCGTAGCACAATACCACATCCGGCTATCCTCAGGATAGCCACACACAACAACACAACTACAACACGGAAAAACCTACCCAAAACCGAAACACCTCGCCGCGTCTTGATCGACGCCGAAAACCTCTGAAGAACAGCAACTCCAGCTTCCTTTGGATTCATCTGCAACGACCATACATAGCGCCGGAGGTGAGCGGTCAGGGCCACGACGAACACCGGAGGAGTGCCAACAGGAAACTCAGTGTCCTCGCATGATACTCCCAACAGAGAAACGACGTCGCAGACGCCGCCAACATGCCGCTCCAGAGGACCAAGGCTTTTGCCCGGAGACAACTGCCAACACCAAGCACGAGGGAGATGGCGACACACTCGACGTCGCCTCCAGGGAGGGGAACGACACCGCGGGTGCCATCGACGCCGGTCGGTGGCGTTGGATCAGCCATGGGGGCGGCGGCGCCGAGATGGCACTGCCAGGAAGGTGTCCTGGCGTGCAGCGGGCTTCCGGACGCCTCCGTGTGAGGGATCGCGGCGATGCCCCGGTGGAGACGGCGCCGGAGTGAGGTTGGAGGGGCGGGCCAGATCCAATTTGGCGGCAGTCTCTCGGTGTCGATAAAGGCCGATGGAGCGGATCTGGCTTTTGCTCCGCTTGGAGGATGTGGTTGCTTCTCGACGGCGATGTTGGTGGAGGTCTGGTTCGTGCTCTCTCGGCAGTGCGGGTGGTGTTGGACCACGGCTACGCGGCTTCGGCGGATTTGCTGCGGTGACGGCGGTGCGAGGCTTCAGGAACGGTGCTGTCCGGTACCTCGTCGGAGTGGAGATGCGCAACATTACGGATGAAAATCCTGTCCGGTTTTGGCCGGCCGGGTTGTTTGGGGGGATAGGGCTGTGGAGGTGGAGGAGGAGGTGGCCGGCGAGGGGCTGGGGAAGAGGAGATCGGCGGCGGGGTTGGTTGAAGCCGACGCTTTATTCGGTCGTGTTCATCGCCTCAGCGCACCGATGGAGTTACGAGCGGATCGCATCAGCGCCCTACCAGATGATCTGCTCCTCCTGGTCCTCGCCCGCCTCCGCTGCGCCGCCGCCGCCGCGCGCACCGGCGTCCTCTCCCGGCGGTGGTGCGGCCTCTGGACTCACCTCCGCGTGGTCGTCTTCCGAGGCGTCGCTTTTTTAACTCCCTCGAAGCGGCGCTCGGCGGCATCTCTTCTTCCCAAGTTTCCCTCCTCAAGATCCACGTCCCCAGGGCCGCCGACACAGGGCGGGTGAGGCGGCCGCAGACCTCCAGCATCGGATCGCTGCTGCGCGCCGCCACCCGGCTCGATCCGGAGGAGTTTGCCCTCGAACTCCCGTGGGGCTCAGTACCAGATCCGGTCCAGGCGGAACTGCCATGCTTCCATCGCGCCACCTCCATCACGCTTGACTCGTGCTTGTTCTGCTTCAAGCTCCGCGTGTCTGCCGGTGTCGGGTTCCCGGTGCTAGAGACCTTGTCCCTCCATGGCTGTGTCTTATAAAGAGGTCTCCCTCTGTCCGCGCCTGCGCGAGCTCAAGCTGACCAAATTCTCGACTCACAACCGAGACCTCAAGGTCCACTCGGTGTCACTGCAGGAGCTTACAGTGGAAAATGTATTGATACCCAGTATAGACATCGTCGCCCCCTCGCTTAAGAAAGTGACCATGTCCGCATGCTCTCGCATTGACGAGCTCAGCATCTCCGTGTTGGCACCAATAGCGGAAAATATCTCTTGTCAATGGTCCTGCTTTTATTCAGCATGGCATGGGCATATTGGTTTTGGTATTTGGTGCCTCTACAGGTTGTGGCTGCAGACGGCTCAAAGACAGGGACAGACAACTTCGTTACACATTTATGCCTATGCCAGCAATGTGCGTCTACTTTCCTTCTCAATTTACTAAACTTGCTGACTAGACTAAAATTTGTAAATGATATATATATATATATATATATATATTTCTTTCTAGAACTTGTATATTTCTCCGGATACAGGGCATTGTACGAAGGCGATTGAGCAGCATCTGATTGCAGCATTCTCTGTTTTGGAGATACATCTTGAAACGGTTGGGCATGCTTTCGGAGCATTCGTGTTTCATCTCATTGGGATGAATCGTATCCGTAGTGCTATGCGGAAGCTTAAGGTTGGCCTAGGAAGATCATGGGTAATTATCTCCTTGTTTGCATATGTCTTAATTAATAATCAATTGTATAGTTATTATCACATATTTTTTGCTTTTAGGAGAAAGAAGGATGCCCAACAGATTGTCATTGTCGGCCTACGAATTGGAACACCAAAACTATTGCCTTGACTGCCCTCGAGGAAATGGAGATCGATGGATTCATGGGAGAGGACCATGAATGTGATTTCGTGGAATTGGTATTCATGTCCACGCCAATGCTTACAAGGGTGATCGTGAAGCTGTCACATGAGCTCTCCTCAAGTAGTGATGGATGCACAAAACTATACAACATCTTCAAGGTATATCCGTTTGTCGAATGTTGTGTTTACCTTAGTACTGGTGAGCTTGTGTCATGCATGGATCACTAGCATTGGCCAAATGCAACAAGAATATGTTAGTTCTTGTAAGTTTCGTCGAAATCTTGAGTCAGGCAGTTAATGCTTTTCATGCTATGAATTATCTTCAAAAACGTGATGGAAATGTGGCATTGACATGCCAATTACAAAGTAAGGTTGAACATATGTATCTGGGTTATTAGTTAAATGTGCTATATTACCGTCGACTTTGTTAGCAAACATGATATCATTACAAAAACGAAAGTTGGATAGTAGAGTGGGTAATAATTTTGTATCACAAGACTACGTTGATTTCTAGGATTATAATATTGTTTTATTTTTTAAAGAAGGCACCCCAGGGGGGCATCTTATATTTGATAATTATAAAGTAAAACAGTAATCGGCAGAGTGGAAAGACAACCTGACACAAAACGACTAGGAACACAATTACATCAAAAACCATATTGTTCATTCTCTTCCTTTGATACTCTGTCCAAAATTGATTCAATCACTTCTGAATGAACATGTCCAATCATTGATTTCTGCTCGGTAAACTATCACAACCAGCTCATTAAGCTCGTTTGTACAATACAACAAATTCTTATCTTACGTGACAAACATTTTTGTGGCACCAAAAAGCATCTATTCAATCTAATCAACCCAGGCCAACCCATAGGAGGCAATAAACTAGCACACCGTCTCCTGTAGTCACCATCTTCCTTTGAAAAATCACACACACAATCCCATCCCTTGGTCAGTAAACACATCAGTCTGTTAATGAGCACTCGTAACGAGAAGCTTGTTACCTCGTCCCACCCCCCGGAATCGTCCCTGCCGGCATCCTTGCGTCGCTAGAGGGACGACGACGACGACACGGACGGCGAAGACGATCCGGCAGGACAGGCCGGCCACACTTATGAGGTGGTCATCTGATATACGGTTTAGTTTTTTTATAGTTTTTAGTAAAATGGTTGAAATATCATCCATTTATGTAAGTTATATCTAAACTTGTATGAAGTCCGTCCGGTTTGAACGAACTTCATCCATTTCATCCCAATAGTTATTGAAATGTATGTGGCTGCGGTTAGATGGCAGCCTCCCACATCGTGTCCGTAGACTGGTTCCTCCTGCGCGGACGGATGCGGGAAGAAATTTGCCGGTCGCCATTGGAGATGCCCTTACAAACATTTTACTTAACTTTCCAAACTACAATTCCCTTCGACCTGAATTGAAGTATGGTGGGCCCCTCCATCCCTTATTACCAATCATAATGCCCTACATCAGCTTGTGTAAAAAAATGATGTAACCTTTTATAGATGTAGTATTACTGGTTCATGCAGATATGGGCATTGCTACAGTTTGGTTATTGAATCTGAATGTTTTTTTCTCATCCACACAGCTTTCATGCTTTGTGACTTTGGTAGTTGCCAATGTGCTTTTGTATCCTCTTCATATTCCATTCTGAGCTAATAGAATTTACGTCGAAAAAAACACGAGGGACACCGTGACTTGGGATCACTGTGTTTTGTCAAGTAGTGAATCCGAGACCGATCCAAAGACCAAACTGCTACTATGCTGCCTGTTCTCGACTGTTACTGAAACTGCTAATAATTCACATGTCCAAAAGGTGCATCTAATTAGGCATGCAGCACATCGGGCGTACGTACCCGACTTTACACTACTGTAACAAATCAAGATGATTGGCGAGTGGCGACTGATATCAACTTTGCTATTTCGTGCGGTGATCGATCATGTTCATGAGCAGCAGCAGTAGCAGCAGCGTCACCTGTCTGCCATGGTTCACGGTGCCGCCACCTGAATTGATTGCCATCTAGCTTTGCACTCTGCTCTGGTCCTCAACTCAAATACCATCGCATAAGAGAGACAAATACCGGGCGTGGCGTGGGAAGGCAGTCATGGCGCCCAAGGACGAGGAGCAGTTCCAATTTCGTAGTAGGAGACAGACTCAAAGTCAATAGATTAATGTCCTTTTCTATAAAAATAGGCTTGGTCAAGTGCTTAAATAAAAGGTGACCCGAATGATTTCAATGAATTGCTATTTGGTCATATTAAACAATTGGTTTTGAAAGCAAAAGCTAGACCGAAGGTCCCGTCCCAGGGGTTAGGTGCTTAGCTAGGCGAAGCCAAGGCAAGAGCAAGGGTTGAAATACAATATAGAAGAATTCCATCTCTCCTATTTGTTCCATTCTCAATGATTGGTCAAGTTGAGATGAACTACGGGAATCTATATATGGATTTCAAGGTCAATTAACCCATGCATGTTATTAGTCTATGTTACTACCTCTATAGTGGGGAGTAACATATGTGTGGTACTCCCTCCGTCCGATAAAGAGTGTACATCTAGCTTCAAAATTTGTCCACAAAAGAGTATACTTCTATCTTCCCAATACACTTTAACGTAAAAAGAAATACTTCTCTCTCATCACACGGTAATCAAGACCAATAGCAATCTACCCATGGTCCTCTTAATTTCTACATCCACTTAGCTTATTGGGGGTTGGGTAATTAAAGAGGAGAGAGATGGTGGCTTGCACCTTTTCAATGCATTTTTTACTTAACTTCATAATTTGTCCTAATATTTATAAAAGTACACTCTTCACCGGACGGAGGGAGTAACATGCAAAACTTCATTTATTAGGCTATATAGACACATCTTGTCTTGATATGTGTGATGTTACTCATACTACTAGTAACTAGCTATATTACCACTTTCCTCTCTTTCTTCATTTATTGCTTGCCACATCATCCATTTTATCTAGATATGTGTGATGTTACTACCTATATTACTCCCACTGTGGGTAGTCTAATCAAATGCACTAGTATATTTCTCACTGGAAGATGCTGCAATCAATTCCAGTATTTAGTACCTGATCTTTCTCCTCCGCGTGCTATCAGTAGGTGCATGCAGAATTAATGCCCTGATTTTTAGCCCAGACATTTTGGGGTTCCATAGATTCAAGTGCATGTGCTATTATGATTACATAAAATCTCGGGAAGGTTAAGCCCGTATTACATTAAATCACATGATATGTCTCTTGGATTTTTTTCTGAGGTGGCATAATTGATGAGGTGGATGGCTGCATGTGACTGCTGATGTGGGTAGGTTGCATGTTGAGAGAAATAAGGTCGGCCCCGAAGAGGGGGGGGGGGGGGGGGGGGGGGGGGAGGGGGCGGCCGCCCGAGGCCCCCAATCGTCAGCCCCCCTCCCAGGTATGTGTATGTAGGACCACGCTGCCGGTGGGTTCCTTGCCGGTCCATATCCGAGCGTGGATAGGTGGGGTGTCCATTAAGCTCGACCCACAACCATATATTGATGATATCATGGACTAGTGCCATTCTGGGACTTCACCAGAGTTGTGGTGGCCTCCTATGACAGTTATTGACCCTATATAATGGCAATTGTGCATGGGGTTGTTCTATTGAATGCTAGGTCAACTACTCGGAAGAATGTTCAGGTAGGCTCTTCGGCAAGCCTCTAGGCGATAGTGTTTGTTTCTCCCATTGGTTTGGTGGATGGCGAGGGGAACATCGATGGGTGGTCTTGGGGCGGTCTTTGTCCTCGGTGGAGACTAGGCTCTGTTCCGGATCCGGAGGCCTAGATCTTGTCATAGTGGGCACACCTTGTGATTGGGTTGTTGCCTAGAAACCCATGGATGCATGTCGCATCCCTCATGGGGTGCATCACGGTACTCTTCCCTCCTCTTGTCTCTGCGCTGGTCTAGCTTTCTGTTATCATATTTGTAAGAGGGTTTACCTCAATGCCTTGTATTGTTTGGCCATACAGCTTTATGTATAAATGCGAATGAAATGCTATTCTATATAGAGAAAAAATGGAATCGAATGCAAGATTTTCTCTCCTCCGCCTCAACAAAAAATCTATTTATGGTGCCACAATATGCGTGTTGGCATCCCACCGCCGGACACATCATTTATACTGGTTAAATACCCCCGCGGTGCTACAAGAGGATACAATATTTGAAGAGTGGTGGCCTGTGACCGATTGTCCTCAGTCATCACCTCATCCTCAAAGGCACGGTTGGAGCCCTCGACCGTTGACATCCTCGATCGAGCACCTGTTGCCCTTACCCGTGAACTTTTCGAAAACCGTCATCATGTGGACATCCTACAGAGCACACGATCACCATACGTATTGGCGGACGCTTGGTTGCCCTTGCCGCGAGCGTGTAGTGGTTGTTGTCCATGTTCGCAAGTGTTGGCCGTCCATGTTGCTGAGAGCCTGCTGGCCATCCTCGCCCGCGAGCGCTTTCAAATTGATTCGGTGTGATTAACTGTGTGCCTAATTAATTAATTGCAGGCCTAATTAAAAATTAATTCGGCATGATTAACTATGTGCCTTATTAATTAATTGCAGGCCTAATTTCCCCCCAAAATAATTTAAAGGCCTAATTAACTGTCTATTTAATTATCTGCGAGTCTAGTTAGATGTCTATCGTCTGTAAGACCAATTAATAGTTTTCCTAATTAATTAATTGACTGCCTAATTGAAAAATCTCTTTCTAATTGTATGCGGGCTTAATTAACTACCTGCCTAATTAATTAATTGCATTAATGACTCGATTTTTAAATTGATTCGGCGCGTAACTATTCCCTATTTATATGATCCTAACTAGTTGCACACATAATTAATTGTCAGACTGATTAGTTGCATTAGTGGCTTGATTTTTAAATTGATTCAGTGCTCAGTTTTTATTATTTTTCTCATTAATGTGTGTGCTAAACGACGGACGATGTACCAACTCCCCTTTAATAGTAAAGATTCTATCATTTATGTTTAGTACAGTGGGTACTCCCTCCGTTTATAAATATAAGTCTTTTTTAGATACGGACTACCTGCGGAGCAAAATGAGTGAACCTACAATCTAAAATACATTTATATACATCCGTATGTGGTTCATATTTAGAAACGGAAGGACTATTAATGTCAAATATATAAATCTTAGTACTCATTTGTTTTTCTAACTTGTCATCATGTACACGTGTTGACCATGTGATGCATCACATCTTCATCGTTACTCCATATCATTTACTATAAAATCAAATCAATTAATTAAACGCACAAAATCTTTTTTGAAAGATTTGAAATGAACATACTACATGTAGTGCAATGTTGTGCTTGCTAGCTCGGACAACAAGCATATCTCCCCACAAAGAGACGCGGGTGCTCTATGGCTATGGAGAAGATCATTCTCCTCCTCGCCGTCCTAGTACCCATTCGCATGGCAGCTGCTCGGACGGATTGCCCCAACGTGTCGTTACTGGGCGCGGTGGCCGCCTGCCAGAAGGCGTGCGGCACGAAGCTCATGTACAACCTCTGCATCCGCATGATGCGCCAAGGCCATGCCGACATGTCCCCGTCGCACAAGGAGAGGGCCACCGCATACGCGATCCTGGCGGCGCACTCCGCTGCGAATTCCTTCGACGACACGAAACTCGCCGCGAGCAACCAGCTTAGCCATAACTCCTCGCTCTCCGGCCAGCAGAGGGACGCCTACGAGGGGTGCATGAACGACTACGCACCAGCGGACAGCTCCATCGACCGCATCGCCGACGAGACGCTCCCCAGCTGCCGCTTCACGGGCCTCGCCGACGAGTACACGCGTGTGATAACTAGTGTGGAGAAGTGTAGGGACCGGTTGTTGACGCCGACTCTGGTGAAAACGCCGCTGTACCCCATGGTGGTGGCCGACCGGAACAAAGCAGTGCTAGCGAACATGCTTGGTAAACTGTTAGGCATATGAGTGTGTTGGATTGAGAGGCAGTCCAGAGCAAACAATAAATACCGGCATTGAGTACACCGCTACATAGTGTTACGTGCATGATGTATTGTCAGGGGGTGGATTTAGGATTTGGTGCCAGGTTAGGCCAATCTGTTACTCCCTCATTTTCGGTTTATAGGGCTTATATTAAAATTTTAGTTCTCCCATTTTATAAGTCTTAATTTAGTTGTTCCCCATCAAATGTTCAGATTTCAAGGTGCAATAAATCATTGCATGCAAGTATTAAAAAAAAAT
Organism: Aegilops tauschii subsp. strangulata; assembly: GCF_002575655.3. Classification (NCBI taxonomy): domain Eukaryota; kingdom Viridiplantae; phylum Streptophyta; class Magnoliopsida; order Poales; family Poaceae; genus Aegilops; species Aegilops tauschii. Next base: position 596,377,991 of record NC_053041.3, read on the forward strand.
TGACCAATGCATGTATTTTATGCCTGCATGCATTGCAATTAATGCGTTAGTAAACACAATTTTTGAAGAAAACAAACGCATTAATTGAGTGATTTTGCAAACTACAAAAATTGTTTCATCACTCACCATCTATTTTGGTTGATGAGATTTTTGAATTGAGCCCTATAAACCGAAAAGGATGTAGTAAGTTATTAAGCTTCTTTAAATTCGAGGCTCCTGATATGTCATGGTTAGAAGTCGGTTGTTGGCTCGATTATAACGGTTTGCTTCGCTGGTTAACTGTCTCTGAGACTACAAGAACCTAGGAATAGTTTGGATTCAAACTACAGTCTCAGTTTGGTTTCCTATTGGGCTGTCATTGGATTGGACACTACGTTAATTTAGTTTGGTCTGGGCTATACTTTTTTTTGGGCTGGATTGGTTTGGTCTGGACAGAGACTGCTTGGTCTCAAACAGTTTCAACTCATCGAGCGACCAAATCGTCCATGCAGCCTCGACGGGTAGCCGCCGCTAGGCTAAGGGTTGCTGGGCTACCGCTGGCTGGAGCTCCGGCCAATCTCTCTCTCTCTCTCTCTCTCTCTCTCTCTCTCTCTCTCTGGAGGTGAGATGTTGCTACCGAACCAGGACGCGCCGCCGCCGGCGACCAAGTCGCTACATACGCATCGGTGTTATGCAGCTATGCACCCGAGGCTAGCCGGCATGTCCGGCCACTACTTCGCTGACTGTAACAAGGTGCATCTACAGACTGGGTGTTCAATTATGGAAATGAGTATGATAGCATCAGTAGCTATCCACGTGCGCATGTGCAGTCCATAGTTTCAAATTCTGGGCACAAACCGATTTTAGGAAATGGGCTGGATTGGTTTGGTTTGAAAACACAAGCAGTTGGCGTCGTCCACGCGGCCCCCACGTCGTCCGCTTTGGGCGACTCGGGCGGCGACTAGGGTTTCCCCGTCGCGCCGCCGCTCCCTCACCCTCCCTCCCTCGCCGCCACCTGAGTTAGCCGCCGGATCCGCGCGTGCGGCCGCCCGTGAAGGTGGCGGCGAGGCTTCGGTCGCTCCTTTCCTCGAGGAGGACCTCGGATCTGGGGCGGCGGCCCTTCTTGGCGAGGCGGCGGCGCTTTCTCGGCCGGCGTCGTTCGCGGGTGTGCTCTGGCCGGCGGCCTCGACCACGCGGGTGGTGAGGCGTCGGCGGGTGGCGGCGGCGGCGCGGGGGTCTCCCCTCCTCGTCAGATCTGAGGGTGGCTCCTTTCCCCTGTCTTCCTCGTCCCCGCCGCTTCTCGCCTGCCTCCCTCCGAGCGCCGGTATGATGTGGGTGGGTGACCGGTGGTCTGGTTTTGGGCCGCGGGAAACCGTTGGCCGGCGTGGCCGGCCTGGCAGCAGCACGTCCCCGACGCCGTCTCCTCCTTGGAGGTGCTGCAGAGGCCCTTCCCCTTTCCACCCCTGTTCCTCCGCCTGGAGAGGGTTGCGTTCAGGTGAGGGATTCAAGGTCGGAGCTTGGGTGGCTTGGGCGGTCCGGTGACGGCGGTGTCACTAGGTTCGGCATGGCTGTAGGCGTTTGGCTGCCTGGCAATGCTTCTCGTGGCCTGTCGGTTCTCTTGATGCCTCTGCTGCCTTTCTTCAGTAGCTGCACCTGGTGGTTTTCCTGCAGCTCTCAGGCGTTCTAGGTTGTGGCGATGCGGCAGTCGCGGAGTGCTCGAATGTTCAAGTGGTGAAGTGCTGCGGCTGCTCCAGGTCCCGAAGCTGACACGTCCCCTGCTCTAGGGTGAGCGTCTCTCAAGTCCGCCGGGTATGGCGCCTTGCGAGCCATGGCGAGAGGGAAGGGTCCCTCTGCGGCGAGAGAGACGGCGGATGTGTGGTGGCTTCTACTTGGGTGTTGGTCGGGCTCACTCACCACTCTCTGTTGCAAGCAGGTCCTCGTCGTGCTCGTGTGTGCCTCATCCCTAGTTGGCTGTTTGGCTGTAGTCTTCGGCTAGGACAAGCTTCGAGCTTTGTTTTCCTGTATTCTTTTTGTGCTTGTGACCCGTTGAGTTGTAAGCCTCCTAGAGTGTCCCCTTGTATCGTTTGGTCGTGGGGGTTTGTGTGTGTCTGTATTTCCTGGCCGGTTGATGACTTTGTTAATTCAAAGCCGGGCTCTCCGCGAGCCTTCGTTCTAAAAAAAAAACACAAGCAGTTCAGTATGGTTTGGAATGTAGCACTTATAGTTTGGATTGGTTTGGTTTGATTGATAGACTTGTACATGTATGGATTGATCTGGGTTTGGTTTGGATTACAAACAATTCACAGGTTTTGTCTACAACCCACCTTTCATGTGCACGGATCATATTGGAACATTTCTCGAGTCCGAGAATAATTGTGTTACGCGCCAACTGGCTACTATATGACCAAAGTTGTAATCTACTCCCGTTTAGTCAATTCTTTGCACTAAACTTCATGCGAGGGAACCGTTGCTGGTCCGCGGCATGGTGAGCGCGATCATGCGAGGCACGCGCCATTGGCCTCACCCTTGCCCCATGTTTTCGGGAGCACGCCTGTTGGCCTTGGGGTTGGGTCAGGCCGGCCGGGAGGAACGCGCCAGCGCGACACACAAGATAGCAGGACTTGACCACATGTTTGGTCATCTCTCTCAAAAAGTAAAACATTTCTAAGTTGGAGATTTCTTAAGAGAAATAGAAAATGAGTTGGAGATGCACACGATGTGTGCTTACTTTGCGACATTAAGCAACGATCATAGAGTTCAACTTGCGGCAATGATTTTTTTTTGCGAGAAATGGTAATTATTTTCGCAGTCTATCAGTATTAATTAGGGGCGTTGGATAGTCAGGAGAGCATGTAAAGTAGTCCGAGTAATTAAACAATTCGATAACTAGGTGCTCGTTTGATGATTGCATACCACAGACATTCATAAAGAACACACACATATATAGTTGACAATCATAACGAACAAAATTTCTAAAGACGACTCAGAGATTGACACAAATGCAGCGGCATATCCTCCCTAATCGAACTAAAAACTCACACTATATCTTCTAAGAATGATACTAACAAATCTAGGCTTAGGGCATCTTTAGCTTCCATCTTGTCTTTGTAATGCTACTACTACAATGGCTCTGCAAAACGCGGATAAACACAAGTTAAATTACAATACAGAAATAGGCATACTAGTTCATGCAGGCAGCCATTAATGAATCTATCACCCACAAAAAATATGATTCAATTTATCCGAAAACAAACCTGTTACCTGATATTGAGCCGATTATGGAGCAGCTTTAGGGGTAGGTGCGGCCCTCATGGGTGGCACGTCTGCTCTCCGATCCATGAAAGAAGATTCACATCGTTCAAAATTGGAGATGAGCACAATATATCTAAAAAAACAAGCACAATAATACATAGAACAATTTATAGTACGTACCACACAAGAGCAATAACGACTTACCGTAGCAGGGTACAAAGTCACTTGGACTGGTGTTACAGGCAGACGAGAGACCAAAGAATTGGCCTCCATCCATGGGAGCCGACATGAGTTTGTCTAGGTCGCCGTCGTTGAACACGTGGCAAAGGCAGATGGGAAAGTTCTGGAAGAGTGACCGGACGCTGTCACAACACTTGCCTTGGCGTGGAGGCTTGAGCGCGGTGCTGTTGGTGAGGAAACCCTTGCATGGCATCAGCCCCATCAGAGATGGTAGACACTCCTTGGGGTGCGGCTTGAAAGGGGATGGCGGCGGCGGTGCACTAGGCGTTGGCGGACAGAATATCGGTGGTACACACAATATGGATGGCAGGATCGGAAGGCAAGGAATCATACACCATGCCAATGGTTTTGCTACCGCATCGCTGTTGGCTGAGGGAGCAGGGGCCTTGGCAGGGACGGCGGCCTCCGAGGGCCGCCGCGTGGCAGCGGTCAGGACGATGGTGAGGAACAAGGCGAGACGCTGGGACTTGGATGGCGCCATGGAATGGAACTAGTTTGGGCTTGCCGGGTGTGAATGGTGTGGTACTACGAACTTGTGGTTTTTGATCAACTTATATATACGATGCAAGTGAAGTATGATGCGCTGGGATAAGGAGATAGAGATGTTTCTGTTAGGGTCAACCCATATCTTGTGTACTCTCCCACGAACATGCGGATAATTTGTTTTTTAAACACAGTACAGACGCAAGCGCTCATATACATGCGCATACACTCATCCCTATGAACGCACACACGCACACCCTACCCCTATGAGCACGTCCGAAGGACTGAGCCGGCATATCATCTTAAAATTTACGAAGTCACCGCAGGCACCTCGTCGTCGACGGAAACATCTACTCTCACTAAATGCGCATCGCCGGAAATCCTGAAATAATTTCAGAAATAAATGCGAGCATGAGGATTTGAACCCTGATGGGCTGGGGATACCACAATCCCTCTAACCATTCTTGTTAGGCGATAACCTTGCATGCACGTGGGTTTCAATGCATGCGGACGTGCGTGAGCATCAAAAAAGTTGTGCACAAACACATCACACACATTGGGTTGTTCATCGTGATGCACAAACCAGGGACACGCGAACCTTAGCAGCTAACAACAAGGGGAGATGGCGGCAGCCAAGCGGGCATCCGTTGTCAGCGAGCAAGCCCCAAGGGCTCTGCAGATCCAAGCCACCAGGCGTCCAGGGCTGGAAGGCTGGGCAGGGTGAACCGGTGTAGGCGCTGCCAATGGCTGGTGCCGCAGCGGCATTGTCAGTGAAAGAAAAACAAGAAAATTGACATAAAGAAGAAGGGGCTAGCAAAGGCAAAAGAGGAGAGGTATAATTTTCAGAATTTTAGTGGTATTTATAGATAATATCTTGGAAATTTACAATGTAGTAGTGATTTTAGTAGCATTTTTCAGATTAGACAAGAAATTTGAAGGTACTTGCATTGGTAGTGGCAGTAGCTCTAGTCGTAGCACCGGTGGCAGTAGTTCATCAAGATCAAGTGAATTTATCGTATGTGCGCTGTTGACTACACTGGTTTTAGAGTTCGCTCTACCTTGCAAAAAGTTGCCCGCCACTAATGTAATGTCTTTAGCATTGAGATTGTATCTAAGCACTAGTGCAGATCATGTCATGTTCTAAACCCTCCAACACACATGGTTTGCTTATGCGCAAACACGCGCGCGCGCGCACACACACACACACATGGTTTGCTGAACCGTCAGCTTAATTAGTCGGTACATGAACCGTCGACGATCATTCCTTGTGAAAGTATATATAGGTTGAGTTGCTATTTTAGGAAGACCCCACCTCATCAAGATTTCATTTTTATTTCTTTTTTCAAATAGAACTGATTTTGGACTTTATTTGCAAGAAAAGAGAGGCATTTTGTTTCAAGCACTTTCAACGGTCCAAAAATAGATTGAGTTTACCAGGGTTATGAGTAAAGTCGTGGCAAAATAGATTTATACTAGACCTCGGCCTCCATGGAGGCTGAATTTTTGAAAAATTTAAAATTCAAAATTTTTGGTTTCAAAAAGATCTGAAATAATTTGTACAGGTGTATGTGTGTAAAGTTTTAGGATAAAATACGTTGAAATGTGACATATACAAAAAAGATGAATTCATAGTCTGGGTGATAAATAGTATCGTGTGTTAAAAAGCCACATATTTGTTTTTGTTCTGCACAACCTTTGTTTCAACGCATTTTGTCCTGAAAATTTACACACTTATGCATTATGCCTTCATATATATATATATATATATATATATATATATATATATATATATATATATATATATATATATATATCAGTTTTTGTTAATCTTTTTAAATGTGAAAGTATGAATTTTGAGAAACTTTGAATTTTCTATTTGGAGGCCTTCATGGAGCTCGACCTCCAGAAGCAATTCCGATGTATAGCTCACTATATATTATGGGAACACGGGCCATTACACTACAGTAAAACATATTTTACTTTGTGTTTCTCAGTAAGCCGAGAGTATTTTATTAGCCGCATGACTTATAGCAACTTAAACCCAGTGTTGATGTCAAGGCTCACGGCGATGAACCGGTTCTCAGCTTACCACCCTGTATGTAGTGACACGCCCGGAAAACACTTGGCGTATTAGGCTACTTCCAATGCATTGGTGCTTACATGAGGTGCTAAGTATATTAAATACTTTAGCAACTAAAGACCCCAATGCATAGGTGCTTAACTTGTTGGTGCTAAGTATCTTTCATTGTGCAAAATAGGTACCAAAAATAGTAGACGGTTTCCTCTAGGGTTTCCCTAGGGTCTACCCATGCCGGAGTCCACATAGTTTCTACGTCGATCTCATCGGAACTCCATCGCGGCAGAACAACAGACGCCCACGCCACGCTAACACGTGTTTGCATGGAGGAACACGAAGGCCATAAGGAGACGGGGGGACTAAAGGAAGCGAAAGAGAAGATGCAGGCGGGAGTAGAGAGGCAGGAAGGAGATGGATCGGGGAGCTACCAGGCGGCAACCTTGGGGGCTGAAACTTCGGCGGCGGCGCCGGAGGGCTTGCAGGAGGGCGATTTGGAGGTTGATGATGAGGAGGACTGGGTTCACCGCGGATCTGGGCCAACCCTGGAAGATGCTTTTGATGGTATGAATTTGCATGGAGAAGAGGAAGAAGACCTAGATTTATCAGGTGAGGTTGAGGATCTGATCAGGGAGGTTCGGTGGCTCGCGCTTTTTAGGGTTCATACCATGAGGCCCTTTAGCCATGCGGCTCTCTTGAATTCTATGAGGAACGCATGGGCTTGTGCGCAAGGCGTAACTTTCAACATTAAGGGGCCAAACCTATTTTTGGCTCAGGTTCATTGTCTGGGTGACTGGAAGCGTGTGATGGACGGGGGGCCATGGCAATTCAGAAGAGATCTGGTGATCCTGGTGGAGTATGATGGATTTACAAACGTGGACGAGTATGCCCTAGACATGTATCCATTATGGGCGAGAGTTAAAGGGTTACCGGATGGTTTAATGAGGAAGAAGGAGTTAGCAGAGAAGGTGGCGAAGAAAGTAGGCAATCCACCGTTCACGGTTATCGTTAATGAGGGCAGGATAAATCCCTCGAATCATCTACGAGTCAAAGTGTTTGTTAATGTCAATCAGCCTCTGGTTAGGTTTGTCCCAATCACGCTCAAAGAGAGGAAGAAGTACCCGGTCAGCTATGAAAAACTGCCGGACTTCTGCTTCTATTGCGGCTCTATGGGCCATGTGCTTGAGGAGTGCGGGGATGGTACTCATGATTTGGCCTCCTGTGAGTGGGGTGATTGGCTACATTGGGCAAATGAACCGGCTGGAGGTGGTGCTAGAGGTGGAAGGGGAGGTGGTGGTGGAAGAACAGGCGTTGGGAGAGGGGGTGGTCCCTTTAATGGCCCTCCCAGAGGGGGAAGAAGTGGAGATGGAGGTAGAGGGTCAGAGGGGGAGAAGCAGGAGTTGTAGGTGGAGGAGCAGGAGTTGTGGGAGGGAGCATGGCGGGTGAGGGGAACCTTGGTTCAGTTGACATGGACATATCAGTTGGGAATCAATTGTTGTCGGGGGAGGATGGCAGGGGAGCCCGCAAGAGGTTAGTTAGTGAAGATGGCACCATCACAGTGAGGGGTCAACCGGTGCCAAATCTGGTCGGGAAGGTCAATAATACAGTTCTTATGATTGAGAGTGGAGGAGAAACGGTGGAGACAGTGGTACCGGGCCCTTCAAATAGTACTCCGGGGAAACACCCTGTCGTCAAGAGGAGGAAGCAAGGAGTAGGGGAGGAAGAGGGTGAAGATCAAATGACAAATGTGGCGGCCTCCGGCTCGGAGGACCGCCGAGCCCAATGAATCTCCTAAGTTGGAACTGCCGGGGAGGGGGGAATACCCGGACAGTTCGAGAGCTGGCGACTCTTTGTCAGTCGCATTCCCCCACTTTGGTGTTTTTGTGTGAAACAAGGCAGAAGGCGGACAAGTTGAAAAGAATCCGAGCGAGGTTGGGCTTGAAGGGTTTTTGCGGCGTGGATAGTAATGGTATGAGCGGTGGTCTGGCTCTATATTGGCATGAATCTTATGACGTCCAGATTCTAGACAAGAAGGAAAGATACATTGATGCCTTGGTGCGAATTCATCCGGATGCTGAGCAATGAGAGTAACTTGCGTGTATGGAGAACCCAGAGTGGAAAATAGACCGGCAATGTGGTCGGCGTTACAAAACCTGAAAACTGTCATTGACCGGCCATGGTTAGTTGTCGGTGATTTTAATGAGGCTATGTGGAACTTTGAGCACATGTCTGCCACGCCAAGACCCGAAGCACAAATGGTGGCCTTCAGAGACGCGTTGGAGGTGTGTGAGTTGGTTGATCTAGGCTTTATTGGAGTTCCATTCACATATGACAATAAACGTAGTGGTGCAAGTAATGTCAAAGTCCGGTTGGACAGAGCGGTGGCATCCAATGATTGGAGGAATTTGTTCGCATACTCGTCGGTTGTTCATATCCCTTCTCCTTGCTCGGATCATATAGCCATTTTGGTAAAGGGGTCAGCTGACCCGGGTCCGACAGGGAAGAGCAACAGAAGATACGAGTTTTTTTGGGAACGGGACCCTATGTTGCCGGACATAATAAAGGAAGCATGGGAGGCTGTAGGCGGCGTTCAGAACCTGGCTCAGTTGTGCGATGCGCTATCCAAGACCATGAGCTCATTGGGATTATGGAGTAAAAAAATTGGTAACATCAGGAGAGTTAGCAAAGTCTCGGACTCAGTTAGAGGAACTGATGAACATGAACGCAGACAGAGCAGAGATCAGGGTTGTAACAGACAAGATGAACGAACTCCTTTACCAGGAGGAAATGTTATGGCTACAACGGTCAAGAATAACATGGTTGAAAGAAGGCGATAGGAATACCAAATATTTCCAAAGCAAGGCAGTGTGGAGAGCGAGGAAGAATAAAATTCGGGAGCTTACTGATAGCATTGGGGTGGTGCATACAGATAGTGTGGTGATGGGGGAAATGGCGAATGAGTATTTCCAAAATATATTTAAGGCTGATCCAACCATAAACCCGTCTCCAGTACTGGACCATGTGGAGGTCAAAGTAACTGAGGATGATAATGCCAGGCTGGTTGCTCCTTTTTCTGATAAGGAGATATGAGATGCTCTTTTCCAAATTGGCCCTTTGAAGGCCCCGGGACCGGATGGTTTTCCGGCTCGTTTTTTCCAGAGAAATTGGAGTACACTCAAGGATGATGTTATTGCTTCGGTTAAGGATTTCTTTTAGACAGGCATTATGCCAGAAGGGGTAAACTCAACTTCTATTGTTCTTATCCCTAAAATTGCCAATCCATCAAAGTTGTCTGATTACAGGCCTAGCAACTTATGTAATGTTATTTATAAGGTCATCTCTAAGTGTTTGGTTAATCGGTTGAGGCCTTTATTGGATGACCTTATTTCTCCGGAACAAAGTGCTTTCATCCCAGGAAGGATGATTACAGATAATGCCTTGATAGCCTTTGAGTGTATTCATTACATCAAGCAAGAAAAGGACCCCACAAAAAGCTTTTGTGCTTATAAACTAGATTTGTCAAAAGCATATGATCGAGTGGATTGGGTCTACTTGAGGCAGGTGATGCAAAAGTTGGGTTTCTCTCATCGATGGATTGATTGGGTAATGACGTGTGTTACATCGGTGAGGTATTCAGTCAAGTTCAATGGAACCCTCTTGGATTCATTTGCACCGTCGTGTGGCCTTCGGCAAGGCGACCCACTCTCACCATTTTTATTTCTGTTTGTGGCGGATGGACTTTCAACTATTTTGAAAAATAAGGTGAATAGGGGAGAGCTCTCACCGGTGAAAGTGTGTAGAAGAGCCCCAGGTATTTCCCACCTTTTGTTCGCTGACGATACGTTGCTGTTTTTCGAGGCTTCTATGAGGCAAGCAGAGTGTGTGAGGGCAGCACTACAAGAGTATGGTGCAGCTACTGGGCAAAAGCTAAACTATGATAAATGCTAAATATTCTTTGGTAATTCATGCCCAACCACAAGCCAAGAGCAGGTCCGAAATGCCCTGCAGGTTACTAGTGCAGCTTTTGATGAAAGGTATCTTGGCCTCCCGACCCCAGATGGCCGAATGTCCAAAGGCAAATTTCAGAACCTTCAGGCCAGCCTAACAAAACGTCTGGTGCAATGGGGGGATGGCCTATTGGCTCAGCCAGGTAGAGAGGTGTTGATTAAATCAGTGGCCCAAGCATTACCTACTTATATTATGGGTGTATTCAAACTTCCGTTTTCGGTGTGTGATGATTTGACGAGAATGGTGCGGAATTTTTATTGGGAATCTGCAAAAGGGAAGCGGAAGGTTCATTGGAAAAAATGGGACTATCTTCTCCAACCAAAAGACAGGGGAGGTGTGGGCTTTCGAGACTTCCGGTGATTTAACCAAGCATTGCTAGCTCGGCAGGCTTGGTGGCTTTTGTCCAATCCGGATAGTCTATGTGCCCAGGTTCTTAAGGTAAAGTACTATCCATATGGCAAGCTAGAGGATACGGTCTTCACAGGGAACGCATCGTTGTCGTGGCAAGCTATTAGTCATGGCCTTGACCTGTTGAAGAGAGGATTGATTTGGAGGGTGGGAAACGGGAGAAATATCAGAGTGTGGAGGGACAACTGGATCCCGAGGCCGTTCTCCTTCAAGTCGGTCTCGTTGCAGGGCAGATGCCGAATTCGCTTCGTGTCAGATTTGCTTAATGCAAATGGGTCTTGGAAAGTGGAGCTATTACAACAGTATTTTCTGCCGGCTGATGTGATTGAGATTTTGAAGATTCGAGCTTCACCAAGGTTGGATGAGGATGTGATTGCATGGGCCCCTGGGAGACATGGAGTTTTTTCTGTAAAGTCGGCATATCAGTTTGCGTTTCAGGAATTGTACGGAGCGAGCACAGCCTCGTCCAGTAACTCAGCTTCAGGAGGAAGGAGTTGTTGGAAGCTTATTTGGAACAGTGCAGTTCCTCCAACGATCCGTAACTTTGCATGGCGTCTGGCGACGGACGCTCTTCCTACGTGGAAGAACAAGAACAAAAGAGGGCTTGAGCTTGTGAGCGGCTGTCCGATTTGCGGTACAGAGATAGAGGACAATTTCCACCCTTTTCTGAGATGTCAGCGGGGGAGGGATCTGTATAAGGAGATGGCGAAGGTATGGAGGTTGCCGGTGATCGAATCCTTTGTGCCCAATGGGAGGGAATGGCTTCTCCATGCGCTGGACTCCCTAAGTGAGCTTGATTGGTGCAAGGTTTTGCTCATTTTCTGGAGAAGTTGGTACTTGCGGAATGAAATCATACATCATAAACCGGCCCCGGACATGGATGTATCCGTGAATTTCCTGAGAAGATATTTGGATGAATTAGTGGGGATCAAAATGAACCATGGTATGGATGTGGCTAAAGGTAAGGGATACCTGACTTTTGATCACACTAGAGAAGTGAGGGAGATTCAGAGTGCTGGCCCAGTGTGTAAGTGGCAACCCCCCGCCGAAGGCTGGGTAAAACTAAACACAGACGGGTCCTTTGTTGATAGTGATCTTGCGGGCACTGGTATGATTCTCCGAAACTCCAGTGGAGGGATTATTTTTTAGGCATGGAGATCGCTATTTTCTTGCAGAGATGTGGTTGAAGCAGAACTAGGTGCAATCATGGAAGGTTTATCGCTGGCTATACGACGCTCCGATTTGCCTATTGTTATCGAATCGGATTCCAGCTTGGCAGTGTCTATGGTATCCTTTGGCGAAGTTGATCGTTCAATTTATGTTGCTTTGGTTAATGAAATAAGACTGTTGATGCGTCTTAGACAAACTTGTGTTACTCATATTATGAGAGTCCAGAATAAAGCTAGTGATAGTTTGGCTAGGTTTGCTCGATTTGAGGTGCGAACTATGACTTGGCTGGGATCTGGGCCAGAGGAGGTCTTGGGTATATCCCTTGATAATTGTAAAGACATTGATATTTGAGTAATACAAGTGTTCTCGCAAAAAAAATAAGTATCTTTCATTTAATAATTTTGCAACTAAAGTTTTTCATGCATTGGTGGGATTTTTCTATTTAAGTGTTTTGCCTAGGTTCTCGCGTTTGGCATTGTTTCTTTCTGGGGTTATCACACTCATCTTTCTCCTCTTAATTACCTTGCCACATCAGATTTTTTGCCTACATGACAGTCTTAGCACCCATACAAGGTGGAGCATTGGCAAGGGCCTTAAAAAAAGCTCGATAATGGCAAAGGCGCTCGGCTTTTACAGCCCACACAGTAAACAACTGCGCCACGTGGCTACACTCATCGCAATTGAAGGCACCGTGACGCGGGCGTGTAAGTCGTGTGTCTCTGCACGTGACACACGTGCACACGGTATAATTAAGGCGTTGCTCACAAGCAACCCGGCCATCTGTACACACATCGGCACCCTGCTTGGCAGTGGGGATTCCAAGGCTGCCATTAATGGCGGCAGACCGCTTGCAACCGGCGGTGACCAACCTCTCCACCCTCTATCACCTATAAATACCCCCCTCCCACCGCGCCGCATACAACTCTTCGTTGTCCGTCTTCGCAACAGCCTGACGCTGCCGCCACCCCCAAGGCAATGTTAGGTCATGACGCCGAGGCCAGCAGCAGCAGCTGGACCCGGTGCAGCCTGCCCGTCGCCAACGTGAAAGAGCTCGCGTGGTTTAGTCTAATGGCGCCGTTGGACATGTGGCTACCGAGGGGATAGCATCTCAGCCTCGGTGGCACCGGTCCCATCGTCAACACCCGCGCCGTGAGGCAGGCCATCATCGTGTTCCAAGCGCGCATGGCTCCGGGGACGAGGGTGCTGCCAGCGTATGTGCCCAACATTTCACGTAATTCAACAAGCAAATATAAATGCAATATTGTTTTGCAGTAAAAAACAGGTTTGCCAAAAACCAACCACGACAAAGCCGAGTGCCTATTATCGCGTACTCGCCTTACATTTCGAGTAACTCAAAAAACAAAATAATACACATAAAGTAAGCCGAGAATCTTCTGCATACACTCAGATTTATTGGATGCTCCGTCACAGGGCCATCAACCAGGTTCGCGTACCCCTTCGCCCTGTAGTCTCACGAGATAGGCGATTAGATCTGCTCACCTCCTACCGATGCCGCCGCAGGCCTATCGCATCTCCTGTTGCCTTAGGCCATGAAGATGCGGTGGATCTCGGTCTTTGCCGGCGGGAGGGCTTCTGCTTAGTTTCTGGATGTTTTATGGTGTCTTTTTAGGGTTTGTGTCCTACTCACGAAGACAAGACGACAACGCCGTCTTAAAGATGGAATAAGGTTCTCCCCACCCAGTCCCTGTCTCGGCAATGCGTCTAGCATCGTCGGAGGTCGTCTGATGATGTGCCTCCGGCGGATCCCACCTGATCGGTCGACGTTTGCCTTTGGTGGATCTACTTGGTCTAGTTTTTGTTCCTCTACGTTGGTATGTCTACATGTTGGATACTTCTGATCTACGCTTCTCTTCATCAACGGCAGTTGCTTTTCTGGTGTGCTGGTCCTTTGGGATCTTAGCACGATGACTTCCTGACTGTCTAATACAACAAGGTTTGCCCGGCTTCAGTGAAGGAGGGGCAATGACAGCGGCACGCATTCGACTCATTTCAGTGCTTGTAGTCATCGCTAGGTGGTCTACGGACCTAGATGTAACTTTTGTTATTTCTAGTGCTCTTTGTACTGCACGATAACTGCTGAGTAGATCTGAAGTTTTTCCCCTGAAATAAACCCCAGGTCCGTTATCACCACGTGGTAGGGAAAGTTGTCAAGGCTTTATGTAAGCCGAGAGCTTTTTGATCTCTATGCTGGTTAAGTTAAGCTGTAACCTGTGTGTATACTGTGTAGCTTCATGTATATAGGATCTGTAACGCCCTGGCCTGCGTGCCTATTCTCTTGGGCGCCTCTCTCCCTCTCACCTGTATATTAGGCAACCCCATGTAACAGATTCACTTAAGGAAAGAACAATTCTCTCGAACTTGGTATCAGTCGCCAGGACCTCCATGTCCGACACCCACTCCCCCTCTTCCTCCGCCGCCATGGGCTCCGCCACCTCGCCAGGCACCACCTGCTCGACGGCACCGGCCGCCGACTCCTCCCAGGCCACTTCTTCTACCACCACACCGTCGTTCATCTTCGGTACAAACCCCTCTCTCTGCAGTGGCAACACGAATGCCGCCGGATCTCATTTTGCTCCTCTCTTCGCCTCCTCCTCCCCGGCGCCGCCGGCACCCACTCCTCGCGCCTCCATCTTCCAGGACCACATAACCAACCACATCAAGTTTTTCCTTAACCCTGCCGATCACAACTACCACAAATGGAAATCCTTCTTCCTCATGGTGCTCATCCGCTACGGTGTCACTTTTCTCATCGAACACCCTCCCCCTCCCAATGCCCCTGCCCAATACCTTGAGCTTGATGCCCATGTTGTTCTCTGGATCTACGCCACTCTTGCGGATCCTATGGTGGATCACGTCGTCGGTGCCACCTCCACCTATGCCCTCTGGAAGAAGATCAAAGACTACTTCCTTGCCAACCGCGCCGCTCGCTTCATGATCCTCAAGCGGCAGTACCGGAACCTCAAGCAAGGTGACCTCTCGGTCGCTGAGTATGCGCGGCGCATGAAACAACTCACTGACACCCTCGCCGATATCGAGCATGCCGTCACCGAGGTCGATCTCACGACCCAGTTCCTCCATGGCCTCGACAAGCGCCTCGACACCATCTGTGTCGTCCTCGGCGATCAGGAGCTCCCCTTCGACACTGTCCTATCCCGCGTCATCCTCGCCGAGGAATCTCAGGCTCAGCGCGCCGCCGAGGAGGGCGCCTCGGCGTTCGCTCTCTCTGGTGGTGACCGCGGCCAGAGCAGCGGCTCTGGCTCCAGCGCGCGCGGCTCGGGCGATCGCGGGGACCGCGCCGGTGAGCGCCTTCCCGACAGCTCCCAGGGTCCTCCTCAGCAGCAACCTCCCAACCCTGGCCGCGGTGACCGCGCCTCCGATGGCGGAGGCCGTGGTCGCGGGCACGGGCGCGGCCGTGGCCGTGGCCGTGGCGACAACGGTGGTCGGGGCCAGCCCTCTCAGCCCCCGC
Source organism: Aegilops tauschii subsp. strangulata (assembly GCF_002575655.3). NCBI lineage: Eukaryota > Viridiplantae > Streptophyta > Magnoliopsida > Poales > Poaceae > Aegilops > Aegilops tauschii. The sequence goes on from NC_053041.3 coordinate 596,393,092, forward strand.
TGCCCCCCTTCACCCGCTACTTTGCGCCCTACGGCATGGCGCTTCCCTCTCCACGATCGGGTTGGGTGCCACCGAACGCCGCCGGCGTCCTCGGTCCGCGCCCCGGCTCCCACGCTCATGCCTACCCCTTGTATCAGGCCGCTCCTCCTCCACCACCAGCGGTGTACCAGCAGCAGCCACCGTCTTAGGAGCACCTCGCCATGCTCAACGCCGCCTACAGCAACGGCGGGTTCCCCTCCAACCCCGCCCCGAAGTGGTACCTCGACAGTGGCGCCTCCTCTCACGTGACAGGCAACCCAGGTAACTTGACCAAGTTTAGTTCTTCGTTACAGCGTGTTCCATCTCGCATAGTCGTTGGCAATGGTCATCACTTACCTGTCATAGCCGCTGGTTCCACCACTCTATCTCCATCTGATTTTCGTCTCACTGATATACTCGTTTCACCACATGTCGTCACTAGCCTCATTCTTGTTCTATTGAGTTTTACCCCTATGTTTTCTTGTGAAGGATCTTCGCACCCGGAGGGTTCTCATGATCTTCGTTAGCCATGGCGATCTTTACCCCTTCATTGGCAATAAACCGACCCCGGCGTCTGCTCTCCTCGCCGCCACCACTTCATCGGACTTGTGGCATCGTCGCCTTGCGCATCCTAGCGCCCACACACTAGCTACCTTGTCTAAGGATTTTCTTCATGATTGTAATAAGCCCGCCCACACGCCCTGTAGTGCGTGTCAGCTTGGCCGGCAACCTCGCCTACCCTTCTCCTCTTCCACTAGTAAAACATATGCACCGTTTGATTTGATTCATTGTGATCTGTGGACATCTCCGGTTGTAAGTTTTTCAGGTTTTCAATATTATTTGGTTGTTTTAGATGACTTCACCCATTACTCCTGGACATTTCCCATGCGTGCCAAGTCAGATACCTCCACCATACTTCAGCGTTTCTTTACATATGTCCACACCCAATTCAATGTAATCATCAAAGCGATGCAATGTGACAATGGCGGCGAGTTCATCAACAATTCCCTTCGCTCCTTCTTCTCTTCCAACGACGTTGTCTTCCGTTTCTCTTGTCCACATACATCACCCCAAAATGGCAAGGCCGAGCGCCTCATCTGCACCACTAACGATGTCGTTCGTACCCTTCTCCAACAAGCCAATCTCACGCCACCCTTTTGGGTGGAAGCCCTACACACGGCGACTTACTTACTCAACCGACGCCCATCACGTGCCATCCATCCCTACACACCCTACTTCCTTCTGTATGGCTCCCACCCTACGTACGATCACTTACGTGTTTTCGGGTGCTTGTGCTTTCCTAATGCCTACTCCACCATGCCCCACAAGCTCTCCCCTCGCTCCTCTCGGTGCGTCTTTTTAAGCTACCCTCTAGAGCATAAGGGATACCGCTGTTACGACCTTACCACTCGCCGCGTTATTGTTTCCCGACACGTCACTTTTGACGAAACCATCTTCCCTTACGTACCGCCCACACCCTGGCCTCCATCTACCCCAGCCACAACAAATCCCGTCCCCCTGATCCGGCCCCCAGCGGATCTCTCGGATCGCGCACTCCCACCTACCTCGGATGGGCCCAGCTCGCCCCCGACTCCCCTGTCGCCTCCTCTGGGTCCCACCATCCCACTCCCGCGACTACGCCGTCCACGCGTTCGCCAACGACCGGCTCGCCCGCCTCGCACGGATCCCACGCCCGATCCCCCTCGACTGCCGTTCCCACCTCCCCCAGTTCGGCCAATCCGGGCCTCCCTCGCCACCCGCACCTGATCCGCCTGGCCCGCGCTTCCCCTCGTGATCCGCGTCTGTCGCCCTGCTTCACGGTCGGCCTGCCCCACGAATCCACCTCACAGTCTGCGCCATCCACTCCCCCTCCGCCACGTCTTCCGCGCCATGCAGCCCCGATCGAACCCCCACGTAACGCACATCGCATGTCCACTCGTGCCAAAACCGGCTACTGTATGCCTCGGCGTCTTTTTCTTGCTCATTCCACTTCTCCATCCCCCTCTCCTATACCCGCCACATACAAATCTGCACTTAAAGATCCCAATTGGCTCCGCGCTATGCAAGATGAATTTCATGCTCTAACGACTAACTTTACATGGTCTTTGGTGCCTAAGCCTGCAGGAGCAAACATTGTCACCGGGAAGTGGATTTTTCGGCACAAATTTAACGCCGATGTACTTTGGCTCGTTACAAGGCCCGTTGGGTTGTCCGAGGTTTCTCTCAGCGTGAGGGTGTGGATTATGACGAGACATTCAGCCCAGTGGTAAAGCCAGCAACTATTCGAGTGGTTCTCAGTTTGGCCACCTCACATTCGTGGCCCGTCCATCAACTCGATGTCAAAAATGCTTTCCTCCATGGTGATCTCAAGGAAACGGTCTATTGCTCTCAACCTGCCGGGTTTGTGGATTCCTCTTGTCCGGATCATGTGTGCCGCTTACACAAGTCACTATATGGGTTGAAGCAAGCTCCTCGCCAATGGTTCATTCGGTTCAATTCCTTTTTGCTGTCAATTGGGTTTTCTGGCTCCAAAAGTGACTCTTCACTGTTCATTCTACATCGTGGCAACTCCATCGCTTACCTATTGGTTTATGTTGATGATATCATTCTCACTGCCAACAACCCTGCCACGCTCCACGCCATCATCACCTCTCTCAAGTCCGAATTCTCCATGTCGGATCTCGGAGAGCTCCATCATTTCTTGGGCATCAACGTCACACCAAACAGCTCTGGATTATTCTTGTGTCAGCAGCAATATGCCCTTGAGATCCTTGAGCGTGCCAAGATGCTGAACTGCAAACCGGTATCCACTCCCATTGACACCGCCACCAAGGTTTCTGCTGCTGATGGCCACCCTCTGTCCAACCCAACGTATTATCGCAGCATTGCTGGAGCACTTCAGTACCTCACCCTCACCCGGCCCGACATCTCCTACGCCGTGCAACAGGTGTGTTTGTTCATGCAAGATCCGCGCGACACCCACATGCAGTTGATCAAGCGGATTCTTCGTTACTTGCACGGTACTTCCCACTATGGCCTTCAGTTCTTTCGGTCATCCTCTTCGGATCTCGTGGCATACACCGACGCAGATTGGGCTGGTTGCCCGGACACCCGCAAGTCTACGTCCGGTTTCTGTGTATATCTTGGCTCCAACTTGGTGTCCTGGTCATCCAAAAGGCAGACAACAGTGTCCCGATCCAGCGCCGAAGCTGAGTACCGTGGTGTTGCCAATTGTGTTGCCGAGTCTTGTTGGTTGCGCCAACTTCTCCATGAGCTCAGGTCTCCGCCGCCTCGGGCCACTATTGTATATTGCGACAACATCAATGCATCTTACCTGGCCAGCAATCCAGTCCAGCACCAATGCACGAAGCATATTGAGATCGATCTACATTTTGTCCGTGACAGAGTAGCTCTGGGAGAAGCTCATATCTTGCATGTGCCCTCAAGCTCACAGTTTGCTGACCTGTTCACCAAAGGGTTGCCGTCTGTTGTGTTTCACGAGTTTCGTTCCAACCTGAACGTCCTACCTAATGGAGTTCCGGTTGAGGGGGGGAGTTAAGCTGTAACGTGTGTGTATACTGTGTAGCTCCATGTATATAGGATCTGTAACGCCCTGGCCTGCGTGGCTATTCTCTTGGGCGCCTCTCTCCCTCTCACCTGTATATTAGGCAACCCCATGTAACAGATTCACTTAAGGAAAGAACAATTCTCTCCAACTGGTTACTTTACATAAGTCGAGAGCTTTTTTTGTGCACAACTCGGCCTATCAGATATTAAGCCGAGTATTGTTTCTTTGTCGTGTGTCTTCGAAATGCTACTCATCTTACGTGGTTGTAAGCCAAGTACCGGTATTTTGACACTTGGTTTAAACGTAGATACGCGGCAACTTGTGATTTTCCTATAGTGTGTGAATAGTAATCTGAGATCTACTGCTTTAGCGAAACCAGGAAAGCACATAATGTTCATCTGGTGATGCTTGAATTATGCAATGGAACGACGCTTTTTCGAGTACCAAAGTACGGGCTCTCGGCAAAGTTAACCCATCGTCACCGAGCTTCAACCGTTGACGGACTTGCCAGTGCACAATACATGATTAAAAGCATCAAAATATAGAACTAAGTTTATCTTATAAGATATATAGTCACAAACAATTTGTAAATGATTCTGGACAGCCAACCCTGAATGTTTCCAACAACACTTCGGCAAATCATGCAGACAGAGAAAGAGGACGTATACTGTGGATCTTATATCCTGACTTTCACTCCTTTTCCTTAACTTCTCCTAGCGAAAGATCAGAAAATTAATTAATACTCCCTTCGTCTTAAAATAAGTCTTTCAACTTTGTACTAACTCTAATGTAAAGTTGTATTAAAGTCAAGACATTTATTTTGGGATAGAAGAGTATGTGCAGTATTATAAGCTGGCCAAATGTAGAAACACTTAAATCCCACTTTGGGTAAAGTACGGTGGGAACCCGGCATACAAGCGGGTCCATTTGAAGCTGTGCGTGTTCCCGCAGAACCACTCGAGCTGCAAATTCCGGAGATCCAGCGAGAAGCATGCTATTTTGGGGTCGATTGTATGGCTATAGTGTCGTAGCGAAGTACCTTCCAGCAGCAAGTATCCCCCGGCCACGCCAATGAATTTGTAATCTTGGTAATGCAATGGTAGGTAGATAATTTGTTAATTATGTATATAAAAAATATGCCTCTTCGATTTATTTTTTGATATTAATTGCTCCTTCTAACATAACATTATATATATAACGAGCCCAGCTAATTCGTGTATTTGAAGGAAGTGCAAATGGGCGGGGATTTCTTAGATAATATAAATGGGCCGCATTGACGCGAAATTATTTGTTCACCCAGCCCTGCAAATGGACTGTACATTCTAAAAACCATGGGTTAAATAGATGCCACATTTTTGCAGGCTGACATGTGGGCCAATAGGTCGAAGCCTACGCAGGGCTTTGTCAACTTGGTTGGCATGCTTCTTCAATCTCTCGTCTTCTTCCTCCAGCGTCGCCGGGACCGCCTGGTCCAGCCTCCGGCGGCTAGCGGCTCTTCTTAGCACGCATCGCTGCGAAGCGCTACCCCACCGCCGGCCAGGCTATCCCTCCACCCCTCCACACCTCCTGTTATTCTCCACCGACTGCAGCCCCACGCCGCACCAGAACCAGTTATAACCCTTCTCCTCCACTCAATCTACGACTCCACTGCCGCGTCTTCCCATCTCCGAGTCGTTCCCATCCGGAGCCTCGCCGTCGTCCACCGCCTCGCTGCGCTCGGTGCGGCGTGGTCAACAAACGAGAGTCATCGGAAGAGGACTGTACATGGAGAGCCTGACGGCTGGGACCCACGAGGTCCATGGTCGCACGCAAGGAAAGTTCCTCCTTATTAAGCTGAAAAAATGTTTCCTCCACCTGACAGCTGGGACCCACCGGCTGTACATTCGCACGGAAGGAAGTGCCTTCTTGTTATGCGAAAAAAATTATTCCTCCCGTTGACAGCTGGGACCCGTCAGATTTTGTGGCTGACTTGTGGGCCTACTAAGCGGACGTGTACGCAGGGCTTTGTCAACTTAATCAACAAATGATTCTAGCAGCTGGACCGTTGGATGTTAATCCAACAGCCGTGCTCCTTCTTCAACCTCTGTTATTGCTCTTTTCTCCCGTGGACGGCACCGCGGCTGTGCTGCCGCGCACCCGAACCAGTCAAGTTTCCCACTCCTCTCCATCTACGACTCCATTGCCCCGTCTTCCCAATCTCCGGGTCGTTCCAGTCTGGGGCCTCGCCGTCGTCCACCGGCCTTGGTGCGCTCGGCACGGTGTGGTCAACGTGGTCAACAACCGAGAGTCATCGGAAGATGACTGTATGTGAGAGGCTGACAGTGGGGACGCACCACGCCCATGGACACATGCATGCAACGGAACGCGGCGTGGTCAACGTGGTCAAGGAACGACTTTCATAGGAAGTGTAATGTACGTGGAGAGGCTGACAGCTGGGTCCACGGCCGCAGCAAGGAAGTGCCTCCTTATTACGCGGAAAATAATGATTCCTCCACCTAACAGCAGGGACCCACCGGACGGGCCACCGTATTTTGCGAAAAAACGTTTCCCCCCTGACTGCTGGGACCCACCGGATGGGCCACCGTATTTCACGAAAAAAACGTTCCCCCCGCTGTCAGCTCGGACCCACCGGAAGTGCCTCCATATTACGCAGAAAAAAATGAATACTCCCCCTACTAGCTGGGACCCACGTTGGTGGGAGGCTGACTTGTGGGCCTACTAAGTTGACGGGGACGGAGGGCTTTGTCAACTTAGTGAATATGAACGATTCTAGCTCCAGTGACCGTACGATGTCCATCCAACGGCCGTAGTGCTTCTTCAACCTCTGGTCTTCTTGCTCCAGCCGCCCAAACCAGCGCCGGTTGTGCCGCGTGCTCCTGCCTCCCGTGGCCGGCTGTGATGCCGCGGAGGCCTCACCGCCCCTACTACTCCCACCGCTGGCCAGGCCATCCCTCTACTCACCCACACCCCCTGTTATTCTGCGGCGACGGCAGCCTCACACCGCAGCCGAACCAGTGAACCCTCGTACTCCTCTCCGCGCGGGCTTCCACTGCCGCGTCTTCCCCGGCTCCGCGTCGTCCCGGTGCTCTCCATGACGAGGAGGGAGTAGTTCACCCTCGGGGCTGAGGGTATGTACCAGTAGCTATGTGTTTGATCTCTCTCTCTCTCTCGTGTTCTTGATTTGGCACAATCTTGATGTATCGCGCGCTTTGCTATTATAGTTGGATCTTATGATGTTTCTCCCCCTCTACTCTCTTGTAATGGATTGAGTTTTCCCTTTGAAGTTATCTTATCGGATTGAGTCTTTAAGGATTTGAGAACACTTGATGTATGTCTTGCATGTGCTTATCTGTGGTGACAATGGGATATTCACGTGATCCACTTGATGTATGTTTTGGTGATCAACTTGCGAGTTCTGTGACCTCGTGAACTTATGCATAGGGGTTGGCACACATTTTCTTCTTGACTCTCCGGTAGAAACTTTGGGGCACTCTTTGAAGTACTTTGTGTTGGATTGAATAGATGAATCTGAGATTGTGTGATGCATATCGTATAACCATACCCACGGATACTTGAGGTGACATTGGAGTATCTAGGTGACATTAGGGTTTTGGTTGATTTGTGTCTTAAGGTGTTATTCTAGTACGAACTCTATGATAGATCGAACGGAAAGAATAGCTTCGTGTTATTTTACTACGGACTCTTGAATAGATCGATCAGAAAGGATAACTTTGAGGTGGTTTCGTACCCTACAATAATCTCTTCGTTTGTTCTACGCTATTAGTGACTTTGGAGTGACTCTTTGTTGCATGTTGACGGATAGTTATATGATCCAATTATGTTATTATTGTTGAGAGAACTTGCACTAGTGAAAGTATGAACCCTAGGCCTTGTTTCAACGCATTGCAATACCGTTTGTGCTCACTTTTATCATTAGTTACCTTGCTGTTTTTATATTTTCAGATTACAAAAACCTATATCTACCATCCATATTGCACTTGTATCAACATCTCTTCGCCGAACTAGTGCACCTATACAATTTACCATTGTATTGGGTGTGTTAGGGACACAAGAGACTCTTTGTTATTTAGTTGCAGGGTTGTTTGAGAGAGACCATCTTCATCCTACGCCTCCCGCGGATTGATAAACCTTAGGTCATCCACTTGAGGGAAATTTGCTACTGTCCTACAAACCTCTGCACTTGGAGGCCCAACAACGTGTAGAAGAAGAAGGTTATGTAGTAGACATCAAGCAGTTTCTGGCGCCGTTGCCGGGGAGGTTAGTGCTTGAAGGTATATCTTTAGATCATGCGATCGAATCTTTTAGTTTCTTGTTTTATCACTAGTTTAGTCTATAAAAGAAAACTACAAAAAATGGAATTAAGGTTGTGCTCAAGTACTAGAAGAAGAATTACATAGAATGCTTGGCATAAAATATGTGAATGATGAGCATGATTGCAATGTTGTTAGTATGAATTATTTGAATATCCATGATGCTAATGATATGCAAAGCCACAAGCTTGGGGAAGCTATGTTTGATGAAGATGATATTTTTTGTCCCCCAAGTTTTGATAAGCAAATTTATTATGATGATAGCATGCCTCCTATTTATGATGATTATATTGATGAAAGTGGGTTTGGAAGAGTGTCAACTTTAGGAAGTAATGATCCCACTATTTTGGAGGATGTTGAATATTATTGTGATAATTATGAAAGTGGATTTGGAGAGGTCATGACTTTATTTAGTGATGAATCCACTATTTCGGAAGAGGTTCCAATTGATTATGAGAATAAAGTTGCTATCTATGATGATTATTGTGATGACATGTATGCTATAAGGAATAATGATAACCATGAAACTTGTCATCATGATTTTATCTTTCAATTGGATTATGCCTCACATGATAGTTATTTTGTTGAGTTTGCTCCCACTATTATTCATGAGAAGAATTTTGCTTATGTGGAGAGTAAAAAAATTTCTATGTTTTTAGATCATGAAAAGAATGCTTTAGGTGATGGTTATATTGTTGAAATTATTCATGATGCTATTGAAAATTATTATGAGGGAGGAACATATGCTTTTAGGAATTGCAATAATATCAAGTTTCCTCTCTATGTGCTTAAAATCTTGAAGTTATGCTTGTTTTGCCTTTCTATGCTAGTTGATTATTGTTCCCATAAGTTGTTTGCTCACAAAATACCTATGCATAGGAAGTGGGTTAGACTTAAATGTGCTAGTCATATTTCTCATGATGCTCTCTTTATGTTTCAATTCTTATCTTTTATGTGAGCATCATTGAAATCATCATGCCTAGCTAGGGGCGTTAAACGTTAGCGCTTGTTGAGAGGCAACCCAATTTTATTTTTGTTGTTTACCTTTTGCTCCTACTTAGTAATAAATAATTCATCTAGCCTCTGGTTAGATGTGTTTTTATGTTTTAATTAGTGTTTGTGCCAAGTAGAACCTTTGGGAAGACTTGGGTGAAGTCTTTGCGATTTTTCTGTAAAAAACAGAAACTTTTGTGCTCACGAGATTAGCTGCCATTTTTTTTACTGGAGAGTGATTTTAGGTTGATTATTTTTTCAGATGATTAATAGACAAATTCCTCACGTCCATCAATTTATTTCAGAATTGTTGGAGTTCCAGAAGTATACGTTTGATACAGATTACTACAGACTGTTCTGTTTTTGACAGATTCTGTTTTCATTGTGTTGTTTGCTTATTTTGATGAATCTATGAGTAGTATCGGAGGGTATGAACCATAGAGAAGTTGGAATAAAGTAGATATTACACCAATATGAATTTAGAATGAGTTCACAACAGTACCTAAGTGGTGATTTATTTTCTTATACTAACAGAGCTTACGAGTTTTCTGTTAAGTTTTGTGTTGTGAAGTTTTCAAGTTTTGGGTAAAGATTCGATGGACTATGGAATAACAAGTGGCAAGAGCCTAAGATTGGGGATGCCCAAGGCACCCCAAGGTAATATTCAAGGACAACCAAGAGCCTAAACTTGGGGATGCCCCGGATGGCATCCCCTCTTTCGTCTTCGTTCATCGGTAACTTTACTTGGAGCTATATTTTTATTCACCACATGATATGTGTTTTGCTTGGAGCGTCATTTTATTTTCTTTTGTTTTGCTTGCTGTTTGAATAATATCCCAAGATCTGAAATTCTTAAATGTTAGAGAGTCTTCACATAGTTACATAATTATTCGACTACTCATTGATCTTCACTTATATCTTTTGGAGTAGTTTGTCGTTTGCTCTAGTGCTTCACTTATATCTTTTTAGACCAAGGCGGTGGTTTTATTTTGAAGAAATAGATGAACTCTCATGCTTCACTTATATTGTTTTGAGAGTCCTAAACAGCATGGTAATTTGCTTTGGTTATGAAACTAGTCCTAATATGATAGGCATCCAAGAGGGATATAATAAAAACTCCCATATAGAGTGCATTGAATACTATGAGAAGTTTGATACTTGATGATTGTTTTGAGATATAAAGGTGGTCATATTAAAGTTTTGCTAGTTTAGTAATTATGAATTTGAGAAATACTTGTGTTAGAGTTTGCAAATCCCGTAGCATGCACGTATGGTAACCGTTGTGTAACAAATTTGAAACATGAGTTGTTCTTTGATTGTCATCCTTATGAGTGGCGGTCGGGGACGAGCGATGGTCTTTTCCTACCAATCTATTCCCCTAGGAACATGCGCGTAGTGCTTGGTTTTTGATGAGTTGTAGATTTTTGCAATAAGTATGTGAGTTCTTTATGACTAATGTTGAGTCCATGGATTATACGCACTCTCACCTTCCATCATTGCTAGCCTCTTCGGTACCATGCATTGCCCTTTCTCACATTGAGAGTCGGTGCAAACTTCGCCGGTGCATCCAAACCCCGTGATATGATACGCTCTATCACACATAAACCTCCTATATATCTCCCTCAAAACAGCCACCATACCTACCTATTATGGCATTTCCATAGCGATTCCGAGATATATTACCATGCAACTTTACACCGTTCCGTTTATTATGACACGTTTCATCATTGTCATATTGCCTTGCATGATCATGTAGTTGACATCGTATTTGTGGCAAGGCCACCATGCATAATATTTCATACATGTCACTCTTGATTCATTGCCCATCCTGGTACATCGTCGGAGGCACTCATATAGAGTCATATTTTGTTCTAGTATCGAGTTGTAATCATTGAGTTGTAAATAAATAGAAGTGTGATGATCATCATTAATAGAGCATTGTCCCAATAAAAAAAGAGAAAAAAAGAAAGGCCAAAAATAAAAAAAATAAAAAAGGAAGGCCCAAAAAAAAAGAAGGGACAATGCTACTATCCTTTTTCCACACTTGTGCTTCAAAGTAGCACCATGATCTTTATGATAGAGAGTCTCTTATTTTGTCACTTGCATGTACTAGTGGGAATTTTTTATTATAGAACTTGGCTTATATATTCCAACGATGGGCTTCCTCAAATGCCCTAGGTCTTCGTGAGCAAGCAAGTTGGATGCACACCCACTTAGTTTCTTTTGTTGAGCTTTCATACATTTATAGCTCTAGTGCATCCGTTGCATGGCAATCCCTACTCCTCGCATTGACATCAATTGATGGGCATCTCCCTAGCCCGTTGATTAGCCGCGTCAATGTGAGACTTTCTTCTTTTTTGTCTTCTCCACACAACCCCCATCATCATATTCTATTCCACCCATAGTGCTATGTCCATGGCTCACACTCATGTATTGCGTGAAAGTTGAAAAAAGTTTGAGATTACTAAAGTATGAAACAATTGCTTGGCTTGTCATCGGGGTTGTGCATGATGAGAGCATTCTTGTGTGAGGAAAATGGAGCATGACCAAACTATATGATTTCGTAGGGATGAACTTTCTTTGGCCATGTTATTTTGAGAAGACATGATTGCTTAGTTAGTATGCTTGAAGTATTATTATTTTTATGTCAATATTAAACTTTTGTCTTGAATCTTATGGATCTGAATATTCTTGCCACAATAAAGAAGATTACATTGATAAATATGTTAGGTAGCATTCCACATCAAAAATTCTGTTTTTATCATTTAGCTACTCGAGCACGGGCAGGAATTAAGCTTGGGGATGCTTGATACGTCTCCAACGTATCTATAATTTTTGATTGTTCCATGCTATTATATTATCCATCATGGATGTTTTATATGCATTTATTTGCTATTTTATATGATTTTTGGGACTAACCTATTAACCTAGAGCCCAATGCCAGTTTCTGTTTTTTCCTTGTTTTTGAGTATCGCAGAAAAGGAAAACCAAACGGAATCCAATTGACCTGAAACTTAACGGAACTTATTTTTGGACCAGAAGAAGGCCATGGAGTAAAAGAGTTGGGCCAGAAGAGTCCCGGGCTGCCCACGAGGGTGGGGGGCGCGCCCACCCCCTGGGCGCGCCTCCCTACCTCGTGGACAGCCCGGAGACCCCCCTGACTTGTTCTCGACGCCAAAACCTCTTATATATACAGAAACTCCCAGAACATAACCTAGATCGAGAGTTCCGCCGCCGCAAGCCTCTGTAGCCACCAAAAACCAATCGGGACCCTGTTCCGGCACCCTGCCGGAGGGGGGATTCCTCACCGGTGGCCATCTTCATCATCCCGGCGCTCTCCATGACGAGGAGGGAGTAGTTCACCCTCGGGACTGAGGGTATGTACCAGTAACTATGTGTTTGATCTCTCTCTCTCTCTCTCTCTCGTGTTCTTGATTTGGCACAATCTTGATGTATCGCGAGCTTTGCTATTATAGTTGGATCTTATGATGTTTCTCCCCTCTACTCTCTTGTAATGGATTGAGTTTTCCCTTTGAAGTTATCTTATCGGATTGAGTCTTTAAGGATTTGAGAACACTTGATGTATGTCTTGCATGTGCTTATCTATGGTGACAATGGGATATTCACGTGATCCACTTGATGTATGTTTTGGTGATCAACTTGCGAGTTCTGTGACCTCGTGAACTTATGCATAGGGGTTGGCACACGTTTTCGTCTTGACTCTCCGGTAGAAACTTTGGGGCACTCTTTGAAGTACTTTGTGTTGGATTGAATAGATGAATATGAAATTGTGTGATGCATATCGGATAATCATACCCACGGATACTTGAGGTGACATTGGAGTATCTAGGTGACATTAGGGTTTTGGTTGATTTGTGTCTTAAGGTGTTATTCTAGTACGAACTCTATGATAGATCGAAAAGAATAGCTTCGTGTTATTTTACTACGGACTCTTGAATATATCGATCAGAAAGGATAACTATGAGGTGGTTTCGTACCCTACAATAATCTCTTCGTTTGTTCTACGCTATTAGTGACTTTGGAGTGACTCTTTGTTGCATGTTGAGGGATAGTTATATGATCCAATTATGTTATTATTGTTGAGAGAACTTGCACTAGTGAAAGTATGAACCCTAGGCCTTGTTTCAACGCATTGCAATACCGTTTGTGCTCACTTTTATCATTAGTTACCTTGCTGTTTTTATATTTTCAGATTACAAAAACCTATATCTACCATCCATATTGCAGTTGTATCACCATCTCTTCGCCGAACTAGTGCACCTATACAATTTACCATTGTATTGGGTGTGTTGGGGACACATGAGATTCTTTGTTATTTGGTTGCAGGGTTGTTTGAGAGAGACCATCTTCATCCTACGCCTCCCACAGATTGATAAACCTTAGGTCATCCACTTGAGGGAAATTTGCTACTGTCCTACAAACCTGTGCACTTGGAGGCCCAACAACGTCTACAAGAAGAAGGTTGTATAGTAGACATCAGTCGTCGTGTTCATTGGGAGGCAACGGAATGCGTCGTGTTCATCGGGAGGCAACGGAACGCGTGGGAGCCTGATACATCTCCAACGTATCTATAATTTTTGATTGCTTCATGCTATATTATATTCTATTTTGGATGATTAATGGGCTTTGTTATACACTTTTATATTATTTTTGGGACTAACCTATTAAATGGAGGCCCAGCCCAAATTGTTGTTTTTTTGCCTATTTCAGAGTTTTGCAGAAAAAGAATATCAAACGGAGTCCAAACGGAATGAAACCTTCGGGAACGTGATTTTTTGGAACAAACGTGATCCAGAGGACTTGGAGTCTACGTCAAGAAATCAACCAGGAGAGCACGAGGCAGGGGGGCGCGCCTACCCCCCTGGGCGCGCCCTCTACCCTCGTGGGGCCCACGTTGCTCCACCGACGTACTTCTTCCTCCTATATATACCTACGTACCCCCAAACCAATAGAAGGATCCACGAAAACCTAATTCCACCGCCGCAACCTTCTATACCCGTGAGATCCCATCTTGGGGCCTTTTCCGGCGTCCTGCCGGAGGGGGCATTGATCACGGAGGGCTTCTACATCAACACCATAGCCTCTCCGATGATGTGTGAGTAGTTTACCTCAGACCTTCGGGTCCATAGTTATTAGCTAGATGGCTTCTTCTCTCTCTTTGGATCTCAATACAAAGTTCTCCACGATTCTCGTGGAGATCTATTCGATGTAATCTTCTTTTGTGGTGTGTTTGTTGAAACCGATGAATTGTGGGTTTATGATCAAGTTTATCTATGAACAATATTTGAATCTTCTCTGAATTCTTTTATGTATGATTGGTTATCTTTGCAAGTCTCTTCGAATTATCAGTTTGGTTTGGCCTACTAGATTGATCTTTCTTGCAATGGGAGAAGTGCTTAGCTTTGGGTTCAATCTTGCGGTGTCCTTTCCCAGTGACAGCAGGGGCAGCAAGGCACGTATTGTATTGTTGCCATCGAGGATAACAAGATGGGGTTTATTTCATCTTGCCTGAGTTTATCCCTCTACATCATGTCATCATACTTAAAGCATTACTCTGTTCTTTTGAACTTAATACTCTAGATGCATGTTGGATAGCAGTCGATGTGTGGTGTAATAGTAGTAGATGCAGGCAGGAGTCGGTCTACTTGTCACGGACGTGATGCCTATATACATGTTCATACCTAGATATTCTCATAACTATGCTCAATTCTATCAATTGCTCAACAGTAATTTGTTCACCCACCGTAATACTTATGCTCTCGAGAGAAGCCACTAGTGAAACCTATGGCCCCTGGGTCTATTTTCCATCATATTAATCTTCCAACACTTAGCTATTTTTATTGCCTTTTATTTTACTTTGCATCTTTATTATAAACATACCAAAAATATTATCTTATCATATCTATCAGATCTCACTTTCGTAAGTGACCGTGAAGGGATTGACAACCCCTTTATTGCGTTGGTTGTGAGGTTTTTATTTGTTTGTGTAGGTGCGAGGGACTCATGCGTGGCCTCCTACTGGATTGATACCTTGGTTCTCAAAAACTGAGGGAAATACTTACGCTGCTTTACTGCATCACCCTTTCCTCTTCAAGGGAAAACCAACGCAGTGCTCAAGAGGTAGCAAGAAGGATTTCTGGCGCTGTTGCCGGGGAGGCTTATGCCAAGTCAAGTCAAGATTTGCTCTCCCGATAACGAGCCATTTCTGGCGCCGTTGCCGGGGAGTCTACACACAAGTCAAGACATACCAAGTACCCATCACAAACTCTTATCTCCCGCATTACATTATTTGCCATTTGCCTCTCGTTTTCCTCTCCCCCACTTCAGCCTTGCCGTTTTATTCGCCCTCTCTCCGTTCGCCTCTTTTTCGCTCGCTTTGTCGTAATGGCTAGTCCTTTATCTACTCCGTTGTCTCCCGAGTTTGAAGTTCTTCACTTCAAACAAAGACAAGGAGAAAACTTAAAAGATGCTTGGTTTAGAATGATGGAATCTTATCGTAATTGTACCCTAGAAGTGAACTTTAGAATTTTGCTTCGCAATTTTTATGTTGGACTGAATATATCTCATAGACAACTCTTGGATTGCGTTGCCAAAGGCAATTTTATCGAAATTGATCCCAGTATTGCGCATAAAATTATAGAGGGTATAGTGGGAACACTACCTCAATAAAAAGGGCCTCATCATACCCAGGAAGAAACGCAAGTTTTTGAGAAAATTTGCGAAGTAACAATTTTTTTACAAAAATCTCTTGAACCTCTTAAGAGTGTTAGTGGAAATCTTCACCGCATGAATATGTTGATTACTCTTTGTAACAAGTGGTTTTATTCTTTAGATCTGGAAATCTCGGAATATGAAGGGAAGCGTAAAGAACCTCCCGGATTTGAGCATAACTCCGCAAAAAAATTAAAGACCCAAGATGATAATACTTAGATCTATCCTTGCTTTTATGCCTAGCTAGGGGCGTTAAACGATAGCGCTTGTTGGGAGGCAACCCAATTTTATTTTTAGTTTTTTGCTTTTTGCTTCTGTTTAGGAATAAATCTTTGATCTAGCCTCTGGTTAGAATTGTTTTTATGTTTTAATTAGTGTTTGTGCCAAGTTAAACCTATAGGATCTTCTTGGATGATAGTTATTTGATCTTGCTGGAAATTCCAAAAACTTTCTGTTCACGAAAACAATTATTAAAAATCACCAGAACGTGATAAAATACTGATTCCAATTGCTGCTGATCAATAAACAAATTGTCTAGGTCTTCCTTTTTTGGTAGATGTTTTGGAGTTCCAGAAGTTTGCGTTAGTTACAGATTACTACAGACTGTTCTGTTTTTGACAGATTCTGTTTTTTGTGTGTTGTTTGCTTATTTAGACGAATCTATGGCTAGTAAAATAGTTTATAAACCATAGAGAAGTTGGAATACAGTAGGTTTAACACCAATATAAATAAGGCATGAGTTCATTACAGTACCTTGAAGTGGTGTTTTGTTTTCTTTCGCTAACGGAGCTCACGAGATTTTCTCTTAAGTTTTGTGTTGTGAAGTTTTCAAGTTTTGGGTAAAAGATTTGATGGATTATGGAACAAGGAGTGGCAAGAGCCTAAGCTTGGGGATGCCCATGGCACCCCAAGATAATCTAAAGGACACCAAAAAGCCAAAGCTTGGGGATGCCCTGGAAGGCATCCCCTCTTTCGTCTACTTCCGTCGGTAACTTTACTTGGAGCTATATTTTTATTCTCCACATGATATGTGTTTTGCTTGGAGCGTCTTGTATTATTTGAGTCTTTGCTTTTTAGTTTACCACAATCATCTTTGCTGTACACACCTTTTGAGAGAGACACACATGATTCGGAATTTATTAGAATACTCTATGCGCTTCGCTTATATCTTTTGAGCTATATAGTTTTTGCTCTAGTGCTTCACTTATATCTTTTAGAGCATGGAGGTGGTTTTGTTTTATAGAAACTATTATTCTCTCATGCTTCACTTATATTATTTTGAGAGTCTTAAACAGCATGGTAATTTTCTTAAATAGGAAAATTAATCTTAATATGTTAGGTATTCAAAACTAGTAAAAAACTTTCTTATGAGTGTGTTGAATACTAAGAGAAGTTTGATGCTTGATGATTGTTTTGAGATATGGAGGTAGTGATATTAAAGTTGTGCTAGTTGAGTAGTTGTGGAATTGAGAAATACTTGTGTTGAAGTTTGCAAGTCCCATAGCATGCACGTATGGTAAATGTTATGTAACAAATTTGAAACATGAGGTGTTCTTTGATTGTCTTCCTTATGAGTGGCGGTCGGGGACGAGCGATGGTCTTTTCCTACCAATATATCCCCCTAGGAGCATGCGCGTAGTGCTTGGTTTTTGATGAGTTGTAGATTTTTGCAATAAGTATGTGGGTTCTTTATGACTAATGTTGAGTCCATGGATTATACGCACTCTTACCCTTCCATCATTGCTAGCCTCTTCGGTACAGTGCATTGCCCTTTCTCACATTGAGAGTTGGTGCAAACTTCGCCGGTGCATCCAAACCCCGTGATATGATACGCTCTGTCACACATAAACCTCCTTATATCTTCCTCAAAACAGCCACCATACCTACCTATTATGGCATTTCCATAGCCATTCCGAGATATATTGCCATGCAACTTTCCACCGTTCCGTTTATCATGACACGTTCATCATTGTCATATTGCTTTGCATGATCATGTAGTTGACATCGTATTTGTGGCAAAGCCACCATTCATAATTTTTCATAGATGTCACTCTTGATTCATTGCCTATCCCGGTATACCGCCGGAGGCATTCATATAGAGTCATACCTTGTTCTAGCATCGAGTTGTAATCATTGAGTTGTAAATAAATAGAAGTGTGATGATTCTCATTCATAGAGCATTGTCCCAATAAAAAAAGAAGAGAAAGGCCAAATAAAAAAGAAGGCCCAAAAAAAGAAAATAAAAAGGGACAATGTTACTATCCTTTTTTCCACACTTGTGCTTCAAAGTAGCACCATGATTTTCATGATAGAGAGTCTCTTGTTTTGTCACTTTCATATACTAGTGGGAATTTTTCATTATAGAACATGGCTTGTATATTCCAACAATGGGCTTCCTCAAATGCCCTAGGTCTTCGTGAGCAAGCAAGTTGGATGCACACCCACTTAGTTTCTTTTGTTGAGCTTGCATGCATTTATAGCTCTAGTGCATCCGTTGCATGGCAATCCCTACTCCTTGCATTAACATCAATCGATGGGCATCTCCATAGCCCGTTGATTAGCCGCGTTGATGTGAGACTTTCTCCTTTTCTGTCTTCTCCACATAACCCCCATCATTATATTCTATTCCACCCATAGTGCTATATCCATGGCTCACGCTCATGTATTGCGTGAAGGTTGAAACAGTTTGAGATTACTAAAGTATTATACAATTGCTTGGCTCGTCATCGGGGTTGTGCATGATGAGAGCATTCTTGTGTGACGAAAATGGAGCATGACTAAACTATATGATTTTGTAGGGACGAACTTTCTTTGCCATGTTATTTTGAGAAGACATAATTGCTTAGTTAGTATGCTTGAAGTATTATTACTTTTATGTCAATATTAAACTTCTATCTTGAATCTTTCGGATCTGAATATTCATACCACAATTTCGGATCTGAAGTCACATTGCTTTCAAGGCTTATTGTGATGTGCATTATCGAGAGGGCCCAGAGATACCTATTCGATACACGGAGTGACAAATCCTAATCTCGATCTATGCCAACTCAACAAACACCATCAGAGACACCTATAGAGCATATTTATAATCACCCAGTTACGTTGTGATGTTTGATAGCACATAAGGTGTTCCTCCGGTATTCGGGAGTTGCATAATCTCATAGTCTGAGGAACATGTATAAGTCATGAAGAAAGCAATAGCAATAAAACTAAAGGATCAGTAATTCTAAGCTACGGATGGGTCTTGTCCATCACATCATTCTCCTAATGATGTGACCCCGTTCATCAAATGACAACACATGTCTATGGTTAGGAAACTTAACCATCTTTGATTAACGAGCTAGTCTAGTAGAGGCTTACTAGGGACACGATGTTTTGTCTATGTATCAACACATGTATCAACTTTCCGGTTAAACATTTATCATGATATAAGGAAATATAAATAACAACTTTATTATTGCCTCTAGGGCATATTTCCTTCAGTCTCCCACTTGCACTAGAGTCAATAATCTAGTTCACATCGTCATATGATTTCACACCAATAGTTCACATCTTTATGTGATTAGTTCACATCTTCATGTGACTAATACCCAAAGGGTTTACTAGAGTGAATAATCTAGTTCACATTGCTATGTGATTAACACCCAAAGAGTGATCATGTTTTGCTTGTGAGAGAAGTTTACTCTATGGGTCTGCAACATTCAGGTCCATATGTATTTTGCAAATTTCTATGTCTACAATACTCTGCATGGAGCTAATCTAGCTAATTGCTCCCACTTTCAATATTTATCTAGATCAAGACATAGAGTCATCTAGATCGGTGTCAAAACTTGCATCGACGTAACTCTGAACGAAGAACTCTTTTATCACCTCCATAATCAAGAAATATTTCCTTAGTCCTCTAAGGATAATTTTGACCGCTGTCCAGTGATCTACTCCTAGATCACTATTGTACTCCTTGCAAAGGTATACAATAGGTCTGGTACACAGCATAGCATACTTTATAGAACCTATGACTGAGGCATAGGGAATGACTTTTCATTCTCTTTCTATTTTCTGTTGTGGTCGGGTTTTGAGTCTTTACTCAACTTCACACCTTGCAACACAGGCAAGAACTCCTTCTTTGGCTGTTCTGTTTTGAACTACTTCAAAAACTTGTCAAGGTATGTACTCATTGAAAAAAATTATCAAGCGTCTTGATCTATCTCCATAGATCTTGATGCCCAATATGTAAGCAGCTTCACCGCGGTCTTTCATTGAAAAATTCTTTATTCAAGTATCCTTTTATGCTATCCAGTAATTCAGTATCATTTCCGATCAACAATATGTCATCCACATATAATATCAGAAATGCTACAGAGCTCCCACTCACTTTCTTGTAAATACAGGCTTCTCCAAAAGTCTGTATAAAACTATATGCTTTGATCAACTCATCAAAGCGTATATTCCAGCTCCGAGATGCTTGCACCAGTCCATAGATGGATCAATGGAGCTTGCACACTTTGTTAGCACCTTTAGATCGACAAAAACTTCTGGTTGCATCATATACAACTCTTCTTTAGTAAATCCATAAAGGAATGTATTCTGATATCCATTTGCCAGATTTCATAAAATGCGGCAACTGCTAACATGATTCGGACAGACTTTTAAGCATCAATACGAGTGAGAAAATCTCATCGTATTCAACACCTTGAACTTGTCGAAAACCTTTTGCGACAATTCGAGCTTTGTAGATAGTAACACTACTACCAGTGTCCGTCTTCCTCTTGAAGATCCATTTATTCTCAATGGCTCACCGATCATCGGCAAGTCAATCAAAGTCCATACTTTGTTCTCATACATGGATCCCATCTCAGATTTCATGGCCTTAAACCATTTCGCGGAATCTGGGCTCATCATCGCTTCCTCATAGTTTGTAAGTTCGTCATGGTCTAGTAACATGACTTCCAGAATAGGATTACCGTACCACTCTGGTTGACCTACGAGGTTCGGTAGTAACTTGATATGAAGTTTCATGATCATCATCATTAACTTCCTCACTAATTGGTGTAGGCATCACTGGAACTGATTTCTGTGATTAACTACTTTCCAATTCGGGAGAAAGTACAATTACCTCATCCAGTTCTACTTTCCTCCCACTCACTTCTTTCGAGAGAAACTCCTTCTCTGGAAAGGATCCACTCTTAGCAACAAACATCTTGCCTTCGGATCTGTGATAGAAGGTGTACCCAACAGTTTCCTTTGGGTATCCTATGAAGACGCACTTCTCCGATTTGGGTTTGAGCTTATCAGGCTGAAACTTTTCACATAAGCATCGCAACCCCAAACTTTAAGAAACGACATCTTAGGTTTCTTGCTAAACCATAGTTCATACGGTGTCGTCTCAACGGATTTTTAGACGGTGCCCTATTTAACATGAATGCAGCTGTCTCTAATGCATAATCCCAAAACAATAGTGGTAAAACGGTAAGAGACATCATAGATTGCACCATATCTAATAAAGTACGGTTACGACGTTCGGACACACCATTACGCTGTGGTGTTCCATGTGGCGTGAGTTGCAAAACTATTCCACATTGTTTCAAATGAAGACCAAACTCGTAACTCAAATATTCATCTCTGCGATCAGATCGTAGAAACTTTATTTTCTTGTGACGATGATTTTCCACTTCACTCTGAAATTCTTTGAACTTTTCAAATGTTTCAGACTTATGTTTCATCAAGTAGATATACCCATATCTGCTCAAATCGTCTGTGAAGGTCAGAAAATAACGATACCCGCCGCGAGCCTCAACACTCATTGGATCGCACACATTAGTATGTATTATTTCCAATAAGTCAGTTGCTCGCTCCATTGTTCCGGAGAACGGAGTCTTAGTCATCTTGCCCATGAGGCATGGTTCGCAAGCATCAAGTGATTCCAAAAGCCCATCAGCATGGAGTTTCTTCATGCGCTTTACACCAATATGACTAAACGGCTGTGCCACAAATATGTTGCACTATCATTATCAACTTTGCATCTTTTGGCATCAATATTATGAATATGTGTATCACTACGATCGAGATTCAATAAATTATTCACCTTGGGTGTATGACCACAGAAGGTTTTATTCATGTAAACGGAATAACAATTATTCTTTGACTTAAATGAATAACGGTATTGCAATAAACATGATCCAATCATATTATGCTCAACGAAACACCAAATAACATTTATTTTAGGTTCAACACTAATCCCGAAGGTAAAGGGAGTGTGCGATGGTGATCTTATCAACCTTGGAATCACTTCCAACACACATCGTCACCTTGCCCTCAACTAGTCTCTGTTCATTTTATAACTCCCGTTTCAAGTTACTAATCATAGTAACTGAACCAGTATCAAATACCCAGGGGTTAGTATGAATACTAGTAAAGTACACATCAATAACATGTATATCATATATACTTTTGTTCACTTTGCCATCCTTCTTATCCGGCAACTATTTGGGGCAGTTCCGCTTCCAGTGACCATTTCCTTTGCAGTAGAAGCACTCAGTTTCAGACTTGGGTCTAGCTTTGGGCTTCTTCATGGGAGTGGTAACTTGCTTGTCATTCTTCTTGAAGTTCCCTTTCTTTCCCTTGC
Organism: Aegilops tauschii subsp. strangulata; assembly: GCF_002575655.3. Classification (NCBI taxonomy): domain Eukaryota; kingdom Viridiplantae; phylum Streptophyta; class Magnoliopsida; order Poales; family Poaceae; genus Aegilops; species Aegilops tauschii. The sequence goes on from NC_053041.3 coordinate 596,415,356, forward strand.
CCTTTTACGTGAAACTAGTGGTCTTGTCAACCATCAACACTTGATGCTTTTCTTGATTTCTACCTTCGCCGATTTCAGCATCGCAAAGAGCTCGGGGAATCGTTTTCGTCATCCCTTGCATATTATAGTTCATCACGAAGTTCCAGTAACTTGGTGATAGTGACTAGAGAACTCTGTCAATCACTATCTTATCTGGAAGATTAACTCCCACTTGATTCAGGCAATTGTAGTACTCAGACAATCTGAGCACATGCTCACTGGTTGAGCTATTCTCCTCCATCTTGTAGGCAAAGTACTTGTCAGAGGTCTCATACCTCTCGACTCGGGTATGAGTCTGAAATACCAATTTCAGCTCTTGGAACATCTTATATGCTCTATGGCATTCAAAACGTTTTTGAAGTCCCGATTCTAAGCCATAAAGCATGGCGCACTAAACGATCAAGTAGTCATCATACCGAGCTTGCCAAACGTTCATAATGTCTGCATCTGCTCCTGCAATAGGCCCGTCACCTAGCGGTGCATCAAGGACATAATTCTTCTGTGCAACAATGAGGATAATCCTCAGATCCCCGACCTAGTCCGGATCATTGCTACTAACATCTTTCAACATAGTTTTCTCTAGGAACATATCATAAATAAAACGGGGAAGCTATACGCGAGCAATTGATCTACAACATAGATATGCAAATACTATCAGGACTAAGTTCATGATAAATTTAAGTTCAATTAATCATATTACTTAAGAACTCCCACTTAGATAGACATCCCTCTAATCATCTAAGTGATTAGGTGATCCATATCAGCTAAACCATGTCCGATCATCACGTGAGATGGAGTAGTTTTCAATGGTGAACATCACTATGTTGATCATATCTACTATATGATTCACGCTCGACCTTTCGGTCTCAGTGTTCCGAGGCCATATCTGCATATGCTAGGCTCGTCAAGTTTAACCAGAGTATTCTGTGTGTGCAAAACTAGCTTGCATCCGTTGTATGTGAACGCAGAGCTTATCACACCCGATCATCATGTGGTGTCTCGGCACGACGAACTGTCGCAATGGTGCATACTCAGGGAGAACACTTGCACCTTGAAATTTAGTGAGAGATCATCTTATAATGCTACCATCGTACTAAGAAAAATAAGATGCATAAAGGATAAACATCACGTGCAATCAATATAAGTGATATGATATGGCCATCATCATCTTGTGCCTTTGATCTCCATCTCCAAAGCACCGTTATGATCACCATCGTCGCCGGCTTGACACCTTGATCTCCATCGAAGCATCGTTGTCGTCTCGCCAACTATTCACTACTAGGAAAAACCTTATACACAGCATCTTAACAGTAGCGTTGGACAAAAATAGTGCGCTACTGCTACTTAATAGTAGCGTGCTTAAATAAACCGCACTACAGCTACTATTTTAGCAGTAGCGTGTGCTAGGAAAACGCGTTGCTGCTATGTTTGTACCGAGCGTAGATGGCTAGCCCCACTTAGCAGTAGCGCATATCTGAACCCTGCGCTACTGCTACGTTCCGTAGCAGTAGCGCTTTTCGCGAACCCGCGCTACTACTACCTTACCCTATCCCCACCACGCGCCCGACCCTCTCACCCACTCTCCCTCTCACTCACTCTCACCCGCGCCGAACCCGTCGTCCGCCGCCGCCGCCGCATTGCTCCTCCACCGAGGTACTCCCTCCCTCCCTCCTCCCCTCCCTCCTCCTCCCTCCTCCTCCGGCCGTCCCCTCGTCCCTCCTCCCTCCTCCGCCGGCGGCCCTCCTCCCATGGCCCCTCCCTCGTCCTCCTCCGGCCGCCCCCTCCCCCGCCCCCTCCCTCCTCCTCCCTCCTCCGATCCCACCGGCCTCCTCCCCCTCATCCTCTCTCCTTCCTCCTCCCTTCCCCTCCTCTCTCCATCTCTTTTTTCTGTTTTTTACTGTAGTTTTTTTACTATTGTATAATGTAGTTTTTTTTACTATTTTTAGTAAGTGTTTAATATAATTAGTAAGTAAATTAATAGAACTAGTTGAACTAGTTTATTTTTAGTAAGAACCTGTTGAATTAATAGAACTAATGTATTTTTAGTAAGAAAATTAATATAACTAGTTGAACTAGTTTATTTTTATTTGTAGTAAGTTTATTTTTAGTAAGAACTAGTTGAATTAATAGAACTAGTTGAACACCTCCGAGTGGCCTACGTTTTGCCGGAGTGTTGATTAATTTCCGTTCCGGAAAATTTCAGGCGCTCGATATGTCCTTTTCTAGCAAAGGTCATGCCGGAATTTTCCGTGAATTTTGGCATGACTTGTGCTAGAATATGTAGGAAATATCGAGTGGCCTGGATTTTCTAGAAAGATAATTAAATGATATTTCGGGTTGACTTTAAGTCTGTCGAGCCTCCACCATATATGAGATGACGAAAAATCCCGACTGCTGTCGTGGGGGTCGTTTCTCCTTCTTCTCCTTGTGCTAGACCTTTGTTATGCACTAGGGGAAGGAGGAATAACAACCATCACCGACGGTCGCAAATGTCAGAGAGGAATCAGTGAGGGAGAGTCTCCACCATATATGAGAGGACGAAGAATCCCGACTGTTGTCGTGGGGGTCGCTTCTCCTTCGTTCCCGTGTGCTAGACATTTTGGTGTAATGCACTTGGGAACGAAAGGAGGAGCGACCATTACCAACGGTCGAATGTATACACCACGTGAGCTGAGAGTTTTCAGGAGAAGACTCGACAGACGGATAGTCAACCCGTGATGAATAATAATGATCTAATTTAGTTTTTGTAGTAATATATTTAATTGTACAAGTTTAATCTTTGAATTATGAACATAGGAAATGTCGTACTCGGACGACGAAAGTCTCCCGGGGGAGTGCCACTGGTGCAACGACGACCGAAGTCAGTGCGACAGGCCTACCTGGACGAAGATCGGCGCTTCAGCATTAAGGTCCAGGAGACCTTCGATGTTGAAACGGTACGCAACGACGACAAGTGTTTTTTTAATTAAGCACAACTTCAACTATTTCAAAGTGTAATTTTCATCTTTTACAATTCGACTAGCTTATCCCATGCCATGCAAGACGCTATGTCTTGGAGAGGATGGGTTTTGAAGACCATGAAAGTTTTGAAACAAAGAAAATTCACCTGAGGACCCATCATGGTATGGATTTTTGAAGTAAATATGTACAATTCTTAGAGCGTAACCCATTTTGGTTGCCCAAATTGGGAAGCACTTTGCAAGATGTATGGTTTTTATGATGATATGCTTGTCACCATGGATCTTGGTGATCCTGACATCGAGCAAGACAATATGGACATTTGGGTCCTTGTTGATACGCTTCCAATTCTACCGCTATGTGAGTTTCTCAAACATAGTTATTAACTAATTTATATTGTTTATTTCAAAATAGTTGATAGCTTATTTCCATTGACAGCTTATATTCATTCTTCAAACAATGTGCGGAAGATGGTAGATAGAACCTACTACACCGATGGCTCCGAATTAACTTATCAGGAGAAAAATCATCTGATCGCATTTTGTACTGATCTTGAGAATTACAATACCTATTATCAAACTCCTCCAAATTATGGTGAATACGTGCCACTAGTGCACGTGTTGAACCACGGTAACTTCTACGGAGATACCATGGTAAGATTTTTTACTATTACGACATCCGTGCATCTTTTGCATACTTCTAAAACTGAACTACATTGCTAACTACGAAGTTATTACTATGTTTTTCAACAGAAAATCCCGATGGATTGTGTGCCTCATCTGATGTATCAGAATGGTCGCCTTGATCTTTTGAACATACAACCAAGTCATCCTACGAATCTCACTTGTCCATATCGGATTTCTAAAATCGGTGAACACATGCTAATCAAAGAATGGAAAAATGTATGGACAGTCGTAAGGAGGTTCTTGGAAGCAACATTAAGCGAAAGGCAAGAATTGGAGACAGGATAATCTCCATTCTCCATAATGGAGAGTCAGGGGCTATCTTGTTTTATGCTATTTTACCTAAGATAATATAGTAGGTCCTAAGAGAATGTAGTAGGTCCTATGAGGTACAATATGTTTATTATGTGGTACAATGTGTTAGAGTTGATGATGAGGAGTAGTTGTGATTATGACTAGTGACCAACTTGCTATGTGATGTATCATTGATGAAAACGATGATCATGAGGAGGTGTTATATGACAATGATGTATTATGATGATAAGTTGTTAATGATATGATGATGATGATGATGATATTTATTATATCATTGGGTGAAAGAACAGCAGATTAGTTTCAAGTGGATGTCCATCCACTTGAAACTAGTCCACGGTTCTTTCACCAAGTGATGTAATAACTCATTGTGATGTAAAAACAATCTCTAAATTGTTGTTGTATGAAAACTTGTATAAAGGTGTATGAATACAACATGAAATAAAAGTAAAATATGGAATAATAGTAGTAGCGTGGGCTGCGAGAAGCGCTACTAGTAATTACCCGTAGCGCTCTTTGATGAAAGTGCTACTACTAAGTCGACATAGCAGTATCGTGGGTTAACACACGCTACTGCTAACCTTTAGCTGTAGCGCCTTACTAGTAGCGCGGTTCCCCGCGCTACTGATAGGCATTAAACCCGCGCTACTGCTAGGGTTTTCCCTAGTAGTGATTGCTTCTACGACTATCGCTACCGCTTAGTGATAAAGTAAAGCAATTACATGGCGATTGCATTTCATACAATAAAGCGACAACCATAAGGCTCCTGCCAGTTGCCGATAACTGTTACAAAACATGATCATCTCATACAACAATTTATATATCATCACGTCTTGACCATATCACATCACAGCATGCCCTGCAAAAACAAGTTAGACGTCCTCTACTTTGTTGTTGCAAATTTTACGTGGCTGCTACGGGCTTAGAAAGAACGGTTCTTACCTATGCATCAAAACCACAACGATTTTTCATCAAGTGTGTTGTTTTAACTTTCAACAAGGACCGGACGTAGTCACACTCGATTCAACTAAAGTTGGAGAAACAGACACCCACTAGCCACCTGTGTGCAAAGCACGGCGGTAGAACCAGTCTCATGAACGCGGTCATGTAATGTCGGTCTGGGCCGCTTCATCCAACAATACCGCCGAATCAAAGTATGACATGATGGTAAGCAGTATGACTATTATCGCCCACAACTCTTTGTGTTCTACTCGTGCATATAACATCTACACATAGACCTGGCTCGGATGCCACTGTTGGGGAAAGCAGTATTTCAAAAAAAATCCTACGATCACGCAAGATCTATCTAGGAGATGCATAGCAACAAGCTGGGAGAGTGTGTCCACGTACCCTCGTAGACCGAAAGCGAAAGCGTTAAGTAACGCGGTTGATGTAGTCGAACGTCTTCATGATCCAACCGATATAAGTACCGAACGCACGGCACCTCCGCGATCTGCACACGTTCAGCTCGGTGACGTCCATCGAACTCTAGATCCAGCTGAGGTTGAGGAAGATTTTCGTCAGCACGACAGCGTGGTGATGGTGAAGTTACCGACGCAGGGCTTCGCCTAAGCAGTACGCCAATATGACCGAGGTGGAAATCTGTGGAGGGGGGCACCACACACGGCTAAGAATCAACTTGTGTGTCTATGGGGTGCACCCTCCCCTGTATATAAAGGAGGGGAGGAGGAGGAGGGCCGGCCACAAGGGGCGCGCCCAAGGGGGGATTCCTACTCCTAGTAGGAGTAGGTTTCCTTCTTTCCTTGTCCAAGTAGGAGAAGGAGGAAGAGGGGAGAAGGAAGGAGGGGGGCGCCGCCCCCTCCTAGTCCAAATCGGAAGAGCCCATGGGGGGCGCGCGGCTACCCCTTGAGGCCCTTCTCTCCTTTCCCGTATGGCCCATTAAGGCCGACTACTTCCCCCGACGAATTCCCGTAACTCTCTCGTACTCCGAAAAATACCCGAATCACTCGGAACCTTTCCGATGTCCAAATATAGCCTTCCAATATATCGATCTTTACCTCTCGACCATTTCGAGACTCCTCGTCATGTTCGTGATCTCATCCGGGACTCTGAACAACCTTCGGTACATCAAATCACATAAATTCATAATACCAATCGTCATCGAATGTTAAGCGTGCGGACCCTACGGGTTCGAGAACTATGTAGACATGACCGAGACACCTCTCCAGTCATTAACCAATAGCCGAACCTGGATGCTCATATTGGCTCCTACATATTCTATGAAGATCTTTATCGGTCAAACCGCATAACAGCATACGTTGTTCCCTTTGTCATCGGTATGTTACTTGCCCGAGATTCGATCGTCGGTATCACCATACCTAGTTCAATCTCATTACGGGCAAGTCTCTTTACTCGTTCCATAATGCATCATCCCGCAACTAACTCATTAGTCACATTGCTTGCAAGGCTTATTGTGATGTGCATTACCGAGAGGGCCCAGAGATAGCTCTCTGATACACGGAGTGACAAATCCTAATCTCGATCTATGCCAAATCAACAAACACCATCGGAGGCACCTGTAGAGCATCTTTATAATCACTCAGTTACATTATGACGTTTGATAGCACACAAGGTGTTCCTCCGGTATTCGGGAGTTGCATAATCTCATTGTCTGAGGAACATGTATAAGTCATGAAGAAAGCAATAGCAATAAAACTAAACAATCATTAATGCTAAGATAACGGATGGGTCTTATCCATCACATCATTCTCCTAATGATGTGATCCCATTCATCAAGTGACAACACATGCTTATGGTTAGGAAACTTAACCATCTTTGATTAACGAGCTAGTCAAGTAGAGGCTTACTAGGGACACGGTGTTTTGTCTATGTATCCACACATGTATCAAGTTTCCGGTTAATACAATTCTAGCATGAATAATAAACATTTATCATGATATAAGGAAAATATAAATAACAACTTTATTATTGCCTCTAGGGCATATTTCCTTCACTCCCTTGGCGGCACCTGCTTCACCCCGAGTGGCGTGTCTGGTGGTGACATCGCCTCACTCAGCCGGGGGGGGCCAGGTCGGGAGGGGGGCGTGGGCAGGCGGCCTTTACCCCTTCCTCTCCCTTGCCACCGGCGGTTGGTGTGGTTTCGGTGGCGTCTCTAGGGTCCGGCCACCGGCCGATGCCGCAGGAGGCTTCCACGGCTCTAGGAGGTTGTTCGGTTGTTCTAGTTCAGTCGAGCTCTGTTGGGGGTTGGTCAGGAGGCCCCACCTCAAACGGACTCACGCGGGAGGAGATCATTGCGTTTGGAGGGATCCCTGATCCTATTTCTGAGAGACGACGGATGAACAGTCGTCTTCAGGAGCAGCCGGATGTTGATGACATGTAGCTGAGGTGCGCTATGCGGGCGGCCAAGCTTCGTGACGCTGAGGTCACTACTGGTATGTCAGTCAATACGTCTAATTCGACTTTGCATTTTTCCAATGATGAGATTGTTCACAATGCAAATCAATTAGGGGTCTCACTAGGTAGTAATGGTCATGAAATCACTAGATCAGTTAATGATATCCTCGATCTAGAAGTGGAGCGCGCTTTGGAAATGATTCGTAATCTAGCTGTTGTTTAAACCCATGAACGATTCCGATATAGACGCGTTGGGAGTCAGGGTTCTTGATAGTTTTTGTGCGGATCTTGCTCCTACACTTCCTGAGACAGAGGAAGATGAGGATTTAAGTTCCCCTAGGGACTCGATCCATGTTGATGTTCCAGAGGTTAGGTCCACGGAGACCGGTTGTGACAGACCAAAATAAGCCTAAGCGGAAGTGGAAGCAGAACGTTTATCCAGTTTTGGCAGTACGTAGAAGTGCTAGGATCCGTCCTCTAAAAAATTTCATGATGAAATATGAGAGGAATTTTTTGGAATAGCAGAGGTCTTAAAGACTTGGCTAAAAGAAGGTTTCTAGCTGATGCGTCTATTGAGCACAAGCTGGACTTTATCGCCCTTTCTGAAACTGGAAGGGCCAACTTCACCCCCCAGTTCCTTAGCACTCTTTCTGGGGGTGTCGACTGGCATTGTCTACCTCCAAGAGGAAGGTCCAGCGGGTCTTACTTGGATTTAAGTGTGATTCGTTGGAAGTTCGGAGTATGGTCATGGGGGACTTTGCGGTAAAATTTCGGGTCAGATCAAAAGCCGATGGGTTTAATTGGGCATTGGTGGCGGTGTATGGTGCCGCGCAACCAGAACTCAAACCTGATTTCTTGGCTGATCTCGTCCGTATTTGTGGTAGTGAGCAGCTCCCAATTCTCGTTGGGGGCGATTTTAACATTATTCGAAGAAGGGAGGAAAAGAATAATGAGAATTTTGACGGCAGATGGTCGTTCATGTTCAATACCATAATCGAAAGCTTGGATCTTAGAGAGATAGAGCTTTCTGGTAGGAAATTCACTTGGGCTAATTCGTTACCAAACCCAACTTTTGAGAAGTTGGACCGTGTCCTCGCCAGAGTCGAATGGGAGCAGAAGTTTCCCCTGGTAACAGTCCAAGCGTTATCGCACGCAGTCTCGGCACACTCCATTGCTAATTGATTCTGGTGAGGCCACCCATGTGGGGAATAAAAATTACTTTTCTTTTTATCGTGGTTTGAAAGAGAAGGGTTCCTAGATCTGATAGCAAGGGAATGGGCTAAATATTTAGGAGGGAGTTCTCCTGTTGAAAGATGGCAGAATAAGATTAGGCATCTACGACGATTCCTTCGTGGATGGGCAAAGCATACGCATGGGATATATAAGGCTGAGAAGGAAAGGCTCCTTCTACTTATTCAATCCCTCGATAATAAAGCTGAATCCACTATTTTAGATACCAGAGAGCTGGAAACTAAAATGGAGGCGGAGTTGAGACTGAAAGAACGCCTTCGAGAGGAGGAATTGAAGTGGGCATTGCGAGCTAAAGTTCGCAAAATCATCCAAGGGGATGACAACACTCAATTCTTTCATATGATTGCAAATGGCAAGCACCGAAAGAAGAGGATATTTCAGCTTGAGCAAGATGATGGGACGATTTTAGGACAAGAGAACCTTAAAGTTTATATAACTAATTACTATAAGCAGTTGTTTGGACCTCCGGAGGATAATTTTGTATCCTTAGATGAGTCCAGGGTTGAGGATGTCCCTCAACTTGCGGTAGACGAGAATGATATTTTGACCGCCCCATTTACGGAGAAAGAGGTGTTTGAGGCCATTGCACAAATGTAAAACAATAAGGCTCCTGGGCCAGATGGTTTTCCGGCGGAGTTTTATAAAAAGTGCTGGCATATTATCAAAGGAGATTTGCCCCCGATGTTCCATGACCTATTCTCTGGACACCTTCAGTTGTTTCAATTAAATTTTGGAATGATAACTTTACTTCCTAAGAAAACAGAGGCTGTTCGTATCGAGCAGTTCAGGCCTATCTGTCTTCTTAATGTAAGTTTCAAAATTTTCACCAAGGTCGGGACGAACAGGCTTACGCGAATTGCGCACTCTGTGGTGCACCCGTCCCAAACTGCTTTCATGCCGGACAGAAACATCCTAGAAGGGGTTGTGGTCCTGCATGAAACAACCCATGAAATCCACATGAAAAAACTAGACGAAGTTGTTTTCAAAGTGGACTTTGAGAAAGCGTACGATAAGGTCAAATGGCCTTTCCTTCAACAAGCTTTGCGTATGAAAGGTTTTGATTAGGCCTGGAGAAGCCAGGTAGACTCTTTCACACAAAAAGGGTGTGTTGGGATTAAAGTGAATGATGACATAGGTCACTACTTCCAAACACACAAAGGACTGAGGCAAGGAGATCCGATGTCACCTATTCTTTTCAACATAGTGGTCGATATGTTGGCAATTCTTATAGGAAGGGCTAAGGAGGCGGGCCAGGTAGGAGGCCTTGTCCCGCACTTAGTTGACGGAGGTGTATCCATCCTGCAGTACGCTGATGATACTATCATCTTCATGGAGCATGACTTGGCAAAAGCGCGAAACATGAAGCTGGTGTTATGCTTATTCGAACAGTTGACCGGGTTAAAGATCAACTTCCATAAGAGCGAATTGTTCTGTTTTGGAAGAGCTAATGATGACCAAGATGCGTACAAACAATTGTTCGGGTGTGAGTTGGGGGCTTTACCTTTCACGTATTTAGGTATACCAATTCACCATCGTAAGCTAACCAACAGAGAATGGAAGTGTATTGAGGATCGATTTGAGAAGAAACTGAGCTGCTGGAAAGCCAAGCTAATGTTATACGGAGGCCAACTAATTCTTATTAACTCGGTCCTCACGAGTATGCCCATGTTTCTCCTTTCCTTTTTTGAGAGTCCTGTTGGAGTCCGGAAGAGGCTAGACTTTTATCGATCTCGTTTCTTCTGGTAGAGTGATGAGCTAAAACGAAAATACAGACTTGCTAAATAGGATATAATTTGTAGGCCGAAAGACCAAGGGGGTCTAGGCATTGAAAACCTGGAGGTGAAGAACAGATGTCTTCTTAGCAAGTGGCTGTTTAAGCTTTCTGTCGAGACGGAGGCCACTTGGGCTCAGATCTTACGTAACAAGTATCTCCACTCTAGAACCTTGTCCCAGGTGACGGTGAGGCCGACTGACTCGCCTTTTTGGAAAGGGATGATGAGAGTTAAATCGCTTTTTTTCAATAGAACAAGATTCATAGTTGGGAATGGTACCGCTACGAGATTCTGGGAGGATACATGGCTAGGAGAGACGCCCCTAGCACTCCAATATCCATCTCTGTATAGCATTGTTCAGCGTAGAGACGCTTACGTTGCAACAGTGCTGCAGTCTACTCTGCTCAACATTCATTTTAGGAGGACGCTAGTAGGGAGCCGTTGGGAAGCCTGGCTCAATCTTGTGAGAACATTGATGGATGTCCAGTTGTCTCAACAGCCCGACAAGCTGTGCTGGAAACTAACAAAGAGTGGAGAGTTTTCGGTTAAATCCATGTACTTGGATGTTATCAACTCTAGCGCGATTCCCCGACCGAAACATGTTTGGAAAGTCAAAGTTCCTTTGAAAATCAAAGTGTTTATGTGGTTTGTACATAAACAAGTTATCTTAACCAAGAACAATTTGGCAAAATGCAATTGGACAGGTTCTACGAGATGTAGCTTTTGTGACCAACATGAATCAATCAAACACCTCTTTCTCGATTGCCCTCTGGCAAAAATTATGTGGCGGACGGTTAACATAGCATTTAACATTACTCCTCCGAATTCCATCACCATGTTATTTGGGGCGTGGCTTGATGGGATAGATTTTGACACGGCGAGACACATTCGTGTAGGAGTTTGTGCTATGTTATGGGCAATCTGGAATTGCAGAAATGATTTGGTCTTTAACAGAACAACAAATATTCATTTTTTGCAGGCTATCTTCAGAGCCACTGCGTTGATCCGTATGTGGTCGCTACTCACTCCGACGGAGGCCAGGGAGCGTTTGGTTACTGGATCTACCCGATGGGAGATGGTAGCACGGGATATTTTCAACCGGTTTGGATGGCGGTCATGTAATAGGATAGGCATTTAGTGTTCCTATCTTTTTTTCTAGCCGGTTGTGGCTTTTTCTACTATTGTTTTGCTCTCCGTGAGCCTTCTTTTCATTTCTTGTTCGAGACCTGGAGACTTGGAGACTTGTGGTGTACCTTTTGCTTATTAATAATTATGGCCGTATGCATTATTCCGATGCAGAGGCTGGGGCGAACCCCCCTTTTCGAAAAAAAGATGTGCGGCTAGGGGCTTCCCATTATCACCTAATTATCCCTGTAAACCTTGAGACAATCTAATAAAGTGTGGTTTACTGCTAAAAATATAAAAAACGGTAATTTCACAAAAAAAAACTGAGATTTCTCTTTGCTACACAACACACACAGTCTGGTGTATATTTCGCCTGCTAGGTTCTGAGGATTTCTTCAAACAACCGAATGACGCTTGCATCTGGTATCTCTTCACGACCATTGGATCTGGCACCGACGGCCCAGATGCGCATCGTCTGAGAATCACACGGCAGTTGACAAACACATGACCCTCCTTATCCATTAGTGAGTAGTGACGCGGCGCCTTCTGGTTCGAGTGAGCTGCCTTGACCGAGAGGAGGCAAGGAGCCACAGCAGCCATGGCTCCCGCCGCTTCCACCTCGCCGCTCTCCCGCCTCCTGCTCAGCCTCCCGAAGCCCAACACCCGGCCGCCCCTCTGCGCCCAGGCGCCGAGCGCGGACTCCGGCGCGGGAGCCAGCACCAAGAACGTCGTCCTCCGCCGGCGCGAGGCCGCGGCAGCCGTCCTGTCCGCCGCTCTCCTCTCACGCGTCCTCCCCGCAGCGGCCGCCGCAGATGAGTGCGCGCTCGAGGCGACACCGTCCGGCCTCGCCTTCTGCGACCGCGTCGTCGGCACCGGCGCCGAGGCCGTCAAAGGCCAGCTCATCAAGGTCAGTCGAATTCGCGCCCAACCTCCGCCACAGTGATTAATTAAGTTCTTGATGCACGCGCTGGCTTAGCGTAGTTCCGATAGTAGTCGCGGGCTGCACGCTGACCGGTTTCGTCGTGGTTTGGCCATGGCGTGGCGCGCGCACTGCAGGCGCACTACCGGGGGATGCTGGAGGACGGCACGGTGTTCGACAGCAGCTACGGCCGCGGGAGGCCGCTGACCATCATGGTGGGCGTGGGGGAGGTGATCAAGGGGTGGGACCTGTGCCTCGCCGGCGGCGAAGGGATCCCGCCGATGAGAGTCGGTACGCGACGCCTCAGCCGAGCTCACGTCGTTCTGCTCTGAACTGAATTCCCCGGTGTGAGTCGGTGCTCTGGTGTGGTTTTTCAGGTGGGAAGCGGAGCCTGAGGCTGCCGCCGGAGCTGGCCTACGGGGAGAAGGGGGCCGGGTGCAGGGGGTGGGAGCCCACCTCCTGCGTCATCCCGCCCAACTCCACGCTCCTCTTCGACGTCGAGTACGTCGGCAGGGCATCCTCCTGAGTCATGATCGACCTATGCATCTATGTATCCATGATCAGGCCTTGCATATGCCATCAGTTCGTCGTAGAGGATTCATCGATCGATCGACATTATATGTGGAGCGAGCAAAGACCGTGAATCCTGAGATCAATATAAACAACTACTCCTACTAGTTTATTTCTATGAATCACTAGTACGTGTATGTATATACGAAACACTTTACCAGGTTTTCGCCACGTAGTGCACAAGCCGATTGCGAGTGTGCGCAGTGGGTTTTCTGGTAATACTGGAAGTTGCTTTTTCCCTTTCCCGTCCCGCACCCTATGTATGTTTTGCCAAACTGTTGTATTTCCATTATGATAAGTAATGAAAAGTAGGGGAGCCTTGTTCGACGAAAAGATTATACAACACCCAAAAGGGGGCTATAATCAATCAGAGGCATATTTAGTGTCTCTCGTGAACTTAGCCGCTATGTTTCATCACTTGGGCGAACGGCCATCCACTGCCTCCTTCTCCCATTCCGTCCGACCCATTTCCTCCCATCGCCAGCGGCCGCGGTGTTGTGGCGACGACAATGGTGCGGAGTTTGGTGGGTCAGAGGTATGGGTCTTATCTTGGTTATCAGTAGATATGTGGCACCATACTAGTGACCGGAGAAGCGCTGATGCCCGTTAAATCTCGTTACATGGTTATTTGGGTTACTATCGCTACCGGAGGCAGTGGACAGCGTTTGTGATGGATCTCCTACTGATCTGTGGGCAAGGTCATGAAACACATGTGGTGGTACATCTTGTTTGCGAATTTAAAGATGTTCCTGAGAGTAATAGTTCTTCTGAGAAAGAAATCTGTGTGAGCATTGTTAAACAGGTGGAATCTGCTGCCGAGTAGTATGTTGAACCATCCTTTCCCATGAAAATTAGAGATCATGTGATGGACTCTGCTACTAAAAGCAATAGTAGTAATAACTGCCATACTCCTTACGAATTTGTAGAGGCACAACCTGAACTTTGTATGATGAAAGAATTAAATATTGAGAACCCTAAAGAGGAAACTGTGTGTTTAATGGAACCAACTTCCAACGTTATAAAGCAAAAGAGCCATCACAACTCTGGAACACCTGTAATTTCTATTACTATAGAGACTCGTAGTTATCTTGGCTTGTGTGGTATTGGTGCAAGAATTAGTGTTTTTTCCCTTCTCTTTATCAAATTAATTTCTAATTAAGGATGTATTACCCTTGAGCATAGGACCCTGTTAGAATTCTCAAAGATGTTGATGTCTTATGTGGTAAAACTAACTACCCTATGATTTCCTTGTTCTTGGTTTGAACCAAGAGAACTTTTGTATTGTTGTATTCAGTAAAACTTTTTAACATACTGCTAGTGTTGTAGTTGATTGTTTCAAGAAAAAAGTTGATGCTAAATTATGTGCTGATCAAGTTGAATTTATTTTTTCTAGGTTTGCTAATCAACCAAATACTCTTGATACCAATATGAAAGATGATTTTGCGCAAATTGCTTCAACAGGTATTCATCTAGATGACCAACTGGAGCAATTTTTGATAGATCATGAGAGTCTTATTAATGATAAATATAGGAGACAAATTGATGAAAATTTTCACTTTCAACCACCACTCTTGAAAGTTAATATTCCACCTGATAGTTTGGGGAAGCCAACTCCTCGAAAGGGAGACCTGGTGTTTGATTTAACACCTCTACCCAAAAAAAAACTTAGATGTACTTATCTAGATGAAAAGAAAGTCTATCCTATTATTATCAATGCTACCTGTGAAGTGTGAATTGTTGGAAATATTCTACCTGATACTTTGGGGAAGCCACCACGTCCTCCAAATGGAGAGTCGATGTTTGATTTAACACCTCCACCAAAAACAGTTAGATATACTTATCTGGATGAAAAGAAAGTCTATCATGTTATTATCAATGCTACCTGTGAATTGTTGGAAATATGCCCTAGAGGCAATAATAATTGTATTATTTATTTCCAAATATATGATTAATGTCTACGTTCTATGTTATAACTGCTATGGCTCTTGAGTTTGTGATAACCAAGAGGCTCAGGAAAACTCATATGCACGTGTAGAATTATAAACGTAAAATAGATTCCTAGTCTTACCTCTAGGAGCAGCTCAAGTGTTGCATGATGGTTCTGTTTTCCTGGTCATAGGCATGAGTTAAGAGTAATGATAATATTGGCAACATTGAGGGCACGAAGTGAGAAGAACACTTATGTTGAATTGACCCATGTTGAATGTTATACTTAGAGATGATCTGGTATCAAGTCTATACTCCATAAAATGGGATGTTAACGTATGCACAATTCCTTAGATCATGAGAGTATCGAGTCACTTCATACTGGATGATGCACTATGGGGTTGTTTTAACATCAACCATAATAGGGTGATCATAACGACAACTTACAAGTTTATTGGAAATGTAGGCCAGTGGACTAGATAGCTCGAGACTGAGATTTGCTCCTCGAGGATGGAGAGATAGTCTTACGGCCCTCTCGGTATGACTGCGTCTATCATCATCTGGCCAGACATAGCATGAATAGCTCACAAGGTTGCCGGAACACGAGAACGAGAAAATAGAACAAACCAGAAATTAGGGGACTGGCATAGTGACAATGCGTTTGACTCATGGGGAAGCCGATATATGTCACATCGGGTTTTGTAACATATCGTGAAGCAAAAGGAATAGCATACGGTAACTGCTACTTCTTGAGCTTGCGTTGATTTTTCCCTTAAAGAGGAAAGGTTGATGTGGCAAAGTAGAGATAAGTATTTCCCTCAGTTAAGAACCAAGATATCAATCCAGTAGGAGGCACAAGCAAGTCTCCAATATATGCACCTGCACAAACTAACAAACAGTTGCACTCAACGCGAAAAAGGGGCTGTCAATCCCTTCACGGTCACTTGCAAGAGTGAGATCTAATAGAGAAAGATATAAAAGATAAGTAAAAGGCAAAATAAAGTAAACACAAATAAATTGCAGCAAGGTATTTTTGGGTTTTTTGGTTTATAGATATGAAAATATATGATGGAAAATAGACCCGGGGCCCATAGGTTTCACTAGAGGCTTCTCTCTTGAATAAAGCATACGGTGGGTAAACAAATTACTGTTGAGCAGTTGATAGAAAAGCGCAAAGTTATGACGATATCTAAGGCAATGATTATGAATTTAAGCATCACGTCCGTGACAAGTAGACTGAAACAATTCTGCATCTACTACTATTACTCCACACATCGACCGTTTCCTGCCTGCATCTAGAGTATTAAGTTTATAAGAACAGAGTAACGTTTTAAGCAAGATGACATGATGTAGAGGGATAAGCTCAAGCAATATGATATAAACCCCATTTTTTTATCCTTAATGACAACAATACAATACGTGCCTCGCTGCCCCTACCATCACTGGGAGAGGACACCGCAACATTGAACCCATCACAAAGCACTTCTCCCATTACAAGAAAAACCAATCTAGTTGGCCAAACCAAATCGATAGATCAAAGAGAATTACTAAGCTATCTCAATCATGCATAAAAGAGTTCAGAGAAGACTCAGATAATATTCATAGGGTGGGCATGCTTTCAGTTTTTAGCAGAGTATGTCTCTTCTGTTTGGACTAGCAAAAGTTTGACGCCGGCACTATGTTTTGTTGAAGAAAGCCTTGTGTGATGTGTGACTGTGTGTTGTGTTTGCCTTACTATCAACAGGAACGTCATCTCCACTAGAAGAGTCACACAAAACATGGAGTCAAATATGGGTCAAATCTCCACCCCCTTCGCTGGGGGGGGGGGGGGGGGGGGGGTTGATTCCAGATTTCATATCCATAGCAGCGTCAAGCAAAATTAATAGTCAATTATTATCCATCTAAATATTGGTTGTGGAGTGCCATTCAGTTTCCACGATGAACACTGCAGCAAGGTTATCAATAATAATAATAATAAACTTGGTTGTGGTAAGGTCGAGTTTAATGGAGTGGGAGGGGAGGGGAGGAGGCACGGTCGGCGCCATTTGCAATGGTGGAGGAGGACGCTTCAAGCTCTAGTGAGGTTGGGGCATTGGTTTGTGTCATCGATGGTGTGCACGGTGCGTCAACGATTGAGGTGATAGATTTTGAAATGCAATTAAAACATCTAGATTGCATCATAACATTTACATAAGTCCAAATGGATTATCTCATCAACCCGTCATACAGATACATATGATGATCAGTTGTCAAACTTTATAAAAATTTGAGCAAGTTTGTAGAGAAATTTTATTTACATCTAGAGTACAAAATCCATATCATTAGATAAAGCCTGACATGTACTTTTATATTACTAAAGTTTGTCTTTTAGAAAAATCTAAGGGCACCACATTGCATTTTTTTAAAGGAGGTTAACCCCCGGCCCCTGCATCAATCGATGCATGCATCCATCTTTATTAATTATTCCATAAAGGTCTGGCGTTGCATATGAAACTAAGGGAGTAATAAGTGAGTGGTAAACTTGAGAAAGATTATAGGGAGATTATATTATAATTTAAATTCTGAGGGGTCCGCCTTGCACGCTAAGATTACACTTTTCTCAAGTTGCGCTGTTTTTTTTTTTCCGATGACGTTCCCATAGATGTGAACAAGGTGGCCTTGTGCGGCCGGCGATTGATTGAGCTAGCTTGGCTGCCACGATTACCATGCATAGCAAACATTCTTTCTTCCTTTCTTGACCTCCATAGCTATAGCTTCCCCAGATCCATTTAGCCTCCCGCACAAAGATGCCTAAACCTTTCCTCACACATGACTCCATGAATGTAGCCTCAAGTCCTCTTTACACGTGAACGTACGCCTGATTAATTCCAACCAAAGATTTGCTCCTTTTGCAAGTTTTGAATCAACCATACATTCCATTTCCATCCATCACCATGCCATGCCAAGCACCTAAATATATATACACGATGCATCATGCCAACCTTCCCATCTCATCTCACCAAGCTCTCTCGATCACAATTCACAACCACCATCAACCAGCCAATCCATCCATCACAGCGTCCACCACGATTCCCTGCATACGCTTCCTCATGGCGGCCGCCACCAACACCAAGCAGCAGCAGCCGGCACCGAAGCCGGAGTTTGCCAACGGTGAGAAAAGCAAAGCGGTGGTCGACCAGGAGAACCTGGAAGCGGGAGTGATACGGCGCATCGAGGAAGAGAAAGCCAAAGCAGCGGCCGCTGCCATGGAAGCGAAAGCGGTGCTGGAGAAGAAGGCCACGGCGTCCAGCGGCTGGAAAGAGCGCGTGGCAGGGGGCCTGGAGCAGCTGACGGACATGAAGTGGGCGGACAGCGTGGTGGAGAAGGCAAGGAACAACAAGGAGGTGGTCGCCATCGCCATCGCTGCTTTCTCGCTCGGCTTCTTCGTCTCTCACAAGTTATTCAGGAAGTGAGCACCACACATACGAACAATGGATGAATATGTACTGGAGTAAAGATACATAGCTGTGTGATTAAAGTGTACACTGACACAGCAGAACATGTAAAGTAATTTGTGCAAGTAAAGTATGTATATTGACACTAAAAACATGAAGTCAATCATCATATCTGGCTACAACCGAAGCTGGCCAAATCTTGGCATTTCCATTGGAGAAATCCACTAGTGCAGAACCGGCCTTTATCACCGGTTCGTAAGGGCCTTTAGTGCCGGTTCTGCAACCGGCACTATGGAGTGGAGACTAAAGCCCCCCCCCCCCCTTTAGTACCGGTTTGGCACGAACCGGAGCTAACGTGCCACCACGTGGCATGAGCCAGGCCCGGGTACGTGTAGGACATTAGTACCGGTTGGTAACACCAACCGGTACTAAATGTTTGGGTGTGTTTTGGTTTTAATTTTTATTTTTCCTTTAATTTTGTGTTTTCAATTTAATTTAGTGATTGTTTTACATTATAATGAGTTGTTAAATCATTAGGTGAAAGTACCGCAAATTAGTTTCGACTGGATGCATGTGGATCCTAGCTAAGTGATCAAGTATATGCCATATCCATATTACTTAGATCACTAAGTGATCAAGTATATGCCATATCCATATTACTTGATCACTTAGTGATCTAAGTAATATGGATATGGCATATACTTGATCACTTAGCTAGGATCCATCCAGTTGAAACTAATATGCGGTTTCTTTCATAAATGATATAATAACTCATCATCATCATCATCATCATCATCATATTATAAGCGTTCATAACACCACAAAAGCAAATCACTCTTTGAGATTAAGTTCAGGACGAAGAACACGGACACGCATGAGAGGACAACAAGTACTAAGAGCATGATAACTAGCTAAATCACTCCTGCTGCTCTCTCTCAGGTAAAATAGCATAGAACATGTGTAGCTCTCCTGATTCATCATATTGAAGCATGCAGATGAACCTGTCTCCTAATCGTGGGTTGCGCTTCTGATTGCTGCCCCCTAGTACTTCTCTGCGATCGTTAACAATTTTGCTCCAACCTTTCACTATTAAGCATATCGCTTTCAGAAATCCTGAATGCACTCATGTGCACTGTAGGATATCTTGGCCGTAAGCTAACAATTGACATGCGACCTTTACTCTCGATCCACTGAGGCACAACTGTCATCGGGAGTCCCTGTTGAAGAACATCGTATAGTAATTAATATACTTAGCAATGAAAGTTTAGCTTGAAAAATAATGTATGCAAAAGATGCACTGAGAACTAATAGTAAAAATCTTACCATCTTTCCTAAATACATGTGACCGTAGTTCAATACGATCACTATTGGTCACACGTTTTGAGTACTAAGATTTTCAAATTCAGGAAAATGATTTCTCTTAACAGCATCAAGATCCTCAAGCCATGAAACATAATGACTTATCTCCTCGCAGTTTAGTTCAGCTCCGGGACAGTAGTAGGTCCTGTCTACCAAGCGCCGGACATGTTTGCTTGAATGGAAATAAGCTGTCAATAGAAATTAGTTGTCAACTATTTTTGAATAAACAATATCAAAGACATAAATATGGTTGAGAAACTCACATAATGGTAGAACTGGAGGCGTCTGCACATCGACCCAGATGTCTCTATTACCTTCAATATCATCTTCTGGACGAATATCAAAGGTGATAACCATATCAGGCTCAAATGCATAAGCCTTGCATAGTGCTTGCCAAGTTTTGCATTCAAAATAGGTGTACGTGTCTGCATTGTATAATTTGACGTTGAAAGTATAACCAGCATGCTCGGTCTTCAGGTAAACTCTCTTTACCTCCATAGTTTCCATAGCACTGAAACCTATCTTATCCAAGACAAAAATTCTTGCATGGCAGGGGGTGCGCTAGTAGAATAGTGAAAATTTAAAATCCATAAGTTGAAGCAAATGAAGCATATATAATTCATGCTTAATTACGAAAAAAGACTTGTCGTTGTGACTTACTGTATCCACCTCGAAGATCTCATCCAGCTTGATGCTGAAGCGCCTATCATCAACAAGGAAATTTCTGTCGCACAGGCCGCGCTGGTCTTCACAGAATTCGCACTTAATGAAATCTTTTTCGTCGTCAGACGACATTTCCTATGTTCATATAGGTGAAACATTAAACACTTACTAGTTCTATTAATTCAACTAATTTAACTAATTCAACTACTTCTATTATTTCAACTAGTTCTATTAATTCAACTAGTTCAACTAAGCATTTACTAAAAATAAACTAGTTATATTAATTCAACTAGTTTAAATAATCTCATATACCTAAATTCTCTTACTAAAAATAAACTTGTTCTATTAATTTTCATACTAAAAATAAACTAGTTATATTAATTCAACTAGTTCAAATCTCATATATATACCTAATTAATATCTAGCTAATTCATCTAAAATTGACATTAATATTTAACATCTTTTCCATATAATTAATCTAACATTAACATTCTAACATTCTTATCTACGTAATTTATCTAACATTAATCTAAACAACAGAAAATGAGTAAAAACAATATGTGTGTGTGTGTGTCTGTGTGTATGTGTGGGTGTATGTGTGTGTGTGTACGAGCGGGAGGCGGCGGCATACGGGCGGCGGCGCGAGACGGCGATGCGACGGGGACGGCGCGACGACGAGCGGCACGCCGGGGGCGACGGCGCGATCGAGACGGCGACGTGGTACAGGGCGGCGGCGACGGGCGGCGGGGGCGACGGCGGTGACGGCGACGACGGGCGGTGAGGGCGACGGCGGTGACGGCGACGACGGGCGGCGGGGGCGACGGCGAGCGGCGGGGGCGGCTAGGGCGGCGGCGATGTCGCGCGAAGTAGTTGGAGAAGAAGTGGTGGTCGATGAAACTGAATTTTTCGTAAGTGCCATATATATAGGAGGGGCCTTTAGTACCGGTTGGACTAAAGGCCAATTTTCGCCAGGCCAAGGGGCGGGAAACTGCCCCTTTAGTACCGGTTCGTGGCTCCAACCGGTACTAAAGGCCCCCCTTTAGTACCGGTTCGTGGCTCCAACCGGTACTAAAGGCCCCCCTTTAGTACCGGTTGGAGCCACGACCCGGTACTAAAGGTGTGCGCTGGCGCATGAGCGGTGCGGGCAAGTTTAGTCCCACCTCGCTAGCCGAGGGGCGCCCGTACCAGTTTAAAAGCCCCGGCGCGGCTACTGTCTCGAACTCCTCTCTATAGCAGGCTTCTGGGCCTAACTCTGGCGCGCTGCCCGTTGAGCCTGCTGGCCCTTCTGGGCCTGTATTTGCAAACCCTAGGGTTGGCAGGCCCAGCGGGCAGCGCCCCAACAATTTTTTATATAATTTTCTTTTATTTATTTCTGAGTAATTTTTTTTGCTGTATTTAGTTTCTTTGTGAATATAAAAAAATTATATAGTATTTAGTTTCTTTGTAAATGACTGGAAAACAGCAAATGATGTCAGAACGTGTTGGAAATTGATGACGTCGCTTTGAATGATGCATACTGAACGCAAAAATAGGCTGGAGTTCAAATAAGTTTAAAAAACATTGAAGTGCCCGTGTAACAGATGAGTTCTCGTCCGAAACCCTGATACTCCGAAAGAGATTGTCCAGTTTGTACACGAGGTGCGTCCAGTTTTCGCCGTGACCCTCTCTACTCTTTTGCACATGTTATGCAGGCGAAATGATGATACCATGCCAAGTTCTAACATTTTCAAAGTTCATTTTATAGTGATTTTTAATTTCACCGTCATTTAGCTCTCTAAACAAATCGGTAAATGACTGAAAAACAGCAAATGATGTCAGAACGTGTTGGAAATTGATGACGTCGCTTTGAATGATGCATACTGAATGCAAAAATAGGCTGGAGTTCAAATGACTGAAAAACAGCAAATGATGTCAGAACGTGTTGGAAATTGATGACGTCGCTTTGAATGGTGTGTACGGAACGCAAAAAAGTCTGGACTTGTAATAAGTTTAAAAAAATGAAGTGCCCATGTAACAGATGAGTCTCGTGAGAAACCCTGATACTTCGAAAGAGATTGTCCAGTTTGTACACGAAGTGCGTCCAGTTTTTGCCGTAACACAAGAAGTCCGGAGGTGTAATAAGTTATTAAAAATAAAAAAAGAGGCACAATGCTCGTTAATTAGCTTCAAGCCTTTCGGAATAGTGCAAACTGCACTGCACATAGCTCCGTGCAGTCTACACTATTCCTCAAGGCTTAAAGCTAAGCAACGTGCAGATGAGCATTGCGCCTCTCCTTCATCGTCTCTGCACTCAGGGCTTATAAACCGCTCCTAGTGCCTCTCTCTTCGCGAGGTGGGACTAAAAAACAGCTTACTAAGAAACTATAGTACCGGTTCATGGCACGAACCGGTACTGAAGGTGCCCGTGGGGCCTCAGCCTGACCACAGCCTGACGCGGCTTCATTAGTACCGGTTCGTGACACGAACTGGTACAAAAGGTTGCCCACGAACCGGTACTAATGATCTCCGCCCGCCTAGCCATTGGAACCGGCACTAATGGACACATTAATGCCGGCTCAAAATCAAACCGGCACTAATGTGCTTCACATTTGACCCTTTTTCTACTAGTGATCTACCAGAGATTACAATACTCATGGCACATACACAGAAAAACTCATCTACAGTTTCTAGGTACATAGAACCATGGTTGTCGGCCAGCCATCACAGATCTAGTTATTCGTTGCATTTTGGACCATGCCTCCGTGCCACTAGGAGAAGAGGAGAACTCATTCACATGAAGAAGTGCTCAAACCGTCGCCTGTGGAAGGCGAATTCCGCCTACGTCCTCGACTCCTTCGTTGCACGTGTACGTCGCCCTCGTTGCGACTCTATCAAATTACTTTTGTGGATCTTCAATCATATGCCCTAGCTAGCTCGTGGACATCCTCTAGTGCGGAGCAATCGTTGTTGTCCGTGTGCAAGGAAGAAGAAAGAAGAAGGAAAAAGGAAGAAGGAAGACAAATATGATGAGAGGTTTCCATGTGGGGTCGTTGGTTTGAGGGATTAAGTTTAGGGTATCTGCTAGCTGAGAAAAAGTTTAATCCCTCAAAATTATTGACTTTTGGGGATAGGGAGAAGGTTTGGGAATTAAGTTTAAGTGATATGCTAGAGAAGCTATTAGCTCTGATGGTTAGACTCATCAACCCCCCTTTAGCTCCCGCTAATGTGCCATTGCATACGGACGTGGTATATTGTGCCACATTAACCCTATTTTCTTTTGATTTTGCTTTGTACTTCCTTCATCCAAAAATAAATGTCTTTGATTTAGTACAATTTTGACATTTTCTCCTACTTCATCGATGAAAATTAGCTCCCAACTACTTATTCATCTCAAAAGAATTTAAAGGACTTAAGCTATGAAGGAACTATGAGAAGAGCAAATCAAGCTCCTCCGTTGGCAACATTTGCCCCATTACAGAAGCATCCTTCATTGCACCACTGAATATAAGTAGTGTCAATGTTATTTGAGGGATGAGATGATCTCACATGCCCCTTTGCCCTTGCTTCAACTATATCCTTATTTGCGATGTATTTGAAAGAAACAATATACTTGCTAGATTTTAAGAAAATTTACAAAGACAATCAACATATTTGAAAACAATATTTTCGTCCATCTAGGAAAATCAAAAGATTAATCCTCCTAATTGTTGGGCAATTTATTAGGCTTTGTTGAAACCCGTTATTCACTTCGTTTCTTCTCTAGAAAAAGGTCATGGAACGCACATGTCCTCACCCATGTGCACTGGTGTAGCCTTTCACCCTCCCTGCCCACTTGCCACAATAGCATTCCTCTCTCACCCTTGGTTTATCTCGAATAAACTAGGAAAAATATGTCCAGCAGAATCAACTTATTAGCTCCATACAAAAGCTCAAAAAGGCTTCGGTCGATCAGTTCCAATCCTACGGATTTCCTATTCTTCAATACACAACACTACATGGACTGACTCCTCTAACAATATTTTTCCTCTGGTTTTCCTCTGTGAGTTTTGGTACGTTTTCCCATGGCTTTTAAGTGTTTTGTTACTTTTGCTCCAGGTTTCGACTGCTTATCCTATTCATAACAAAAAGTTAAATTGGCCGAGCCTAAGATGGAGGGGATGTGCGCCGGTTGTCAAAAAAACTATAACTGGCGCTTAAGGCACCAAATAGGGGTTGGGACAGCGCCCCTGCCCCCAACACGATAAAAGCAAGACAAAAGAGCGCCCAGCCCCAGCTTATCAATATGACCGATTTAACACGGAACAAGCAACACTGCACAAATCTTGAAGCAGCAATGACCTAATGGTCAAGGAGTTGTCTATGACTTGGCTAAAACTTAGTGACTGAAGTGGTTCTGTTACGAGGGTCTGTCCATGCATGTTAAGACTGCACTTTCTGCTAATTGAGCGTAGCTCAGATGGGAAGGTTCCTTGTGATGGAACCAGTCCATCAGGGTTCAAGTCCACACTTGGCACTTGTGCTTGCACACTAGTAGAAAAGGGGGCTTTTGTCCCGGTTTTTGAACCGGCACTAAAGGGTCGTTACTAATGCCTCCCCCCTTTAGTCCCGGTTCTTACACGAACCGGGACTAAAGGCCGCCCACGTGGACGCAGCCTGGAGCTCCACCTTTAGTCCCGGTTGGTGTTACCAACCGGGATTAAAGGAAATTTTATGATATATTTTTTTTGAAATTTTTTTTGTGAATTTTTTTTGAAATTTTTTTATTTTCAAATTTCTGAATTATTTTAACCTCTAATCTCTAATCATCACTGCTCAATTTATCCTCTAATCTCTAATCACCCCTCATCATTCCAAATCATCTAACTTCCCGGACCGTCACCCATCCTCTCACTACTCCAGCCTGAGCACGCTTAACTTCCGGGTTCTATTCTCCCTTGTTTCCAAGTCTGCACTTGTTGTTTTCCTGACAATAGTAAGATGTCAATCCTATTAACCCTCAGCAACTTAGCTTGAGCATGAAGTGACACATTTCACTGTTTGAGTTTGAAACTATTATTTTAAAAAACAATAATTATTTAGTAACACTAATATTTCTGGAATAATTAGTTTGACCATTGTTTGACCACTGTTTGACCACAGTTTGACCAGATTTGACCAAAATTCAAAAAAATTGAAATAATTATTTAGTAACACTAATATTCTAGAATAATTAGTTTGACCATTGTTTGACCACAGTTTGAATTTTTTTGCATTTTTTTGCCTCTCCAGATCTTAAAAGCCCCGTAACATTTTTTCTGTTAGGTTTTTGAGGATTTTGAAAATGTTTAACGGGGTTCCCCTGGTTAAATTCGGATGTAACTTTTCGAGTAGATGATTTTTCATATAAAAAACTTTTTCATCCGAGTTCGTATGCAAAAGTTATGCCCACTTTAAGAAATTCCAGAGAGGTTTTGCAAATAAAGCCGAAATTCATATTTGTTAATTTTCCCAACAACTAGACCACATATCACATGGGAAACTTATTTTATTTTATTTTTTTGACATTTCCATCATTTTCTTTTGTTTTTTCTAAAACTGAAAAGGCGGTCCAGGGGGGTAGAGTTTGATGGGCCCTTTAGTACCGGTTCGTGCCATGAACCGGTACTAATGCCTCAAAGCCCATTAGTCCCGGTTGGTGCCACCAACCGGTACTAATGGGTATCGCACCCTTTAGTCCCGGTTCGTGGCACCAACCAGGACTAAAGGGCCCAGGTGAACCGGGACTAATGCCTTAGCCGCACGAACCGGGACCAATGCTCACATTAGTCCCGGTTCGTGACTGAACCGGGACTAATGTGAATATTGCCCTGTGACGAAAGCTCTGTTTTGTACTAGTGGCATCTTCCAAAAAGGAGAGATTCCCAGCGACTACAAGGCATATGTGGTGGTTTCATTAATAATATTGCTAAGTCTCAGTTGACTAAGACTTCGTTAAGTCTCAGTCGGTGTTATATCCGTCGGATCTTACATTAAGATCCGTGCAATTTTTTCTTTTCAGTTTTTTTTTCTCTCTTACATGTTATGTCACTTGACTGAGACTTGGTTAAATCTCGGTCGACTGAGAACTAGCCACACCCCTTCATTAATTTTAAGATGTTGTACCGGCTTAATATCTCCAAGGTGTTTATAGGGATAATGTGTGCATCTGGGTGTTCATAGCGGTGCGGATATGTGCATGTTTGTGATCATATGTACTACTACCTCTGTCTGGTTTATTGGTCCCATTCGTATTTTATGCCCAACTTTGATCATAGATTGGACTAACAAATTATAAGTTATATATATCACAAAACTTATATTGTTAGATTCATATTTAGAAAAGTTTCCAATGATACTATTTTTAGGGTCTCTTAACTTATTTTTTGATAGTTAAATCAAAGGTCAAAATTTGACCCAAACTATAAGGACGACCAATTAACCAGGACGGAGGTAGTAAGTGTTTTATTAAAGGAAATTATTGCACTTTCTGAAGTCGCTTTTGTTTCGCCCGCAACAAAAAAAAGTTACTTTTTTTTTTCTTTCGAAGACGTAGTCCGCCTCCGATAGATGTGAACGAGGTGGCCTTGTGCGGCCGGCGATCGATCGAGTTGGCTTGCCTGCCCCGATTACCATGCACAGCAAGCATCCTTTTTTTTCCTTCACCTCCATAGCTAGCTTCCCTCCAAATCCATTTACCCTCCCGCACAAAGATCCCTTAACCTTTCCTCACACATGACTCCATGAATGTAGCTACACGTCTTCTTACACATGAATGCATTCCAAGAACGTACGCCGGACTAATCCATCCAAAGATTTCCTCCTTTTACAAGTTTCGAATCAACAAGACACATCTCTTACATCCATCACCATGCCATGCCAATACCTAAATATATAAACGACGCATCATGCCAACCTTCCCAACTCAGCAGCTCCCCTCCCTCGGTCACAGTTCACAACACCATCAACCGACCAATCCATCCATCCATCGCAACGTCCACCACGATTCCCTGCCTACGCTTCCTCATGGCGGCCGCCACCAATACCAAGCAGAAGCGGCAGCATCCGGCACCGGTCGTGGACCCCAAGTTCGAATGGGCGGACAAGGCCGGCACCTACGTGCTCCGCCTCAGCCTCGAGGGGTTCAAGAAGGGCGACTTCAGGGTGCAGGTGGACGGCGCCGGCAGGCTCACCGTGAGCGGGGCGAGGCCGGGGGCCACCCCGGGTTCCTTGCACAAGGTCTTCCAGCTCCCCTCCACCGCCAGCTTCGACGACATCACCGGCCGCTTCGAGGCCGGCGTGCTCACGCTCACCGTGCCCAAGCGCCCCTACTCTGGTGTCCCGGCGCCGACTAGCGTCGTCGAGGAGATTAAGAGGGATAAACCTGGTGTGGTTAAGGAGGATGGTGCCGCCGCCACCACAGTCAGGCCTCCGCCAACCAAAGACGTCGCCGGCAGCGAGAAGAAGGCGGCCAGCGGCGACGACAGCACCACCAAGCCTAAGGAAGAGATCGCCAAGGAGGAGGATGTGTCCAAGAAGGCCATGGACGAGGCCACGAAGAATGCTCAACATCAGAAGCAACCGGAGGAGGCAAGCAACCACAAGCAAGAGCAGCAAAAGCTAGCACCAGAACCAGAGGCGAAGAAGGAGCGAGAAGTGAAGCCTGAGGCTCCCCAGGCGGCAGCTCCGGCGGCACCCGAGAAGCCGGCACCGGAGCCAGAGGTTGCCATCGGCGAGAAGAACAAAGCGGTGGTTGACCAGGAGAGCCTGGCGGCGGGCGTGATACGGCGCAGCGAGGAAGAGAAAGCCAAGGCTGCGGCCGCTGCCATGGAAGCCAAAGCGGTGCTGGAGAAGAAGGCCACGGCGTGCAGCGGCTGGAAGGAGCGCGTGGCAGGGGGGCTGGAGCAGCTGACGGACATGAAGTGGGCGGAGAGCGTGGTGGAGAAGGCAAGGAACAACAAGGAGGTGGTCGCCATCGCCGTCGCTGCTTTCTCGCTCGGCTTCTTCGTCTCTCATAAGCTATTCAGGAAGTGAGCAGCAACAGATATAAACAATGGGTAAATATGTGCTGAAGTAAAGATACATAGTTGCGTGATTAAAGTGTACAATGACACAGCAGAACATACATGTAAAGTAATTTGTGCAAGTAAAGTATGTATATTGACACTAAAAACATGAAGTCAATCATCATATCTGGCTACAACGGAAGTTGGCAAAATCTTGGCGTTTCCATTGGTGAAATCTACCAGAGATTACAGTACTCGTGGCAAAGTTACTGAAGCATCCTCCAATGCACCACTGAATATAAGCAGTCGCAAAGTTACTTGAGGGATGAGAATATCTCACATGCCCCTTTGGCCTTGGTTCAACTATATCCTTATTTGTGATATTAGCAAACATGCCCGTGCGTTGCAACGGGAGAAAAAAAATTCACTCCTCATACACACACTTGACGACACAGCAAATCCCTTGAAATCTTTCATGATGCCACGCAACAAGCAACATGCTAAGTGGTGTTGTGAAAAAACATAAATCTGTGATGATTTTTGAAGTGTACTCAAGGTGTTTAGAATTCATTATACAACACAAATATCTACCTAGTTGCTGGTATATGTGTATCCATTTGATGTTGTTTCTCGGTGATGCCCAAAAAATATTGCATTAGAATGAAAATAGCAAAGTATTCCCTCCGTCCAGAAATACTTGTCATCAAAACGGATAAAAGGACATGTATCTAGACGTATTTTAATTCTAAATACATCCCTTTTTATCCATTTTGATGGCAAGTATTTTCGGACGGAGGAAGTACATTTTAGTATTCAATGATAGCATGTGCATAAGAGCATTATTTTTGTCATATATGTGTTTGCATATATAAAAATATATGTGCGTTTGCAACCATAATTCAATTGAAGACTTAATTTGGTTGCAAACATATCGGATAGCTCCACCAAAAACAACCAATCTATAAGGGCATATGTAATAGGCATTTCTAAAATATCTCATCATATAAAGAACGTATTATTTAAGAATCTACACATTTTTCTGATGAATTTTCATATATGACATGTTAAATTTGGAGTTAGGGTTTGAAAGATATGAAAATTTCAAAAAGTATTTGATTTTTTGGAAAAAAAAGGGAGAGGGTGGGGATCGAACCCACAACCTCCAGCGCGGTAGGTGAAGGCACAAACCAGTGGACGCGGAGGAATTGATCCCGAGCTCATATGCTCCCGCATGAACTGTAAAATCGAAAAAAATTCAAAAAATTCCAAATTTTTTTTGGGAGAAACATTGATAAAAGTTCTAAGTGCCTGCAAAAATTCGTCGTGAAATCACATTCCTAGAATGCATGGCAAAAAAAACAAAAACAGTACTCTGAAATCACTGAATTTGTTTTTTTGCCACGCCTTACAGGAATGTGATTTCATGATGAATTTTTGCAGGCACTTAGAACTTTTGTCAATGTTTCTCTCAAAATAATTGAAATTTTTTGAAATTTTTTTTCTATTTTTTCTATTTTACTATTCATGCGGGAGCATATGAGCTCGGGATCAAAAGATGACTTTCGTTGCGCTGCGTGCAGGGTTATAGCATATAAGGGGATCTCTTCCTATTGAGATGCCCGCCGTAGACGAAACAAAATATAAGAATCCAAACGTTTTTCTCACTTACCGGTGGCATTGGTGGGTAATAATTTACAACTTTAGAGGCAGTTTTAATGACGGACGACCAGAAACACTATTTGCTTTATTATTAGGGGAAGAGGGGAAGATAATTTGAAGAAACAAGATACACGCAAGATTTTATGAAAATTTACAAAGACAATCAACATATTTAAAAACAATATTTTCGTCCATCTAGGAAAACTAAAAGATTAACTCATAACTGTTGGGTAATTAATTAGGATTTGTTGAAACCCGTTAATCACTTTGTTTCTTCTCGGGAAAAAGGTCATGCAACTAGGGCTGGACCAAAAGCTCGTAGCTCGCGAGCTTAATGAGCACCCGATAGTTCACCTCGTTAAGCTCGTGGCTCGCTTCTTAATAAACAGAGCCAATCATCGATTTCAGCTTGTTATGCTT
Source organism: Aegilops tauschii subsp. strangulata (assembly GCF_002575655.3). NCBI lineage: Eukaryota > Viridiplantae > Streptophyta > Magnoliopsida > Poales > Poaceae > Aegilops > Aegilops tauschii. Next base: position 596,445,821 of record NC_053041.3, read on the forward strand.
AACAAGCTTAACGAACGAGCTAACAAGTTTCACGAGTAGTTCGTTAAGCTCGTTAGTAACAACACAACACATATTTTTATTTTACATGACAAAGTTTTCATAGCACCTCAGCCCATCTATTCAATCTAATCTACATAGGAGGCAACAAACTAGTGCGTTTCCTTTTGCAGTCATCATCTTCTTAAAAAACACATTTACACACTCATCATGTAGGTTGTAACACATCAGAACGCGAGCGCTCGTGAGCTTAACGAGATTCAAACGAACCGAGCCGAGCAGGTTTTTCTGCTCGTTAATCTTAACAAGCTTAACGAGCACGAGCTTAACAAGCCGAGCAGCTCGTTAATCCACCCCTACATACAACGCACATATTCTCACCCATGTGCGCTGGTGTCGCCTTTCACTCTCCCTGCCCACTTAACAGAGTAGCATTTCTCTTGCACCCTTGGCTAGCTAATTGCTCGTCACTCCGGCTATCCTACCTCTGCCTCACCCGCGGCCATATAAAAAGATCACGTCTAGCACCGGTAGTTTAGCGAGCAATTTGACCAGCAAGCCGGCCTGTTGATGGGAAAGGATGAAATGGGAGGGGGACAAAATTAGCTCGAATAAACTAGGAGAAAATAGGTGCAGCGGAGTCGACTAATTGTCTCCATATAAAAGCTGAAAAAGACTTCGTTCGATCGGTTCCGATCCTACAGATGTCTTGTTCTTCACTAGACAACACTACATGCACTGACTCATCCAACGATATTTTTCCTCCAGTTTTCCTTAGCGAGTTTTGGTACGTTTTACTCCACCTTTTAAATGTTTCGATTATTTTTCTTCAGGTTTTCAACCGATTTTCTTATTCATTTAAAAATTGATTTTTTCATATACAATTCATAAATATTTTATAATATTTGAATAGTTTAAGATTCATAAAAAATGAAAATATATTAACTTTTAATTTTTGAATTCCGTAATTTAAGAAAAATCAGTCAAATTCATGTATAGGTTTCCATATTTGGTGAACATTTTAATTACTCATGAATATTTCTAAATTTAGGAAAAAATAGAATAATACATTTTCGTTGATAGCCTGCAAATGTTTTCATTGAGCACTTTAGAAACAACAACGAGCATAAAAGGTTAGAGGCTATTGAGCTGGCCCATATAAGAACTCTTGGGCGTTTTGGGGCTGCTAGACGAGCCCCTCTATTCCCCGACCCGTGTGGGGGACAGTAGGCCAATGCGCAAACCACACCACCCCACTTAGAGCATCTCCAACGGAAGCGCAACGCGCGGCGTGCAAAAAAACAGTTTACAGCGCTGGAATCGCCAGCTTTTGCGCACCGCGGTGCGCTGCCTTCAGTGGCCGCTGCAAAATATAGCGCACCCAAGCCGCTCCAACAGACGCGCTAAACTGCAGCGGGCGAGTAGCCGGCGCATGCCATATGTTGCATTTTTGAGACAAATATGATGATATTTCAAACATCAAAACAAGACATAGCATAGTTTTAAAATCACCCAAACAAGTTCATTACATAAAAGTTCAAAATTATGCCCACATCATCATCGGAGGAGCTTGGAGGAGCACCGGCGGAGGCGAAGCCAAAGCTCCCCGCGCTAGGGTTTGCGGCGGCGGCGGAGGGGTCGCGGGTGTAGGAAGGGGAGAGGGGGATGTCGGCGCGGGCGGGGCGGAAGCGGCGCGGCGGAGAGGGTGCGGCGCGGGCGCTCGAGTGTGCAGCGCGTGGGAGCGGGTGCAGCAATAAACTGCGCGCGATGGCGTTCCGGACCGCGCGCGCGGTTATTGTGCCTCCGCCTGAGCTCCCGGAACAGTTACGCGCGCGCTAAAAACCTAAAATTTTCAGCGCAGCGCTTATATACCGCGGCTGTTGGAAATGCTTATATAGCGCGCTAAAAACCCAAAAATGTTCATTAATTTGAAAAACATTCCTGCATTTCAAACACTGGTCGTGCATTTAAAAATGTTTTCGCATTTCAAAAGATGTTCACGAATTTGGAAAATGTTCTCACACTTTTCAAATATTGAAGAATTTAAAAATGTTCCTGAATTTTAAAAAAGCTTGCTAATTTGAAATCAAGTCTCAAATTTCAAAAAATATTCACGAGTTTGAAAAGTTACACTGAATATAAAAAAATCATGAATTTCAAAATTGTCCCCATATTTCCAAAATGTATAGAAATTGAAAATATTCCCATATTTTTGAAATAATCATGAATTTGTAAATTTTCTTGTATAAAAAAATGTTCACAAACTTAATTGTTTCCCTTATTTCAGAAAGATGTTCATGAAACATAGTTCATGTATTTAAAAGTAAAAATGGAAAATTATAAAATAACCAAAGTTAAAGAAAATATAGGAAAGGAAAAAAAATCTAAAACCGTTGTAGAGAAAAACCACGAACGGGACAGGCCAATTAAAGCTGCAGCATCCTTCGCAAGAGTACGTCGCTATTGCCTAACCGCGGTAAATAGGATCTGCCACCTCCTATTTCCCGCGCGCGGCACGGGAGCAACAAATGAGCCCCCCTCCCCCGCTCGCTTTGGGCTGACATGTTACAGGGCGGGACGACCCTTTTTTATTTTGTTTTTCAATATTATGTTTTTCATTTTTGCTTCTTTAAATTTTTTAAAGATTTTAACAAAAGTTTCGAAGTGCAATTTTTTATAATGAATTTTAAAAATGTTCAAATTTCATAAAATGTTGAATATTTTAAAACAATTCCAAATTTTAAAAAATGTTCGCAGATTTGAAAAATGTCCCCGAATTTCAAAGAAAGTTCATATATTTGGCAAATGCTCCTGGATTTAGTAAAAAGTATTATCAAATATGAAAATATTCTTTGATTTAAGAAATATGAAATTAGAAATTGTTCAGAAATTTGGAAAAATATTTTGAATTTCATAACAATCATGAAATTGAGAAGTGATCCCGAATTCTAAAAAATGTTCATGAATTTGGAAAAAAAATTCCTTATTTCGAAAAAGCTTCATCAATTTCAAAATTGTTCCCAAATTTCAAAAAATGTGCATGAATTTATAAAAATCTATTATTTCAGGGATGTTGCTTATTTGAATATACAAGTTTTTGGAGCCTCCTCTAGTTCTTCTAGTTCTAGTTCTAGTTTGTCCTACTTGACTAATTATAGCTATTCTAATCCTCTAAACCTCATAGTTAGAAGTCCGGTGTGGTTCTAGTCTCCTCCCTTCAATTCTTGTGGTTCAGTCCAAAGTATTTTGTCGGTCCAGAGGATGCTAGTAGTCTGCAAACTTCAGTGATCTAGTAATTGACAGAAGCAAGCATAATGGAGTTCGAATCTAGATTTTGATGAAATAGTGAAAGAGTTTGATTTCATTAAAGGATAGAGAAGATTCTTGTGGTTACAAGAAAGTAAATGGGAGCATAATAATATTTCTAAAATTGGGTGTGCTTGACAGATTGTTTATTGGAAATAATATAAATTTCTTGACATGAATTAGGACTTCATTGAAATATAGTTTTTCGATGAAGTGCTTGGGATAGGTTGCCTCAGTATTAGGCGTAATTATATATGGTGATAGAGTTGCCTAATAGGGCTAAGCCAGAATACATGTTGACATGATTCTAAAACGGTTTAGTAGGAGAACGCCAAGGAGTGTTTCTTGCCGAAGTCACATGGAAAGATTTTTAGCAAGGCTCGGTGTCCTAAAACACTGATGAGAAAAATACGTGATGGAGATTCCACACACTTTTGTGTTCTGATTAATCATGTATTCCATGGTATGGATATCAAAGTGAGGAAAGTGTTGATCACAGGACAGTAGTGAAAAATGTTGTTGAGTACTAAAGTAGCACCGATGACATGTTTTCTTACAAGCGGAGATTATGAAGAGATCGTTCTAAGGAGTTACATCGATGTTGTCTTCATCAGAGCTCCATGCAATTTTCAATTTAAATTAAGGGTTTTGTATGATACACGATATGGTGGCATAGTAAGTTGAAATTGTTCCAAACATGTTACTTGGTGTAACACGATATGGTGTATTCCAAATATGCCCTTTGCCCCTCCTCTCCCAAAACCCCTCCCGCCCTCCCATTCCCACCATGGCCACTGCCCCAAACGAAGCCGCCGCTGACCGCTCCGTGGCCCCAAAGAAGAAGAAACCCAAGAAGGTGCTCATGCTGAAGGAGCTTGCCCGAGAAAGTGCGAAGAGGGCTGGCCATAGGGCGATAGATGCGGATAGAAAAGCGGGCTCCCAGGCCACTATCGATGCCACCGCCATGCAACACAAGGCTGGCGTTGAGGGTAATGAGGCCCTCGCCACCAAGGCCACGCAGGCAACGACGTTAAAAGCCATGATCATGCTAGGGTTCAACCGACCAACGACGGTCGTTCTTCGCCGCCATGGCCACAGCGAGGACCTGCTCGTCGGCCGTTCACCCGCCACAGGGGCAGTCGCCGAGCTCCACCAAAAGACCGCAGACGGTCAGTCTCCATCCGATGCACGACCATGGTGCGTCCCGCTTCTCCATGTCACCGAACGGCAAAGTGATCACACCGGCCACCCCCGGTCCCGCGGCCAGCATCGACCTCAACATCACGCCTGGGTCTGGCTCCGGTCAGTCTTCCACTAGGATGAAAAGAAGGGGCCGTGGGAGATTCCTATGGCCAACCTTCCCGGCGCCTGCAATATGTTCGACGAAATGCCCAACCCGACGCCGACGCAAGATGACTCGGCCTACTACGACGATTTCATGGAGAACATCATCTACGAGGGACACGGCCAGGCATTCCACCCCGAGGGCCATGGCCAAGGCTTTGACCCAGATGACATGAGCAAATGAAGGCCTACATGGAACTCCAAACAAAGAAGCTCGAGATGGAGGAGGCCGTCAATAGGAGGAAGCTCGAGATTCAGGAGGCCGTCCAAACAAAGAAGCTTGACATTGAGGCCACCAATGCCAAGACCAAAGCAAAAGATGTGGCGCTCGCCCTCATGACGAAGGAGGTGGAGATCATGACGGTGGACTTGAGTGCGATGTCCCAGGGGCTACAAACTTGGTTCGAAAAGAAGCAAAAGGCAATGCTCGATATAGAAGATTGAGCTAGGGCCAAGCAGAGCGACATCATTTTGTATGCCGGCTTGTGTGCCGGCATGAACTAGGGGCCACGAAACATGAACTATGGTTGTTTTTGTGCGCTGGCAAGTGTGTCGGCCACTGGCTAGTGTGTCAGCGTGAACTGTGGGGGTGATCATTTTGTAGGCTGGCATGTGTGCCGACCACTGGCGCTGTAGGACTTCCATTTTGAGTCAATAAAATTCATCCTTTGTCGAAAAAAGTCTAGTACTTTCATGAATCTAGATTCCTTGAGTACTTCGTGGAGAAATACATTATCCATTTATACACAGTACTAGTATATTGTAAGCAAATCTAATTATGGAGTCATGGTACAATAAATCACGACGAGACATGGTGCCACGTGAGGTTGGTATCCACTCCACTCAGTTCTGTGTGATTCGTGTGGCCCAACACGTATATGATTATTCTAGGAGCCTAGAAATATTACATGTTGGGGATCGTAGCAGAAATTAAAATTTTCTACGCATCACCAAGATCAATCTATGGAGTTTACTAGCAACGAGAGGGGAGGAGTGCATCTACATACCCTTGTAGATCGCGAGCGGAAGCGTTCAAGAGAACGGGGTTGATGGAGTCGTACTCGTCGTGATCCAAATCACCGATGATCCAAGCGCCGAACGGACGGCACCTCCGCGTTCAACACACGTACGGAGCGGTGACGTCTCCCACGCCTTGATCCAGCAAGGAGGAGGGAGAGGTTGAGGAAGAAGTCTCCAACAGCAGCACGACGACGTGGTGGTGGTGGAGTGACAGTTCTCCGGCAGGGCTTCGCCAAGCACACGCGGAGGAGGAGAGGTGTTGGGGAGGGGAGGGGCTGCGCCTTGGATGTGGTGCTGCAGCCCTCCCCTCACCCCTCTATTTATAGGGAGAAGGGGGAAGGGGGCCGACCCCTCTAGATGAGATCTAGAGGGGGGGCGGCGGCCAAGGGGGGAGGGAGCTTGCCCCCCAAGCAAGGGGGCGCCACCCTTTAGGGTTCCCCCCAAACCCTAGGCGCATGGGCCCTAGGGGGGTTGGCGCCCAGCCCACTAAGGGCTGGTTTCCTTCCACCTACAGCCCATAAGGCCCTCCGGGGCAGGTGGACCCTCCCGGTGGACCCTCGGAACCCCTCCGGTGGTCCCGGTACAATACCGATATACCCCCGAATATTTCCGGTGACCGTATGGTGACTTCCCATATATAAATATTTACCTCCGGACCATTACGGAACTCCTCGTGACATCCGGGATCTCATCCGGGACTCCGAGCAACATTCGGTAATCACATACAAACCTTCCTTATAACCCTAGCGTCATCGAACCTTAAGTGTGTAGACCCTACGGGTTCGGGAATCATGCAGACATGACCGAGACACCTCTCTAGCCAATAACCAACAGCGGGATCTGGATACCCATGTTGGCTCCCACATGTTCCACGATGATCTCATCGGATGAACCACGATGTCGAGGATTCAAGCAAGCCCGTATACAATTCCCTTTGTCAATCGGTACTTTACTTGCCCGAGATTCGATCGTCGGTATCCCAATACCTCGTTCAATCTCGTTACCGGCAAGTCACTTTACTCGTTCCGTAATGCATGATCTCGTGACTAACTACTTAGTCACATTGAGCTCATTATGATGATGCAATACCGAGTGGGCCCAGAGATACCTCTCCGTCATACGGAGTGACAAATCCCAGTCTCGATCTGAGCCAACCCAACAAACACTTTCGGAGATACCTGTAGTGCACCTTTATAGCCACCCAGTTACGTTGTGACGTTTGGTACACCCAAAGCATTCCTACGGTATCCGGGAGTTGCATGATCTCATGGTCTAAGGAAATGATACTTGACATTAGAAAAGCTTTAGCAAACGAACTACACGATTAGTGCTATGCTTAGGATTGGGTCTTGTCCATCACATCATTCTCCTAATGATGTGATCCCGTTATCAATGACATCCAATGTCCATGGTAAGGAAACCGTAACCATCTATTGATCAACGAGCTAGTCAACTAGAGGCTCACTAGTGACATGTTATGGTCTATGTATTCACACATGTATTACGATTTCCGGATAACACAATTAAAGCATGAAAAATAGACAATTATCATGAACAAGGAAATATAATAATAACCATTTTATTATTGCCACTAGGGCATATTTCCAACAGTCTCCCACTTGCACAGAGTCAATAATCTAGTTACATTGTGATGAATCGTACACCCATAGAGTTCTGGTGTTGATCATGTTTCGCTCGTGGAAGAGGTTTAGTCAACGGATCTGCGACATTCAAATCAGTATGCACTTTACAAATATCTATGTCTCCATTTTGAACATTTTCATGAATGGAGTTGAAGCGACGCTTGATGTGCCTGGTCTTCTTGTGAAACCTGGGCTCCTTGGCAAGGGCAATAGCTCCAGTGCTGTCACAGAAGAGAGTCATCGGCCCCGATGCATTGGGAATAACTCCTAGGTCGGCAATGAACTCCTTCATCCAGATTGCTTCATGTGCTGCCCCCGAGACTGCCATGTACTCCGCTTCACATGTAGATCCCGCCACAACGCTTTGCTTGCAACTGCACCAGCTGACTGCCCCACCATCAAAATATACACGTATCCGGTTTGTGACTTAGAGTCATCCAGATCTGTGTCGAAGCTAGCATCGACGTAACCCTTTACGATGAGCTCTTCGTCACCTCCATAAACGAGAAACATATCCTTAGTCCTTTTCAGGTACTTCAGGATGTTCTTGACCGCTGTCCAGTGTTCCATGCCGGGATTACTTTGGTACCTTCCTACCAAACTTACGGCAAGGTTTACATCAGGTCTGGTACACAGCATGGCATACATAATAGACCCTATGGCCGAGGCATAGGGGACGACACTCATCTTTTCTCTATCTTCTGCCGTGGTCGGGCGTTGAGCCGTGCTCAATCTCACACCTTGCAATACAGGCAAGAACCCCTTCTTGGACTGATCCATATTGAACTTCTTCAATATCTTGTCAAGGTATGTGCTTTGTGAAAGACCTATGAGGCGTCTCGATCTATCTCTATAGATCTTGATGCCTAATATGTAAGCAGCTTCTCCAAGGTCCTTCATTGAAAAACACTTATTCAAGTAGGCCTTTATACTTTCCAAGAATTCTATATCATTTCCCATCAATAGTAGGTCATCCACATATAATATTAGAAATGCTACAGAGCTCCCACTCACTTTCTTGTAAACACAGGCTTCTCCATAAGTCTGCATAAACCCAAACGCTTTGATCATCTCATCCAACTCCGAGATGCCTGCACCAGCCCATAGATTGAGCGCTGGAGCTTGCATACTTTGTCAGCATTCTTAGGATCGACACAACCTTCCGGCTGCATCATATACAATTCTTCCTTAAGGAAGCCGTTAAGGAATGCCGTTTTGACGTCCATTTGCCATATTTCATAATCGTAGAATGCGGCAATTGCTAACATGATTCGGACGGACTTCAGCTTCGCTACGGGTGAGAAGGTCTCATCGTAGTCAACTCCTTGAACTTGTCGATAACCCTTAGCGACAAGTTGAGCTTTATAGATGGTAACATTTCCATCCGCGTCCGTCTTCTTCTTAAAGATCCATTTATTTTCTATCGCTCGCCGATCATCGGGCAAGTCTGTCAAAGTCCATACTTTGTTTTCATACATGGATCCTATCTCGGATTGCATGGCTTCAAGCCATTTGTTGGAATCTGGACCCGCCATTGCTTCTTCATAGTTCGAAGGTTCAGCGTTGTCCAACAACATGATTTCCAGGACAGGGTTGCCGTACCACTCTGGTGCGGAACGTGTCCTTGTGGACCTATGAAGTTCAGTGGTAACTTGATCATGATCGTCATCATTAACTTCCTCTCTAGTCGGTGCAGGCACCACAGAAACATTTTCTTGTGCTGCGCTACTTTCTGGTTCGAGAGGGGTCATGTCATCAAGTTCCACATTCCTCCCACTTACTCCTTTCGAGAGAAACTCTTTCTCCAGAAAGGACCCATTCTTGGCAACGAAGATCTTGCCTTCGGATCTGAGGTAGAAGGTATACCCAATGGCTTCCTTAGGGTATCCTATGAAGACGCATTTTTCCGACTTGGGTTCGAGCTTTTCAGGTTGAAGTTTTTGACATAAGCATCGCATCCCCAAACTTTAAGAAACGACAGCTTAGGTTTCTTTCCAAACCATAATTCATACGGTGTCGTCTCAATGGATTTTCACGGAGCCCTATTTAAAGTGAATGCGGAAGTCTCTAAAGCATAACCCCAGAATGATAGCGGTAGATCAGTAAGAGACATCATAGATCGCACCATATCCAATAGAGTGCGATTACGACGTTCGGACACACCATTACGCTGAGGTGTTCCAGGCGGCGTGAGTTGTGAAACAATTCCACATTTGCTTAAGTGTGTGCCAAATTCGTGACTCAAATATTCCCCTCCACGATCTCATCGTAAGAACTTTATTTTCCTGTCACGTTGATTCTCAACCTCACTCTGAAATTCCTTGAACTTTTCAAAGGTCTCAGACTTGTGTTTCATTAAGTAGACATACCCATATCTACTCAAGTCATCAGTGAGGGTGAGAACATAACGATAGCCACCGCGAGCCTCAACGCTCATTGGACCGCACACATCAGTATGTATGATTTCCAATAAGTTGGTTGCTCGCTCCATTGTTCCGGAGAACGGAGTCTTGGTCATTTTGCCCATGAGGCATGGTTTGCACGTGTCAAATGATTCATAATCAAGAGACTCCAAAAGTCCATCTGCATGGAGTTTCTTCATGCGTTTGACACCAATGTGACCAAGGCGGCAGTGCCACAAGTATATGTGGGACTATCATTATCAACCTTACATTTCTTGGCATTCACACTATGAATATGTGTAACATCACGTTCGAGATTCATTAAGAATAAACCATTGACCAGTGGGGCATGAGCATAAAACATATCTCTCATATAAATAGAACAACCATTATTCTCTGATTTAAATGAGTAGCCATCTCGCATCAAACGAGATCCAGATACAACGTTCATGCTCAAAGCTGGCACTAAATAACAATTATTGAGGTTTAAAACTAATCCCGTAGGTAAATGTAGAGGTAGCGTGCCGACGGCGATCACATCGACCTTGGAACCATTCCCGACGCGCATCGTCACCTCGTCCTTCGCCAGTCTCCGCTTATTCCGCAGCTCCTGCTTTGAGTTACAAATATGAGCAACCGCACCGGTATCAAATACCCAGGAGCTACTACGAGCGCTGGTTAGGTACACATCAATAACATGTATATCACATATACCTTTGGTTTTGCCGGCCTTCTTATCCGCTAAGTACTTGGGGCAGTTCCGCTTCCAGTGACCGTTTCCCTTGCAATAAAAGCACTCAGTCTCAGGCTTGGGTCCATTCTTTGTCTTCTTCCCGGCAGCTTGCTTACCGGGCGCGGCAACTCCCTTGCCGTCTTTCTTGAAGTTCTTCTTACCCTTGCCTTTCTTGAACTTAGTGGTTTTATTCATCATCAACACTTGATGTTCCTTTTTGATCTCCACCTCTGCTGATTTCAGCATTGAATATACCTCAGGAATGGTCTTTTCCATCCCCTGCATATTGAAGTTCATCACAAAGCTCTTGTAGCTAGGTGGGAGCGACTGAAGGATTCTGTCAACGACCGCGTCATCCGAGAGATTAACTCCCAGCTGAGACAAGCGGTTGTGCAACCCAGACATTTTGAGTATGTGTTCGCTGACGGAACTATTCTCCTCCATCTTACAACTGTAGAACTTGTCGGAGACTTCATATCTCTCGACCCGGGCATGAGCTTGGAAAACCATTTTCAGCTCTTGGAACATCTCATATGCTCCGTGCTGCTCAAAACGCTTTTGGAGCCCCGGTTCTAAGCTTTAAAGCATGCCACACTGAACCAGGGAGTAATCATCACTACGTGACTGCCAGGCATTCAGAACGTCTTGAGTTGCTGGGAAAACAGATGCATCACCTAGCGGTGCTTCAAGGACATATGCTTTCTTGGCAGCTATGGGATAATCCTCAGGTTACGGACCCAGTCCGTGTAGTTGCTACCATCGTCTTTCAGCTTGGTTTTCTCTAGGAACGCGTTGAAGTTGAGGGCAACATTAGTGTGGGCCATTTGATCTACAAGACATATTGTAAAGGTTTTTTAGACTAAGTTCATGATAATTAAGTTCATCTAATCAAATTATTAACAAACTCCCACTCAGACAGACATCCCTCTAGTCATCTAAGTGATACATGATCCGAGTCAACTAGGTCGTGTCCGATCATCACGTGAGACGGACTAGTCATCATCGGTGAACATCTTCATGTTCATCATATCTGCTATACGACTCATGTTCGACCTTTCGGTCTCTTGTGTTCCAAGGCCATGTCTGTACATGCTAGGCTCGTCAAGTCAACCTAAGTGTATTGCGTGTGTAAATCTGGCTTACACCCGTTGTATGCGAACGTTAGAACCTATCACACCCGATCATCACGTGGTGCTTCGGAACAACGAACCTTCACAACGGTGCACAGTTAGGGGGGACACTTTCTTGAAATTTTAGCGAGGGATCATCTTATTTATGCTACCGTCATTCTAAGCAAATAAGATGTAAAACATGATAAACATCACATGCAATCAAATAGTGACATGATATGGCCAATATCATTTTGCTCCTTTTGATCTCCATCTTCGGGGCGCCATGTTCATCATCGTCACCGGCATGACACCATGATCTCCATCATCGTGTCATCATGAAGTTGTCTCGCCAACTATTACTTCTACTACTATGGCTAACGGTTAGCAATAAAGTAAAGTAATTACATGACGTTCCAGTTGACACGCAGGTTATAAATGAATTAAGACAACTCCTATGGCTCCTGCCGGTTGTCATACTCATCGACATGCAAGTCGTGATTCCTATTACAAGAACATGATCAATCTCATACATCACATATATCATTCATCACATCCTTCTGGCCATATCACATCACATGACACTTGCTGCAAAAATAAGTTAGACGTCCTCTAATTGTTGTTGCAAACTTTTACGTGGCTGCTATAGGTTTCTAGCAAGAACGATTCTTACCTATGCCAAAACCACAACGTGATATGCCAATTTCTATTTACCCTTCATAAGGACCCTTTTCATCGAATCCGATCCGACTAAAGTGGGAGAGACAGACACCCGCTAGCCACCTTATGCAACTAGTGCATGTTAGTCGGTGGAACCTGTCTCACGTAAGCATACGTGTAAGGTCGGTCCGGGCCGCTTCATCCCACGATGCCGCCGAATCAAGATAAGACTAGTAACGGCAAGTAAATTGACAAAATCCCATGCCTAAAAAAGAAATAAGGTCAAAAACAAAATAGGGGTGATATAACCCACTGCCGACGCCCACAACAACTTGTGTTCTACTCGTGCATAGAAACTACGCATAGACCTAGCTCATGATGCCACTGTTGGGGATTGTAGCAGAAATTAAAATTTTCTACGCATCACCAAGATCAATCTATGGAGTTTACTAGCAACAAGAGGGGAGGAGTGCATCTACATACCCTTGTAGATCGCGAGCGGAAGCGTTCAAGAGAACGGGGTTGATGGAGTCGTACTCGTCGTGATCCAAATCACGGATGATCCAAGCGCCGAACGAACGGCACCTCCGCGTTCAACACACGTACGGAGCGGTGACGTCTCCCACGCCTTGATCCAGCAAGCAGTAGGGAGAGGTTGAGGAAGAAGGCTCCAACAGCAGCACGACGGCGTGGTGGTGGTGGAGTGACAGTTCTCCGGCAGGGCTTCGCCAAGCACACGCGGAGGAGGAGAGGTGTTGGGGAGGGGAGGGGCTACGCCTTGGATGTGGTGCTGCAGCCCTCCCCTCACCCCTCTATTTATAGGGAGAAGGGGGAAGGGGACGGCCCCTCTAGATGAGATCTAGAGGGGGGGCGGCGGCCAAGGGGGGAGGGAGCTTGCCCCCCAAGCAAGGGGGGCGCCCCCCTTTAGGGTTCCCCCCAAACCCTAGGCGCATGGGCCCTAGGGGGGTTGGCGCCCAGCCCACTAAGGGCTGGTTTCCTTCCACCTACAGCCCATAAGGCCCTCCGGGGCAGGTGGACCCTCCCGGTGGACCCCCGGAACCCCTCCGGTGGTCCCGGTACAATACCGGTATACCCCCGAATATTTCCGGTGACCGTATGGTGACTTCCCATATATAAATATTTACCTCCGGTCCATTACGGAACTCCTCGTGACGTCCGGGATCTCATCCGGGACTCCGAACAACAATCGGTAATCACATACAAACCTTCCTTATAACCCTAGCGTCATCGAACCTTAAGTGTGTAGACCCTACGGGTTCGGGAATCATGCAGACATGACCGAGACACCTCTCTAGCCAATAACCAACAGGGGGATCTGGATACCCATGTTGGCTCCCACATGTTCCACGATGATCTCATCGGATGAACCACGATGTCGAGGATTCAAGCAATCCCGTATACAATTCCCTTTGTCAATCGGTACTTTACTTGCCCGAGATTCGATCGTCGGTATCCCAATACCTCGTTCAATCTCGTTACCGGCAAGTCACTTTACTCGTTCCGTAATGGATGATCCCGTGACTAACTACTTAGTCACATTGAGCTCATTATGATGATGCAATACCGAGTGGGCCCAGAGATACCTCTCCGTCATACGGACTGACAAATCCCAGTCTCGATCCGAGCCAACCCAACAGACACTTTCGGAGATACCTGTAGTGCACCTTTATAGCCACCCAGTTACGTTGTGACGTTTGGTACACCCAAAGCATTCCTACGGTATCCAGGAGTTGCACGATCTCATGGTCTAAGGAAATGATACTTGACATTAGAAAAGCTTTAGCAAACGAACTACACGATCTAGTGCTATGCTTAGGATTGGGTCTTGTCCATCACATCATTCTCCTAATGATGTGATCCCGTTATCAATGACATCCAATGTCCATGGTCAGGAAACCGTAACCATCTATTGATCAACGAGCTAGTCAACTAGAGGCTCACTAGGGACATGTTATGGTCTATGTGTTCACACATGTATTACGATTTCCGGATAACACAATTAAAGCATGAACAATAGACAATTATCATGAACAAGGAAATATAATAATAACCATTTTATTATTGCCTCTAGGGCATATTTCCAACATTGCATAGAGGTTGTATTCCACAGATAGCACTTCTCGCGTATATCATTGTTTAGATGGATGAAGTTGTAGTTGCAAGTATTCGAGACTTGCATGTATCGCTATTTTCGAGATGATGACGAGAGACCACTTTGTGTTGGATGATGATTATGATGAGACTATTTGTATGTATATGCTATGATTACATTTGTGGTCTCGCAGCCATTTGTATGTGTATGATGATGACATTTGTATGTGCTAAAGATTCTTGTATAAAGCCTGTTCAAATACAAAACAAATATGTAGAAAAAAACGAAAACTAATAAAATTAGCAGTAGCGAGTGGAGAAATGTTAGCAGCAGCGTGCCACAGCAGTAGCGCGGCCAAATAAAGTGCGCTAGAGCTATTAGCAGTAGCGCGCTTGCTTGCTACTCGCTGCTGCTACCCTTGTATAGCAGTAGCGCGGGCGTACACGCGTTGCTGCTACTGTTTAGCCGTAGCGCCGTATCAGTAGCACGGGAACCCGGGCTACTGCTATACCTAGAACCCGCGCTGCTGCTAGGCTTTTCCCTAGTAGTGTGCATCACCACCAATCCATCTAAACATCGTCTCAGAGGAGGAAAAACTTTGGGGTATCGTCGGTGCTAACAAACTAGGGTAGATTGTACTACATGACTAATTGCGGCCGGTTAATTAACAGAAACCAGGATAAATATATCACAAAACCGCCGAGCGGCAGGCCCTCGGCACGCCCATCCCAGGAATAGTATGCCGAGGCATGGGATGTCAGTGCCCGAATACGAAGGAAGGAAAGGACTAGGCAGAAGAGAATGATCTTCATAGGTAGAATGCTTTAATGTTCTTGCGCAATCAAGCATGCACATCATTGCACTACTTGTAGCATGCTATCCTTTCAACCTTCAAATAAGATTCTAAATGATGCCTTCTAATTGACTTGATCTCACAAAAAATGGGTTTACATAGAGTTTTACCACCAATATATATTGAATATAATCTAAATAAATGATGCCATTCTAACACCTTTAATAATGATATGCTACATTTTCTTGGTGTCGTGAAGCGAAAAAAGCTTTGTCTTCAATTCTATATTATATTAAGTATAAAACACATGATTTTCTCCAAAACAATGTTTTCATACAAATTTTATGAATGTCTTAAATGTCTTCATGATTTTCTCCACTATTTTTTAGAAATTAATGAACATTTTTTGAATGGATGAATGCTTTCATATAAATTGTATTAATGTCTTAAATGTTCTCATGATTTTCTCCACTACATTTTTCGAAATTAATGAACATTTTTTGAATGGATGAACTTTTTCTGTAATTCACAAACTTTTTTATTTTGTGAACATTTAAAAAAATCATGCATAGTTTTTTTGAATCGACGAACATTTCGTTCAAGTTCGTAAATATATTTACATAGAGACCACGACCTCGACGTTGGCGTGGCACTCGGCCGAATCCATGCGGGCGACAGTACGCCAAGGAGCGGAGGTGGAGTCCTTGTTTTTCTTCATTCTTTTTTCTTTATTTTCTGATTTTTTCTTTATTCCAAATGTTTCGGATTTCAAAGAACTTGAATCTGAAAAATGTTCAAAAATTACAATTCAAAATATTTTTGAAATTGGAAAAATGTTTTGAATTTCAAAAATAATCCTGGCTTTCAAAAACAGTTCACGCATTAGAAATTTTTTTCTGGATTTCAAAAGCAATTCACGAATTTGGAAAAGTGTAACCGAATTTAGAAAATTCATGAATTTGAAAATTGTCCCAATTCCCCAAAATGGATAAAATTTAAAAAATATTCCATATTTTAAAACAATGTTCAGTAATTTGAAAAAATTTGCTTGTATTTAAAAAACTGTTCACTAACTTAAAATTTGTTCCTGTATTTCCAAAGGAAATATATGAAAATAAGAAACTGAAAGTGGAAAATATAAAATAGAAGAAAGTTGAAGAAAATTGAGAAAAGGAAAAAAGAAATGGTTCAGGGAAGGTTCTAGAACATTCCTAAAATAGGTGCAGAGAAAAACCAGGAATGGGCCCGGCGAATTAAAGTTGCAGCGTGGTTCAGAAGGGTATGTGTTACGTCGCTATTGCCCGACCTAAGCGGTAAATAGGATCTGCCATCTCCTATTCCCCACATAGGGCGGCACAGGAGCAGCAAACGGCCACCCAGGAATAGTATGCAGAGGCAAGAGAATGATCTTCATAGGCGTCCGTGACATTGGTTTCTGCGCCTGACCGAGGTTCGACCTGCTTTCGCTCTTTCTTATTCTCGATCTGTCCTTGCTCACTGTACGTACCTCCCTTGCCTGTTGCTACTGTTTCACTTGTTTGGGGGATAGAATGGCTAAAACGAAGGATGTTGAAAATCTGCTCACATGAACGGAGGGAGCATATAAAATCAAATCAAATCAACACGTGCAAGGGCCTGGATCGGAGAGAGGAGGGATGAGCTCAACTACTTGCATTGCTTGTGCTTGCCTTGTTTGCTCGGAGAAAGAGGAAAGGGGGGAAGTGGGCAAACATAGTGATTGGCTGACTCCTCGCCGCAGGCTCCTTCTGCTCGCCCTCTCGTCGCCGTCGCTGTCGCCAAGCGTCCAAAGTCGTAAGTCCCATGCGCACCCCGCACGCGGATGAATGACCATTCCCGGTATATATAAAGAAGAGATGGCATGGTGGAGAGGAGGCCATGGTGCCACGGATCATTGAGGTGGTGCAAGCCAGGCCCTTGATGGCTGGCTGGCGGGCATCCCAAGGGCGTTTAATGCCATGATGATAATAATTATAGCCGTGTAGCCGTCTCCACTTCCCAGGAAAGGGGGGCACAGTTTTCTCACAGGCTTT
The DNA here is from genome assembly GCF_002575655.3 of Aegilops tauschii subsp. strangulata. NCBI lineage: Eukaryota > Viridiplantae > Streptophyta > Magnoliopsida > Poales > Poaceae > Aegilops > Aegilops tauschii. The sequence goes on from NC_053041.3 coordinate 596,462,992, forward strand.
ACAATTGCCTTTATGAAATACCGTGTCAAACTTTCAAGAAAGGGGGGCACGGTTTTCTCAGAGCCTTTACAATGGCCTATATGATGTTGTGTCGAATTCAATTTCCTTTTTTTAGAAACGCTTTCCAAGTCAGTCCACTTATTCTGGTTTCTTTAAGGATGCTAAAACAAAATTCAAGCTCACTTGTGAGTTTGTTGTTTATGTTTCTAATGTTCAAGCTTCTTTGACACAATGGGCATTGGCAGTCTTTTTCATCTTATTACACAAAAATAACAGGCAAGTATATGCTAGCTAGCATTTACATGCAAATGGATCTGGTAACATATCCATCCATAAGCATGGATCCTCAAACAAAAACAAATTAATTATGTATGTGATCAACAAGTCCTCTCTTTAGATCATCAACCAGAAACATTTTGGTTTCATTTCATCTTTCAAATACATGGAAACATGACAGACAATAATTTTGATCAACTTTATACATACACTCAAAGGCCGACGTTTAGATTTATCCACATGTCCATAACAAAGATATGATATAAATGAAAAACAACACATATGCATCATCCCAGGAACGAACAAAACAAAAGACGAGCGTGGCAGCTTCATAATGCCCTTCAAGAGGAGGCAATCACCCACCAGAAACATTACACCAGACTACTTCTGTTTCCAACAAGTACTAAAGATTGCAGCAAAGAGGATGTTCCTGGACAATCCAGATAGACCATCAGGGAGCTAGGAAGACCGATCGATCAATCTCTCCTCGAGCCGCTCAAGTTTGCCTTTTGGTCTAGGGAGTCGAGCAGAATCATGGTGATATCCATCATGCTTGAGTTGATCTAGGTTCATCGAGAACTCGCCTCACATTCAATGTTTTCCACATCAAGACCTAGATTGTATTTACCTGTGAGGGAACCACTCTGCATGTGCAATCTCTATTGCTTCCAAGCACATATGCCCGTGTTCCGCCATATGCCAATCATCAAAAGTAAACTAGTTAGGACAAAAGATAAGATGGTCGTTCTTTGAGGAACCGACAAAAAACAGATTCTACAAATAGTGCTACTGGAGCAACAACAGAGAGTTCGAATCAGATGAGATTTTCACAAAGGAATTTGAATGCTCGGAACACAAAGAATCACAGTGCCGCATAAGTCTAGGAAACTCGTAGCAGGAGAAGAAAACCCGTGCTACTCGTCACTGATGATTAACAACCTTATTGAGCCAAAGACGACGAGACAACACAAACTGAACATGCCTAATAGCTCCTGTTACAGCGAACTAAACCCTCCCATTGATTAAACTTCAGCAAGCAAGACACATGATGAAAAACTCCAGTGAGGACCTGTTAGACTTTACAAGTCGTTGGATGGCTCATAACTGACTAAGTCGAGTCAATTTTTGTGGGCTATAATAGAGTAAAACTGATCCCTTGAAATGATCGAAACTAGTTCAAAGAGCACATTATTATCTAGTCAAAACCAGCAAAAAAGATTCAGCTCTGTCCTATATAGTATAATCATTGGTAGCAACTCAAACCAAAATAAAACAGGAGCTGCTCACCAAAAGAGGATCAGGAAGTTTGACACCAATATATTTCCAGGACCACCTTTCCAAGGAACTAGTGATTTGCTAGGTACGCAACAGATGCTGGTTTACTTGATTTGCTTGTGCTTATGGCTTTCACAAGAGCAAAATTGCTTTACACTCGGGGGGGGGGGGGGGGGAAATTTGATGGGCAGGGGAAGGAAGGAGAGGAGGGCATACCTCAGCCGGGACATCGTCTACGACCTGCAGCTCATCGGGAGGAGGAAGCCAAGGAGGAGGTAGTCCGCTGAGCCATAGGTACCCGGACTTGGAGGTTACGACGACCCAGGCACCTCTGCCACCTCTTTGCCCTGCAAATACACATGATTTGTAGGTATCACTGGACATGTAAGAGTAGATAATTTACCCTTACACAAAAAGCACAGGACAAAATAAGATTTATTCCAAGAAAATGATAGCACTTTCTCATAATAAACTAGCAGATCTCATTCTTCTTTTGAAGGAAATTAAGGAGAGATGCAACTCACTAACTTCCCTCTGACTAGAAATTACAGAAATCTGAACTACACAATTCATGCCTGGAAGAACTAGGATCGGTTTTCAGTATAAGGAAATGTAACGTTGAAGCCATGTTGTACAATAAACACCATGAAATTTTGAGAACAAAGAAGAGGTGTTTGTTAATGCACCACTTGATAGACAATACATGTGCTACTCAATTTGTAATCCTATAGAGGAAACCATGGACATTGAATCTGGCATTTCCACATGAAGACAGAAAGAGAAGTTCAAATATTATTATTCCTGAGGATGAACATTACTATTATAGAAATTAATTATGACAGAGAATGACTAGCATAAAGGTACCATTAGCAACAGGGAGTGCATAACTATCATACACCATGGTCCTAGTGGAGGATAGATAGCAGTGTAGTGGTGTAGCATCTCCTCAGTTTAGTTATAAAGAAATAACACAAAAAAGAACTCCGCCTAGAAAAACATCGAGCACCTTGTGTCTCTCGTTGCTTTTTTTCTTACTCACTAGTAGAAAAAGGGTCATCTGTCCCGGTTGGTAAGGGCCTTTTGTCCCGGTTTTTGAACCGGGACTAAAGGGTCGTTACTAATGCCCTAGCCCTTTAGTCCCGATTCTTACACGAACCGGGACAGATGGGCCTCCACGTGGCCGGTGCGGCGAGCCCAGGCAGGAGGGCCTTTGGTCCCGGTTGGTGGCACTAACCGGGACCAATAGGCATCCACACATCAGCATTTCAGGGGCTGGGGTTTTTGTTTTTTTAAGGGGGGCGGGGGGGTTGGGGGTTTTGGGGGGTTAATTTAGGTGTTTCTTATATTGTGTTAGATAGCTAATTAATATAGAGAAGTGTCCTCTTTTATCTCCGTGCTTGGTCGACGCTACGTACTATATAGGTATAGAGAGGACTAGACACGCTAGCTAGTAAGAAAATGAAGGAAACAGAAGATCGTCATGAACATATGCATACAGAGAGAAGTGATATCGACCACCTCTCCTTCTCCGAGAGATTGGTCGAACAACAAGTTCTCGTACATCTATCCGACTCTACTGGCTACATATATACAGTAATTATCTCTTACAATATAATCTCCTAATTATATACGAAGTCAAGGTCCACATGGTATTATCCATCTTCAGCGATCACGTGGTCAAGGAAGAATGCCGCCAATTCATCTTGAATTACTCGCATACGATCTGGTGCTAGGAGTTCATCCCGCATCCGAAAGATATAATTTGAAGAAGGGGGTCAATACATATATATATGAATAAATGAAACTCAACACAAATGATGGTAATAAAATAAAATTGTGAATATTATTGCTTACGCACTTCATATTGTTTGTCAGAGTAGCCCCGCTCACAGGTCGTGTGGCGGATGGACTCGCAAACGTAGTATCCACATAAATCATTCCCTTGTTCCTGCCACAACCACTTTACAAGAAATAGAGGTCAATCAAACTGATAAGCAAGCATGCTAAATGGTATTGATGAAACTAGCGCTTGAATCACTAGGAGATGCGCGGAACATGCTACTATAGTACTTACTTTCGGGTGTCTAAATTGCAGCTTCTTCGGCAGTCCCGGAGCTTTTTTGGTGAATTTTCTCCAAACCCTGCCAGGCAAAGAAAACAATTACTTGATATTAGGAAGTGAACAAAGTTGCTGATATGGTGGATAATGATCGATTTAACTTACTTCTTGAGCATTTGAGTCATGTCCGCATAGTCCTGGGGATCTTTTCGTCTCGAGTCTAAAACGGTTACTACTCCCTACTCAAGCTTAATCTCTAGGAGAATATAGTGGAAGCTGTGCACGCATGCATAAGTCATCAATTACATTACTATAACCTGGACTAATAAGGGAAACCGAATATGCACAAGACAGTAACACTCACTTGAAGTTGTAAGGAAAGAGTATTATATCTTTGTTTTCATTTATTACCAACGATCGTAGCAAGTTGGCCTCGGTATTTTCGGCATGATATTTAACCTCAGTTGCATCTATGAGATTTGTGTTAATAAATCCAATATCACCGATTTGTCTTTTCTTCAATTCGGCGATCTTCAATCTACATAATATAGTGAGGATAATTATAAATACATGCAATGAAAGAGCTGACCTATATAGAGAGACTTAATGACAGAAGTAGTACTACTTACAGACAGTAGCAAGTGACCGTTGATTTATCGAGGGCCTTTTGATTGAAAAACTGGAAGAACTCCTCAAATGGAACATTCAACAGTTCAATTCCAACGAGGTCATGCTCCTCTTTAACTCCCAGCATCAAAGGATCCCTCCCCCCAGACTCTCTGCAGGTTTTCATGTACCAATCATGTAATCTTCGCATCATCGTTGTTAGAGATCTTTCATCTTTGACGAGAGGCTTCCCGTAATGGTATTTGTGTTCGTCCACCTCCAAGAAATCATAATGTACATCGTCGGGCAGGTAATCTCCACCATCCTCGGATCATTAGCGACGATGTCGCTAGACACCTTGAGCGGGGGGCATGATTGGTTCGCTTGTTCACCGAGCTGGGCAATTTTTTTCCCAGCTCGTCGTTCCTTTAACCTTTGATCACTGACAGTACTTCCCGACCGCTCCGCTTCAGCAAATGTCTTTCCAATAATGCGCTCATAGTTGCCTTTCGGCGGAGACTTTGGTGGTTTTGTCAGGGCAGCCAGAGTGCGCTTCACTTTCACCGGATCTACCTTCTCCTCCGGAGGTGGATGTTTCTTTGCTTTCACCCCTTCAAAGAAGTTCTTCACTTCGGCTCGCACGATCTTCGTGGTTTCCTCCTCGGTCCTCTCGTATGGTAACTTCTTTGGAGTCTTCAGAGAAGGACCGAATCTGTATTGCCTCCCGCCTCTGGCTGTACTGCTAGACGCCGGCAGAGCAGACGGAGTGGCTGCGGCTGTCTTCTTTCCTTGCTTACGAGACGGAGGAGAAGGACTACGATGCGCCGGAGCAGCGGGAGCGGCGGCGGGTCTCTTCCACCCTTGCTGATGAGGCGGAGAAGGAGGAGGCTGGCTGCTCCGGCGCGCCGGCGTAGGCGGAGAAGGAGGCGGAGTGCCGCCACGCGCCGGAGAAGGAGGCTGAGTGCCCTGATCACTCGCCGGAGGAGGAGGTGGAGGAGGAGGCGGAGTGCCGCCACGCGCCGGAGAAGGAGGCTGAGTGCCCTGATCACTCGCTGGAGTAGGAGGCGGAGTGCCCTTACTCGCCGGAGGCGTCCAGTTCGGAAGGTTGATGAGCTCCTTCTGCCATAGGCATGGAGTCTTCAGAGCAGAACCCAGCCGAGTCTCCCCTTCACTGGTAGGGTGGTCAAGCTGGAGGTCCTCAAATCCCTCCGTTATTTCGTCCACCATCACTATATCCTTCTGGAATCGGACGATTGTGAAAAGTTGGGCCGGGTTCAGGAGGTCGAACAGAGCCGACAGCCGCCTTGACTTTGAAGTTCCCCCATCGCGTCATAAGGTGGCAATGTTGAGACTCCGTGATAGCATCCACGGGGTAGCTAGCAGGAGCCGTCAAGACATGCTCCGGCTGAAGCAGCTCAGTGGAAGCCACGCTGCTTCTCCACTGAGATGGCGGGGTAGTTTCGGCAGGTCGATTGCTGCGAGCTACGTCTCGTTCCTCTAGCGCTTGAACCCTTTCGTGTAGCTTCTGAATTTGGGTCTGCTCCACTTTTTTCCTCCTCTCCTGGCATTTGTAACCGCCTGCGTCCGAAAAACCAGCCTTCCACGGAATGGAGCCTGGCGTGCCTCGTGTCCGTCCAGGGTGCTCAGGATTCCCGTGGGCCATTGTGAGCTCGTCGTTCTCTCTGTCTGGAACAAACATCCCTTGGTGCGCTGCATCGATATAGTGCTGAAGCCTCTTGACTGGTATTCTCATTTGCTCGTCCGTCCAAACGCACTCCCCTGATATAGGGTCCAAGGTTCCGCCAGCCCCGAAGAACCAAGTCCGGCAACGGTCTGGCCAGTTCATTGTCTCTGGTTCGATCCCTTTATCAAGCAGATCATTCTCAGCCTTGGCCCACTTAGGCCAGGCTTTGAGGTAGCCACCTGACCCCGTGCGATGGTGAAGCTTCTTCTTCGCAGCATTTTTCTTGTTTGTCGCTGACAACTTCTTACTCTTTTCCGATGTCTTGTGGGCCACAAATACGGGCCAGTGATCTCTGATCTTCTCATATTTGCCGATGAATTCTGGTGTCTCTTGTTTGTCGACAAACGTTTGCAGCTCATTCTTCCACCTCCTGAATAGGTCTGCCATCTTCTTAAGAGCATGAGACTTGATTAATTGCTCTTTAACTGGCTTCTCCGGATCCTCCTCTGGCGGTAGGGTGAAATTTGCCTTCAGCTCAGTCCAAAGATCATCTTTCTCCATATCATTGACATAAGACACCTCAGGGTCATCCTTCTTAGGCTTATACCATTGGTGGATGCTGATCGGGATCTTGTCCCTAACAAGAACCCCGCACTGAGCATCAAATGCTTCCTTTGTCTGGATGGGTTCAATCGGTTGGCCGTCGCGCGCGATTGCTGTGATCTCAAACCTTTCATCCGAGCGCAACTTTCTCTTCGGGCCTCGTCTCTTTACCGAAGTTGTGCTCGATCCGGAGGGCTAGAAAAAAGAAGAAAGACGAGAGTTAATTAATATGTGTACATACCAAAACAATGAATGCATCAATTAGCTAGTCAGCATAGGCTTAACTAATATATTTACCTGCCGGACTCTGTTCGGTCACTGGAGCCGTCACCACGGGCTCCTTCTTGCACCAGCATTGGGTCACCGGAGCCATCATAATCATGTCTTTCCTCCTCCACTCTTCGATCACCGTAGCCTGCTTCTTCACCATGTTCTTCCAGACCATCATTGTCGTTAAGATACGACAAGACATCACCTCCGGCTAAGATTATGTGCCCCAACACCTCTTCTGCTTCCTCGTCTCGTTCATGCTCCATTGTTTCTGCAAATATTACAACATGACAATTATTACACAAACATGACAGCAGGTGGATATATTAGTGCAAACGTAGACCTAGCTTATGGGTTTGGGGTGGCCTCGGCAACGCTTCAAGGGTAGGGGCATGGCGGGAGGGGGTAGGAGACCGACATTGTTTTTTTCTAGGGTTTGGGTGTCCTCGAGAGTTTTGGTCGAGCGAGAGGGCCGGGGGGGGGGGGTGCTCCCGTGGTATAACTTATCACGGTCGAAGTTATCCGGGAGGGGGTTATATCGACAAGGATGACATACGTACATGGGAAAATAATGTTATCGGGGAGGGGGTAGGTCGAACCCCCCCCCCCTCGTTTTGAAGTTATCGGGACACGGGGTATATCGACAACGACATATCCGATAAAAAATAAGAAGACGAAGAAGAAATAAAAAGAGGAGAAGAAGATATTAATAGAGGAGAAGATTGAAGAAAAAAAGAAGAAAAAAAAGAGGAGAAGAAGAAAGGAATAGAGGAGAAGAAGAGAAAATAGAATTTTCTATTTTCTCTTCTTCTCCTCTTCTTTTTCTTCTTTTTTCTTCTTCTTATTTTCCTTTTTTCCTCTCCTTCTTTTCTTCTTCTTCATTATCTTCCTAGCTAGGTATATAATACTTTTCTAAAAATGTAACTTTTGCATATATAAAACTTTTTCTTCTTCTTCCTTCTTCCTTCTCTTCCTTCTTTTCCTAAATATATAAAACTTTTCTAAAAATGAAACTAACCTAAAATGTACCCAAATGTACTAAAAATCTAACTTTTATATGCACAGAGAACATACATACATATATACATTTTTATAAAAATGCAAAAAACAAATCATCATATATATGAACAAAAAATCTGAAAAAAATATCATATATATGAAAAAACAGAGAGGAAGGCCGGCGGCTGGACCGAACGTGGCGGCGGCGTGTGGTCGGGACAGGCCGGGGGCGTGGGGCGGCGTCGGGGCAGGGGCTCGGGCCGGGGCGGCGCGTCGGGGCAGGGGCGCGCGGGCCGGGGCGGCGCGTCGGGGCAGGGACACGGGCCGGGGCGGTCCGTCGGGGCAGGGCAACGGCGCGGGGCGACGGCGACGAGGAGTGGGCGGTGACGAGGAGCGGGTGGCAGGGCGGCGACGGCGAGCACGGGCAGCCTGGCAGCGTCGGCGAGCACGGGCAGCAAGGGCGCGGGGCGGCGACGGCGAGCACGGGCAGCCTGGCGGCGTCGATGAGTTCGGCGTCGTCGGGGGGCAAATGTTCGATGGAACTGGAAAATTTACAAGTCCTGCTTATATACGGAGAGCATTGGTACGAGTTCATGGCAGCAACCGAGACCAATGCCTCTTTTAGTCCCGGTTGGTGCCACCAACCGGGACCAAAGGTCTCTTTTCAGCAGCCCAAAGGGCGGGAAGCGGCGGCCTTTGGTCCCGGTTGGTGGCACCAACCGGGACTAAAGGGGGGGGGCATTGGTACCGGTTAGTGCCACCAACCGGTACCAATGCACCCCTTTAGTCCCGGTTGGTGCCACCAACCGGGACCAAAGGCCTTGTGCTGCTGCGCCCGCGTTGAAAGTTTAGTCCCACCTCGCTAGTTGAGAGGGGCGCGCAGTGGTTTATAAGCCCCACTGCCGCTCCCCTCTCGAGCTCTCTCCATTGCAGGCTTACGGGCCTAATTGTCACTGCAATGCCTGATGGGCCTACTGGGCCTTCTGCGGGCCTGAATCCTGGCCCATCGATGGGTTTCTAGTCGTATTCAAGCCGTGGTGGCCCAGTAGGTGGCATATTTTTTATTTTTTGCCTGTTTTTTGTTAACTTTTTTGCTTTATTTATTTTGTTTTGTTTCTACTTACAACAAAAAACTTATTTATTTTATTTTGTTTCTAATTACTTATTTATTTTACTTTATGATAATTCTTTTTGCTATTAAAGTTTCTAACAAAAAAAGTTCTTTATGAAAATTCTTTTTGCTTTCAATGATTTTGAACAGAAAATACATCGATAATTTTAGTTGCATCAATTTTATATAATTTTAGTTTCAATAATACTAGAGGTTGCTTATAATGTTTTGAACAGAAAATACTTTGATAATTTTAGTTTCATAAATTTTATTTATGTTATTAAAGTATATTATATTTCGTGTACAAAACGGACAATCTCTTTCAAAGTATCAGGATTTCATACGGAAACTCGTCTGTTACAAAGGGATTTTATTTTTTTAAACTTATTTGAACTCCTGACTTTTTGTGTGTTCAAAATGCACCATTCAAAGCCACATCATCAATTTTCAACCCTTTTTGACTTCATTTCTTATTTTTCATGCATTCATTGATTATTTTGAGCTATAAGACCCTGAAATTGATGTGATGGACAAGACCCAATCCTAAGCATAGCACTAGATCGTGTAGTTCGTTTGCTGAAGCTTTTCTAATGTCAAGTATCATTTCCTTAGACCATGAGATCGTGCAACTCCCAGATACCGTAGGAATGCTTTGGGTGTACCAAACGTCACAACGTAACTGGGTGGCTATAAAGGGGCACTACAGGTATCTCCGAAAGTGTCTGTTGGGTTGGCTCGGATCGAGACTGGGATTTGTCACTCCGTATGACGGAGAGGTATCTCTGGGCCCACTCGGCATTGCATCATCATAATGAGCTCAATGTGACTAAGTAGTTAGTCACGGGATCATGCATTACGGAACGAGTAAAGTGACTTGCCGGTAACGAGATTGAACGAGGTATTGGGATACCGACGATCGAATCTCGGGCAAGTAACGTACCGATTGACAAAGGGAATTGTATACGGGATTGCTTGAATCCTCGACATCGTGGTTCATCCGATGAGATCATCGTGGAACATGTGGGAGCCAACATGGGTATCCAGATCCCGCTGTTGGTTATTGGCTAGAGAGGTGTCTCGGTCATGTCTGCATGATTCCCGAACCCGTAGGGTCTACACACTTAAGGTTCGATGACGCTGGGGTTATAAGGAAGGCTTGTATGTGATTACCGAATGTTGTTCAGAGTCCCGGATGAGATCCCGGATGTCACGAGGAGTTCCGGAATGGTCCGGAGGTAAAGATTTATATATGGGAAGTGACCATACGGTCACCGGAAATATTCGGGGGTATACCGGTATTGTACCGGGACCACCAGAGGGGTTCCGGGGGTCCACCGGGAGGGTCCACCTGCCCCGGAGGGCCTAATGGGCTGTAGGTGGAAGGGAACCAGCCCTTAGTGGGCTGGGCGCCAAACCCCCTAGGGCCCATGCGCCTAGGGTTTGGGGGGAACCCTAAAAGGGGGCGCCCCCCCTTGCTTGGGGGGCAAGCCACCTCCCCCCCTTGGCCGCCGCCCCCCCTCTAGATCCCATCTAGAGGGGCCGGCCCCCTTTCCCCTTCTCCCTATAAATAGAGGGGTGAGGGGAGGGCTGCAGCACCACATCCAAGGCGCAGCCCCTCCCCTCCCCAACACCTCTCCTCCTCCGCGTGTGCTTGGCGAAGCCCTGAAGGAGAACTGTCACTCAATTGCCCCTGCAGACGGAGGACAAAGGGTTTTCATCTCGCGAAGAATCAGCAGTTGTGTTGTATATTGACTAAGCTAAATACCATTTTCACTACTTTTGGCCACAGGCGAGATAGAGTTTTTTCTTGAAATTGAGTTCGGACCGATCCACCACCACGCCATCGTGCTGCTGTTGGAGCCTTCTTCCTCAACCTCTCCCTCCTCCTTGCCGGATCAAGGCGTGGAGACGTCACCGCTCCGTACGTGTGTTGAACGAGGAGGTGCCGTCCGTTCGGCGCTTGGATCATCGTTGATTTGGATCACGACGAGTACGACTCCATCAACCCCGTTCTCTTGAACACTTCCGCTCACGATCTACAAGGGTATGTAGATGCACTCCTCCCCTCTCGTTGCTAGTAAACTCCATAGATTGATCTTGGTGATGCGTAGAAAATTTTAATTTCTGCTACAATCCCCAACAGTGGCATCATGAGCTAGGTCTATGCGTAGTTTCTATGCACGAGTAGAACACAAGTTGTTGTGGGCGTTGATTTTGTCAATTTACTTGCCGTTACTAGTCTTATCTTGGTTCGGCGGCATCGTGGGATGAAGCGGCCCGGACCGACCTTACATGTACGCTTACGTGAGACAGGTTCCACCGACTGACATGCACTAATTGCATAAGGTGGCTAGCGGGTGTCTGTCTCTCCCACTTTAGTCGGATCGGATTCGATGAAAAGGGTCCTTATGAAGGGTAAATAGAAATTGGCATATCACGTTGTGGTTTTGGCGTAGGTAAGAATCGTTCTTGCTAGAAACCTATAGCAGCCACGTAAAAGTTAGCAACAACAATTAGAGGACGTCTAACTTGTTTTGCAGCAAGTGTCATGTGATGTGATATGGCCAGAAGGATGTGATGAATGATATATGTGATGTATGATATTGATCATGTTCTTGTAATAGGAATCACGACTTGCATGTCGATGAGTATGACAACCGGCAGGAGCCATAGTAGTAGAAGTAATAGTTGGCGAGACAACTTCATGAAGACACGATGATGGAGATCATGGTGTCATGCCGGTGACGATGATGAACATGGCGCCCCGAAGATGGAGATCAAAAGGAGCAAAATGATATTGGCTATATCATGTCACTATTTGATTGCATGTGATGTTTATCATGTTTTACATCTTATTTGCTTAGAACGACGGTAGCATAAATAAGATGATCCCTCGCTAAAATTTCAAGAAAGTGTTCCCCCTAACTGTGCACCGTTGCGAAGGTTCGTTGTTCCGAAGCACCACGTGATGATCGGGTGTGATAGGTTCTAACGTTCGCATACAACGGGTGTAAGCCAGATTTACACACGCAATACACTTAGGTTGACTTGACGAGCCTAGCATGTACATACATGGCCTCGGAACACAAGAGACCGAAAGGTCGAACATGAGTCGTATAGAAGATACGATCAACATGAAGATGTTCACCGATGATGACTAGTCCGTCTCACGTGATGATTGGACACGGCCTAGTTGACTCGGATCATGTATCACTTAGATGACTAGAGGGATGTCTGTCTGAGTGGGAGTTCGTTAATAATTTGATTAGATGAACTTCATTATCATGAACTTAGTCTAAAAACCTTTACAATATGTCTTGTAGATCAAATGGCCCACGCTAATGTTGCCCTCAACTTCAACGCGTTCCTAGAGAAAACCAAGCTGAAAGACGATGGTAGCAACTACACGGACTGGGTCCGTAACCTGAGGATTATCCTCATAGCTGCCAAGAAAGCATATGTCCTTGAAGCACCGCTAGGTGATGCACCTGTTTTCCCAGCAACTCAAGACGTTCTGAACGCCTGGCAGTCACGTAGTGATGATTACTCCCTGGTTCAGTGCGGCATGCTTTACAGCTTAGAACCGGGGCTCCAAAAGCGTTTTGAGCAGCACGGAGCATATGAGATGTTCCAAGAGCTGAAAATGGTTTTCCAAGCTCATGCCCGGGTCGAGAGATATGAAGTCTCCGACAAGTTCTACAGTTGTAAGATGGAGGAGAATAGTTCCGTCAGCGAACACATACTCAAAATGTCTGGGTTGCACAACCGCTTGTCTCAGCTGGGAGTTAATCTCCCAGATGACGCGGTCGTTGACAGAATCCTTCAGTCGCTCCCACCTAGCTACAAGAGCTTTGTGATGAACTTCAATATGCAGGGGATGGAAAAGACCATTCCTGAGGTATATTCAATGCTGAAATCAGCGGAGGTGGAGATCAAAAAGGAACATCAAGTGTTGATGGTGAATAAAACCACTAAGTTCAAGAAAGGCAAGGGTAAGAAGAACTTCAAGAAAGATGGCAAGGGAGTTGCCGCGCCCGGTAAGCAAGCTGCCGGGAAGAAGACAAAGAATGGACCCAAGCCTGAGACTGAGTGCTTTTATTGCAAGGGAAACAGTCACTGGAAGCGGAACTGCCCCAAGTACTTAGCGGATAAGAAGGCCGGCAATACCAAAGGTATATGTGATATACATGTTATAGATGTTTACCTAATCAGCGCTCGTAGTAGCTCCTGGGTATTTGATACCGGTGCGGTTGCTCATATTTGTAAGCAGGAGCTGCAGAATAAGCGGAGACTGGCGAAGGACGAGGTGACGATGCGCGTCGGGAATGGTTCCAAGGTCGATGTGATCGCCGTCGGCACGCTACCTCTACATTTACCTACGGGATTAGTTTTAAACCTCAATAATTGTTATTTAGTGCCAGCTTTGAGCATGAACATTGTATCTGGATCTCGTTTAATGCAAGATGGCTACTCATTTAAATCCGAGAATAATGGTTGTTCTATTTCTATGAGAGATATGTTTTATGGTCATGCCCCGCTGGTCAATGGTTTATTCTTAATGAATCTCAAACGTGATGTTACATATATTCATAGTGTGAATGCCAAGAAATGTAAGGTTGATAATGATAGTCCCACATACTTGTGGCACTGCCGCCTTGGTCACATTGGTGTCAAACGCATGAAGAAACTCCATGCAGATGGACTTTTGGAGTCTCTTGATTATGAATCATTTGACACGTGCAAACCATGCCTCATGGGCAAAATGACCAAGACTCTGTGCTCCGGAATAGTGGAGCGAGCAACCAACTTATTGGAAATCATACATACTGATGTGTGCGGTCCAATGAGCGTTGAGGCTCGTGGTGGCTATCGTTATGTTCTCACCCTCACTGATGACTTGAGTAGATATGGGTATGTCTACTTAATGAAACACAAGTCTGAGACCTTTGAAAAGTTCAAGGAATTTCAGAGTGAGGCTGAGAATCAACGTGACAGGAAAATAAAGTTCTTACAATCAGATCGTGGAGGGGAATATTTGAGTCACGAATTTGGCACACACTTAAGGAAATGTGGAATTGTTTCACAACTCACCCCGCCTGGAACACTACAGCGTAATGGTGTGTCCGAACGTCGTAATCGCACTCTATTGGATATGGTGCGATCTATGATGTCTCTTTCCGATCTACCCCTTTCATTCTGGGGTTATGCTTTAGAGACTGCCGCATTCACTTTAAATAGGGCTCCGTCGAAATCCGTTGAGACGACACCGTATGAATTATGGTTTGGAAAGAAACCTAAGCTGTCGTTTCTTAAAGTTTGGGGATGCGATGCTTATGTCAAGAAAATTCAACCTGAAAAGCTCGAACCCAAGTCGGAAAAATGCGTCTTCATAGGATACCCTAAGGAAACCATTGGGTATACCTTCTACCTCAGATCCGAAGGCAAGATCTTCGTTGCCAAGAACGGGTCCTTTCTGGAGAAAGAGTTTCTCTCGAAAGAAGTAAGTGGGAGGAAAGTGGAACTTGATGAGATGACCCCTCTCAAACCGGAAAGTAACACAGCACAAGAAAATGTTTCTGTGGTGCCTGCACCGACTAGAGAGGAAGTTAATGATGACGATCATGATCAAGTTACCACTGAACTTCGTAGGTCCACAAGGACACGTTCCGCACTAGAGTGGTACGGCAACCCTGTCCTGGAAATCATGTTGTTGGAAAACGGTGAACCATCGAACTATGAAGAAGCAATGGCGGGTCCAGATTCCAACAAATGGCTTGAAGCCATGCAATCCGAGATAGGATCCATGTATGAAAACAAAGTGTGGACTTTGACAGACTTTCTCGATGATCGGCGAGCGATAGAAAATAAATGGATCTTTAAGAAGAAGACGGACGCGGATGGAAATGTTACCATCTATAAAGCTCGACTTGTCGCTAAGGGTTATCGACAAGTTCAAGGAGTTGACTATGATGAGACCTTCTCACCCGTAGCGAAGCTGAAGTCCGTCCGAATCATGTTAGCAATTGCCGCATTCTACGATTATGAAATATGGCAAATGGACGTCAAAACGGCATTCCTTAACGGCTTCCTTAAGGAAGAATTGTATATGATGTAGCCGGAAGGTTTTGTCGATCCTAAGAATGCTGACAAAGTATGCAAGCTCCAGCGCTCAATCTATGGGCTGGTGCAGGCATCTCGGAGTTGGAACATTCACTTTGATGAGATGATCAAAGCGTTTGGGTTTACACAGACTTATGCAGAAGCCTGTGTTTACAAGAAAGTGAGTGGGAGCTCTGTAGCATTTCTCATATTATATGTGGATGACATACTATTGATGGGAAATGATATAGAATTCTTGGAAAGTATAAAGGCCTACTTGAATAAGTGTTTTTCAATGAAGGACCTTGGAGAAGCTGCTTACATATTAGGCATCAAGATCTATAGAGATAGATCGAGACGCCTCATAGGTCTTTCACAAAGCACATACCTTGACAAGATATTGAAGAAGTTCAATATGGATCAGTCCAAGAAGGGGTTCTTGCCTGTACTACAAGGTGTGAGATTGAGCAGGGCTCAATGCCCGACCATGGCAGAAGATAGAGAAAAGATGAGTGTCGTCCCCTATGCCTCGGCCATAGGGTCTATTATGTATGCCATGCTGTGTACCAGACCTGATGTAAACCTTGCCGTAAGTTTGGTAGGAAGGTACCAAAGTAATCCCGGCATGGAACACTGGACAGCGGTCAAGAACATCCTGAAGTACCTGAAAAGGACTAAGGATATGTTTCTCGTTTATGGAGGTGACGAAGAGCTCGTCGTAAAGGGTTACGTCGATGCTAGCTTCGACACAGATCTGGATGACTCTAAGTCACAAACCGGATACGTGTACATTTTGAATGGTGGGGCAGTCAGCTGGTGCAGTTGCAAGCAAAGCGTCGTGGCGGGGTCTACATGTGAAGCGGAGTACATGGCAGCCTCGGAGGCAGCACATGAAGCAATCTGGATGAAGGAGTTCATTGCCGACCTAGGAGTTATTCCCAATGCATCGGGGCCGATGACTCTCTTCTGTGACAACACTGGAGCTATTGCCCTTGCCAAGGAGCCCAGGTTTCACAAGAAGACCAGGCACATCAAGCGTCGCTTCAACTCCATTCATGAAAATGTTCAAAATGGAGACATAGATATTTGTAAAGTACATACGGATTTGAATGTAGCAGATCCGTTGACTAAACCTCTTCCACGGGCAAAACATGATCAACACCAGAACTCTATGGGTGTACGATTCATCACAATGTAACTAGATTATTGACTCTAGTGCAAGTGGGAGACTGTTGGAAATATGCCCTAGAGGCAATAATAAAATGGTTATTATTATATTTCCTTGTTCATGATAATTGTCTATTGTTCATGCTATAATTGTGTTATCCGGAAATCGTAATACATGTGTGAACACATAGACCATAACATGTCCCTAGTGAGCCTCTAGTTGACTAGCTCGTTGATCAATAGATGGTTACGGTTTCCTGACCATGGACATTGGATGTCATTGATAACAAGACCTAATCCTAAGCATAGCACTAGATCGTGTAGTTCGTTTGCTGAAGCTTTTCTAATGTCAAGTATCATTTCCTTAGACCATGAGATCGTGCAACTCCCGGATACCGTAGGAATGCTTTGGGTGTACCAAACGTCACAACGTAACTGGGTGGCTATAAAGGTGCACTAAAGGTATCTCCGAAAGTGTTTGCTGGGTTGGCTCGGATCGAGACTGGGATTTGTCACTCCGTATGACGGAGAGGTATCTCTGGGCCCACTCGGCATTGCATCATCATAATGAGCTCAATGTGATTAAGTAGTTAGTCACGGGATCATGCATTACAGAATGAGTAAAGTGACTTTCCGGTAACGAGATTGAACGAGGTATTGGGATACCGACGATCGAATCTCGGGCAAGTAACGTACCGATTGACAAAGGGAATTGTATACGGGATTGCTTGAATCCTCGACATCGTGGTTCATCCCATGAGATCATCGTGGAACATGTGGGAGCCAACATGGGTATCCAGATCCCACTGTTGGTTATTGGCTAGAGAGGTGTCTCGGTCATGTCTGCATGATTCCCGAACCCGTAGGGTCTACACACTTAAGGTTCGATGACGCTAGGGTTATAAGGAAGGTTTGTATGTGATTACCGAATGTTGTTCGGTGTCCCGGATGAGATCCCGGACGTCACGAGGAGTTCCGGAATGGTCCGTAGGTAAAGATTTATATATGGGAAGTCACCATACGGTCACCGGAAATATTCGGGGGTATACCGGTATTGTACCGGGACCACCGGAGGGGTTCCGGGGGTCCACCGGGAGGGTCCACCTGCCCCGGAGGGCCTTATGGGCTGTAGGTGGAAGGGAACCAGCCCTTAGTGGGCTGGGCGCCAACCCCCCCTAGGGCCGATGCGCCTAGGGTTTGGGGGAACCCTAAAAGGGGGCGCCCCCCTTGCTTGGGGGGCAAGCCACCTCCCCCCTGGCCGCCGCCCCCCTCTAGATCCCATCTAGAGGGGCCGGCCCCCTTTCCCCTTCTCCCTATAAATAGAGGGGTGAGGGGAGGGCTGCAGCACCACATCCAAGGCGCAGCCCCTCCCCTCCCCAACACCTCTCCTCCTCCGCGTGTGCTTGGCGAAGACCTGCCGGAGAACTGTCACTCCACCACCACCACGCCGTCGTGCTGCTGTTGGAGCCTTCTTCCTCAACCTCTCCCTCCTCCTTGCTGGATCAAGGCGTGGGAGACGTCACCGCTCCGTACGTGTGTTGAACGCGGAGGTGCCGTCCGTTCGGCGCTTGGATCATCGGTGATTTGGATCACGACGAGTACGACTCCATCAACCCCGTTCTCTTGAACGCTTCCGCTCGCGATCTACAAGGGTATGTAGATGCACTCCTCCCCTCTCGTTGCTAGTAAACTCCATAGATTGATCTTGGTGATGCGTAGAAAATTTTAATTTATGCTACGATCCCCAACACTTATTGCGCCGTAACCATGGATAATCTTCATCGTTTATCAGGATGCTTGGGTCAGCCTTGACTTTGAAGGGAGGAATTTCATGAAACTTTTCATAATCTTCAGACATGTCTGTCTTGCCCTCCACTCCCACGATGTCCCTTTTTCCTGAAAGAACTAAGTGGCGCTTTGGCTCATCGTATGATGTATTCGCTTCATTATCTTTTCTTTTTCTTGGTTTGGTAGACATGTCCTTCACATAGATAACCTGTGCCACATCATTGGCTAGGACGAACGGTTCGTCAGTGTACCCAAGGATTTTCAGATCCACTGTTGTCATTCCGTACTGTGGGTCTACCTGTACCCCGCCTCCTGACAGATTGACCCATTTGCACTTAAACAAAGGGACCTTAAAATCATGTCCGTAGTCAAGTTCCCATATGTCCACTATGTAACCATAATATGTGTCCTTTCCCCTCTCGGTTGCTGCATCAAAGCGGACACCGCTGTTTTGGTTGGTGCACTTTTGATCTTGGGCGATCGTGTAAAATGTATTCCCATTTATCTCGTATCCTTTGTAAGTCAATACAGTCAAAGATGGCCCCCTGGACAACGAGTACAGCTCATCACAAACAGTGTTGTCACCTCTGAGACGTGTTTCCAACCAACTGCTGAAAGTCCTGATGTGTTGACATGTAATCCAGTCGTCGCACTGCTCCGGGTGTTTGGAGCGCAGACTGTTCTTGTGTTCATCGACATACGGGTTCACCAAGGTAGAGTTCTGTAGAACTGTGTAGTGTGCTTGAGACCAAGAATGCCCGTCCCTGGATATTATTGAGTCCGCTCCTAGCGTGCCTTTTCCAGTCAGTCTCCCCTCATACCGCGATTTAGGGAGACCTATCTTCTTAAGGCCAGGAATGAAGTCAACACAAAACCCAATGACATCCTCTGTTTGATGGCCCATGGAGATGCTTCCTTCTGGCCTAGCGCGGCTACGGACATATTTCTTTAGGACTCCCATGAACCTCTCAAAGGGGAACATATTGTGTAGACATACGGGCCCCATAATGACAATCTCGTCGACTAGATGAACTAGGACGTGCGTCATGATATTGAAGAAGGATGGTGGGAACACAAGCTCGAACCTGACAAGACATTGCGCCACATCACTCCTTATCCTTGGTATGATTTCTGGATCGATCACCTTCTGAGAGATTGCATTGAGGAATGCACATAGCTTCACAATGGCTAATCAGACGTTTTCCGGTAGAAGCCCCCTCAATGCAACCGGAAGCAGTTGCGTCATAATCACGTGGCAGTCATGAGACTTTAGGTTCTGTAACTTTTTCTCTGGCATATTTATTATTCCCTTTATATTCGACGAGAAGCCAGTCGGGACCTTCATACTGAGCAGGCATTCAAAGAAGATTTATTTCTCTTCTTTCGTAAGAGCGTAGCTGGCAGGACCTTCATACTGCTTCGGAGGCATGCCGTCTTTTTCGTGCAAACGTTGCAGGTCCTCCCATGCCTCAGGTGTATCTTTTGTCTTCCCATACACGCCCAAGAAGCCTAGCAGGTTCACGCAAAGGTTCTTTGTCACGTGCATCACGTCGATTGAAGAGCGGACCTCTAGGTCTTTCCAGTAGGGTAGGTCCCAAAATATAGATTTCTTCTTCCACATGGGTGCGTGTCCCTCAGCGTCATTCGGAACAGCTAGTCCGCCGGGACCCTTTCCAAAGATTACGTGTAAATCATTGACCATAGCAAGTACGTGATCACCGGTACGCATGGCGGGCTTCTTCCGGTGATCTGCCTCGCCTTTGAAATGCTTGCCTTTCTTTCGACATTGATGGTTGGTCGGAAGAAATCGACGATGGCCCAGATACACATTCTTCCTGCATTTGTCCAGGTATATACTTTCAATGTCATATAAACAGTGCATGCATGCGTGGTATCCCTTGTTTGTCTTTCCTGAAAGGTTACTGAGAGCGGGCCAATCGTTGATGGTTACAAACAGCAACACGTGCAGGTTAAATTCCTCCTGTTTGTGCTCATCCCACATACGTACACCGTTTCCATTCCACAGCTGTAAAAGTTCTTCAACTAATGGCCTTAGTTACACATCAATGTCGTTGCCGGCTTGCTTAGGGCCTTGGATGAGAACTGGCATCATAATGAACTTCTGCTTCATGCACATCCAAGGAGGAAGGTTATACATACATAGAGTCACGGGCCAGGTGCTGCGATTGCTGCTCTGCTCCCTGAAAGGATTAATGCCATCCGCGCTTAAACCAAACCATCCGTTCCTTGGGTCAGCTGCAAACTCAGCCCAGTACTTTCTCTCGATTTTTCTCCACTGCGACCCGTCAGCGGGTGCTCTCAACTTCCCGTCTTTCTTACAGTCCTCACTGTCCCATCGCATCAACTTGGCATGCTCTTCGTTTCTGAACAGATGTTTCAACCGTGGTATTATAGGAGCATACCACATCACCTTCGCAGGAACCCTCTTCCTGGGGGGCTCGCCGTCACCATCACCAGGGTCATCTCGTCTGATCTTATACCGCAATGCACCGCATACCGGGCATGCGTTCAGATCCTTGTATGCATCGCGGTAGAGGATGCAGTCGGCATGCATGTATCTTCTGCACCTCCATTCCTAGAGGGCATACGACCTTCTTTGTTGCGTATGTACTGTCGGGCAATTCGTTATCCTTTGGAAGCTTCTTCTTCAATATTTTCAATAGCTTCTCAAATCCTTTGTCAGGCACAACATTCTCTAGCTTCCACTGCAGCAATTCCAGTACGGTACCGAGCTTTGTGTTGCCATCTTCGCAATTGGGGTACAACCCTTTTTTGTGATCCTCTAACATGCGATCGAACTTCAGCTTCTCCTTTTGACTTTCACATTGCGTCCTTGCATCGACAATGACTCGGCGGAGATCATCATCATCGGGCACTGGTTCCTCTTGATCTTCAGCAGCTTCCCCCATTGCAGCATCATTGGGCACATCGTCTGGTTCCTCTTGATCTTCAACACCTTCCCCCGTTGCAGCATCACCGTATTCAGGGGGCACATAGTTGTCATCGTCCTCTTCTTCTTCGCCGTCTTCCATCATAACCCCTATTTCTCCGTGCCTCGTCCAAACATTATAGTGTGGCATGAAACCCTTGTAAAGCAGGTGGGTGTGAAGGATTTTCCGGTCAGAGTAAGACTTCGTATTCCCACATTTAGGGCATGGACAACACATAAAACCATTCTGCTTGTTTGCCTCAGCCACTTCGAGAAAATCATGCACGCCCTTAATGTACTCGAAGGTGTGTCTGTCACCGTACATCCATTGCCGGTTCATCTGCGTGCATTATATATAATTAAGTGTGTCCAAAACCATTACAGAACATCATGAATAGATAATTAAGTGACCAAATTAATAGAAGTTCATCATCATATTAAAACCAAAGTACATACATAGTACTCATCTAACAACATATAGCTCTCCAGAGCATCTAATTAATTAAACCATACATTGAAACTATGTAAAACATTTCAATGCGAAAACAAATGCGATCATAATCGCAACCAAGGTAACAATTGATCCAACGGCATAATGATACCAAGCCTCGGTATGAATGGCATATTTTCTAATCTTTCTAATCTTCAAGCGCATTGCATCCATCTTGATCTTGTGATCATCGACGACATCCGCAACATGCAACTCCAATATCATCTTCTCCTCCTCAATTTTTTTTATTTTTTCCTTCAAGAAATTGTTTTCTTCTTCAACTAAATTTAACCTCTCGACAATAGGGTCGGTTGGAATTTCCGGTTCACATACCTCCTAGATAAATAAAATCTATGTCACATTGGTCGGCATAATTTTCATAAACAATAAATGAACCAATAGTTATAAAGATAATATATACCACATCCGAATCATAGACAGGACGAGGGCCGACGGGGGCGGATACCAAAACCATCGCACTATATAATAACAAGCAATAAAACAGTAAGAAAATTAGACAAGTATCTATCTAAAGTAAGAATTTTTTTTCTTTCAGAAAGAAGATAAGAACAAGAGGCTCACCACGGTGGTGCCGGCGACGAGATCGGCGCGGGCGATCGACGGCGGTGAAGACGGGAATGGGACGTGACGGGGCGCTAAACCTAGACAAATCTCGAGGAAAATGGAGCTTTGAGGTCGAGCTTCGAGAGGAGAAAGCTTAACTAGTGTGGCTCGGTCATTTCATCGAACACCTCATGTGCATAGGAGGTGAGCTAGAGCACCACAAAGCCCTCCCCTCGCCGGCCAGAGAAAAACATAGCACTGGAGTGCTCTGCTCGCGGGCGAGGGGTATATATAGGCACCTCATTGGTCCCAGTTCGTGGCATGAACCGGGACTAAAGGGCAGCATCTGGTCCCGGCTCAAGCCACCAACCGGGACCAATGGTGGTGGGCCAGGAGCGAGGCCCATTGGTCCCGGTTCGTCCCACCAACCGGGACCAAAGGGGCCAGACGAACCGGGACCAATGCCCCCACGAGGCCCGGCAGGCCCCTGGCCTCACGAACCGGGACCATTGCCCCCATTGGTCCCGGTTCTGGACTGAACCGGGACTAATGGGCTGACCCGGACTGAACCAAAGCCCTCTTTTCTACTAGTGACTACAGATTCTTCTCCGACCCGCATGTGTCCTGGACCTGCCAAAGCCACCTAAGACGGATCAGATGGTTCCTTATTGTGTTGTTTGCTTGGCATACTCCTTACAATTGAGATTCTTGAATCCTCATGACAAACGAGACGGTGAGCAGTAGTGAACTAGTAAAACAGTAAAGATCCGATAAACCAAACATGTTGAAATGTGAAGTGACAGTCTAGTAGAAGAGTAAGCATAATATGAAACTGAGGCATCTCAGAGAACAATAAAATTGTACACCCTCCAATCCATATTAATTTTCTTAGAATTTTCTAGATATGGATGTATCTAGACATTTTTTAGTGTTACATACATCCATATCTAGACAAATAGGACGAGTAATATGGATCGGAGGGAGTACTAAATTTTATTGCAACAATAGCATGGCATAATAACAAGGTTTCATAAAACAGAGATGTTGTGATTTTGCCAAAATGGCCAGAGACAAGACCGCAACAGCCTTGATTGTACTCCCTCCGTCCCAAAATTCTTGTCTTAGATTTGTGTAAATACGGATGTATCTAGTTACATTTTAGTGTTAGATACATCCGTATCTAGAAAAATCTAAGACAAGAATTTTGGGACGGAGGGAGTATAATAAAGCAAATCAGGTACATACAATTCATACAGGAGGATACCAACTCTTGGAAGTTGGCCATGGCATACACCATCCTACCCTACCATTTCATCAACGGTACCAAATTTTGAGATGAACGAAACAACCACATTAGTGTCCTTGCAATCTGGTCTGGACCCAAAATGGGTCCAGGCTACAGAAAATGCTCGTAGTACCGGCCCCACTGTGCCACCCATGCACTCACCTATACCCGCGATAAGTAATAATTACTACGCCCTCCGTCCGGAAATACTTGTGGACGGAGGGAGTACTGTCACGACCGGTTTTTCAATAAAATATTTATTGAGAGACCAGTCCCTTTTACGGACCAGTAAAGAAGAATTCCTTCTCACTGGTAGACAATATCTTGGCCACAGAAGAAAAATATCAGGAGTACTGAATATAATACAAGGTTGAGCGGGGACTGCTCAACAATTTATTACATGCACGCCGAATAAACATAACGGCGGATAGGGTGGCATAACTACTAACTCACGATAACAACGGTGGTGGAAATATCACAGCGGAGCGGGTGATCTGACTCCTGCAAACTACAGCTCTTCGAGCGTCGGAGTGAGGCTCGAGGAGACTTATTGCGGGTGGCGGAAGCGTTTATAATACAAGTGACCAATATCCAGGATCGCACAGGACTGACTGGGACTCCTCTAGGCGTCGAACTCACTATCAAACTCTTCATCCAAGAGATCGCCTTCGTCAACATCTGGCCAAATCAACAAGCCAGGTGAGTACTATGAAGGTACTCGCAAGACAGTTCGGACATAAGATATAACAGATGTACACATGAAGCATAAGGATGGAATAACAAGTGCGTATAGAGGCAATGATGCATGGGAAAATAACAGAGAAGTCGGGCGATAGTCCTCCCGAAATCCCAAAATAAAATACTGGGTGCCAAACGAGGGTCTGAATGACTCCTCGAGAGGAAACTGCAAGAATAGTAATACCGGTGCCAAACGAGGGTCTGAATGACTCCTCGAGAGGAAACTGCAAGAATAATAATGCCGCAGTCGGGCGTCTGAGCGACACCACATAAAGGGCTTATAAAAGGAAATAAAAGATAGTGCATGCCACAGTCGGACGTCTGCGCGACATCACATAAAGGGCTTATATCAAAAGTAAATAATCAATATGCCACAGTCGGACGTCTGAGCGACATCACATAAAGGGCTTCATAACTTAACATCTTATTAGCTCAAGGATTTAAATCATATCCAGAGAATAATCAGGCATGAGATAAATAATAGGGTTAGTCCATCCACAGGAGTAACGTTCAGCTAAGTCTACTACTCATGCTCACTTACCGGAAAGAAGAACAAACCACGAGGACTTGACATAGATATGGATACACTGATCACGATACTTGACTATGGATACGATGACTCGGAAGGATTTGACTCTGCAGAGTTTGTACTTTAACCACAGCCAACGGATTTCAGTAGTCACGGGGACTAGTTCCGTCTACGGTGTTTTGGAAGAAACACATCTAACCAGTACACACCCATTCAACATTTCCGAAGCCAGGAATCACCCTCGGCAACGTTCAAGAAAAACCTTGAGACGGGGAGGCTACAACCTCGCGTAGCATGGGATCAAATTTCTATACGCGCGCTCTAAGGGGTGCCCCCCTCTCGGTCCCAACCGGAAACACCCATGCCCCCTGACCGGATGACTGGCTTTAATCCAGGGCCATGGAACCATCATCCCGGCCCCTCTGTTTGGTGTGTACACGGAAAGAGGTTACCAACTTACTAAACCGCATTCTGGCAGAAAACCAGTGGTAGCACGGGAGGGGAAAGAACGATAACGTGACTCCGTCCACGTTAACGTCGGAATTTGTCAGATGACGCAAGGCTGGTATGCTACAACAGTACCACCTTGCTGCCCTTCATGTCACCACATGATTAGGCCATCTCTCACCAGAGATCATCGCAACTTTGGAACATGCGGGTAGTTGCCTTACAAGCAACGAGGTACTCACCGACACTCATATGCCACGCACAACCTCTCACGCAAATATGCAAAACACCTATCATATCAAAGGTTCAAACATGCTTGCCTGGTTCGGAGAAGTCAGAGTCTAGCTCGGCGAAGTTCGCGGCTCCGTCACCTCCTCCGGAACCTACGACATAACGAAAACGGGCACTAACGTGAAAACCAACGCGTGCATAAAAATTTCTCCAAAATTTTCCAAATAAATACTATAAAAAACTAGACAAAAATACAAGACTGACAAAAAAAGAATCACTCAAAAATCACTTTTTATTAAAAAGTTATAAAGGTTTCTGTCCAGGGACTCATTTGTAATGAAACAGAGAAGTTCCAGGGGCTTAACTGAGAAAACAGAAAATGCTTCGGAAAGAAACGCGCCAGCTCAAAGGGAAGACGTATTTGCCCGAAGGCGCCAACAGAAAACGTTTCGAGAGAGAAGAGAATAGAGGCTGACAGGGGGGGTCCACATGTCAGGTTTAAAAAGTTCGCCGGCGCCCGAAGACTGCGGTGGTCGCCAGTGTCGAACCACGGCGAGACAGGGAGATCGGAGTGTACCAAGAGCTTCAGCGTGTCCTTCCGCGTCGGTGGGTGGTGGACTCGACCGACGGAGAGCACCACGTCGACGGCGACACTTTCTCCGGCGGACGGCGGCTCGGGTGATGGTGGAGAACTCCGGTGGGTGCTGCAAACTCCGAATTGAAGCGCGGGTCAGGAGAGGGGATGCATAGGGAAGCTACTGGCAAGAGATGGGAGGCAGAGGTGCACGCATGGGAGCGAATCGAGCTGGATCCCGTGGCGGGTCGCGGCGGCCGGAGTCCGGGAAGAAAGCTCCCTCGGGGCTCTTCCAGTGGCTTGGTGTCGTCTAGGTGGAGTGCAGAGGGGGTGTGGGTTCGAGTTGAAGCTCGGGGCCTCTATTTATAGGCGGATCGAGGGGGTGGCCGTGAACGGGGTTGCTCCGGCGAGCAATTACGACGAGGTAGCGGCTTGGCAAGGAGTTTAGGTGGCCAGGCAGCATCAGTGAGGTGTACTGGTGCCGTTCCCCCGCTAATCTCGGTTGGTCTTGGCGTAATGGCGCCGGTCCACGGTGGGGTGGCCGCACGGGCATGACGGCGGCAGAGAGCGCGCTCCGCGCCCAGCGGTTCACGACGAGAGTGGCAGCGCGTTCTGGGGAGTGGAAGACCACGCGGCGATCTCCGGTGGCTTGGGCGGCGCTGGGTGGCGCCGTCTGCGCCGCGCCTCTCTCTGGCGGCCGCAAAGCCGCCGCTGGCGTCGGTCACGGGGCGGCGCACCTCCTCCAGCACGTCGCCGACGTCCGCAAACGTCCAGGCGCTCGTGCGGTGCAGGGACAAGGGGGAGGGGACGGGGAGCAAGGCGCCAACGCGGCACTGTCGAGATCGACAACCGTTTATGAAGAAAACGACAGTAGATCACTGAACTGCATTTCTGAATCTCTGAACTTGACATTGACAATGCTCTGCAGGTGTTCGACAGAATGATTTGGCAAGGAGAAAAAATTTCCTGGAGCTGGGACTTGGTGAGGTGACCTCTCAATGCACCCAGAGGCTGCCTGATTTTTCTCAGATTTTTAGGAGAAGGATTTGAATGAATTTCACCAAATTTGACAAATCTGGTCCAAACTTGCAGCAAGTATAGTTTGAAAAATTTTGAACTGAAGACGAGTGGATCTTCATGGATATTGGTTGAGGGTTCAAAGGACTAGGAAGGGAAATTGGTTTGGGGGCAAAAATCAAAACAGAAATGGTAGCTCCTTTGTAAATCTCCAAGGGCTAGAATAGAATACAGAAATTGTTTTGATAAGATTTAAATGGAAAATAACCATATGGGGAGGTTCAACTTGCTGGATTTGATGCAAATCATGATCCAAAGATGAGGGAAGGTTTAGGAGAGTGGATTTGCACTAAGGCCATGGCAAGAGAGATTTGTTGAAAGGGGCAAGGAATCATTCCAAAAGCCATAGGGCATTTTTCAAAGAAATTTTTAAAAGGCATTTTTTTCAAGAGAAAAACATTTTGGTTTGAGTCCAAATAAAAGAGGAAAACCTCCGAGACCAAAATCAAGTCTTGGGTGAATCCAAATAAAACCCTTGCCATAAAAAAATATTTTGAAAGGGAGGGTTCCTTTGAAGAAAAATTTAAAACACCTCCCTCAAGTAAAAATGAAAATTTTGAAAAGGCCAAATAAAATTTTGGGTGTCACAAGTACTAATTAGTGATGTCTCACAAATCCAAGCAGAAAACAACAGACTTCAACAAACTAGCCACTACTCCACATTTTCACTTAGTAGATCACATTTCTTTGAGCCAATCATATAATTTGTAGCTGAAACTAAGTAAACAAGGAAAACCAGGAACCCGGGGCAAAGAGAAGTAAACTAAGTAAACTCAATGTACAGAGAAGACAACGGTGACCCTCCGAACACCAGCCAGCTAGCTAGGCATCCTACTATAGTGTTGGCTCATTACAGATTGAATGTTCATCATGGCAATTCTTGGATCTGGTCCAAATCATAGATCTATAATATGACTATCACAAGATTTTCTAAACAGCCAACATAAAGCAAATCGTTATGATGCATTCTGGCAAGCCGAACAAATATGTGCAGTTTGCATTTCTACTCTTAAGTTATGACACAAAATGAAGTCGGGCAAATATGTGCATTCTGCATTTTAAGAAGCATTTGACAATCATGAATTCATCTTGTTGGAAAGTTTCATAGCAGAAACTACAAAGGTCTGACATCTTTCATCGGAGCAGAAAGGAATCCTTCACAATCATGTATAGGTGTAGTGCAACACAGTAACCACAGAATCTTGCACATCACATATCGTGACATATTTCATCAACAATAAAGATGATCACAATAACATGAATTTTTTTCTGAAAGTATATCCACCTAGATTTCCAGAAATTTATGATATATGCAGATTCACCATGTGCAATCCTTTCGCAATTAAGTGCATTTCGGTTTGGTCAAGTCACAACACCAAAACCATGGAATCTACTAGAACCATACTAGAAAAGAGATTACCAAAGCTAACTAAATAAGGAGAGAATACAAGCGTCATGGTCATGACAAGGCCAGTTGGGGTGTAAGATTTTATGAAAATTTACAAAGACAATCAACATATTTGAAAACTATTTTCGTCCATCTAGGAAAACTAAAAGATTAATACTCATAATTGTTGGGTAAGGCTAGCCATAGTGAGGGTAACTAAGGTAGTAACTTAACACATCCCAAGATAATTTTGCTTATGCGGCATGTATTTAATGAGGAAAGAGGTGTTTGTGGTAGCATAATATGTTATTGTAACATAACATTTCTCGAGGCAAAATGAGTTTATGAGCTAATAAATGAAGCCATCTATGATACTACTACTATGTTACTTTGCACTATGAAAGTAGTAACTTAGACTAGTATCATATGCATGATACTAGTATAAGTTACTCCCCACTATGACCAGCCTAATTAATTAGGATTTGTTGAAACCCGTTAATCACTTCATTGCTTCTCCGGAAAAAAGGTCATGCAAGTAGGGCTGGACCAAAAGCTCGTAGCTCGCGAGCTTAATGAGCACTCGATAGTTAGTTCGTTAAGCTCGTGGCTAGCTTTTTAATGAACAAAGCCAATCATCGATTTCAGCTTGTTATGCTTAACAAGCTTAACGAACGAGCTAACAAGTTTCATGATTAGCTCGTTAAGCTCGTTAGTAACAACACAACACATATTTTAATCTTACATGACAAAGATTTCATAGCACCTGAGCCCATCTATTCAATCTAATCTATATAGGAGGCAACAAACTAGTGCATTTCCCTTTGCAGTCATCATCTTACTTCTTAAAAATCACATCTACACACTCATCATGTAGGCCGTAACACATCAGAACGCGAGCGCTCGTGAGCTTAACGAGATTCAAACGAACTGGGCCGAGCAGGGTTTTCTGCTCGTTAATCTTAACGTGCTTAATGAGTCAAGCCTTAACGAGCACGAGCTTAACGAGCGCGAGCTTAACAAGCTGAGCAGCTCGTTAATCCACTCCTACATGCAACGCACATGTCCTCACCCATGCCCACTGGTGTCGCCTTTCACCCTCCCTGCCCACTTGACACAGTAGCATTTCTCTCGTACCCTTGGCTAGCTAATTGCTCGTCACTCCGGCTATCCTACCTCTGCCTCACGCGCGACATACAAAAAGATAACGTCTAGCACCGGTAGTTTAGCGAGCAAGTAGACCAACAAGCCGGCCTGTTGATGGGAACGGATGAAATGGGAGGGGAACGAAATTAGCTCGAATAAAGTAGGAGAAAATAGGTGCAGCGGACGACTTATTGTCTCCATATAAAAGCTGAAAAAGGCTTCGTTCGATCGGTTCCGATCCTACAGATGTCTTATTCTTCACTAGACAGCACTACATGGACTGAGTCATTCAGCGATATTTTTCCTCCGGTTTTACTTAGCGAATTTTGGTACGTTTTACGCTACCTTTTAAGTGTTTCGATTATTTTTCTTCTGGTTTTCGACCGATTTTATTATTCATTTAAAAATTGATTTTAATATATAATTCATAAATATTTTATAATATTTGAATATTTTAAAATTCAAAAAAAAATTATTAACTTTTAATTTTTGGATTTCTTAATTTCTAAAAAATCAGTAAAATTCATGAATAAGTTTTAATATTTTCTGAACATTTTAATTACTCATGAATATTTTACAATTTAGGAAAAAATACAATAATGCGTTTTCATATATGTCAAAATGGTTGATAGCCAGAATTCTTTAGCCGCCTTTTTGCAACTGGTTTTTCAGCCTGCAAATGTTTTCATTGAGCACTTTAGAAACAACAAAGAAGATAAAAGGTTCGAGGCTATTGAGCTGGCCCATATAATAACTCTTGGGTGTTTTGGGGGCTGAGAGACCTCCTAGACGAGCCCCTTTATTCCCCCAACCATGCGGGGGACAGTACACCAATGCGCAAACCACACCACCCCACTTACCAACCACGCCCCCACCCCCACCCCCCCCCCCCCCCACCTCCGCCCCCGTGCTCTTTGCGTCGGCCGATGTGCTTGGTGGGAATCATTTTTTCATTATTTTTTCTTTATCTTTCCTTTTTAATCTTTATTAAAAATGTTTAGGATTTAAGAAATAAATTTCAAAAAATTGGGAATATGAAAAATGTTCCCAAACTCTAACATATTTACAATTTCAAAAAAAATGTGGAAAATGTTTTGAATTTAAATAATGTTCATGAATTTTAAAAACATTCCTGCATTTCAAACACTGCTCATGCATTTAAAAATGTTTTTACATTTCAAAAGATGTTCATGAAATATGTTCTCACATTTTTAAAAATATTCAAGAATTTGTAAAATGTTCCTGAATTAAATGCTCGCAAATTTGGAATCAAGTCTCGAATTTCAAAAAATATTCACGAGTTTGAAAAGTTTAACTGAATTAAAAAATAAGAATTTCAAAATTGTCCCCATATTTCCAAAATGTATAGAAATTGAAAATTATTCCCATATTTTAAAAAAAGTTCATAAATTTGTAAAATATTCTTGTATAAAAATGTATAAAAATTTAGTTTTTTCCCCTTGTTTCAGAAAGATGTTCATGAAAAGTAGTTCATATATTTAAAAATTTATGGAAATGAAAATGGAAAATTATAAAATAACAAAAATTAAAGAAAATAGAGAAAAGGGAAAAATGGTTTAGGGAAGGTTATGAACATTCCTAAAACTGTTGCAGAGAAAAATCCGGAATGGGACAGGCCTATTAAAGCTGCAGCATCCTTCGCAAGGGTATGTGTTACGTCGCTATTGCGTGACCTACGCGGTAAATAGGATCTGCCACCTCCTATTCCCGGCATAGGGCAGCACGGGGGCAGCAAACGAGCCCCCCTCCCCCGCTCGCTTTGGGCTGACATGTTGCAGGGTGGGCCGACCCTTTTTTATTTTCTTTTTCACTATTATGTTTTTCGTTTTTGCTTCTTTAAAATCGTTAAAGATTTTAACAAAAGTTTCGAAGTGCAACTTTTTAAACTTAATTTTAAAATTTTCAAATTTCATAAAATGTTGAATATTTAAAAGAAATCCAATTTTGAAAAAAAATTCGCATATTTGAAAAATGTTCACGAATTTCAAAGAAATTTCATATATTTGGAAAATGTTCCTAGATGTAGTAAAAAGTATCATCAAATATGAAAATATTATTTGATTTAAAAATATGAAATTAAAAATTGTTCATAAATTTGGAAAAAAATGAATTTCATAATAATGATGAACTTGAGAAGTGATCCCGAATTCTAAGAAATGTTCATGAATTTGGAAAAAAATTCTTATTTCAAAAAAGCTTCATCAATTTCAAAATTGTTCCCATATTTCAAAACATGTGCATGAATTTATAAATATCTAGTAATTCATGGATTTTGCTTTTTTGAATATACAAGTTTTGGAGCCTCCTCTAGTTCTTCTAGTTCTAGTTTGTCCTACTTGACTAATTATAGCTATTCTAATCCTCTAAACCTCAATGTTAGAAGTCCGGTGTGGTTCTAGTCTCCTCCCTCCAATTCTCCCGGGACGATTATCTCTAGACGGCGAAGCGCTACCGGATCATGAAGGCTACACGCTTGCAACCAGGTAGAGAGGCTGTGCTTTTGGTCTTCGGTTCAGGGGACTGTTCATGGGTGGTTCGCGGGATCGTTCATCGATGGTTCGAAGGACTCCAACTACGATCTACACCGACACGTTCTTCTTACACTGCAACTCGGTGACGGTAACGATCGTGATCACAACCCGTGATGCATCTTCATATTGATCTTGGGTGTGTGTAGGCGCGATTTTTTTGTTTTCTACTACGTTTCCCAACAAGTATACATACGATACACAAGCAGGATGCGTTGATGGGTCCTAACTTCCGAATTGTCTAAATGACAAAATAATCTGAGATCGTATTCATATAAATGATTCAAGATTAGATCTTGATAAACCCTCCGAAAAACTTAGTGTCTAACGAATGTGAATGGAACTATAAACTGATACGGATAAAAATGTTTTATCCATAAAGCTCGACTTGTTGCAACAATACATTCAAGGAGTTGACTACAATGAGATTGTTTTACCGTAGCGATGCTTAAACTCGGTTCGGGTTGTACTAGCAATTAAAACGTATTTAAATTGTGAGATATGACAGATGGACGCTAAAAGGATTTCCATGAGATGGAAATAAAACCAAGGACATGTATGTGATACAGTCCAAAGTATTTTGTCGGTCCAGAGGATGCTAGTAGTCTGCAAACTTCAGTGATCTAGTAATGGGCAGAAGCAAGCATAATGGAGTTCGAATCTAGATTTTGATGAAATAGTGAAAGAGTTTGATTTCATTAAAGGATAGAGAAGATTCATGTGGTTACAAGAAATTAAATGGGAGCATAATAATATTTCTAAAATTGTGTGTGCTTGACAGATTGTTTATTGGAAATAATATAAATTTCTTGACATGAATTAGGACTTCATTGAAAAATAGTTTTTCGATGAAGTGCTTGGGATAGGTAGCCTCAGTATTAGGCGTAATTATATATGGTGATAGAGTTGCCTAATAGGGCTAAGCCAGAATACATGTTGACATGATTCTAAAATGGTTTAGTAGGAGAACGCCAAGGTGTGTTTCTTGCCGAAGTCACATGGAAAGATTTTTAGCAAGGCTCGGTGTCCTAAAACACTGATGAGAAAAATACGTGATGGAGATTCCACACACTTTTGTGTTCTGATTAATCATGTATTCCATGGTATGGATATCAAAGTGTGGAAAGTGTTGATCACAGGACAGTAGTGAAAAATGTTGTTGAGTACTAAAGTAGCACTGATGACATGTTTTCTTACAAGCGGAGATTATGAAGAGATCGTTCTAAGGAGTTACATCGATGTTGTCTTCATCAGAGCTCCATGCAATTTTCAATTTAAATTAAGGGTTTTGTCTGATACACGATATGGTGGCATAGTAAGTTGAAATTGTTCCAAACATGTTACTTGGTGTAACACGATATGGCGTATTCCAAATATTCCCTTTGCCCCTCCTCTCCAAAAACCCCTCCCGCCCTCCCGTTCCCACCATGGCCACTGCCCCAAACGAAGCCGCCACTGACCGCTCTGCGGCCCCAAAGAAGAAGAAACCCAAGAAGGTGCTCATGTTGAAGGAGCTCGCCCGAGAAAGTGCGAAGAGGGTTGGCCGTAGGGCGAGAGATGCGGATAGAAAAGCAGGCTCCCAGGCCACTATCCATGCCACTGCCATGCAACACAAGGCTGACGTTGAGGGTAATGAGGCCCTCGCCACCAAGGCCACGCAGGCAACGATGTTAAAAGCCATGATCATGCTAGGGTTCAACCGACCAACGACGGTCGTTCTTCGCCGCCATGGCCACAACGAGGACCTGCTCGTCGTCCGTTCACCCGCCACAGGGGCAGTCGCCGAGCTCCACCACAAGACCACCACAAGACCGCAAATGGCCAGTCTCCATCCAATGCACGACCATGGTGCATCCCGCTTCTCCATGTCACCGAACGACAGAGTGATCACGCCGGCCACCCCCGGTCCCGCGGCCAGCATCGACCTCAACATCACGCCTGGGTCTGGCTCCGGTCAATCTTCACTAGGATGAAAAGAAGGGGCAGCGGGAGATTCCTATGGCGAACCTTCCCGGCGCCTGCAATATGTTCGATGAAATGCCCAACCCGACGCCGACGCAAGATGACTCGGCCTACTACGACGATTTCATGGAGAACATCATCTACGAGGGACACGGCCAGGCATTCCACCCCGAGGGCCATGGCCAAGGCTTTGACCCAGATGACATGAGAAAGTGAAGGCCTACATGGAACTCCAAACAAAGAAGCTCGAGATGGAGGAGGCCGTCAAAAGGAGGAAGCTCGAGATTCAGGAGGCCGTCCAGACAAAGAAGCTTGACATTAAGGCCACCAATGCCAAGACCAAAGCAAAAGATGTGGCGCTCGCCCTCATGACGAAGGAGGTGGAGATCATGACGGTGGACTAGAGTGCGATGTCCCAGAGGCTACAAACTTGGTTCGAGAAGAAGCAAAAGGCAATGCTCGATATAGAAGATTGAGCTAGGGCCAAGCAAAGTGACATCATTTTGTATGCCGGCATGAACTAGGGGCCACGAAACATGAACTATGGTTATTTTTTTGCGCTGGCAAGTGTGTCGGCCCCTAGCTAGTGTGTCAGCGTGAACTGTGGGGGTGATCGTTTTGTAGGCTGGCATGTGTGCCGACCACTGGCGCTCTGGCCGGCATGAACTTTGGCCGCGGTCTATTTCAGTTTTATTAAATTTTCCTTGAAAAAAGAGCACCCGGATGAAATGCATTTGTCGGTTGGGCAACCCGACCAGATTTGCTCCGGCGCGACCGGACAATGCCCCTTTGCCCGCCCCAAACGGGCAGAATCCGGACAAAACGTACGCCCGTTTGGGGTCGCACGTTGGAGATGGCCTTAGAGTAACTTAGCTAGTAAAATAGCGCACATCCAGACAAATTTCCTTATGTGGTTCGTAGTTAATGAGGAAAGAGATGTACGGTATGTGATAACATAATATGTCACTGTAACATAAGGCACCCCAAAACAAAATGAATCTACATCGAAATAAATGAAGCTTGCATGATATCATACACATGTAACTACCAATTATAAATGTAATAATATAGAGCAGTAACATATGGATGTTAATAGTCTAAATTACTTTTCACTATGACCAGCGGTACTACCACTCCCAAGAATTTTCCTTGTCCTCAAGGAAAAAAAATTGGTGTAGGAAGCCTGTGTGTGAAAGCAGGATGGGAACTGAACTAGCCTAACGCGGACGACGACGACGCGCACTTGTCCACTTGCATCCCTAGCCTGCGGCCGGACATGATATAGTATATCTTTCCCGTCAACCAGCGAGCCGCGTCGTCAATCTCGCTCTCCAGCCAGATCCATTCCATCCAGGACTTCAACAGTTCTTCAGTCGATCCAGGACTTTAGCAGTTCTTCGATTGATCATCAGGTTTGCCCACAGTGTATGCAACTCTTGCTTAGGCATCTTTTCCCCCAGATCTGTCTCTACTCTCCTTTCGCTTGCCAGGCAGATCGTTCAAATTTTGTGGTCGGAAGAACATCAAAGTGAGCTTGTGTGTTAATTGGTTGGTGCATGAAACTCTATACCGAGATTTTGTTGAGTCGACCGCAGGAGATCCGACATGTGGCGAATTCTTTCATGACTGTCACCTCTTTCATGTGTACTATTTATTATTGGTCGTTTGGATCTTAGATACTCCATGCCATGACCTGTGCTTGCCGACGAATTCCCCAACACATGTTTGCAGAGGTGACTCCTCAGTTACTATTTCCCTTGAAGGAAATACACAAACTACATCCGATTCTCACTTCACTCTGGTTCTTCTAAAAAGCAACTCAGGAGTCAAAAGCAAATGTCATAGAGAGGAAAGGTCATAAATGCCCCCATACCAGGTAGTGGGCCCGTAATAATCGATCCCTTGGAACTCTGAATCCCAAACCAAATACAAGTCCACACGGCGGCGCTTCTCTATTCCACGAGCGGCTTTCGCGGCTGCCGTCTGCTCACCCAGACCCAAGCATCTCTTCCTTCTCCCCCGTACCGCTTCCATATGCCATACCGGCTCCGCCAGTCGTTGGTGCGAAGGAGGAAGATGCCGGCCTGCAAGCTCGCCACGGTGGATCCCTTTGGCCTTTGCTACCAGGTCACACTTTCTTGGCGTTCTTACAAGCACTCGGCATCCCATCGCAGGGGCGAGGCATAGGTCTATTTTTTTATGCTAAAGTATGATGCAGCGTGTGTGTTTTCCGTACAAGTTATGCATGTATGCTCTCTCAACTATGTCAAATGTTTTCGGCGTTACTAGAAAGATGAAACGTTTAACCTAGTCAATCCTAGCAGGAGATATATATATATATATAAGATACCATGGTGAACAAGTTAGAACATTCAGGTGCGACGACAAGGGAGTTTACACTCGAGTTGTTGAGACAAATTACAGATAATTTTTCTGAGAAGCACGAAATTGGTCGTGGTGGCTTCGGAATAGTCTACAAGGTACATTTGACTATTGCTTTCATATTATTATTATTTTGGAACAATCTTGCTTTCATGTTGCAATTATACTAGTATGCTATAAGAACCCATGTAATTTTTTTAACAGGGAGTACTGGATGATGGGGAAGAGATTGCTATCAAAAAGCTTCACTACGTGCCGGGGCATGATGACACACAATTTAGGAATGAGTTTAATAACCTTATGACGGCCCAACATCCAAATATTACCCGGTTGATTGGCTACTGTTATTATATAGGACATCAACGCATTAAGTACAATGATGAATATGTTTTTGCCCATGTGGTAGAAAATTTTCTGTGCTTTGAATACTTGAAGAGTGGAAGCCTTGACAAGCATATTTCTGGTATGACTATGCTCTATTCAGCCCATTCAATCGTTTTGCATGTAGAGGAGGAATGATCCCTAAATTTATGTACTTCTTAGATCCCTAGATTTACGTATTGGTAATACACTGCATGTTTACCTCTGCAGATGAATCATGCAGACTCGATTGGCACACACGCTTCAAAATTATTAAGGGAGTTAGCGAGGGCTTAAATTACCTTCATAATGGATGCAAAGGTTCTATTTACCATCTTGACTTGAAACCTGGAAATATATTGCTAGACAAGAACATGGTCCCAAAAATTGGAGATTTTGGTTTGTCAAGACTTTTCCAATCAGAAAAAACCCATATCACAAGCAAATTTGTGGGAACAGTGTAAGTTGATACCTCAATTCTAAATAATCAATTTATTCTTCAAAACAAATTAAGGAAATAATTGTGTTAAATGTATACCATGCAGTGGATACATGCCACCAGAATACATCAATAGAGGCGCAATCACAACGAAGTTTGATGTATTCAGTTTGGGCGTTATAATCGTTCGGATAGTGGCAGGACATGAGGGCTATTCCAAATGTGAACAAATGTCTCCTCAAGAATTTATTGAGCATGTAAGGAAGATATTTTTTATCATGAACAATAACCCCCTTTCCACAAATATAATAATCCTGTCTTGTCTTACTTTCTATGCCACTCGTCACTGTGTTCCACCTTTGCAGGTACATGAAAACTGGAGAAAACGGCTGCAGGAAACAATGTCATCGTACACATCAGAGCAAGTTAAAACATGCATTGAAATAGCGTTAAGGTGTGTGGAGTTTGACCGAGAGAAAAGGCCTACCATAGCGGATATTGTCGATGAATTGAATAAGATTGAGGGTGCTGGAAGTTCAGCTATAGGCAAGGTATTTTATTTATATTGTCACACTGCTGACTATGCTCCCATGTATCCATGGACAATTTTTTGTTCACCTGCAACATGAGTTTCCTTTTGGTTGTGGCTTTGCTCATTCAAGATCTCAGAAGAAACTGAGCACGCCCCGGAAAAACAACTAGACATTGAAGAACAAAAAATAAAGTGTACAAAAGAGCATACCAGGTACTTATTTTTGTTTCGTAATGACAATCATGCCGTTACACATAGGACTTGTTATTTCCACTTGTCACCATAACTCATCATTTTGCTTGCATCTTAGCAGATACGCGAGAACAAACCGCATTTCCACTCTCGTGAAGTATCATGCAGCAGAGTCAATCGGTTTCGTAATTGGTGCCATGGTCTCCCTCTCTCTGACCCCCAAGCTGGTCAAGCTCCCCAGCGACGAGTACAACTTGCATGCGAACTGCAAGAAAGAGGTAGAGTACCTCTACAAAGAGTTGGTGAGCATGCAAGCTGGCCGGCGCGACCTGGCCGAGGTGCCGCGGAACCAGCTGGATGATGTCGTTAAGCTCTGGGCCGAGGAAGTAAAGGACCTCCCATATCAAGAGGAGAATACTGTTGACCTGGACGAGGTGCCGCGGGATCAGCTGAATGGTGTTCTTAAGCTCTGGGCCGAGGAAGTAAAGGATCTCTCATATCAAGAGGAGAATACCGTTGACCTGAACGAGGTGCCGCGGGACCAGCTGAGTGGTGTTGTTAAGCTCTGGGCCAAGGAAGTAAAGGACCTCTCATATCAAGAGGAGAATACCGTTGACCTGGACGAGGTGCCGCGGGACCAGCTGTATGGTGTTGTTAAGTTCTGGGCCGAGGAAGTAAAGGATCTCTCATATCAAGATGAGAATACCGTTGAGCTGGACGAGGTGCCGCGGGACTAGCTGTATGGTGTTGTTAAGTTCTGGGCCGAGGAAGTAAAGGATCTCTCATATCAAGATGAGAATACCGTTGAGCTGGACGAGGTGCCACGGGACCAGCTGAATGGTGTTGTTAAGCTCTGGGCCGAAGAAGTAAAGGACCTCTCATATCAAGAGGAGAATACCGTTGACCTGGACGAGGTGCCGCGGGACCAGCTGTATGGTGTTGTTAAGCTCTGGGTCGAGGAAGTAAAGGACCTCTCACATTAGGAGGAGAATACCGTTGACCTAGCCGAGGTGACGCAGGGCCAGCTGGATCAGGCGGAGAATACCGTTGATTCCTTTCTGGTGCGCTTACCTCGCACGTCTCTGTCACGCCTCTGACGATGGGAAGCACCTCATCAACTCCTTTTTTAGACAAAGCACCTCAACAACTACTACATCCACTACATGACTCAAGGCTGGCCCATCGTCAGCGGCCCGTGGGCCAGCACAGCTACGGAGGAGCACCCGATTCGGAGACCCACCAAGAAGGCTTGACCACCTGCGTGTGCATTGGGGCCCAGCCCATGTAACGCTTGCTTACTTAGCCGCCGCCCTGCGTAGAGGGATCCGCATCGATGAACCCTAACCTGAATCCCACTGTTCTTCCCCAAAACACTCCCCTCTCTCTCTCTCTCTCTCTCTCTCTCTCTCTCTCTCTCTCTCTCTCTCTCCGGATGCTATTCTGTATGCAATTCCTCTTCCAGGAATACAAATTGAGTAGTGGGGTGTTATAATTGGTATCTAGAGCCACCGATCTCACGTGTTTCCTGCCTTGATTTGTAATTCCAACTAGAGGTTAGTCGCTGATTCGTTCGATGACTGTAAATCCAATCCAAGGTCAATCGGTTGGAAAATCTGGCTGGCAAACTCCAGGCTCCCTAGTAAGATTGAGATCTTTGCTCGTCTGCAAGCCCCGTCCGTAATTTTACCGGCGCCACTCTATCTTTTTCATGGTCGCGGCAAGGACCCACTACTGCAGTAGCACGAGGACCCCTTTCGCCCTACCACATGTGTTCTCATCGCCGGGCGACTCACAGTGTTCCCTGGATTTTGGTCGTAATATTGTTGTCGAAGAAAAAGAGACGTAGGGGGGAGGAAAGGGAAGGTGCAGACGTGGGCCATCATGTAAAACAATCACGTCCGTTGAACCAGATGGGAGCACGGATGGGAGTATATGCAGGGAGCAGGCAAAAGCCTCGTCCCTCCGATAGATGTGAACGAGGTGGCCTTGTGCGGCCAGCTATCCTTTATTTCTTTCTTCACCTCCATAGCTAGCTTCCCTCCAAATCCATTTACCCTCCCGCACAAAGATCACTAAACCTTTCCTCGCACATGACTCCATGCGACTCCATGAATGTAGCTACACTTCTTACCGAAAGGTGTGGTTGGTCCTGGGAGTAGTCTCCCCCATTATCGTCCGCATCGACTTCACGCAAAGATTCGTGCTAGTCACTAGAGCCCCAGACGATTAGCCGCAGCGGCGTGCTTATCCACTGCGCTTGACCGAACTAACAGCGGTGGGTAGGTGGTAGGGGTAGGTTGCAGTCTCGGTGTAGGCAGCAGGGGCTAGGCAGCCAGTGTAGGAGTACAGGCCTAACAGGAGTGACAGGTTTGCCACTGTTCAACCCACCCTGTTTTATTTCGAGTTGAAAACGAGGCAACTTTCTGAGTGGAGAGAGAAAGGATAAATGTGAGAAGAGAGAGCCTCTTTTGAGGTCGTGGGAGAGGAAGAGTGTCAGGAAGGAGAGATTTCTTGTGAAAGAGAACAGAAAGAGAAAAGAACAGTTTACCATGAGAGAGAGCGACGTGAATGTTGGGAAGAAAGAGAGGAAAGGAGAAAAGTGAGGAGCAGTGCGAAAGTGCCTATCTGTGCCCGAACAGCTCTTTATCTCCATCGACATTTTTCCTCTAGATTCGCATCAACAGCTGTATAGAGCACTGTATGTGGTCGTGTATATCCAATTTTCCCGGCACACAGGCCCACCACTGTCAGCTATTAAATGTCATTGCTCCCGTTAAGCTGCCGCCCGCACAGACGAAATTGACAGCATGGCCATGGCTCGGCTCCTCACTAGTAGAAAAATGGCCATTTGTCCCGGTCATAAGGCCATTTGTCCCGGTTCGGGAATCGGGACTAAAGGGTCGGTACTAAAGCCCTACACCTTTATTCCTGGTTCTTATACCAACCGGGA
This sequence comes from Aegilops tauschii subsp. strangulata, assembly GCF_002575655.3. Classification (NCBI taxonomy): domain Eukaryota; kingdom Viridiplantae; phylum Streptophyta; class Magnoliopsida; order Poales; family Poaceae; genus Aegilops; species Aegilops tauschii. Next base: position 596,503,710 of record NC_053041.3, read on the forward strand.
CAAATGTGGCTTCACGTGGCCGCTGCGGCTTGCCCTGGCAGGGGTCCTTTTGTCCCGATTGGTAGCACCAACCGGGACCAATAAGCTACCACGCGTCAGCAGTTCACGGGCCAGGGTTTTTGTTTTTTTTTTCTGAAGAGGGGGGGAGGGGGTTGGGGGTTTTGTGGGCTTTTGGAGGGTTAATTTAGGTGTTTCATGTATTATGTTAGCTAGCTAATTAATAGAGAGAAGTGTCCTCTCTTATCTCCGTGTTTGGTCGACGCTACATACTATACGTATAGAGAGGACTCGACACGCTAGCTAGTAAGCAAATGAAGGAAACCATAAAGTACAGAAGATCGTCATGAACATATGCATACAGAGAAAAGTGATATCGACCTCTCCTTCTCCGAGAGATTGGTCGCACAACAAGTTTTCGTATATCTATCCGACGCTACTGGCTACATATATACAATATAATCCCCTAATTATATATGAACTCATGTTCCACATGGTATTCTCCGTCTTTATTGATTACATGGTCAAGAAAGAATCCTGCCAATTCCTCTTGAATTGCTCGCATGCGATCTTGTGCTAGGAGTTCATCCCGCATCTGAAACATCTAATTTGAACAAGGGGGTCAATACATATATATGAATGAATGAAACTCAACACAAATGATGGTAATAAAATAAAATTATGAATATTATTGCTTACGCACTTCATATTATTTTTTAGAGTAGCCCCGCTCACACGTCGTGTGGCGGATGGACTCGCAAACATAGTATCCACAGTAATTATTTCCGGGTTCCTGCCACAACCACTTTACAAAAAATAAAGGTCAATCAAACTGATAAGCAAGCATGCTAAATGATATTGATGAAACTAGCGCTTGAATCACTAGGAGATGCGCGGAACTACCTAGTAGTACTTACTTTCGGGTGTGTAAATCGCAGCTTCCCCGGCAGTCCCGGAGCTTGTGCAGTGAATTTTTTCCAAACCCTGCCAAACAAAGAAAACAATTACTTGATATCAGGAAATGAACAAAGTTGACGATATGATGCGATAATGATCGATTTAACTTACTTCTCGAGCATTTCAGTCATGTCCGCATACTCCTGGGGATCTTTTCGTCTCGAGTCTAAGACGGTTACTAGTCCCTGCTCAAGCTTAATCTCTAGGAGAATATAGTGGAAGCTGCGCACGCACGCATAACTCATCAATTACATTACTCTAACCTCGACTAATAAGGAAAACCGAATATGCACAAGACAGTAACACTCACTTGAAGTTGTAAGGAAAGAGTATTATATCTTTGTTTTGATTTATTACCAATGATCATAGCAAGTTGGCCTCGGTTTCTTTGGCATGAATTTTAGCAGTAAATTCATCTATGAGATTTGTGTTAATGAACCCAATATCACCGATTTGTCTTTTCTTGCATTCGGCAATCTTCAATCTGCATAATATAGTGAGGATAATTATATATACATGCAATGAAAGAGCTGAGCTATATATAGAGACTTAATGACAGAAGTAGTACTTACAGACAGTAGCAAGTGACCGTTAATTTATCGAGGGCCTTTTGATTGAAAAACTGAAAGAACTCCTCAAATGGAACAGACAACAGATCAATTCCAACGAGGTCATGCTCCTCTTTAACTCTCAGCGTCAAAGTATCCTTCCCCCCAGACTCTCTGCAGGTTTTCATGTACCAATCATGGAATCTTGGCATCATCGTTGTTAGAGGAGGATGACCAGGTTTGACGAGAGGCTTCCCGTACTGGTATCTGAATTCCTCCACCTCCATTATATCAAAATGTGCATCATCGTCGTGCATGTAATCTGCAGGGTTGGTACCGGGCAAGATCCCCGGATGACTAGTGATGATATCGCTAGACACCTTGAGCGGGGGGCACGATTGGTTCGCTTGTTCACCAAGCTGGGGAATTGTTTTCCCACTTCTTCGTTCTGCTAACCTTCGATCAGTACAAGTACTTCCCGACCGGGACGCTTCCATATATGTCCTTACAATAATGCGGTCATAGTTGGTTTGCGGCGGAGACGGTGGTGGTTGCTTCAGGGCATCCAAACTGCGCTTCGCTTTCACCGGATCTATCTTCTCCTCCGGAGGTGGAGGTTTCTTTGCAAAAAAGTCCTTCACTTTGGCTTCAGAGATCTTTGCGTTTTCCTCGTCGGTCCTCTCGTATGGTAACTTCTCTAAAGGCTTGAGAGATGGACCGAATCTGTATTGCCTCCTGCCTCTGGCTGTACTGCTAGACGCCGGAGCAGCCGGAGCGGCTGCGGCTGTCTTCTTTCGTTGCTTACGAGGCGGAGAAGGAGGCGGAGTGCTACGACGCGCCGGAGCAGCCGAAGCGGTGGCGGCTCTCTTTCCACCTTGCTGACGAGGCGGAGGAGGAGGCGGGCTGCTCGGACGCGCCGGCGCAGGCGGAGAAGGAGGTGGAGTGCCGCCACACGCCTAAGCAGCTGGAGAAGGAGGCGGAGGAGGACGCGGAGTGCCCTGACTCGCCGGAGGAGGAGGAGGAGGAGGCGGAGTGCAGCCACGCGCCTGAGCAGCCGGAGAAGGAGGCGGAGGAGGAGGCGGAGTGCCCTGACTCGCCGGAGGAGGAGGAGGAGGAGGAGGAGGAGGCATCCAGTTAGGAAGGTTGATTAACTCCTTCCGCCATAGGCATGGAGTCTTCAGAGCAGAACCCAGCCGAGTCTCCCCTTCATCGGTAGGGTGGTCAAGCTCGAGGTCCTCAAATCCCTCCGTTATTTCGTCCATCGTCACCCTAGCATATTGATAACCCACAAGTATAGGGGATCAATTAGCCTCTTTCGATAGGTAAGAGTGTCGAACCCAACGAGGAGCTAAAGGTAGAACAAATATTCCCTCAAGTTCTATCGACCACCGATACAACTCTACGCACGCTTAACGTTCGCTTTACCTAGAACAAGTATGAAACTAGAAATACTTTGTAGGTGTTGTTGGATAGATTTGCAAGATAATAAAGAGCGTGTAAATAAAAAGTAGGGGATGTTTAGATGAAGACACAACTAAGTTAGTTTTAGTAGAGAGTTTTTTGTCACGAGAAAATTATTTGTCCCTAGGCAATCGATAACTAAACCGGTAATCATTATTGCAATTTTATTTGAGGGAGAGGCATAAGCTAACATACTTTCTCTTCTTGGATCATATGCACTTATGATTGGAACCCTAGCAAGTATCTGCAACTACTAAAGATCATTAAGGTAAAACCCAACCATAGCATTAAAGCATCAAGTCCTATTTATCCCATACGCAACAACCCCCTTACTCGGGTTTATGCTTCTGTCACTCAAGCAACCCACTACAAGCGAATATTGAACGTATTGCAACACCCTACAGCGGGAATCCCTCACGCTTGCGCGACACGGAGAGCACCATAGGACATCACCAATAATAAAATATGCAACTCAAACCAATCACGATCATCAATTAACCCATAGGACAAAACGGATCTACTCAAACATCATAGGATAGCCATACATCATGGGGAAATAATATATAGCATTGAGCACCATGTTTAAGTAGAGATTACAGCGGGTAAAAGAGGGGTTACACCGCTGCATAGAGGGGGAAGAGTTGGTGATGAGGGCGGTGAAGTTGTTGGTGTAGATTGCGGTGATGATGATGGCCCAGGCAACGTTCCGGCGCCACCGGGAGAGAGGGGGAGAGAGCCCCCTCCTTGACCTTCTCCCTAGATGGGAGAAGGGTTTCCTCTCTGGTCCTTGGTCTCCATGGCATGGGAGGGGCGAGAGCCCCTCCGAGATTGGATCTGTCTCTTTGTCTCTCTCGTTTTCTACGCTCCCTGATCTGGCCTTTGACCGTTTCTTATACTCCCGGAGATCCGTAACTCCGACTGGATTGAAATTTGAACACGATTTTTATCCGGATATTAGCTTTCCTGCGACGAAAGAAGGGCAACAACCGCCTTACGGGGTGTCCACGAGGGTCAGGGGCGCGCCCCTGCCTCGTGGCCCCCTCGGGCATCATCTCGCGTTGATTCCACCTCCCAAAATTCACATATATTCCAAAAAAATCTCCGTCAGTTTTTATCTCGTTTGGACTCCGTTTGATATGGATTTTCTGTGAAACAAAAAACATGCAACAAACAGGAACTGGCACTGGGCACTGGATTAATATGTTAGTCCCAAAAATAGTATAAAAAGTTGCCAAAAGTATATGAAAGTTGTATAATATTGGCATGGAACAATCAAAAATTATAGATACGACGGAGGCGTATCAGTATCCCCAAGCTTAATTGCTGCTCGTTCTCGAGTAGGTAAATGATAAAAAAGATAATTTTTGATGTGGAATGCTACCTAGCATAATCTTGATCACATAATCTAATCATGGCATGAATATTAAGACACGAGTGATTCAAACCAATAGTCTATCATTTGACATTAAGACAATAATACTTCAAGCATACTAATAAAGCAATCATGTCTTTTCGAAACAACATGGCCAAAGAAAGTTATCCCTACAAAATCATATAGTCTGGCTATGCTCCATCTTCACCACACAAAATATTCAAATCATGCACAACCCCGATGACAAGCCAAGCAATTGTTTCATACTTTTAATGTTATCAAACCTTTTCAACTTTCACGCACTACATGAGCGTGAGCCATTGACTTAGCACTATAGGTGGAATATAATATGATGGTGGAGGTTGTGTGGAGAAGACAAAAAGGAGAAAGTCTCACATCGACGCGGCTAATCAACGGGCTATGGAGATGCCCATCAAAATTGATGTCAATGTGAGAAGTAGGGATTGCCATGCAACGGATGCACTAAGAGCTATAAGTGTATGAAAGCTCGAACTAGAAACTAAGTGGGTGTGCATCCAACTTGCTTGCTCATGAAGACCTCGGGCATTTGAGGAAGCCCATCATCGGAATATACAAGCCAAGTTCTATAATGAAAATTCCCACTAGTATATAAAAGTGATAACTCAAGAGACTCTCTATATGAAGAACATGGTGCTACTTTGAAGCACAAGTGTGGTAAAAGGATAGTAACATTGCCCCCCTCTTTTTTGCGGGCTTCTTTGGCCCCCCTTTTTTATTTAGGCTTCTTTGGCCTCTCTTTTTTCATGGGGCAATGCTCTAATAATGATGATCATCACACTTCTATTTACTTACAACTCAATATTACAACTCGATACTAGAACTAAGATATGACTCTATATGAATGCCTCCGGCGGTGTACCGGGATGTGCAATGATCTAGCGTAGCAATGACATCAAAAAACGGACAAGCCATGAAAACATCATGCTAGCTATCTTACGATCATGCAAAGCAATATGACAATAAATGCTCAAGTCATGTATATGATGATGATGGAAGTTGCATGGCAATATATCTCAGAATGGCTATGGAAATGCCATGATAGGTAGGCATGGTGGCTGTTTTGAGAAAGATATAAGGAGGCTTATGTGTGACAGAGCATATCATATCACGGGGTTTGGATGCACCGGCGAAGTTTGCACCAACTCTCGAGGTGAGAGAGGGCAATGCACGGTACCGAAGAAGCTAGCAATGATGGAAGGGTGAGAGTGCGTATAATCCATGGACTCAACATTAGTCATACAGAACTCACATACTTATTACAAAAATCTATTAGTCATTGAAGCAAAGTACTACGCGCATGCTCCTAGGGGGATAGATTGGTAGGAAAAGACCATCGCTCGTCCCCGACCTCCACTCATAAGGAAGACAATCAATAAATACCTCATGCTCCAACTTCGTTACATAACGGTTCACCATACGTGCATGCTACGGGAATCACAAACTTCAACACAAGTATTTCTACAATCCACAACTACCCACTAGCACGACTCTAATATCACCATCTTTATATCGCAAAACTATTGCAAGGAATCAAACATATCATATTCAGTGATCTACAAGTTTTATGTAGGATTTTATGACTAACCATGTGAACGACCAGTTCCTGCCAACTCTCTAAATAGATATAAGTCAAGCAAGAGAGTTTATTCTTTCTACAAAAGATATGCCCACGCTCTAACAAATATAAGTGAAGCAAAAGAGCATTCTACAAATGGCGGTTATCTATGTGAAGAGAAACAGGCAATCCAAACTTCAAATGATATAGGCGAAGCACATGAAGCATTCTATAAAGCCGTACTCAAAGGATATAAGTGAAGTGCAAAGAGCACTCTATAAATCAACCAAGGACTATCTCATACCAGCATGGTGCATAAAATAAAAGTGAAAACTGAATGCAAAAGACGCTCCAAGATTTGCACATATCGCATGAACGAAACGAATCCGAAAACATACCGATACTTGTTGAAGAAAGATGGGATGCCTTCCGGGGCATCCCCAAGCTTAGACGCTTGAGTCTCCTTGAATATTTACTTGGGGTGCCTTGGGCATCCCCAATCTTGAGCTCTTGTCTCTCCTCCTTCTCCTCATATCGAGACCTCCTCGATCTTCGAACACTTCATCCACACAAAACTTAACAGAAAGCTCGGCAAGATCCGTTAGTATAATAAAGCAAATCACTACTCTAAGTACTGTTGCAAACCAATTCATATTTTGTTTTTGCATTATAGCTACTGTAATATAACTCCATGGCTTAATCCACTGATAGGAATCAGTTTCATCAAAACAAGCAAACTATGCATCAAAAACATAATCTGTCTTAAACAGGACAGTCTGTAGTAATCTGAACATTCACCATACTTCTGGTACTCCAAAAATTCTGAAATAATTATGAAAAATAAAAATTTTGTATAGAAAGACAGTGCAAAATGTTTCATAACCTTTTGACGTTCCAGTAAAAAAATGTAAAATCGCGCACTACAGCTAAAGTTTCTGTTCTACACCGCACAAACCAACAAGTAATCTAAAACATCCTAAAGGCAAACCTTGGCACATTATTTTTATTTTTAAACTTTATAAAAGCACACAACATAAATAAATGACTCTCTAAAACTTCCGGGTTGTCTCCCTGGCAGCGCTTGCTTTAAAGCCATTAAGCTAGGCATATAGTGCTCATGTAATGGATCCACCTGGATCCCAAAGGTATATCAAAGCCAATTTGAATTAGCAATGATTTGGCATTTAGTAGTGAGCACAAAGCAAGATATATCAAGCAATGACGAAGTATAAGTCTCTTCCTATGCATCGGCATGTCATAGAAGAACAATTCATGCACACCTAGTAAAGGCCAATGCATAGTATAAACAGTTTCTTGCAATTTTATCGTGTGGGAAACATAGAGAGGTGGAGATATAGTTCCTCTCTCATAATAATTGCAAGTAGGAGTATAAAGCACATGCATATTATATTCATCAAAATCATCATGTGCAACGGTAAAAGGCAACCCATCAATATAATCCTTAATAAGGGCAAACTTCTCCGATATAGTGTAGTCGGGAGAATTCAAAAAGATAATAGGACTATCATGCGTGGGTGCAATAGCAACAATTTCATGTTTAATAGAAGGAACTATAGAAAGTTCATCTCCATAAGCATAATTCATATTGGCATCTTGGCCACAAGCATAGCAAGCATCATCAAAAAGGGATATTTCAAGAGAATCAATGGGATCATAACAATCATCATAGCAATCATCCTTCGGTAAGCACGAAGGGAAATTAAACAATGCATGAGTTGAAGAGTTACTCTCATTAGAAGGTGGGCACGGGTAGCTAATCCGCTCTTCCTCCTTTTGTTCTTCACTCTCCTCATCATCTTTTTCATCCAATGAGCTCACAATGTCATTAATGTCTTCTTCCATAGATTCCTGCAAAATATTAGTCTCTTCTTGGATAGCGGAGACTCTCTCAATAAATTCATCAATATTGGAATTGAGTTCATAATTCTCATAGCAATATTTAAGTATAGCAAAAAATTTCAGGTCTGTAAACTGGATCATCAAAATCTTCAAACAAAAATTCAATTTTATAAGCACCCATAAAAGCAACGAATTCTTCTATTTATTCCATAGCATAGTAATCATATATACCATTAGCATAAGAAGCCAAGGTTTTATCATCATTAAATTTGCATGAAAAGGGAAGGTGTGGAGCCTTCATCCTAGAGCAACAAGTATAATCATATCTCAAGCATAGTTGCCTAGCATGCCAATACAACATATAAATTTGATCCCATAATAGTTTCCCCTTTTGAGTCAAGCGATAATACCTAAAGTATTCACGTTGATCCAACGTGTCTCCCATTACAAAGTTGAATGGGGTTTTCTCAGTATTATCAAAGTAGTACATAATATCTTTCACATAATGAGCATCGAGGGTTTTATGAGGTTCCCCATCTCCATGAGTAGCAAGTAAACCTAATTTTTTTAGTATTTCGTGTTCCATATCCATAACTAAAGATAGAGAACAACTTAGAACAACAAATAAAAATTACTTAGTGATAAAGCAAACAAGCACACACAAGAATATTCACCCCATGCTATGACTCCCTGGCAACGGCGCCAGAAAAAGGTCTTGATAACCCACAAGTATAGGGGATCAATTGTAGCCTCTTTTGATAAGTAAGAGTGTCGAACCCAACGAGGAGCTAAAGGTAGAACAAATATTCCTTTAAGTTCTATCGACCACAGATACAACTCTACGCACGCTTAACGTTCGCTTTACCTAGAACAAGTATGAAACTAGAAATACTTTGTAGGTGTTGTTGGATAGATTTGCAAGATAATAAAGAGCGCGTAAAGAAAAAGTAGGGGCTGTTTAGATGAATACACAACTAAGTTAGTTTTAGTAGAGAGCTTTTTGTCACGAGAAAGTTATTTGTCCCTAGGCAATCGATAACTAAACTGGTAATCATTACTGGAATTTTATTTGAGGGAGAGGCATAAGCTAACATACTTTCTCTTCTTGGATCATATGCACTTATGATTGGAACTCTAGCAAGAATCCGTAACTACTAAAGATCATTAAGGTAAAACCCAACCATAGCATTAAAGCATCAAGTCCTCTTTATCCCATACGCAACAACCCCCTTACTCGGGTTTATGCTTCTGTCACTCAAGCAACCCACTATAAGCAAATCATGAACGTATTGCAACACCCTACAGTGGGAATCCCTCACGCTTGCGCGACACGGAGAGCACCATAGGACAGCACCAATAATAAAACATGCAACTCAAACCAATCACAATCATCAATTAACCCATAGGACAAAACGGATCTACTCAAACATCATAGGATAGCCATACATCATTGGGAAATAATATATAGCATTGAGCACCATGTTTAAGTAGAGATTACAGCGGGTAAAAGAGGGGTTACACCGCTGCATAGAGGGGGGAAGAGTTGCTGATGAGGGCGGTGAAGTTGTTGGTGTAGATTGCGGTGATGATGATGGCCCCGGCGGCGTTCCGGCGCCACCGGGAGAGAGGGGGAGAGAGCCCCCTTCTTCTTATTCTTCCTTGACCTTCTCCCTAGATGGGAGAAGGGTTTCCCCTCTAGTCCTTGGTCTCCATGGCATGGGAGGGGCGAGAGCCCCTTCGAGATTGGATCTGTCTCTCTGTCTCTCTCTGTTTCTGCGCTCCCTGCTCTGGCCTTTCACCGTTTCTTATATTTACCGGAGATCCGTAACTCCGATTGGATTGAAATTTGAACACGATTTTTATCCGGATATTAGCTTTCTTGCGGCGAAAGAAGGGCAACAACTGCCTTACAAGGTGTCCATGAGGGTCAGGGGCGCGCCCCCTGCCTCGTGGCCCCCTCGGGCATCGTCTCGCGTTGATTCCACTTCCCAAAATTCACATATATTCCACAAAAAATCTCCGCCAGTTTTTATCCCATTTGGACTCCATTTGATATGGATTTTCTGCGAAACAAAAAACATGCAACAAAGAGGAACTGGCACTGGGCACTGGATTAATATGTTAGTCCCAAAAATAGTATAAAAAGTTGCCAAAAGTATATGAAATTTGTATAATATTGGCATGGAATAATAAAAAATTATAGATACGACGGAGACGTATCACATATCCTTCTGGAATTCGATGGCAGTGAAAAGTTGCGCCGGGTTCAGGAGGTCGAACAAAGCTGACAACCGCCTTGACTTTGAAGTTCTGCCATTGCGTCATAAGGTGGCAATGTTGAGACTCCGTGATAGCATCCACGGGGTAGCTAGCAGGAGCCGTGAAGACAGGCTCCAGCTGAAGCAGCTCGGTGGAAGCCACGCTGCTTCTCCGCTGAGATGGCGGGGTAGCTTCGGCAAGTCGCTTGCTGTGAACTGCTTCTCGTTCCTCTAGCGCTTGTACCCTTGCGTGCAGCTTCTGTAGTCCTCCTCCTCTCCTGGCATTTGTAACCGCCTGCGTCCGGAAACCCAGCCTTCCACGGAACGGAGCCTGGTGTGCCTCGTGTCCGTCCAGGGTGCTCAGGATTCCCGAGTCCATTGTGAGCTCGTCGTTCTCTCTGTCTAGAATGAACGTCCCTTCTTGCGCTGCGGCGATATAGTCCTAAAGCTTCGTGACGGGTATTCGCAGTTGCTCATTCGTCCAAACGCACTTCCCTGATTCAGGGTCCAAGGTTCCCCCAACCCCGAAGAACCAAATCCTTGAACGGTCTGGCCAGTTCAATGTCTCTGGTTCGACCCCTTTATCAAGCAGGTCATCCTCAGCCTTGTCCCACAACGGCCGGGCTTTGAGGTAGTCACCTGACCCCGTGCGATGGTGAAGCTCCTTCTTCGCAGCATTTATCTTGTTTGTCGCTGACATCTTCTTACTCTTGTCCGATGTCTTGTGGGCCACAAATGCGTCCCAGTGATCTCTGATCTTCTCAAACCGTCCGGTGAATTCTGGAGTCTTTTCTTTGTAGACAAACGATGTTTTCAGCTCATTCTTCCACCTCCTGAATAGATCTGGCATCTTCTTAAGAGCATGAGACTTGACCAATGGCTCTATAATAGCTGGCTTCTCCGGATCCTCCTCTGGTGATAGGTTGAAATTTGCCTTCAGCGTGGCCCAAAGATCATCTTTCTGCCTATCGTTGACATAAGACACTGCAGGGTCTTCGTTCTTAGGCTTATACCATTGGTGGATGCTGATCGGGATCATGTCCCTAACAAGAATCCCGCACTGAGCAGAGAATGCTTCCTTGGTCCGGATGGGTTCAATCGGTTGGCCATCGCGCGCGATTGCTGTGATCGTGAACCTTTCATCCGAGCGCAACTTTTTCTTCAGGCCTCGTCTCTTTACCGAAGTTGTGCTCGATCCGGAGGGCTAGAAAAAAGAAGAAAGACGAGAGTTAATATGTGTACATACCAAAACAATGAATGCATCAATTAGCTAGTCAGCACAGGCTTAATTAATATATATACCTGGTCGGACTCTGTTTGGTCACCGGAGCCGTCATCACGGTCTCCTTCTTGCACCGGCATTTGGTCACCGGAGCCATCATAATCATGTCCTTCCTCCTCCATTATTCGATAACCGTAGCCTGCTTCACCCTCTCCTTCTAGCCCACCGGTTTCGTTGAGATACGACATGACATCACCTCCGGCTGCGATTATGTCCCCCAACACCTGTTCTGCTTCCTCGTCTCGGCCGTGCTCTATAGATTTTGCAAATATTACAACATGGCAATTATTATACAAACATGACAGATGGATATATTAGTGGCAAACGTAGACCTAGCTAGCTAATCACAATAAGGAATGCATATTAGTGGCCTCGACGCGTCTCTAGGGTTTGGGGTGGCCTCGACAACGCTTCAAGGGTTCGGGGTGGCCTTGACGACAACGCTCTTTAACTTGGTAAATTTGGGTGGCCTCGGCAGCGCTTCTAGTGTTTGGATCAACTTGTGCACATTGCCAAACCCTCGACCCTCGACCGCTCGGCGATCCACGACCCTCTACGTACCCTTTTTCCTGACCCTCGACCCCCTCATGTCACGTTTGTCTAGTGTCAAAGGATTCAACAAAACCATGTCTTCATCATTAGGCAAAAGTAACAGGCGCATGATGGTACAAAGTTATGCAAAGTTGTTCTGGAACGGAGTCCCAGATAGGATAATTCGCTTTTTCATACAAAGTTCAGCAAGAGCCTTCTGGATATCGCTATTTGGAAGGTCTTTGCATAACTTCGTACAAAAAGGCGAATTATCCTATCCGGGACTCCGTTCCAAAATAACTTTGCACAACTTCATACCATCATGCCCCGGTTACTTCCGGCTAATGATGAAGCCATAGATTTCTTCAATACTTTGACACTAGCTAGGCAACCTCTCGACCCCTTGGCGATCCTCAACCCTCGACTGCTCGGACAATCCACGACCCTCTACCCTATTTCCCGATCCTCGACCCCCCCATTGTCATGTTTGTCTAGTGTCAAAAGATTCAACAAAACCATGTCTTCATCATTAGGCGAAAGTAACAGGCGCATGATGGGATGAAGGTCTGCAAAGTTGTCCTGGAACGGAGTCTCATATAGGAACATTCGCTTTTTCGTACAGAGTTCAGCAAGAGCCTTCCGAATATCGCTATTTGGAAGGCCTTTGCAGAAATTCGTACAAAAAGTCGAATTATCCTATCCGGGACTCCGTTCCAGAACAACTTTGCACAACTTCATACCATCATGCCCCGGTTACTTCCGGATAATGATGAAGCCATGGATTTCTTCAATACTTTGACACTAGGCAACCTCTCGACCCCTCGGCGATCCTTGACCCTCGACCCTTGAACCCTCGGTGATGCTCGACCCTTCGACGTTCCTCGACCCTCGAACCCTAGGCCCCTCGGCGACCCTCGACCCCTCGACGTTACTCGACCCTCGAACCCTAGGAAAAAAGATCGAAGAAGAAAAAAGAGGGGAAGAAGAAAGGAATAGAGGAGAAGATCAAAGAAAAAAATGAAGAAAAAAATAGAAATTATTCTATTTTATTCTTTTTTTTCTTCTTCTCCTCTTTTTTCTTCTTCTTTTTTTCTCTTCTTATTTATTTCTCCTCTTCTCCTCCTTTCTTCTTCTCCTTCTTCCTCTTCTTATTTTCCTTTTTCCACTCCTTCTTTTTCTTCTTCTTCTTCTTCTTCCTTCTTCCTTCTTCCTCTTTTCTTCCTTTTCCTTATTTTACTTTTTCCTCTACACTAACCTAAAATGCACTAACCTAAAATCGATATCTACTAATGAACAACCTAAATAAAAAAAATTAATACATATATGAAAAAAACATCATATGAAAAAAAACATCATATGCACAAAAAAACATCATATGCACAAAAAAACATCATATAAAAAAACATCATATCAACGTCATCACATATATGAAAAAAACATCGGAAGGCCGCCGGACCGTGGGGCGGCGCAGCGACGGCGTCGGGGCAGCGGTGGCGCGGGGCGGTGATGGCGTCGGGGCGGCGCGGGGAGGTCACGGCGACGGCGTCGGGACGGTGATGACGCGGGGTGGCACGCGGCGACGGCGTCGGGGCGGCGCGGGGTGGTGACGGCGCGGGGCGCGGGCGGCGACGGGGCAGGGTGCGCCGACGGGGGCGGCGACGGCGTCGATGGGGCGAGCTCGGGCAGCCTGGCGGCATCGTCGGGGCGGGGCAACTGCAGAGATGAAAATGCAAAACACTAATTGTCTGCTTATATAGCAAAGCCATTGGTCCCGGTTCGTGGCACCAACCGGGACCAATGCCACCCTTTTGTCCCGGTTGGTGCCACCAACCGGGACCAAAGGTCTCTTTTCAGCAGCCGAAAGGGCGGGAAGCAGAGGCCTTTGGTCCTGGTTGATGGCACCAACCGGGACTAAAGGGGGGCATTGGTCCCGGTTGGTGCCACGAACCGGGACCAATGCACCCCTTTAGTCCCGGTTGGTGCCACCAACTGGGACCAAAGGCCTTGTGCTGCCCGCCCGCGTCAAAAGTTTAGTCCCACCTCGCTAGCTGAGAGAGCTTGAGAGTGGTTTATAAGCGCTGCTGCGCCCACCCTCTCGAGCTCCTCTCAATTGCAGGCTGTCGGGCCTAACCTGTCACTGTGTGCCTATGGGCCTACTAGGCCTCTTGCTGGCCTGAATCCTGGCCCATGATTGGGTTTCTAGTCGTATTCAGGCCGTGGTGGCCTAGTAGGTGGCACTTTTTTTTGTTTTCTTTGTTGCTTTTTTATTTCATTTTGTTTCTACTTACAACAAAATACTTACTGTTGCTATTTTATTTTATTTCTACTAATTTATTAAAGTTTATTTTGTTTCTACTTATTTATTTTATTTTGTTTCTACTTATTTATTTTATATTGTCTACTTATTTATTTTATTTTGATTCTACTTATTTATTTTATTTTGTTTCTACTTATTTATTTTATTTTATTTTTGCTTATAATGTTTTGAACATAAAATACTTGGATAATTTTAGTTGCATAAATTTTATATAATTTTGTTTCAATAATACTAGAGGTTTATAAAACTTTTTAGTTGATTCCTTTTTCTATTAGAGTTTTGTCGGGGATATACCCCGCGGCGTAAACCGGCCGGAAGTATAATCCCGCCGGACTTGGCGGTTTATTTGAGACCCTGCTGACACTTAGCGATTCACCGGCAACCCGCACAGACCAGACGGTTTACAAGCAACCTGATTGAACATTATGATTCACTAGTAACCCGACGGGCGGGACAGACGGTGACAAGGCCCAAGGCCCAGAAGGCCGGCTCATGTTATGGTGGGCCGGTTCAAGAGGAAAGGCGTGAGGAATATTTGTCTTACAAGGAGTTAAGACCTGGACTTGTATCCGGTTTGTATTAGAGATAGACTAGTCCTAATCCTAGTAGGACTCCACATGTAACCCGCCCCTTCAACATATATAAGGAGGGGCAGGGCTCCCCAAAGAGGGACAAGCAACGGGCAAGAAGAAACAATCTCTAGGGCTAGACACAAAGAGCCGGTTTACCGGCGACTCTCCCGTGATCATAATGACACCTAGCCTCAAACAGCATGTAGGGTTGTTACCGGATGATGTTTCCCAGGGCCCGAAGCTGTCTAAATCCTTGTCTTGTGTTGCGTCTCTCGATTCCGCTCAACCCCTCTCAAGCTATCACATAGATGCGTTGGCCTCGCGACTAAGTCCTGACACTAAGGACATCTGCCGTGACAAAACCACGACTGTTGGCGCCCACCGTGGGGCCTGCACACGATGGTGTTGAGTTCTTGAAGGGATACTTTCCTATGAATCGAGGAGCTCGCAATTTTCAGATGAAGAAGAACCAGTTTGAAAGGATTTATATCAGTTGAGTTCATCGGTCAGATTGTTAGTCTGAGATTTAAAATTCAAGAGAAGTAAGGCTGCGACATGTTCGTTTTTCGCAAGTCGCCGAGATCGACAGGAGCGTTCCTGCCGCACACAATATACTACGGGAATCCACCACAGTCATTGGTGAATTTTTCTACGGATTCGACAACCGGGTCCGGTTGTTATTAGGCGGTTGCCACAAAAATCAGTCCGGTTAATGGTCGATAAATCGATTCCGTACAGCCGTTGGATGAGCCCGCGCACCACTGGTATTTTCTATCAAAGTACTGGTCTAAAAACGCCTTTGTTTATTGGGAAACAGACTGACCCCATAGCTGTACCCAGGCAAATTTGACAAATTTGACCTATAATCGAAATCAAATCACATAATGAACTGTCCGTGAAACTATTTCACGCGGCTGACCTTGGCGCCTAACTCTCAGGCGCTGCACTAGTGCAACGCCCAGGAGCTAGGCGCTGCACTGTGTAGTGTGGCGCCTAGCTCTCAGGCGCTGCACGCTGACTTGGGCACATATGGGTGCGACGCTGGCCGTGTAGCGCCTATCTGGAAGGCGTTGCACAGTAGGGTGTGGCGCCGGCGTGGCGGGCGCTACACAAAAGGGTCAGGGGTGTGAAATAGTTTCGCAACCAGTTCATTCTGTGATTTGATTTCGATTATAGGTCAAAATTGTCAAATTTGCCCTGTACCCAGGGCGCCCCTGGAACTTGTCTTTTTGTGCGGAGTGGACACACCTGAAGATATTAACTGTTGTTGCTGCCACCTCCACGTGAAGAGCAAGAATCAATTCGTCTACGGAGCACTACTTTTTGCTCCTTGCATGATTGAAGGGAAAATAAAACAAGAAGAAGACTGTGCTTGGAGGGAATTCTTTGGAAAGTATTATATGCATCGCCTGCCGGTTCGTCCCCGAGTAAAACCCGCAGCTGCAAGCCGTCATTACATCCAGCTCCGAGTCACCTGCCTCGGTCGTCTTCTACTTTTTTCTAAGTCACCCAGCTCCATCTCTGCTGGACTCTAAGTTGTTCGTCGATCCACCTCAACCACAGCGGGGCCAAGCCGCCCGCCGATGCTCCGCCCGGGCGCTCCGCGGGCTTCGCGCTGCCCCGGATCAGCTCGCCGCCAGATAGGATCTAAGCTGGACTGACAGATAGCAATTCTAGTAATCAAAGGATCAACCAGAAGGAAAGCCACTAATGTGCATCGGGACGGATTGATGTACATGCAAGATTTTTGACAGTAAATCGCTGTGTCCGGACAAAGCGACTCTGATTACCAGTCTCCTACACTGGTCAGAAGTGGTGGCAGCAATACAGTCCACATGCGTCAGGTCGCACTGATGTGTATTAAGCCCATCAACACAAATTTCAAGGCAATCAAGGGCAATAATTAATCAGAAAAGTTGAAAAAGACAAAAGCAAACTACGTGGTGGTAATGCCACATGGAGATAGACGTACGCCTGGGCGTATATGCGGCAAATACCAGGTGCTATCTTGTCTAGCTATTTTTTATTATATTATTTTTATGAAAGAATGATTACTTTGCCCTGTAATATTTTTACATAGGATAAATTTTTTATGCCATTATACCGTGGATACGGAGTACATGCACTAGCATTCGTCCATGCCACGCTACTCGAGAGACATGCGTGCAAACCGCCGTTCCCGCGGTCCAGTCTGCATCAACTCGTCAGGACCGAGCGAATTGCCCAATAAGCGCGCACAGACCGCCGTCCCCCGCAGTCCGGTCTACATCAACATACGGCCGACTCGCTCGTTCGTGCCGGTTTATAACACCGGTGCCGATTCTCCACGTCCGCACCGGTTTACAACGCCACAACCGACTCATTTACTGTCCGGACGAGTCAGGTGCTATCCATCTAAAATCTATATTATTAGCACGTATTATTTTTTGTTAAAGAACAATTACTTTGATATGTGTATTTTTATATACAGGACAATCATTTACTACAAATGTGGTTTATACCATGGGTATGGAACATGGACTGACAATACCGCCCGGCGATAGTCCGTAAACATATTACCCGATGAATGGACGCGCACAAGCCGCCGCCCGTACGGCCCGGTCGACATCAACACACCGGGCCACACCTATCTGTATGAGTTGTTTATTGAGTATGAGCAAGTCACAGCTTGGGTAGCCCGGTTTTCTTTCAACAAAATGGAGGCAAATTATCATATACTATCAACCGTCGTCTGCACTGAGTGGCTCAATGGGCAGGCGCACAAGTCGCCGCCACTACAGTTTGGTTAACTTCAAATCACCAGTGGGAAGGAACCATTGGCCGAGTTGCTGACACGGCTCATACGGGATCATTTACAACATGCCGCAGTCACCTCAACCTTCTGCGGATTCACATCGTGCTATCAACACCAATGATATACAAGTTATACCGGTTTATATCACGGTCAAATATGGAGAGTTTCAAGCCAACTCCTCGAGTCACCTTTGAGACTCGGGGGCTACGATGACATGACTCAGCAAGTCTTGCCAGTTTCAGCAAAATTAAGAAACCCAGGACGATGGATGAAAAGATAACCCGGTCCCGGAGGCTTCTGTTATATTGATGAAAATTTAAAGGCCGTCAGAAAATTTCCGGCTTAGAAAGTATATGACAGTTACAAAATCCCAGCTCAATGAAGAAGTTCCGGGTCATCAGAAAGGATTCCGGTTTAAAATCCGGCTCAAGGGAAGTCAGTCTCGCTGAAGCTCTCAAATCCGGTTTAAAAATGTCCGGTTCAAAAAGGAATTAACTTCTCGCAAGTTCGAGTCTTAAGGCCGTCAGAAAGTTTCCGGCTGAAAATGAAGTTTCCGGTTTAAAATTTGGTTCAAGGGAAAGATGTCTCCCACAAAGATTTGAAGCTCTCAATATCCGGTTCAAAATCCCGGTTCAAGAAGAATTATCTCTTGCAAAAAGTTAAAGGATGCCGAAGAGGACCTGCAGCCATGATGCGCGGTTCAAATATGGGTATCCTGCCTTATTGGCTTATCATGTGTGGTTATATGGGGGCTTCTGTTCATAAAGCGGCGTCCGGTTTACCCCTTGATTCAGCTTATCAAAACTTTATATAAAAATCACTTGGGGGCTTGGTTGCATTTGAACCATAGCTACACCGCTTGATCGGCGAAATGCCACAGCATCACTTGGGGGCTTGGTCGTATCCGAACCATTGTTCGACGAAATGCCACAACATCACTTGGGGGCTTGGTCGTATCCGAACCATAGCTACACCTCTTGATCGACGAAATGCCACAGCATCACTTGGGCGCTTGCTCGTATCCGAACCATAGCTACACCTCTTGATCGGCGAAATGCCACAACATCACTTGGGGGCTTGGTCGTATCCGAACCATAGCTACACCTCTTGATCGGCGAAATGCCACAACATCACTTGGGGGCTTGGTCGTATCTGAACCATAGCTACACCTCTTGATCAGCGCAATGCCACATCATCACTTGGGGCTTGGTCGTATCCGAACCATAGCTACACCTCTTGATCGAATTTGGGGCCTGACAGCCCGTGAAAAGCCTCGACTACAACGGTTTTTATTTGCCTTTTCCTGAGTTTTCGTTGTTTTCATAAGATTTGTGACGTTTTCAAACCGGTGTTTATCAACCCGGTTAGGCTGTCAACTACAAGTTGTCAGTACATGATCAAGTTAAAATCCGGAGACTATCAGCCCGGTCTGGTTTTGACTACAAGTCGCCAGTATTATATATGGTTAATCCGGTGTTTATCACAACCCGGTACTCATGATTAGGGTTATCACCCTTACTACAAAAAGTTGGTAAACCAACGATGTGATTCAATGTCATAGGTATGATATATTTCATATTTAATTATTCTTAAGTGCAGCCTTGGTTATAAACCTGGGTTATATGTTGGGCATTATGACCCGTCCGGCGGTAAACCGCCAGGACACTTTAAACTTGTTGTATGCAGAAACAGGTTGAATAAAGCATAATTATAAATCACCGGTGTTTGTTAACCCGGTCTGGCTTTAAGACGATAAGTCGCTAGTATATGATGAGAAATCACCGGTGTTTGTTAACCCGGCCTGGCTTTAAGACGATAAGTCGCCAGTATATTATGAGAAATTATCCGGTGTTTGTTAACCCCGCCTGGCTTTAAGACGATAAGTCGCCAGTATATAATGAGAAATTATCCGGTGTTTGTTAACCCGGCCTGGCTTTGGACTATAAGTCGCCAGTATATATTTGGATTGCGCCATTGGAATCATGCGCTTATAAATCATTGGGTTATATTATTCAAATAGCCAACATGGCTAGATTTTTATCAATAACCAATATTATGATTGAGGTTTTCAAAGTCGCTTTAGCGCAATGGATATTATTTTATCGATGGATACGATTTATTGCACAATGGAAGGAATAGTCCCGAGTCGCTGCAGGCTTACGACCCGGCACTTGGGGGCTACATTATTCAAATTGAGATTATATCAAATATGCAAGTCTCATGTCGCTGCAAACATGCACCATGACACTTGGGGGCTAATGCAAAGTCATTTTTATTGGCCTTATTGAAGACCCGACTCATCACATCATAATGAGCCGGCCCTTGGGGGCTACCAATTGCTCCTGTCAACAACTCAAGGTACACAAGTCTTAAAACCATTATATTGAAAGGTCCATTGCTCAGTTGGTAAAGCACAAAGCTCTTAACCTTGTGGACGTGGGTTCAAGCCCCATGATGGGGGTTACATTATATGATGTTCTTTTCAAAGAAGTATATATAAAGTACCAGCTCAATATTATCTTATTGAGCCGGCCCTTGGGGGCTACACGTTATTGTTCAAATCTACATGATCATATTTATAAAGTCCCTGCTCATTATTGCATAATGACCCGGCACTTGGGGGCTACATATATGGAGTATTCGGTTAATTTTTACTAGTGACTGAGATGAACAACATGGATTTCTTTTAAGTGCCAGTAATTATATGGAAACAAGTCTTAAGCCATCACTTTGTTCTGCTCAAGACTTCGGGGCTACAGGTAATATGGATATAAGGGAGAAAAATCTTCCGATTCTCAGTTCTGAGCAAACCAGATTGACCCGGTGTCTGCAACAATTATGACCCAGCGTCGGTAACAACTATGACTCGGTGCCATCCATATTTACAAACCGGCAATTTTGGTAATATTAAACCGGCAAGTTTTACATTTTCAAACCGGCTGAATATCAGATGAGTATTTCAAGACCAATATTTCTTAAGTCGGCCTTTGGAAGCCGACTCAAGTGGATTATTCTTCACAATATTTCTCTGTGAGAAACTAATGTCAGCAAATTGAGTATGAAGCTGGCTTATTGACCTGGATTTTCTAGGAGGAAATGACAAGGACTTAAGGATGATCAGGTGCCGATTTACAAGAGTTCTTAACCCGGAGCACAACCTGTCAAGTTTGTTCTTGTGTTTATTTTACAGGATCAGTTTAACATGGATAAATCCAAATTAAACTGGGGGCTAATGTCGGGGATATACCCCGCGGCGTAAACCGGCCGGAAGTATAACCCGGCCGGACTTGGCGGTTTATTTGAGACCCCACTGACACTTGGCGATTCACCGGCAACCCGCACAGACCAGACGGTTTACAAGCAACCTGACTGAACATTATGATTCACTGGTAACCCGACGGGCGGGATAGACGGTGACAAGGCCCAAGGCTCAGAAGGCCGGCTCATGTTATGGTGGGCCGGTTCAAGAGGAAAGGCGTGAGGAATATTTGTCTTACAAGGAGTTAAGACCTGGACTTGTATCCGGTTTGTATTAGAGATAGACTAGTCCTAATCCTAATAGGACTCCACATGTAACCCGCCCCTTCAACATATATAAGGAGGGGCAGGGCTCCCCAAAGAGGGACAAGCAACGGGCAAGAAGAAACAATCTCTAGGGCTAGACACAAAGAGCCGGTTTACCGGCGACTCTCCTGTGATCATAATGAGACCTAGCCTCAAACAACATGTAGGGTTGTTACCGGATGATGTTTTCCGGGGCCCGAAGCTGTCTAAATCCTTGTCTTGTGTTGCGTCTCTCGATTCCGCTCAACCCCTCTCAAGCTACCACATAGATGCGTTGGCCTCACGACTAAGTCCTGACACTAAGGACATCTGCCGTGACAAAACCACGACAAGTTTCATTAAAGTTTTCTAGTTCATTTAGTACCGGTTCTAAGGCTCCCCACGAGCACCTTTAGTACCGGTTCGTGGCATGAACCGGTAATAGAGTTTTTTAATTGTTTCTTTCTGCACCTGTTTTTTAGTCCCACCTCGCCAAGCGAGAGGCACTCGTAGCGGTTTATAAGCCCTGAGTGCAGAGACGATATGAAGGAGAGGCGCAATGCTCACCTGCACGTTGCTTAGCTTCAAGCCTTGAGGAAGTGGTGTAGACTGCACGGAGCTATCAGGGTTTCAGACGAAAACTACACATAGCTCCGTGCACGGAGCTATAAGACCCTAAAATTCAAAAGCATTTCAAATGAACTCTGAAAAGGTTGAAAGTTGGCATGGTATCATCATTTCACGCACATAGCATGTGCAAAAAAGTTGAGAGGGTTACGGCAAAAACTGGATGCACTTCGTGTACAAAACGGACAATTTCTTTTGAAGTATCAGGGTTTCATACGGAAACTCATCTGTTACAAAAGGCATTTTATTTCTTCACATGTAACTGCAGTGATATTCTAGATCAAAGGCATCATCATAACAGTTGTGGAGAGAAAGTCTTCACTTTTTCTTCGCTTGCGTCCTTTGCTTATTGCGCCGTAACCGTGGATAATCTTCATCGTTTAACAGGGTGCTTGGGTCAGCCTTGACTTTGAAGGGAGGAATTTCATAAAACTTTTCATAATCTTCAGACATGTCTGTCTTGCCCTCCACTCCCATGATGTCTCTTTTTCCTGAAAGAACTATGTGGCGCTTTGGCTCACCGTATGATGTATTCGCTTCCTTATCTTTTCTTGTTCTCGGTTTGGTAGACATGTCCTTCACCTAGAAAACCTGCGCCACATCATTAGCTAGGACGAACGGTTCGTCAGTGTACCCAAGATTGTTCAGATCCACTATTGTCATTCCGTACTGTGGGTCTACCTGTACCCTGCCTCCTGACAGATCGACCCATTTGCACTTAAACAAAGGGACCTTAAAATCATGTCCATAGTCAAGTTCCCATATGTCCACTATGTAACCATAATATGTGTCCTTTCCCCTCTTGGTCGCTGCATCAAAGCGGACACCGCTGTTTTGGTTGCTGCTCTTTTCATCTTGGGCGATCGTGTAAAATGTATTCTCATTTATCTCGTATCCTTTGTAAGTCAATACAGTCGAAGATGGTCCCCTGGACAACGAGTACAGCTCATCACAAATAGTGTTGTCACCTCTAAGACATGTTTCCAACCAACTGCTGAAAGTCCTGATGTGTTCACATGTAATCCAGTCGTCACACTGCTCCGGGTGTTTGGAGCGCAGACTGTTCTTGTGTTCATCGACATACGGGGTCACCAAGGTAGAGTTCTGTAGAACTGTGTAGTGTGCTTGAGACCAAGAATGCCCGTCCCTGTATATTATCGAGTCCCCTCCAAGCATGCCTTTTCCAGTCAGTCTCCCCTCATACCGCAATTTAGGGAGACCCATCTTCTTAAGGCCAGGAATGAAGTCAACACAAAACCCAATGACATCCTCTGTTTGATGGCCCATGGAGATGCTTCCTTCTGGCCTAGTGCGGTTACGGACATATTTCCTTAGGACTCCCATGAACCTCTCAAAGGGGAGCATATTGTGTAGAAATACGGGGCCCAGAATGACAATCTCTTCAACTAGATGAACTAGGACGTGCGTCATGATATTGAAGAAGGATGGTGGCAACAACAGCTCAAAACTGACAAAACATTGCGCAACATCACTCCTTAGCCTTGGTATGATTTCTGGATCGATCACCTTCTGAGAGATTGCATTGAGGAATGCACATAGCTTCACAATGGCTAATTGGACGTTTTTCGGTAGAAGCCCCCTCAATGCAACCGGAAGCAGTTGCGTCATAATCACGTGGCAGTCATGAGATTTTAGGTTCTGGAACTTTTTCTCTGGCATATTTATTATTCCATTTATATTCGACGAGAAGCCAGACGGGACCTTCATACTGAGCAGGCATTCAAGGAAGATTTCCTTCTCTTCTTTGGTAAGAGCGTAGCTGGCAGGACCTTCATACTGCTTTGGAGGCATGCCGTCTTTTTCGTGCAAACGTTGCAGGTCCTCCCGTGCCTCCGGTGTATCTTTTGTCTTCCCATACACGCCCAAGAAGCCTAGCAGGTTCACGCAAAGGTTCTTCGTCACATGCATCACGTCGATTGAAGAGCGGACCTCTAGGTCTTTCCAGTAGGGTAGGTCCCAAAATATAGATTTCCTCTTCCACATGGGTGCGCGTCCCTCAGCGTCATTCGGAACAGATAGTCCACCGGGACCCTTTCCAAAGATTACGTGTAAATCATTGACCATAGCAAGTACGTGATCACCGGTACGCATGGCGGGCTTCTTCCGCTGATCTGCCTCGCCTTTGAAATGCTTGCCTTTCTTTCGACATTGTTGGTTGGTCGGAAGAAATCGGCTATGGCCCAGGTAGACATTCTTCCTGCATTTATCCAGGTATATACTTTTGGTGTCAGCTAAACAGTGCGTGCATGCGTGGTATCCCTTGTTTGTCTGTCCTGAAAGGTTACTAAGAGCGGGCCAATCATTGATGGTTACAAACAGCAACGCGTGCAGGTTAAATTCGTCCTATTTGTGCTCATCCCACACACGTACACCATTTCCATTCCACAGCTGTAAAAGTTCTTCAACTAGTGGCCTTAGGTACACATCAATGTCGTTGCCGGGTTGCTTAGGGCCATGGATGAGAACTGGCATCATAATGAACTTCCGCTTCATGCACATCCAAGGAGGAAGGTTATACATACATAGAGTCACGAGCTAGGTGCTATGATTGCTGCTCTGCTCCCCGAAAGGATTAATGCCATCTGCACTTAAACCAAACCATACGTTCCTTGGGTCACCTGCAAACTCAGACCAGTACTTTCTCTCGATTTTTCTCCACTGCGACCCGTCAGCGGGTACTCTCCACTTTCCGTCTTTCTTACGGTCCTCTCTGTGCCATCGCATCAACTTGGCATGCTCTTCGTTTCTGAACAGACGTTTCAACCGTGGTATTATAGGAGCATACCACATCACCTTTGCAGGAACCATCTTCCTGGGGGGCTCGCCATCAACATCACCAGGGTCATCTCGTCTGATCTTATACCGCAATGCACCGCATACCTGGCATGCGTTCAAATCCTCGTACGCACCGCAGTAGAGGATGCAGTCATTAGGGCATGCATGTATCTTCTGTACCTCCAATCCTAGAGGGCATGCGACCTTCTTTGCTTCGTACGTACTGTCGGGCAATTCGTTATCCTTTGGAAGCTTCTTCTTCAATATTTTCAGTAGCTTCTCAAATCCTTTGTCAGGCACAACATTCTCTGATTTCCACTGCAGCAATTCCAATACGGTACCGAGCTTTGTGTTGCCATCTTCACAATTGGGGTACAACCCTTTTTTGTGATCCTCTAACATGCGATCGAACTTCAGCTTGTCCTTTTGACTTTCGCACTGTGTCCTTGCATCAACAATGACCCGGCGGAGATCATCATCATCGGGCACATCGTCTGGTTCCTCTTGATCTTCAGCAGCTTCCCCCGTTGTAGCATCACCGTATTCAGGGGGCACATAGTTGTCATCGTCCTCTTCTTCTTTGCTGTCTTCCATCATAACCCCTATTTCTCCGTGCTTCGTCCAAATATTATAGTGTGACATGAAACCCTGATAAAGCAGGTGGGTGTGAATGGTTTTCCGGTCAGAGTAAGACTTCTTATTCCCACATATAGGGCATGGACAGGACATAAAACCATTCTGCTTTTTTGCCTCAGCCACTTCAAGAAAATTATGCACGCCCTTAACGTACTCGGAGGTGTGTCTGTCACCATACATTCATTGCCGGTTCATCTGCGTGCATTATATATAATTAAGTGTGTCAAAAACCATTACAGAACATCATGGATAGATAAGTGACCAAATTAATAAAAGTTCATCATCACAATTAAACCAAAGTACATACATAGTTCCCATTGAACAACATATAGCTCTCTAGAGCATCTAATTAAACCATACATTGAAACTATGTAAAACATTTCAATGCAACAACAAATGCGATCATAATCGGAACCAAGGTAACAATTGATCCAACGGCATAATGATACCAAGCCTCAGTATGAATGGCATATTTTCTAATCTTTCTAATCTTCAAACGCATTGCGTCCATCTTGATCTTGTGATCATCGACGACATCCGCAACATGCAACTCCAATATCATCTTCTCCTCCTCAATTTTTTTATTTTTTCCTTCAAGTAATTGTTTTCTTCTTCAACTAAATTTAGCCTCTCGACAATAGGGTCGGCTGGAATTTCCGGTTCACATACCTCCTAGATAAATAAAATCTATGTCACGTTGGTTGGCATAATTGTCATAAACAATAAATGAACCAAATAGTTATAAAAGATAATATATGCCACATCCGAATCATAGACAGGACGAGGGCCGACGGGGGCGGATACCAAAACCATCGCACTATATAGTAACAAGCAATAATAAAATTAAGAAAGATAGACAAGTATCTATCTAAAGTAAGTATTTTTTCTTTCAGAAAGAAGATAAGAACAAGAGGCTCACCACGGTGGTGCCGGCGACGAGATCGGCGCTGGCGATCGACGGCGGTGAAGACGGGGACGAGACGTGACGGACCGCTAAATCTAAACAAATCTTGGGGAAAATGGAGCTTGGAGGTCGAGCTTCGAGAGGAGAAAGCTTAACTAGTGTGGCTCGGGCATTTCATCGAACTCCTCATGTGCATACGAGGTGAGCTAGAGCACCACAAAGCACTCCCCTCGATGGCCAGAAAAAGCAGAGAAGTGTGGAGTGCTCTGCTGCAGCGATGGGGTATATATAGGCAACTCCTTGGTCCCGGTTCGTGGCTGGAACCAGGACTAATGTCCCCCCTTCTGTCCTGGTTCCAGCCACGAACCGGGACCAATGGCTGTGGGCCAGGAGCGAGGGCCATTGGTCCCGGTTCGTGCCTGGAACCGGGACAAATGGGTCCAGACGAACCGGGACCAATGCCCCACGAGGCCCGGCCGGCCCCCTGGGCGCACGAACCGGGACGTATGCCTCCCATGGGTCCCGGTTCGTGACTGAACCGGGACTAATGGGCTGGCCAGGCCCCAACCAAAGCCCTGTTTTCTACTAGTGCCTGTTGGGTACCAACACCGGCAGTGTACTGACGCCTTCAATTCCACGTTCTCCACCTTTCAGTCTGCAGGATTCATCTTCCTCTTCAGACACTCCTATCCTCACCCTCAAACAATGATTTTTAATGCATAACAATTAACAGTCTTAATTCTTTCGAATGTTATTCGGAACAGCGCACACTAACCCTCTGCAATCGTTATATGTACATCAAAGTTCACATAAATGACAGCACATAAAACAATAGCAGTCTTCTCATACCATGGCTTAATTCATACTTCATTTTTCTGACAATTTTTTTTAACATCAACAATTCTCCTGAAACAATCATTTCTAACAGTAACAACTTGCCAGTCCTAACTGTGTCCAGATATTGTTGAACACACCCCACACTAGCCTAAGTATTTCAACATTAACACCGCAACCGTTATACAAGCATGCATGCTCACAAAAGTAACAACACATGAAACAATAGCAGTCTACTCATTCCATGGTTTAAGCCTTAATTCAGTTCTCTGACAACAACCCCATGCAAAAAAAAATCTCTACGTATTTTAATCATAGTTCTTTTTTACCAGTAACACTTATTTCTAACATTTAAAACTTCCAACAGCAGTCTGCTCACTACATAAAATTTTCCCTCGCAACATGTACCAAAAAAGAAGGCTAACAAGTTTTATCGCTATATCAGTTCCCTCTGCAAACATTTTCCCATGCATTGCTTTTCTTGACTTCCTATGCAACGACTAAAACACATCTATTGCACTGCATTTCAGCACGTGCACTGGCACTAGCTGAACGAATTCACCACAGTTCCAGACTCAATAAAATCCCAAAGTATTTTAATTCGTTGATCATTTTTTCTCCAAACTTTTGCCATACAAACTATGACATGTCTACTGCACGCTGCACTGTGTTTTCAGCAGCTACAATAACTGAACTAATCTAAAGCATTTTTGTTTTCCCAGTTTTTGCTTCTCTAACTACCACCTGTCAGAAATCGACTAATTTTACGAGCATACTCACACAAGCAGCCAACAATCTCACGGAACAAAAAATTTGGTGCGCACAAAAAACGCACCTCTTAGCTCATCCTGGTGCTTGAGGGTTCATCTTCCCGGTCAACATTTTCTGAAGCCTGTGGCGAGCTCTCACGTCTGAGATTAACCACCACATCTTCCTTGCAGATTTGCCTGTCCGAGCTCATGGCGGGCCTAACCGCTTCGTCAGCGGCCATGCCTTGTTGAGCCGTTGACAGGCAGATCCGCTGGCAATATATCTCGAGTATCCTTTGTCCACCTTTTTACTACATGCTTAGCTGGGATTTCTTTAGCTCAGATGAAATCCAGAACCTAAAGCACGACAGATCAACTTCCATCCTCAAGACCAAGCCCATCCCTCACTTCCACATAGGGCAGCATCACTGTCAAATTTGATTTGAACAGGTCCATTAGGCGATTGTACACGTCCACACTAATGTCGCCCAGCCTGGCAAGTTCCATCGCGTGCATGTACATGGTGAAGTGCATGTACGAGAACGGGTTGTTCTGCATGTTGTCCCACTGGTACCATGTCAGGTGTGGAGGCAATACATCTCTGGCATCTTTCGCCACCTCTTCACTATATGTTTTGCTGATATTTCCTTTGCACGAAAGAAATCTAACACCTGCAGCAAGACAGAGTTAACACCATCACCAAACCATCCAACAGAGTCAGGCTATATACTAGTCACACCCAACAAACCTTCAAGACATGGTTGCACAGCTGGCCCATTGTTGAAATTGCCCGCTCTCGCAGTCAAACTCGTTGCCTCCATCGAGCATTGTAACCTTGTATGACACTCTACACCACTACTTCTCTTTTTTCTCTGCTTCACTATGGATTGCAACATACGTCTTGTGTTTCTCAATCTCTTGAACCCGATATGCTCCGCACTCGTACAGTATGTGTGCCCAAACTGCTCAAACATAGCCCTTGTGTATATCTTGCTGGCATGCCTCTCTATAGCTAGCTTCACCCTTATGAGCGGCCTCCCCTGCAAAAGAAACGCACTGCATCAAACAAGACGCCATACCAATTCTGAATTCAAAATTACGACCAATCGAGATTCGTACTTACAATTCTTGTTTGCTTCTCCTCGTAGTTCTCATCAGATTCTCTGTCGAACTACAGCCTCATATACTTCTGCACGAACAAATGCATTGGACACCCCCGAGGGACATAATTCTTTAACAGGTGGTTTGTGCTTTCACTCCTTTGTTTGATGGTCATCTTTGCACATAACACGCCTTTGAAATAAGGTCCCATTTATGCCTAATCTCGAACAGTTGCGTCATGTATGGGTGTGTTCTTAGCTTGTACTTTTCAAGCAACATGTACCACCCGCTCTCATATTCATACTCTGTTAGCATGTGGTTCACCACATTATGGAACTCTGCTCGGAACTCACTTTTCTTGGTGTACAAAGCACCCAAGGACTCCTTTGCCTTTTTTAGGACGTGCCACTTGCACCACCTGTGCGTGGTGTCCGAGATTCTGCTCTTGATCGCTAGCTCCATGGCCTGGTTCTGGTTTGCATAAAACGAAGCCCAAACTTTAGCTTTCTCTAATTGCTTTCTTGCCTGTTAAACATTTCAACATAAGCAGTGATGACATGACAATATGTGACGAATTTACCTGTAAGTATGGTCACCGGTGGAGCATCACCCATCATTCTCAGAAATTCGGAGAAAACCCACTCAAAACTCTTCGCTGTCCGCGAACCAGAACTCCAGTCAATATGGTACTCTGGAAATGATTGTTAATACCGACAAACAACCCAAAAGGCATGTCGTACAGGTTTATCCTACACGTGGTGTCAAATGTTATGACATCTCCAAGAAATGTGTACTGAAGCCTACTTCTGCCGCTAGCCCACATGAGGTTCTCAATCCTGCCATCATTATCAGGTTGAACTCTATGCAATGTGGGATCCTTCGCTCCAATCTCTTCAAACACATGCATCGTCTTCCTCATATAGTCGTTTGCCTGTTCCCTATTTATCTTCTCACACAGATTACGCAAAGACCTTTTCATGAATGGAACATTCCCTGCTGTAAACATGAATATGCTTGTGTGATGTCCAGTGGATCGTTTCCCCAAAATTAGGCGAAGGTGAATGGTTATGACTCTCTCTGTGCTATGCAATGTACAAACACTTTCCCTCGGCCCACAACAATCTTATCGGAGCTGGACATTCACACCGGCAGGACCTTGTGTTCTCTACACCAGCCTTCCCCTGGACCATGAATACAATTTACCGTCAATGCACGTGTAGCGACCCGACCCAAATGGATCAAGTCTCTGTGCTTAAGTGTCATCTTTGGATCGGTATGCTGACACACACAGTACTTGATGATTTATAACAGAGGTAAATCACATGTGTAAGTAACGTAAATACTATTACCTCAATCCATATAGCGGAAGTAACAACAAAGTTGTGGAGTTCCCAACAACACCAACGACAAAGTTGAGTGTAGACATCGTAACCCTAACGTATCACTTACTCGTCGTAAGATTCCTGCAACATGAGACGTTGCAGCCATGTAGGTCATCACATTGAATGTACTGGCAAATTCACACCATAGGATAATGATGAATAATAACCACATCTATATGCATATTTGGCTGATGGAGGCTCTAAGTTTAATTTTGCATAAAGCCAATTTTTCCCTACAACAAAGGAATAAATTTTATTCAACTACCCTGTTTATGCCATTATTGAGCAGGTTCCTCCAACTCAATCCCAAATTTACGGAAATATTAATAACCCAACAATTTCATTAAATAGAGTGATGAGATCAACCAATAATTCAAATACCAGATACTCAAAATTGTCCATAACCGGGGACACGGCTAATCATGATTAGTTTGTACACTCTGCAGAGGTTTGCGCACTTTTCCCCACAAGACTCGATCTCCTCCGTTGAATTTCTCGCACTAGATGATGTTTGAGAGACGGATGATCGAGACACAGTCTTTCCAAAGCATTAACTCTTTACTCTGGGTAGACAGTTACACCTACTTTCCCCTACATCTGCTAGCCTACCACCTAAAGAGGTCACACAACATACTCAACTATGCAAGAGCCCATAATGGCTTATGGCTGCTCGCGGAAGTTTCTAGCATGAATAATCTTATGATCCCTTTGAGCCTGGGTGGCATTCCATAGGATGATCACACGGTACTCCGGGATCCCCTTGGGAAAGCTCTGGGTTCTCCAGGTGCCCGGGCAAACCATTGGGTGCTCTAGGGTGCCCCAACCATTCCACCCAGATGCGTATTAAAGTAGCCACCTTAAGTTTCCCTTAATTATTATATCTTTCTCAACTTTCATAAATCTCACATACCAATCCACGTCTAGGAGCATGGCTAAGCAATAAGAGCATAACGTAAATTCCCGGGGTGAATAAAAAAGGTAATATGTTCCTACCTCATCAACTACATAGCAATACCCACATATTCCCAAACCTACTCATGCAATCTTTGAGGATGAAGCTAATGCAGGTAAAACTGGGTTGCACCACTGTAAATATGGCATGAATACGCTCCTAAAACATGTTGACATGATGCTCAAAAGATACACACACAAAATGCTATGAAGAAGACAAATCAGCAAGTTATGACAATCTTCAGCAGTTAACATCATATGGCACTCTTGCAAAAATGATTAAGGCATCAATATGAACATCAACATGCATGCAAAGAACACTATCATGTAGAGCATTCAGAGATGAACAATGCCATATATCATGCACGCAAAACGGGGCAATTGCACGGAGTTATGACAGGTCAAAGATGCACACATGAAGTTGAAAACCAGGGACTTAGACGAATTTATACCCTCCAAAAAGCGGGACGGGGAGTACCCGGGACGAGGAGATCCGAGGATGAGGACGGCGTTTGGTTCGGGTCCCGGTGGATCTCATCCACCCGGACCGGATCTGGCCAGAGTGGACTCCGGCGACGACGGGGCGCTGTGCGGCGACGGGACGAAGGGCGCAGCGGAGACCGGCGACGAGCGGCACAGTGGTGGTGCGGCAGTGGTTGTCGCAGCGAGCGGCGAGGGCGGTGCGGGGTGCCGGCGAGCGGTGGGGTGACGGCGCGGGGGGGGGGGGGCACGGCGGCGGCGGCGCGCGCGCAGGCGGCGGGGCGGAGCGGGCGAGGCGCGGCTGCGAGTGCGGGGCGCGGCTCGGGCGGGCCGGCCGTGGGCCGGGCGGGCCGCGGCGGCGGGGAGCGCGACAGGGACACGTGCCGCGATGGGAGTCGTGGAGGGCGGCGCTGGGGATGAGGTGGCGTGCCCTGATTGGCCGGGCGACGTGGAGGCGGTGGTGGACGCGTCCAGCGGCGGGTGAACACGTCCGGTGGCGCGGAGGGAAGGAGGCTAGGGTTTTGCCCGCAAATTGTGGAGGGGGAGGCTTATTTATAGGTAGAGGGAGCTAGGAGAGGCCAAATGAGGTGCGGTTTTCACCCACACGATCGTGATCCAACGACGGAGAGCGTGGAGGGGGTTTAGATGGGCTAGCGGGCTGTTGTGAAGGGGTGCTGGGCTGCAAGGAGAAAGGGGTTCGGCGGATAACGTGGTTAACCGTTGGGGCATCAAACGACCTCCAAATGGAACGGAATTTGATAGGGGGCCTACCGGTGATATACCAAGGCCACTCGACAAATCTCGGCCCATTCTGAGAACATTTTTCTCCCGCTCATGAAACGAGATCTGGAAGGTGCGGCGGGTGCATGAGGGAGTGCCGGATGTCGAAACGGACAACGGAGAAAGTGACCGAATGCAAGTTTTGAAAATATGAGGATGCAATGCACATGATGACATGGCAGAATGCAACACGCAAGAAAATGACATGGCAACAATGGCGAATAACTGGAAGACACCAGGCGCATCGGACTCAGGGCGTTACGACTCTCCTCCACTAACAAGATATCTCGTCCCGAGATCTTAGGAACGAGACGGAAGAAAAGAGGATGAGGTGAAACAAGAATGCAAGAGAAAGGATGAACAAAAGTCGCGAGGACTCGGGTAGAAAAGATGAATGACATAGGTTAGAACAAGATAGAAAAGGAATAAGAACGAAAGAATTGTGATAGCATCCCGGTTGAACATGGAATGGAATAGAACATGTTGAAAAGATGGAACGATACTTGATGAGAGAAACAACACGATGCCTCCAGAAGAATTCAAAGAGTTGAATGAAAAGAACGAAGAAGGAAATGACACCTTCTACCACAAATGAAAATGAAAGCATCCTTGGAATGAAGGATTGAGCGGAGTTGTTGAGAAAATCAACAACAAAAGAATTGATTTGCGTGGGATTATGTAAACATCTCAAAACTTGAGGTGATAACGGCCACAAACAGAAATGATTGAATAGCTGAGAAGAACGAAGAAATGCAAAACTCCACTCAAAAGAACACGGAGAATTATTTGCACCTCGAGAAGCAAGAAGAAGAATACTTGAGCTCCAATAAGTATCTTGATGAACACAAGAAGAATGAATTAAATCGTTACGAACCACCGTGAAGCACTCCGGTAACAAAAGGATGATGAGATAGAATTCAAGGATCAAAATAATAAGATTAAAGCCTTGCAATGATTTAGATGGAGCTTCGCGACGAGACAAGCTAGAAAAACTTGGAACTCCGGAGAATAAAAGATGAACAACTTAGAACCAAGAGATTATTCATCATGAACAATCTCCGAAGGAAGGAATTACTTGACAACAATTGACGATGACATGTACCTAGGGTAGGGTAATGGGCCTGACCTAGACACCCTTCCCAAGGACACTGCCCTAAAGTCAAAGACATTCAAAGCACAACAACATCTACTGACTGAAATCACCTCAGAGTGCAACCCACTCGACCAACATCATTTCACTCGGATAACCCAATTCCATTCGACCAGGATATACTCACTCGACCACATCAGAAGTCACTCGGAGTACAGAAGATCTAAAGTCACTCAGGATGGCAACGGTCAGGCATTCACTCCGTAGTCTTAATGATCATTTATATGCCTTTATTACTGGCATTACCAGTAACGTCTCACCTTTATGTACATTGAAGTCCTTGTAACATGGGCTGGCTGGGGTCCTGGCGCACTCTATATAAGCCATCCCCCTCCACTAGCACAAGGGTTCGGACCCCCTGTAACTTCACGCATAATCCAATCGACCAAGCCTCCGGGCACCGAGACGTTGGGCTGTTACTTCCTCCAAGAAGGGCCTGGACTCGTAAATCTTGCATGCACAATCTCACCGTAGCTAGGATCTTGCCTCCTCTTACGTACTCCCATATACTACTGTCAGACTTAGAACCACGGCAGTTGGCGCCCACCGTGGGGTAGGTGTCTTAGCGAATTTCCGGTGAGGTTGCGGTTTTTTCGATTCCCATCATCATGGTTTCTAGGGGCTGCTTGGCTGAGGGCCGCGAGATCCGTCTCAGTGCGCTCATCTTCATCGCCGACGACTCCGCCTGGCTCCAGGAGGCCCCCCACAACGTCGAGACGCTCCCCGTCCGCGGGGCGACACACTTTCGCGCATGTGTTCACGGTGTCCTCCTGCGGCAGCCGTCGACCCAGTATCGGTCGGCTCCCACAGCATCTTCGCTCCCTGCTACCCGCCGTCGCAAGCGATCCGGTCGGTCGCGGCTTCAGCGGTGGTGAAGCATGCGGTGGCCCATCAGTCGGCCACCCCTCAAGTCGCGGCAATCGAGTCCGACGAATCTCTCTACGGCATGTTCGATCTGTCGACTGGCTCCGTCGAGACCCTGTCCGAGTGCGACAGCAGCGACCCTGCGGCAGAGGTCCTGATGGTCGACACACCACACGGCCCGCCGGGTATGCGTCACGAGGAATATCATCCCGAGCCCTCACTTCGCGGCAGAGGGAGGAGCTGCACCGCCGCAACATGGAGGCCCTCCACACTCCCATCATCGAGGAGACCGCCGAGGCTCGGGCCTTGGAGGCTGCGTGCCTGGCCACTTTGGATGAGCGCGCGTGGCTGGAGAACCTTCAGCGTTCACTCGACGAGCGCGCTCGATGATAGATCCCTGAATCCATTCGACGGTGACAGTTGTTCCCACCTGAGCATCAGGTATACCGCACTCCAATTCAGAGTCTTACAGCTGCAACCCGTATAGCAGAGTGAATCCAGCCGTCCCAATCAGAGGCTGGAAGAGGTTTGATGCAGATCCGGGCACTGCTCCGAGCGGCAGGAGAGCAAAACACACTCGTTTCTCAGTCTCGCAACAGGATCCACAACAGATCTGTGGTTGCTGACACAGTCTAGTCGGCTCACAGCTTAAGATCGCCTCCACGGCGTGAGGGACGTGGGCATCGCCAAGAGCATTATTTGGGTCGGAACCACGAGCAGCATGATCATCGACTCGGCCGTGATGACCGCCGTCGAGTGCATACGCCCCCTCCGAGGGGCGGATCATATGTGCCCCGACAATATGATGACAGGCGCTCGTACAGCGATGAGCGGAGGGTCCCAGTCGACCCAAGAGAGCCAGGATTTGATGCGAGGTCAATCCTCGTTCAAGGTCTGGTCGACAGGAACAGAGCACACAGAGAAGGTCTCGACAGAGATCGTTCGACTGGCAGCAGAGTTCATTTCTCCGTACCTGAGTGTTTCAGCAGAGCCATCAGAGCCGCTGAGATTCCTCCCAACTTCAGGTTGGCGACGGGAGTGAGCAAGTTCACCGGTGAGTCGAAGCCTGACACTTGGCTGGAAGATTACCGAGTGGCTGTGCAGATTGGTGGCGGCAATGACGACGTAGCCATGAAGCATCTTCCCTTGATGTTGGAGGGCTCGGTCAGAGCTTGGTTGAATCAATTGGCTCCTGGCAGTATATTCATTTGGGAAGAGTTGGCCCGAGTGTTTGTCAGGACATTTGAGGGCACTTGCAAACGGCCCGCAGGGCTGACTGAGTTGCAGCATTGTGTACAGAAACCGAATGAATCTCTGAGGGATTACATCCAGAGGTGGACCACTTTGCATCACATAGTGGAAAATGTATCCTAGCATCAAGCTATTTGTGCCTTCAAGGAAGGCGTTCGGTACAAAGAGCTTAACCTGAAATTCGGCCGGACAGGAGATAAGACTCTGGCCCGAATGATGGAAATAGCCACTCAGTACACTAACGGTGAGGAAGAAGACCGACTCCATAGTGGCAAGAGCAAACTAGTTGCCCAGGACACTGGAGGAGGTCGGAAGCAGAAACGCAAGGCTGAACCCGCAGGCCCAGGTGAAGCTTGATACGTCTCCAACGTATCTACTTTTCAAACACTTTTGCCCTTATTTTGGACTCTAACTTGCATGATTTGAATGGAACTAACCTGAACTGACGCTGTTTTCAACAGAATTGCCATGGTGTTATTTTTGTGCAGAAATAAAGGTTCTCGAAATGACCTGAAACTTCATGGAGAATATTTTTGGAATTAATAAAAAATACCGGCGAAAGAATCAACACCAGGGGGCCCACACCCTGTCCACGAGGGTGGGGGCGTGCCCCCTGCCTCGTCGGCCCACTGAGGCTCCACCGACCTCAATTCCAACTCTATATATTCACGTTCCGGGAGAAAAAATTAGAGAGAAGGATTCATCGCGTTTTACGATACGGAGCCGCCGCCAAGCCCTAATCTCTCTCGGGAGGGCTGATCTGGAGTCCCTTCGGGGCTCCGGAGAGGGGAATCCATCGCCGTCGCCATCATCAACCATCCTCCATCACCAATTTCATGATGCTCACCGCCGTGCATGAGTAATTCCATCGTAGGCTTGCTGGACGGTGATGGGTTGGATGAGATTTATCATGTAATCGAGTTAGTTTTGTTAGGGTTTTATCCCTAGTATCCATTATGTTCTGAGATTGATGTTGGTATGACTTTGCTATGCTTAATGCTTGTCACTAGGGCCCGAGTGCCATGAATTCAGATCTGAACCTATTATGTTTTCATGAATATATGTGAGTTCTTGATCCTATCTTGCAAGTCAATAGTCACCTACGATGTGTTATAATCCGGTAACCCCGAAGTGACAATAATCGGGACCACTCCCGGTGATGACCGTAGTTTGAGGAGTTCATGTATTCACTAAGTGTTAATACTTTGGTGTGGTACTCTATTAAAAGGAGACCTTAACATCCCTTAGTTTCCAATAGGACCCCGCTGCCACGGGAGGGTAGGACAAAAGATGTCATGCAAGTTCTTTTCCATAAGCACGTATGACTATATTTGGAATACATGCCTACATTACATTGATGAACTGGAGCTAGTTCTGTCTCACCCTAGGTTATAACTGTTGCATGAGGAATCACATCTGACATAATTATCCATCACTAATCCAATGCCTACGAGCTTTTCACATATTGTTCTTTGCTTGGTTACCTTACCGTTGCCACTGTTACAATTACTACAAAACTGCTACTGTTACTTTTGCCACCGTTACCGTTACTTCCATACTACTTTGCTACTAAATACTTTGTTGTAGATATTATGTTTTCCAGGTGTGGTTGAATTGACAACTCAACTGCTAATACTTGAGAATATTCTTTGGCTCCCCTTGTGTCGAATCAATAAATTTGGGTTGAATACTCTACCCTCGAAAACTATTGCGATCCCCTATACTTGTGGGTTATCAAAGCTGCAGTTATGACCCAAGGAAAGTTCAAGGGGAAGCCTAAGGGGCCATGGATCCCCAAGAAAGTAAAAGTTCAAGCAGGAAATGATGTGTTGGATTTGCCATGTCACATTCACACCAAGAAAGATGAAGAGGGTAATCTGATTTATCCCAAGCATACCACTCGACAATGTTGACTCCTTATCCAGCAGTTCCGAGAGAAACAACCCAGTGAGAAAGAGAAAGAGTCTGATAAGGACGAGGACATGGAAGTGGACGACGGTTACCCTCAGGTCAATGCCATTCTGATGATTTTTTCTGACGTTGAGAGCAAAAGTCGACTGAAAGTTATCAACAGAGAAGTGAACTTGGTTGCTTCGGCAATGCCAACATATTTGAAGTGGTCAAAGGCCCCCATCACAGTCGACCAGTCTGACCATCCGGCGCACGTTGCTACCCCATGGCGGCAAGCGTTGGTGGTCGACCCAGTCGTAGGGGGTGCCTGACTGACCAAGGTTTTGATGGATGGTGGCAGCAACCTGAATATTTTGTATGCTGAGACTCTACGGGAGATGGGCATTCCGATGGCCAAGCTCAGCGAAAGCAATATGCGGTTCCATGGGGTCATCCCTGGGAAGAAAGCCGATTTACTTGGCCAGATCACTCTTGACGTGGTTTTCGGTGATTCGACGAATTACCATTAGGAAAAGTTGACATTTGAAGTTGTGGATTTTCACAGTGCCTATCATGCTATTTTGGGTAGGCCCGCATATGCCCGTTTCATGGCTCGACCATGTTACGTGTACCTTAAGCTGAAGATGCCTGGCCCCAAGGGCGTGATCATAGTCACTGGTAATCGGCAGAGAGTAGAAGAGTGCCTCTAGAAGGGCTAAAAAATTGCCGATGAACAGATGGCAGTGGTGGAAATGCAAGAGTATTAGAAAAAAAGCAGATCTGAGTGATTTGTTGCGTTCTAAGAAGCCTACTTCCGGGTCTGCATTTCATTTGTCTGGTGAAACAAAGCCAGTTCACATTCACCCGACCGACCCCAATGCTGCTCCGACTCATATTTCAACAATGCTCGACAGCAAATAGGAAGAAGTGCTCACCCAGTTCCTCCGTGAGAACTGGGACATCTTTGCATGGAAACCTTCTGACATGCCAGGTGTACCCAGGGGACTGGCTGAGCACCGTTTGCGAGTCGACCGAAAAACAAAACCTGTCAAAGAGCATCTCCGACGGTCCGCCGTGGAGAAAAGGAAGGCAATTGGCGAGGAGGTGGCTCGGCTTCTGCCAGCTGAGTTCATCCGAGAGATTTACCACTCCGAGTGGCTCACCAACGTTGTCATGGTTCCCAAGAAAGATGATTCACTCCGTATGTGTATCAACTTCAAGCATATCAATCGGGCCTTCCCGAAAGATCACTTCCCTCTCCCCCGCATCGACCAGATTGTCGACTCAGCTACGGGATGTGAATGATTGTCCTTTCTGGATGCATATTCTGGGTACCATCAGAGCCGACTGTATGGACCCGACAAAATAAAAACAGCTTTCATCACCCCATTCGGGTGCTTTTTCTATGTTACCATGCCCTTTGGTCTCAAGAATGCTGGTGCCACATTCATGCGCATGATTCAGAAGTGCCTGCTCACTCAAATCAGTCGGAATGTGGAAGCATACATGTTGGGGATATTACCAATGGGCGTAAACCGGCTAGGAGAGTCCGGGTTAACCTCATAAGTAGTTCATATGTATCTGAAGCCCATGAAGACAGACGGTGACGCTTCATGAAGGGCCAGGGCCCAAAGCCGGTTTAAGGCCCGTAGACACAAACCGGCATTGATATGTAAACTTGTGTTGTAAGATAGAAGTAGTAGAGACCGAGCCGGACACGATTACGAGCTGGCCTCGGAGTTTGTAAACCGACGGGCGTCAACCCATGTATATAAGGGGACGACCCGACGGTGGTTCAAGGACAACAGACAACAACTCGAGACTCGGGCAAAGCGTATTCGCTCCCTGGTCATCGAAACCCCATCAATTCCATCACAACTAGACGTAGGCTTTACCTTCATCGTAAGTGGCCGAACTAGTATAAAACTCTCTTGCGCCCCTTGTCTGCTTTAACCCCTTTAAGCTAACCCGTAGCGATGGCTCCACGACTAAGTCCTTTCTCTAGGACATCTGCCGTGACAAAACCACGACAGTTGGCGCCCACCGTGGGGCTATCGCACGATGGTTTCAAGTTCTTGGAGGGCAACTTCGAAGGACTCAGGGGTTACGCTGTGGGCCGGATGAACAAGAGTCGTCGCGACAAGCTCTACATCGACGATGCAGGCTGGGGCCCCGAGGCCGGCTCAGTCGAGTA
Organism: Aegilops tauschii subsp. strangulata; assembly: GCF_002575655.3. NCBI lineage: Eukaryota > Viridiplantae > Streptophyta > Magnoliopsida > Poales > Poaceae > Aegilops > Aegilops tauschii. The sequence goes on from NC_053041.3 coordinate 596,543,388, forward strand.
CGGGTACCGGGTCCCCTTTGGTGGCATACACGTTTTCATCGGCAAGATCGGCGAACCGGGCCCTGAGCCGGACATCTGCACCGACCTCGTCAAAACGGCTCAGCGTGCGAGATCTGCCCGGGTCAAGCCTGTCATGAAGCGTTCCTTCGTGGGAGTTATCCATGGAGGGGAATATGAGGATAGATCGGAATCTGGTGGTGAGACCGTCGTTTATTCCGGCGACGAGTCATCGACTGGAGAGACCGAGTCGTTATATCAGTTACAAGATGGCCGGATTGGGGGCTGTTCCGATGGCGACAGTATTCCGGACCCCTTTGATTTGCCAAACCGGGTGGCGATCTTCATGGCCGGCACGCAACCATCGCTCCATTCTTCGACCGCAGCGGCGATGATTTCCGGATCAGCAGCGGCGGCAGCGGCCGGGGCAGGAGGCCCTGTGCGACCGCCAGCTCAGGTTCTATCTGATCTATTTGACGCGCTGGCAACGGTGATGGCGGAGGTTAACCTAGTGGATCAGGATGCACACAATGCGGAAATCGCGAAAGTAAAAGATCAGATCACCCAGGCCAAAATCGACTTAGCAGCTGAGGATACCAGGATAGCCGCGGAGCGGGCCGCTTTGGATGCACAAGCTTACCGGATTATGCTGGATCAGAGAAGAGGAGGCATCGATCTCGCTTGCCACCGGTTTATGACGCTAGAAATCTCTTTAACACCCCAGGAGCAGGGACCAGTAATCCGCCGGTGGTAAACCGGGCGGAGGCACCGGGGGCAGGGGCACCGGTTCAGCCACGTTTGGCGGATCCGCCTCGTCAGAACAACATTGTGGCACCACATGTCCCCATGCCACCGGGTCACTATTCTAACCCGATGGACAACATTGTCGCTCCCGCTTCACGGCTGGCGGCCAACCCGATCGAAGGCGATTCTCCAGCAGCGGTCAAGACGCGTCGGGTTAAGGAGCTTCTTCAGACAGCCTTTGTTCAATAGGAGGCTTATTCATATAGTCGCGATCAGATTCATTCCACTCCCCATCCAAGCCAGAGTTACAACAGGCGTATGGATGAACCGACAGTATCAAGCAATGCGCGGAACCGTGATCCGCCCCGTGGCCATAACCCGACGGGTGGTGCTGGTGATGCTCAGGAGGTGGTGGACCGGGCTCGGGCACGCAGAGAAGCCGAGTTAGCGGCGCAGCACGAGGCCCGTCAGCTTACTCCGGTTCGTCCAACCACATCGGTGGAACCAGGAGTTACCTCTAGTTCCTTGGGAGTGCCATGTCTTGTCCCAGCGTTGCGCAATGTGCGCCTGTCCAAGGATTTCAAGGGCCCGCGCAAGGTGCCGAATTACACCGCCGATTTATCCCCTGAAACATGGGTCGAAAGCTATGAGATGGCCATGGAGATGCTGGATGTGGATGATACGGCATGTGCGAAGTACTTCACCATGATGCTAGAAGGAACGACCCGCACTTGGCTAAAGAGCTTACCGGCTAATTCTATCAGGTCATGGGCCGAGTTGAGAGCCTAGTTTATTCAGAATTTCAAGGATACATGCAAGCAGCCCATGTCAATTGTGGACTTAGCTGCCTGTGTCTAGGAGGAAGGAGAGTAAACAACCCATTGGGTGCGCCGGGTTTCGGAGATTTTGCACTCATCGGACCGCATCAACGCTGACACCACAGTTTTAACATTGGAAGGCAATTGCCGGTTTGAACCCCTGAAGTTGAAGTTGGGACGGCTCAAACGTCATTGTAATGACATGGGAACCCTCATGGCTGCACTGGTGAAGTATGCCGACTCTGATAGTACCAAGGATCCCGAGTCTGATGATGATAAGACAGGGAAGGGAAAGAAGAGCGGCAACGCCAAGGGCAGCACCCCAACCCGGCGGGTCATGGAAACGGCGGAAAGCGTAAAGCGGACCACGGTTTAGACTTTGTGGCCAACACTGATACACACGACAAGGGCTAGCGGCGTAAGGGTAAACCGCCCCGGCACAGTGGAATGCCAAATCCTAATCCGGACCGTTTGTCATATCTGTTGAACCAGCCCTGTCCAAAGCATGGGACGAAGGAGGAACCGTCCACACACCTCTGGAAAGATTGTTACATCATGCAAGAGTTCAAAAATTCTGATTCTTTCCGGTGTGATCATGGATCAGGAGGTGGTTCGGGCTCTGGCTCTCATGGGCCGGGTTATGGCGGAGGAAATTCCGGTTCAGGATTCCATGGCAATCAGGGTAATCAAAGTGGCTATAATCATTAGGGCAATTAGCAGCAGCAGCAGTCGGGTTACCAGAGCAACCCAAAGCAGTTGAATAGCGGACAGTATCATGTCTTCACCACTAGCTTGGACAAGCGCGATCAGAAGCTTCATAAAAGGGTGGTGAATGCCGTTGAACCGGCCGTGCCCCGTTATTTGCGCTGGTCCGAGCAGCCGATTGTGTGGAGTAGAGAAGATCATCCACCCCGGGTTGACAATCCGGGTCATTTGGCTCTGGTGGTGGCACCTCAGGTGGGAGGTTATAAGTTCAGTAAGGTACTCATGGATGAAGGGAGTAGCATCAATATCCTTTATTATGAAAATTTCCGTCGCATGGGGTTAACAGATAAAAATCTTAAACCGTCCAATAGGGTGTTCCATGGTGTGGTGCCTGGTAAGTCGGCATATCCTGTTGGTAAGATAGCTCTGGAGGTGGCTTTTGGAGATAAGCATGACTCAAGATCAGAAACCTTGACCTTTGAAGTGGTGAAAATCAGCAGCCCGTATCATGCCCTATTTGGACGGCCAGCTTATGCTAAGTTTATGGCACGACCTTGTTGTGTCTATCTGCAGGTCAAGATGCCGGGTCACAAGGGAACTATAACCATGCATGGGAGCCGCAAGATTGCTCTGGATTGTGAAGAAGGTGATGCGGCTTATGTTGAGTCGGTTTGTGCAACAGAAGAGTTGAAGTTTTACAAGGACAATGTTGATCCGACAGATATGACTTTTTTGAAGAAACCAATATAGAGCATGATCCGGCCCTGAAGTTTAAATCGGCTGATGAGACTAAGCTTATTGACTTCGTACCTGGCGATTCATCCAAGCAGTTCAGCATCAGCGCTAACTTAGATCCGAAATAGGAAGGCACGCTCATCGAGTTCATCCGTGAGAATCGGGACATCTTTGCATGGAAGCCTTCTGACATGCCAGGTGTACGAAGAGAACTCGCTGAGCACACTCTCAATGTTGATCCTAAGTATAAACCGGTCAAGCAGTTTCTCCGCCGGTTCAATGAAGAAAGACGCAAAGCTATTGGAGAAGAAGTAGCCAGGCTCTTGGCGGCTGTATTTATCGTTGAAGTATTCCATCCTGAATGGTTGGCTAATCCGGTGCTGGTCCTCAAGAAGAATGGCACTTGGCGTATGTGTGTGGACTACACAGATCTCAACAAAGCTTGTCCAGCAGATCCTTTTTCCCTTCCCCGTATTGATCAAATTATTGATGCTACGTCGGGTTGCGAGCGTTTAAGCTTTTTGGATGCATACTCTGGTTATCATCAGATCAAAATGGCAGTTAAGGACCAGGAGAAGACAGCCTTCATAACTCCCTTTGGAGCCTTCTACTATGTGTCCATGCCCTTTGGGCTCAAGAGTGCCCAGGCGACTTATCAAAGGTGTGTGCAGAATTGTCTGCATAAACAGATCAGCCGCAATGTTCACGCCTATGTGGATGATATTGTGGTAAAATCAAGGAAGAAGGAAACATTGATTGATGACTTGAAGGAAACCTTTGATAACTTGCGGGTTTATAAAATGATGCTTAATCCGGCCAAGTGTGTCTTTGGTGTACCTGCAGGCAAACTCTTGGGCTTTTTGGTGTCTAACAGGGGCATTGAAGCTAATCCAGAAAAGATCAAAGCCATCACCTCCTTGACTAAACCGAAGTGTATCAATGATGTTCAACGCCTGGCAGGCCGGATTGCCGCGTTGAGCCGGTTTGTCAGTCGCCTTGGCGAGAAGGCCATCCCTTTGTATCAGATGCTGAAGAAAACGGATAAATTCGTCTGGAGTGACGCCGCTAATGAAGCATTTAGGGACTTAAAGCGACAGCTGGCTAATCCGCCGATTCTCGCTGCTCTGGTTGACAAAGAACCATTGTTGCTATATGTGGCAGCTAACGCTCGGGCTGTTAGTGTGGCTATTGTGGTGGAGCGCAATGAGGCAGGAAAGGAATATCCGGTTCAGCGGCCGGTTTACTATATCGGTGAGGTACTCATTGAGTCCAAGCAGAGGTACCCGCATTGGCAAAAATTGGTGTATGGGGTTTTTATGGCAAGCCGGAAGCTTAAGCAGTATTTCCAAGGTCATCCCATCACGGTGGTCAGCTCTGCTCCTTTGGGAGATATAATCCAGAACAGGGAAGCAACCGGCGGGATTGCTAAGTGGGCTATCGAGCTCGGGCCTCACGGGTTGAAATACATGCCCCGAACGGCGATCAAATCTCAAGCACTTGTGGATTTCATCAATGATTGGACAGAGTTACAAGCGCCAGAAGAGAAGCCGGATCATACTTATTGGACTATTCATTTTGATGGGTCCAGGCAATTGGAGGGCTCGGGGGCTGGAGTCCTATTAACTTCCCCATGATGTGATAAGTTTTGTTATGTTCTCCGTTTAATGTTCCCTTGCACTAACAATGCAGCTGAATATGAGGTTTTACTCCATGGTCTTCGGATGGCTAAGGAGATGAATCTCAGCCGAGTTAAGTGCTTCGGTGACTCGGATCTGGTGGCTCAACAAGTGTCTGGCACTTGGGATTCCAAGGACCCACTAATGGCAGCATATCGTCGTGAGGTGGACATTGTTGCAGGTCAATTTAAAGGTTATCAGGTGGATCATGTGGACCAACGGAAGAATGAAGCGGCAGACGCTTTAAGCCGCCTAGGTTCCCAACGTAAACAGGATCCACCTAATATCTTCATGGATGTTTTGCATAATCCGTCCGTCAAGCTCCCTAGTGAAGAGGATTTGGCTGTTCCTGATCCGGATGCTCAGTTGGTGGCGGCTCTTCATGTTATCCCGGATTGGACGGTTCCATATCTGGCGTATATAAACCGGGGCGAGTTACCAGAGGATGAAACTTTGGCCAGGCAGATAACCCGGCGGTCCAAGTCCATGACTATTATCAATGGAGAGTTACATCATTGCAGTGTGACAGGGGCGTTTCAACACTGTGTGTCTCCTGAGGAAGGCCGTGAAATTTTGCGTGAGATCCACGAAGGAGATTGTGGTCACCATGCCGGTTCAAAATCTTTGGTGGCCAAGGCGTTCCGTCACGGTTTCTATTGGTTGACAGCTCATGCTGATGCCGAGGACTTGGTCAAAAGATGTGATGGTTGTCAGAAATTCTCCAGGCGCGCTCATGTACCAGCTCAAGAATTGAGGATGATTCCAATCACCTGGCCGTTTGCAACTTGGGGGCTGGATATGGTTGGGCCTTTCAAGAGGTCCAAGGACAAGAAGACCCACCTTTTGGTGGCGGTTGATAAGTTCACAAAATGCGTAGAGGCAGAGCCAGTTAGTAAGTGTGACGCGGCCACGGCGGTTCAATTCATCAAAAAGGTGATCTTCCGGTTTGGCTTTCCACCCAGCATTATAACAGACAATGGTACCAATCTGTCAAAGGGTGCCATGAAGGAGTTCTGCCAACGTGAGCACATCCGGCTTGACGTATCATTAGTGGCTCACCCCCAGTCCAATGGTCAAGCGGAGAGGGCCAATGAAAAGATCTTGAGAGGCATCAAACCCCGACTTATGGTTCCTTTGCAACGGACGCCGGGTTGTTGTTTGAGGAGCTACCTTCAGTGTTATGGAGCATCAATACCACACCCAACAGATCGACAGGATACACACCGTTCTTCATGGTTTATGGAGCGAAAGCGGTTCTTCCTAGTGACATCCGTCATGAGTCACCTCGTGTAGCGGCATACGTTGAAGCTGACAACGAGAAGGCACGACAGGAAGCTCTTGACCTGTTAGATGAGGAGCATGACATGGCGGCAGCCCGTTCGGCGATTTATCAGCAAGATCTGCGTCGTTATCATAGCCGCCGGGTTAGAACCAGAACCTTTCAAGAAGGAGATTTGGTGCTTCGACTCATCGAGGATCAGACAGATATGCACATGCTATCCCCCCCTTGGGAAGGACCTTTTGTGGTCAGCAAGAATCAGCACAACGGGTCATACTACCTAATCGATGTTCGAGAGCACAAAGACTCACGTAAATCGGAGGAGGAGACCAACCGGCCGTGGAATATTGCTCATCTTCGGCCCTACTATACTTGAGCTACAGGCTCTGCTTATGTACATATTATGACATTGTATATATTATGATCAATATAATAAACCGGAACCTCAGCTAAAGCGGGGTATCTGTTGTTTTCTTACATCATGTGTGGTTACATGGAGCTTACAAAGCGGCGTCCGGTTTACCCCTTGATTCGGCTTCTCAAAGCTTGATATTAGATCACTTGGGAGCTTGGTCGTATCCGAACCATAGCTACACCTCTTGATCGGCGCAATGCCACAGCATCACTTGGGGGCTTGGTCGTTTCCGAACCATAGCCACTACAAAAAATACACTTCCATGATGATACGTGTTTGTCAATGTAGGTCGCGTTTTTTGTCATGCATGTACATCCATGACAAATTTATGACAGAATCAAGATAGTCATACTTGTGCTGTCGTAGAAGTGTTCCATGACATTACCAAAATTATCATCACGAAAGTGTCCACTTCCATGACAATAAATCGCGCGTCACAGAAGTGCTTTCGTCAAGGGTGACCGACACGTGGCATCCATCGTAACGGAACGCCGTTAAGCTATCGGGTCAGGTTTTGGATCCGATAACCCGTTAACAGCCCCGACCAATGGGGTATTTTCCATGTGTAAAATCATCATTGGCTGGAGGAAACACGTGTCGGCTCATCGTCTGGATAGATGTCATCCACTCATTGGACAGAAGGCGCCTATGATACGTCGACACGTGGCACGACCCAACAGAGGTCCATTCCTGTGAAAAGGTGTAACATCCCAAATTTTCAATTTGGAATGTTATACATTAGATCATCATTGCATACCATATTTTATTGCATTTTGGCAAATCCTCGAAAATCCTAAGCAACTCAAGGACCCTCGGAGAGAGTTGAGGATTTTTCGCGGTTTTCATATTTGACTTTTATCAAATAATGAAACGAGGATTTTTGGTTTAATTTATTTTTCTCTCCGAAAAATATTTCATATTAAAATATGAGAGGAGAAAATATGACTTCTCCAAAATAATTGAAATATTGGAGGAAAAATATTAAAATCAAATATTTGATTTCATTCGGATTTTATTTGCACTAAAAAAAAGTTGCACGTTTTCAAAACTGCATTTTTGGGCCAAGAAAATGTTCATCTCGTTCTAATTATTTTAATTAGACGGTGAAAATTTGTTTTGGCAATTTTGGATTTTTATTTATTTTATTTATGTTTTTTTAGGTTCGGCGGAATTTATTTATGTATAAAAAAACGCGCGACCGCCGACTGGGCCGAAGCCCAGCCGACGGCCCAGCTCCCGCCCGAGTCGTCCCCGACCTGGAGACCCGCCGCCGCCCGAGTCCTACTCGAGGACGACACCGCCGCCGCCTTCGCCCCCTTCCCCATGGCACCCCCCTCTTTAAGTACCCCAGCCCCGCCGCCCTCTCCTCACCTCGTCCCGACCCCGCCCCGCACCCGACGCCGCCCGGAGGAGCCGCGCCGGAGCCGCCCATCGCCGCCGCATCGGGAAGCCCCGAACGCCGCCGCCCGCCGCCCCTCGACGTCGCCTGTCGCCTCCCCGAGCCCCACCGCCCCTCGCCGCACCGGAAGACCCCGCCGGAATACCTCGCCGGAGGTATAGCCGAGCCGCCGCCACCGTGCCGGTTTTTTTTAAAACCGTTCGGTTTATTTTTTTCCGAAACCCTAGATTTTTTTAAATAGATCGGTTTATTTTTCTTTTGGTTTAGTTAGTTAGCAAACGTCCACCGATCCGTTCGTTTTAACGAACGTGTTCGTCGGTTTGTCGCAGCTAATGAACGTCCATTCGTTTAACTGTTCGTCAGTTTTCTTTTTCGTCGGATTTTCCGCGATTTCCCAGATCGCGATTTCTGTTCTATTTTTCGTTTTAGTTTATCTTTTAGCTCGTTTATCCGAATCAGGCGATTCAAGCGCCTAGAGTTTCGTCTCGAAATTCTCTTTCCGTTTAACCTATTCAACCAAGTTTTTGCTACTGTAAAATTTGACTTAGATCCAGATTAGTAAACGAAGCTTGTTTCTTTCGCCATTTGAATTTCGTTGCTTCGTTTGATTGGATTCTTTTTGCAAACCGGAGTTCCTAAGTTGAACTTTCTGGTTAGCTCTTTATTTGAGTTTTACCTGTGCATTAGATGAGTGCTTATTGTTTGCTTGTTTGTTTGCGATAGAGTACCCGGAGTGCGCCGCTTGCTACTTCAAATCTCTAGGTTTCACGGATCAACAGCAAGGCAAGTAACACTTTGATCATACCTCTTTTACTACCCAGTTTTATTGCATTAGACCAATCCTCAAACATTGCATGATTAGGATCTAATTAAATTATGGGTATTGGGAAGTAGTTGAGGTAGTACCTATTACCTGTTTATTATCAAACCCTTGGGAGTTACTTCTACGTTTGCTCATATTGCTATGCTATGCTAGTAGACGTGGATTGGGTTTGAGTGTTACCATGACAGATGTGAGATTGTTAATTAATGGTTAACCTTAAGGTGGCAACTAAAACTCACATCTGGGTGGATTGAGGTACCTGGGTATTCCAGGATTGCCTGTTTTTCTTTTGGACCGCCACCCAGGTTCAAAGGGATCATGAGATTATTCATGCTAGAAACTTCCGTGTGCAGCCACAAGCTATTATGGGCTCTAGCATAGTTGAGTAGGTTACATGATCTCTTGAAGAGGTGGGCTAGCAGATGTAGGGGAAAGTAGGTGTAACTGTCCACCCGGAGTAAAGAGTTATTGTTTCTGAAAGACTGTGTCTCGGTCATCCGTTTCTCAAACATCATGTAGTGCGAGAATCAAGCGGAGGCGATCGAGTCTTGTGGGGAAAAGTGCACAAACCTCTACAGAGTGTACAAACTAATCATGATTAGCCGTGTCCCCGGTTATGGACATCTTGAGTATCTAGTACTTGGATTATCATGTGAATCTCATCATGTTACTTTAATTAATTTTGTTGGGTTTGATGATGATACTTAATTGGGATTGAGAATGCTGTCAACCATTCTCAATGTTTAACAACCACCATGATAGTTAAATAAAATTTATTCCTTTGCTGTAGGGAAAAATTGGCTTTTCGCAAAACTGTAACCATAGAGCCTTCTACCAGCCATATATGCATGTAGTATAGCATTATTATGTTCATTACTCTCGATGTGTTACATTGCCAGCATATTCCATGTGCTGACCAGTTTTCGGGCTGCAACGTTTCATGTTGCAGACTTTTCAGACGACGAGTAAGGTGCCTTAGGTCGTGGTCTTATACTCAGTGATGCCGTTGGAGTTGATGGACTCACTTATCTTCAAAGTCTTCCGCTGTTATCGTATTTGGATGGCCTTAAGCCATATTTGTCATTTTTATTTCTTTCTTGAGATACTCATTGTAATAAGTGTGTGATTGCTACTCTGTTATAAATCCTCCATTTGTACTGTGCGTGTCAGCATTACTGATCCAGGGATGACACTGGTGCACAGCAACACAGACTGTTTGAGGTCTGGTCGCTACAAAGGTGGTATCAGAGCACACGCTGACTGTAGGACACGACCACTAAGCTTAAACCCTAGAACACTACTTTCTTCTCATTTCTGACTCCTCTCCACTTTCTACTCTTTTAGGAATGGCGGATGCAAGGAACAAGTTCATGCAACCGGATGAAGATACACCTTTTGGACGACACTTGAAGGAAGTCACTAAGTACCTGAACATCGGAATACCAAGCTTCACCGGGACTTACAAAGCCACACTACCAGAAGAGGAGCGCTGGAAGATTCAAGTTCAAGTTCCAGGAAGGACGTTTACGCGAGTCACTGAGCCTATAGAGTTTTCCTTTGATGCACCAACCTGGAGTTTAGGGAAGAGCATGGCAGCCCACATCTCTATGGGACGCATTGGAGAAGTCTACCACAGGGAGCTTAAGGATACTATTTATCAGATTTGTGGACGCCGAGATGAGCAATGGGAGATGATCAGCACCAAGAAGGATGGATCAATTGCAGCTTTCATCCAGGAGCAAAACCAACACATTCGTCGCCAGGAGAACCAGATGTGCGCAGACATGATAGATCTGAAGAAGGCATTGACCAAGATCACGGAGTTGGAGGAAGAACTCAAGTCTACGCGTGATGGATATGAGGAGGAGATCGCCACGTTGTTGGAAAAGAATGACGACCTGATAAAGAAGATCGGAGTATTCATGGGAGACCCAGCACCAGGAGGAGAAGATGACGATTCTACTTGCCCGGATAACTACATCATCATCGAGGACACCGACTCGGACCCCAGTGAAGATGACTTTGTTGATGAAGCTGGAGCAGATATCATGGAGTCTTCGACCGATCAAAATTTCTAGTAGAACCCCATAATCAGTAGTAGTATTTCCCCCATGTATATAGTATAGTCCGAGCACTTTGTAACGATAGTTAGATCGATTGTATGCCTTGTTTGATTGAGTGATATTGTTTGTGTTTGTCTCATGTGCATATGGGTAGTGTTTTTCCCTCTAGACCTCATTCTATTCTAAATTCTCATCTTTTCTAAAGCTATCAGATGCCTCCGAGACACGACACCGGATTTGTTTTCCCACCGGAGATCACTCAGTTGATTCAGCAGCAGAATGCCCTAATGCAAGTATTAGTACAGAACCAAGGCAACAACAACAACAACAACCCACCACCACCACCTGTTGATCACTTAGCCCGTTTATTGAGGCTAAATCCGCCGGTGTTTTCCAGCAGCACCGAGCCGATTGTTGCAGATGATTGGCTCCGCAAAGTTGGAAGGGAGTTGACCACTGTAGGATGCACAGATGCGGAGAGAGTGCGATTTGCCGCACATCAACTTGATGGACCCGCAGCATCATGGTGGGAGAATTACACAGCCACACACCCTATTGACACTGTCACATGGGACCAGTTTCAGCAAGCTTTCCGTACTGCCCATGTTTCAGTAGGAGCTATGGCCATGAAGAAGCGTGAGTTTCGCAACCTACGCCAAGGAGGACGCACCGTAGGCCAGTATGTGGAGGACTTTAGTAAGTTAGCACGTTATGCTCCAGATGACGTTGCTACAGATGAAGCCAAGCAGGAGAAGTTTCTGGAAGGACTGAATGATGAGCTGAGTATGCAGTTGATGGTAGCAACCTTCAACAACTACCAGGAGTTGGTAGATAGAGATCTCATGATTGAAGGGAAGCAACAGCAGATTGAAAACCGTAAGAGGAAGTATGGACAAGGGAAGTACAATTCTGGAGCTCAGCAGAAGCCACGTTTTACCCCGAAATCGGGAGGACAGTTTCAGCATACCCATGGAGGAGGTAGTTCGCACAACCATAATGGCCCCAAGAATGGTAATGGGAATGGAGGAAGCAACGGCCAGAACGGTACCAACCCTTCAACCCCAGCTAAGAGAGACCTGAGCCAAGTCACTTGCTTTAAGTGCCAGAAGACTGGACATTATGCCAATGAATGTCCTGAAGCCCAGAATGGAAATGGCAATGGAAGCTCTGGGAAGAAGCCGAACCCTTTCAACAAAGGACATGTGAACCACGTTAGCGTGGAGGAGGTTGAAGCTCAGCCAGATACAGTAATAGGTAAGTTTTTGGTTAAGTCATTTACTGCAATCGTTCTTTTTGATACTGGTGCATCGCATTCATACATATTAAGGGGGTTTGTGGATAAGTTTAAGTTGCCCACCAAAGTTCTCAAAACACCTATGTTAGTAACCTCGCCAGGAGCAGAGTATATGGCAAGCCAAGGATGTTTTCAGATGCCATTGGCCATAGGTAGGCATGTTTTCCCCTCAGACCTAATAGTTTTGGAGTCGCAAGGTTTGGACGTAATATTGGGTATGGATTGGCTATTGATGTATGGGGAAACATCGATTGCACCAGTAAGACGATTTTGCTTACCACCCCAGAAGGGAGAAGGATTAAGTATGTATCCCGGCATGTGCCGAAGAGGACTCAAGTAAATTCCTTATCAGGAATTGTACAGGAAGAAGTACCAGTGGTGAAGGATTACCCGGATGTATTTCCAGAAGAGTTGCCAGGCATGCCACCAGATAGAGACATAGAGTTTTTGATTGAACTTTTTCCAGGCACAGGGCCGATATCTAAGAGACCGTACAGGATGCCCGCTAAGGATTTGGAAGAAATTAAGAAGCAGATTAAGGAGTTACTGGATAAAGGCTATATTTGCCCAAGTTCTTCACCTTGGGGATCACCCGTACTTCTAGTGGAGAAGAAAGATGGATCGTTGAGGATGGTTGTCGATTATCGAGGATTGAATGAAGTGACCATCAAAAATAAGTACCCACTGCCGATGATCAATGATTTGTTTGACCGATTACAAGGAGCTAAGGTATTTTCCAAGATCGATCTACGATCAGGATACCATCAGTTAAAGATTCGAGAGCAGGATATACCTAAGACGGCCTTTACCACCAGGTATGGGCTATATGAGTATACCGTTATGTCATTTGGTCTGACTAACGCACCTGCCTATTTCATGAACCTGATGAACAAAGTGTTTATGGAGTTTTTGGATATGTTCGTCGTAGTGTTCATTGATGACATTTTGGTCTACTCAAAGAACGAAGAGGAGCATAAGGAGCATTTGCGTTTGGTACTTGAGAAGCTCAGAGAACATCAGTTATACGCCAAGTTCAGCAAATGTGAGTTTTGGCTGAAGGAAGTTGGATTCCTCGGACATGTTATATCCGGAGAAGGAATAGCAGTAGACCCCACCAAAGTCGACACAGTAACAAGCTGGGAATCACCCGCATCAGTTGGAGAGATCCGGAGTTTTCTTGGACTTGCAGGATACTACCGGAGGTTCATTGAGAATTTCTCAAGGATTGCTAAGCCCATGACAGAGCTGTTAAAGAAGGACACCAAATTCAATTGGACTGAGGAATGTGAAGCTAGTTTCCAAGAGTTGAAGAAACGTTTGGTTACATCACCAGTGCTGATTCTGCCAGATCAACGCAAGGATTATGAAGTATATTGCGACGCTTCACGTCGAGGACTTGGAGCAGTGCTAATGCAAGAGGGAAGAGTTGTTTCATATGCTTCACGACAACTTAAACCCCATGAGAAGAATTATGCCACCCATGATTTGGAGTTAGCAGCCGTAGTGCATGCGTTGAAGACATGGAGACATTTTCTCATCGGAAATCACTGTGAGGTGTACACGGATCACAAGAGTTTGAAGTACATTTTCACGCAGAAGGAGTTGAATCTCAGGCAAAGGAGATGGTTGGAGCTCATTAAGGATTATGATAGGAGATTGCATTATCACCCAGGGAAGGCTAACGTAGTAGCAGATGCGTTGAGCCGCAAGAGCCATGTCAACACACTCATGACCGGAGAGTTACCAAAATTATTAGCCGAGGATCTTCGCGAGCTATGTTTGGAGATAGTTCCAATAGGCTATTTAACAACGTTGGAGATTCAGTCTACCTTGACGGAAAAGATCAGAGAAGCTCAGAAGACAGACAAGGAGACTGACGAGATAAAGGAAAGGATGAGCAAAGGAACAGCCAAGGGATTTCGTGAGGATGAGCACGATACCTTATGGTTTGAGGACCGCGTTTATGTGCCCAATGATCCGGAGATTAGGAAGTTGATCTTGCAAGAGGCCCATGATTCACCGTATTCGATTCACCCAGGAAATACCAAGATGTATTTGGATTTGAAGGATACTTTCTGGTGGACCGGAATGAAGAAAGATATTGCAGAGTATGTAGCAGTTTGTGATGTATGTCAGAGAGTGAAGGCAGAGCATTAGAAGCCAGCAGGATTGCTACAGCCATTGCCGATACCCGAATGGAAATGGGATAAACTAGGCATGGATTTTATCACGGGATTGCCCAGGACTCGTTCAGGCTATGACTTGATATGGGTTGTAGTCGATCGTTTGACGAAAGTAGCTCATTTCATCCCAGTGAAGACCACTTACACCAGTGCTAAGTTGGCAAAGATATACATGACCAGGATCGTATGTCTGCATGGAGTTCCGAGGACCATTGTATCAGATAGAGGAACCCAGTTTACTTCCAAGTTTTGGAATCAGTTACATGATACTTTGGGTACCAGGCTAGAGTTCAGTACAGCCTTTCATCCACAGACAGACGGACAGACCGAGAGAGTCAATCAGATTTTGGAAGATATGCTGAGAGCTTGTGCGCTAGATTATGGATCTAGTTGGGACGACAATTTGCCGTATGCAGAGTTTTCTTACAACAACAGTTACCAATCCAGTTTGAAGATGGCCCCTTTCGAAGCTTTGTATGGAAGGAGGTGCAGAACACCCTTGTTGTGGAATGAAGTTGGAGACCGTGAGTTGTTTGGACCAGACTTGATTAAGGTATCAGAACAGAAGGTGAAACTGATTCGCGATAGGCTCAAGGTAGCCCAGTCCAGGCAGAAGAGTTATGCGGATTCCAAACGCAAGGAGACAGTTCACGAAGTCGGAGACAGAGTTTACCTACGAGTATCACCACTTCGAGGAGTTAAGCGCTTTTGAGTTAAAGGAAAGATAGCGCCACGTTTTGTAGGACCATACAAAATTTTGGAGCGTATGGGAGAAGTTGCTTACAAACTGGAATTGCCTGAAGGATTGTCAGGAGTTCATGATGTATTTCACGTTTCCCAGTTGAAGAAGTGCCATGCAGAGAAGGCCGAGATACCACTGAGAGATACAGTGCCACTGGAAGCGATTCAGTTGGATAGTGACTTGACCTAGGAGGAGAAACCAGTTAAGATTCTTGAGTATCACTAGTACAAAACAGGGCTTTCGTCACAGGGCAATATTCACATTAGTCCCGATTCGTGCGGCTAAGGCATTAGTCCCGGTTGGTGCCATGAACCGGGACTAAAGGGTGCGATGCCCATTAGTACCGGTTGGTGGCACCAACCGGGACTAAAGGTTAGAGTTTGAAAACTGAAAAGGCGGTCCACGGGGGGGGGGGGGGGGGGGTAGAGTTTGAAAATGGGACCTTTAGTACCGGTTCGTGCCATGAACTGGTACTAATGCCTCAAAGCCCATTAGTACCGGGTTGTGGCACCAACCGGGACTAAAGGTCTAGGGGTAGAGTTTGAAAATGGGACCTTTAGTACCGGTTGGTGCCACCAACCGGTACTAATGGGCTTTGAGGCATTAGTACCGGTTCATGGCACGAACCGGTACTAAAGGTCCCATTTTCAAAGTCTACCCCCCTGGACCGCCTTTTCAGTTTTAGAAAAAACAAAAGAAAATGATGGAAATGTCAAAAAAATGAAATAAAATAAGTTTCCCATGTGATATGTGGTCTAGTTGTTGGGAAAATTTACAAATATGAATTTCGACTTTATTTGCAAAATCTCTCTGGAATTTGTAAAATGGGCATAACTATTGCATACGAACTCGGATTAAAAAGTTTTTTATATGAAAAATCATCTACTCGGAAAGTTACATCCGAATTTAACCGGGGGAACCCCGTTAAACATTTTCAAAATCCTCAAAAACCTAACATAAAAAAAGTTACGGGGCTTTTAAGATCTGGAGAGGCAAAAAAATTCAAAAAATTTCAAACTGTGGTCAAACAATGGTCAAACTAATTATTCTAGAATATTAGTGCTAGTAAATAATTATTTCAATTTTTTTGAATTTTGGTCAAATCTGCTCAAACTGTGGTCAAACCATGGTCAAACTAATTATTCCAGAAATATTAGTGTTACTAAATAATTATTGTTTTTTAAAACAATAGTTTCAAACTCAAACAGTGAAATGTGTCACTTCATGCTCAAGCTAAATTCCTGAGGGTTAATAGGATTGACATCTTACTATTGTCAGGAAAACAACAAGTGCAGACTTGGAAACGAGGGAGAATAGAACCTGGATGTTAAGCGTGCTCAGGCTGGAGTAGTGAGAGGATGGGTGACCGTCCGGGAAGTTAGATGACTTGGAATGATGAGGGGTGATTAGAGATTAGAGGATAAATTGAGCAGTGATGAGGGGTGATGATTAGAGATTAGAGGTTAAAATAATTCAGAAATATGAAAATAAAAAAAATTCAAAAAAAAAATTCGCAAATTTTTTTTTAAAAAAAAATCATAAAATTTCCTTTAGTTCTTGTTGGTGTTACCAACCGGGACTAAAGGTGGAGCTCCACGTGGCCGCGGCCTTTAGTCCCGGTTCGTGTAAGAACCGGGACTAAAGGGGGGAGGCATTAGTAACGACCCAAACCGGGACTAAAGGCCCTTACCAACCAGGCCAAAAGCCCCCTTTTCTACTAGTGTATGCCAGCCGAGTCACCCTACCGAGGACGAAGCCACCTGGGAGCGAGAGGAAGATCCACGGAAGAACCACTCTCACCTATTTTCTAGCCAACCTGAATCTCGAGGGCGAGATTCATCTTAAGGGGGGTAGGTTTGTAACATCCCAAAATTGCAATTTGGAATGTTATACATTAGATCATCATTGCATAGCATATTTTATTGCATTTTGGCAAATCCTCGAAAATCCTAAGCAACTCAAGGACCCTCGGAGAGAGTTGGGGAATTTTCGCGGTTTTCATATTTGACTTTTATCAAATAATGAAACGAGGATTTTTGGTTTAATTTATTTTTCTCTCCGAAAATATTTCATATTAAAATATGAGAGGAGAAAATATGACTTCTCCAAAATAATTGAAATATTGGAGGAAAAATATTAAAATCAAATATTTGATTTTATTCGGATTTTATTTGCATTCAAAAAAAGTTGCACGTTTTCAAAAATGCATTTTTGGGCCAAGAAAATGTTCATCTCGTTCTAATTATTTTAATTAGACGGTGAAAATTTGTTTTGGCATTTTTGGATTTTTATTTATTTTTTTACGAATTTGTTTAGGTTAGGCGGAATTTACTTATTAAAAAAACGCGCGAGCGCCGACTGGGCCGAAGCCCAGCCGACGGCCCAGCTCCCGCCCGAGTCGTCCCCGACCTGGAGACCCACCGCCGCCCGAGTCCTACTCGAGGACGACGCCGCCGCCGCTTTCGCCCCCTTCCCCACGGCACCCCCCCTCTTTAAGTACCCCAGCCTCGCCGCCCTCTCCTCACCTCGTCCCGACCCGCCCCGCACCCGACGCCGCCCGGAGGAGCCGCGCCGGAGCTGCCCATCGCCGCCGCCTCGGGAAGTCCTGAACGCCGCCGCCCGCCGCCCCTCGACGTCGCCCGTCGCCTCCCCGAGCCCCGCCGCCCCTCGCTTACCCGAAGACCCCGCCGGAGCCCCGTCCCGCCCACCGGAATACCTCGCCAGAGGTATAGCCGAGCCGGCGCCACCGTGCCGGTTTTTTTTAAAAACCGTTCGGTTTATTTTTTTCCGAAACCCGATTTTTTTAAATAGATCGGTTTATTTTTCTTTTGGTTTAGTTAGTTAGCGAACGTCCACCGATCGGTTCGTTTTAACGAACGTGTTCGTCGGTTTGTCGCAGCTAACGAACGTCCATTCATTTAACTGTTCGTCAGTTTTCTTTTTCATCGGATTTTCCTTGATTTCCCGTATCGCGATTTCTGTTCTGTTTTTCGTTTTAGTTTATCTTTTAGCTCGTTTATCGGAATCAGGCGATTCAAGTGCCTAGAGTTTTGTCTCGAAATTATCTTTCCGTTTAACCTATTCAAACAAGTTTTTGCTACTGTAAAATTTGAGTTAGATCCAGATTAGTAAACGAATCTTGTTTCTTTCGCCATTTGACTTTCGTTGCTTCGTTTGATTTGATTCTTTTTGCAAACCGGAGTTCTTAAGTTGAACTTTCTGGTTAGATCTTTATTTGAGTTTTACCTGTGCATTAGATGAGTGCTTATCGTTTGCTTGTTTGTTTGCGATAGAGTACCCGAAGTGCGCCGCTTGCTACTTTGAATCTCTAGGTTTCACGGATCATCAGCAAGGCAAGTAACACTTTGATCATACCTCTTTTATTACCCTGTTTTATTGTATTAGACCAATCCTCAAACATTGCATGATTAGGATCTAATTAAATTGTGGGTATTGGGAAGTAGTTGAGGTAGTACCTATTACCTATTTATTATCAAACCCTTGCGAGTTACTTCTACGTTTGCTCATATTGCTATGCTATGCTAGTAGACGTGGATTGGGTTTGAGTGTTACCATGATAGATGTGAGATTGTTAATTACTGGTTAACCTTAAGGTGGCAACTAAAACTCACATCTGGGTGGATTGAGGTACCTGGGTATTCCAGGATTGCCTGTTTTTCTTTTGGACCGCCACCCAGGTTCAAAGGGATCATGAGATTATTCATGCTAGAAACTTCCGTGTGCAGCCACAAGCTATTATGGGCTCTAGCATAGTTGAGTAGGTTACATGATCTCTTGAAGAGGTGGGCTAGCAGATGTAGGGGAAAGTAGGTGTAACTGTCCACCCGGAGTAAAGAGTTATTGTTTCTGAAAGACTGTGTCTCGGTCATCCGTTTCTCAAACATCATGTAGTGCAAGAATCAAGCGGAGGCGATCGAGTCTTGTGGGGAAAAGTGCACAAACCTCTACAGAGTGTACAAACTAATCATGATTAGCCGTGTCCCTGGTTATGGACATCTTGAGTATCTAGTACTTGGATTATCATGTGAATCTCATCATGTTACTTTAATTAATTTTGTTGGGTTTGATGATGATACTTAATTGGGATTGAGAATGCTGTCAACCATTCTCAATGTTTAACAACCACCATGATAGTTAAATAAAATTTATTCCTTTGCTGTAGGGAAAAATTGGCTTTTCGCAAAACTGTAACCATAGAGCCTTCTACCAGCCATCTATGCATGTAGTATAGCATTATTATGTTCATTACTCTCTATGTGTTACATTGCCAGCATATTCCATGTGCTGACCCGTTTTTGGGCTGCAACATTTCATGTTGCAGACTTTTCAGACGACGAGTAAGGTGCCTTAGGTCGTGGTCTTATACTCAGTGATGCCGTTGGAGTTGATGGACTCACTTATCTTCCAAGTCTTCCGCTGTTATCGTATTTAGATGGCCTTAAGCCATATTTGTCATACTTATTTCTCTCTTGAGATACTCGTTGTAATAAGTGTGTGATTGCTACTCTGTTATAAATCCTCCATTTGTACTGTGCATGTCAGCATTACTGATCCAGGGATGACACTGGTGCACAGCAGCACAGACTGTTTGAGGTCTGGACGCTACAAAAGGCCGGCCCGTTTGACTTGGTCAAAAGGTGGCGGGCCGACCCATGGAAAGCCTGTTAACGGCCTGTTCATATGTAGCCCATTTACAGCCCGCTAACCCAAGGCCCGTTACGCCCTATCCGAATTAGGCCCAGTAGCGTCATCTGGGCCATCCAATATGATTCCAGCCCGGTTTCACTTCTGGCCCATGTATGGCCCGTGACGTCTTTCGGCCCATATGAGGCCCTATGTAACTCTTGGCCTATTAACGGCCTGTGGTGAAACTGGCCCGTAAGGAATAGTGTATCACTTTACACCCATTATCGGCCCGTGGTGAAACTGGCCCGTAATGAACAACGTATCACTTTATACCCATTAACGGCCTGTTATTCCGTTGGGCCGTTTCCAGCCCATGTTATCTTTCGGCCTTTTCAGAGCCCATTTATTCTTGGGCTCATTCCAGCATTCGTTTACTTACGGCCCGTTACTGTCATTTTCTGCTTGTGGGCCAAATTCAGCCCGTGGTTACAGTCGGCCCATTTGTGGTCCGTTAATACATTGGGCGTTTTCATAGCGTCATCAAATACGGCCTAACGGACGATTCCAACTCTAGCCCGTTTACGGCCATAATGCGGCCTATTATTGGCCCATGTTTGGCCAATCGATCATACGGCCCGTATAAGGCCCATTGATGATACGGCCCGTAGAAGGCCCATTGTTTCTATGGCCCGTAGAAGGCCCATTGTTTCTACGGACCGTAGAAGGCCTACTGTTTCTATGGCCCGTAGAAGGCCCACTGTTTCTACGGCCCGTAGGAGGCCCAGTGTCACTACAGTAAATATTAGCCCATGGTTATTGTGGCCTAGTTTTAAAAAATAGGTTATTGCAGCCACTAGCAAACCGCGGAAAAAGAACTGCACTGACTACAAGGAAATAAATAAGCAAGCAACTTATGCTTATCACGACTATTACACATATTACATCCACTGGGCATCAAAGTTCGCCACCAGTGATCATAAAGTGCAACGAAGAAGCAGATTACAAAAACTGGGCACCATTGCAGCGTAACAAAATAATACTGAACCGAGACCACTTCCAAGACATTTCAAGAAAGGTTAGCCTTGCGGGGGAACTGCTGCGCAAGCTGCTGAGCAAGGCTGTGAGACCGGCCTAGCATGTCGGTCATAGCTTCCAGGTGTAGCTGTTTAGCGATGAGGTTCTCATTGGTGTTCTCCGCAATCTTTCTTAGAGATAGGACTTCAAGTCGAAGTTGAGTTGTAGAATGCCTTTCTACTAGAACTTGGGACTGAAGAAGTCGAACTGATTCAGACAACGAATTCTGTGAGCTTGTCTGACTGTTAGTCTCAAGTAACTTGAACACTGCATCACGACAAGACTTTGGGGTTGTCTCGCTATCTTCAAGATGTTTTGCCTTCTTTGCTGCAATATATGTTGGGTTTGTCTCACAGCCTTCAGCAGACTTGTGCATGCCATCTGGCATATCACCCTGAAACAAAGCAGAGAGATGACAAGTTTTGCACGTGTATAAACAAAGATGATAACTGTTCTATCAATTCTATCCAATTTCAAATTAGAAAATAAAGAGTAAGTTCAAAATATCAATAACATAATTTGGCATTGTTCATAATGCGGGGAGCTTCACCACACTACTAGATTACCATGTCAACATAACAAGCATAGATGAAGGGCAAAGAAAATCATTGTATCTATTTTGGATAATGTGCATGGCATGTTGTTCATATCATCAGCCACATCAGTAAGATAAAACAGGAGATGACATGGTGCAAACGTGGGCTGCTTCATCACACACTGGATTATAGATCCACAAAACAAGCATACATATGGGGAGTATTAAGTAATGTGCATGGTATGAATAAGGAATTTGGTTTTACAAGTAAAACTTAGAACTTATGGTTCTTACGAACATGCATTTTGGTAGAAACAGCAAACTAAACAGCAGTAAACGATAGGGAGTATGAGCAAATTAATCAGCAGTTGAGGATAAAGGCTTTAGAAGGACTGACTTACATTAACAGTTAACACCGGCTTTATAATGCCCTTCTCCATGTCAAGGGAAGGATAACTCAAGAATTTCACCACTGAATCTTCTTCATAAGCATTGCCTGTACTCTACATTTTGTAGAGAGTAATTATAGATATGATAATACTGGAAGGGATAGAGGATAATGAAGATAAGATGCAGATTGATGCTACATAATCAACTACCAATCCCTGGAAGTACAAGCGTTACAGGACAAAATGTACTGACAAGAGCAATGGGCTACACTTCTGCACTGGCATTGTCTGTGTATTCTACTTGTTGGTAAGATTAAACTTAGATCTGATCTTTTTTAGTAAATGGTGGGCGAGGGAGATAAGATGCAGAATGCTACAAAATGAACCAATCCCTCTTCCCATAATACAATAGTGTTTTGAACACTGGTGTACTGTACAAAACGTTCTTATATTATGGGACGGAGGGAGTAGCTGTTAATGTAAGTACAGTGATAGACCACGTTCAGTCCTTACAAGAGGACTGCAGAGCTAAACCTCTTCAAAAGCATTGAGTTGATTCTAAATTTATGTAAGAGTCCATACGGATCTTATAATGTCCACCAAATGGACGATTACGAGGCTAACATGTGCAGTGATGCTACATAATCAAACAACTATGAAAGTAAGTATGGTCATACAGGGCAAGAGGTACTCACAAGAGCAATGCAGTGTGCAGTATAGTTGCGAGATTCTGTGGTCCCTTGAGAACGAATGTTCTTCTGCTAACAGTTTTCATACAAGTGAGACATTAAGGAAAATGCAGAAATCTAGTTCAAATTGTGATGTGATATCCTAGACAGTACCTTACGCTGCAGCCGAGACCAATGTGTAACAAGATTATTCCAGTCACCGTCGGATAAATGTAGCACCGGAGACTTTACAGAAATTTTGTTCAGAGGCTTGCCATCAAAGTGCGCCTGCCTCAGGTAGGAACGGTACTTCATCAACGAGTGCTTGAAAAGCGCAACCAACCCTTGCTCGTCATCATAATCCAGTTTGCTCCTCGCCTATTTAAAAGAATGAAATCTTGTGTCTTCTGTCAGCAGAAACATATGCAGTAATGACCATGAATAACATTAGTACATTACTTACGCGTAAGTTGCGGAGGAAGACTGGAAATTGTTCTGTGTTTGCGGCATAATCTTTCCATGAAGGAAAGATGTGCACAAAGTTCCTGACAACAACATAAGCTTCCTCTTCTAAACTGGGAAGAAATGGAACAAGGGTCCTATTTGCTGCAATTGGGGCTCTCTCTGGTTCGAAAAGGGATTTGGCAACTGGATTTGGTGTACTCTTTGCTGGAATGGGGGTTTTGCATCGTACAGCTGGTGCTATGTCAACTGGCATAATCTTACTGTTTGCTGCAGTTGGGGTCTGCTGAGTTGGGGCATCAGAAATGACCAGTGTAGTAGGGCTAGAGTATGCTAGAGTTGGGGTATTTTGTGGGTCAGGTGATATTGCAACTACACCTAATGGGCTATTTGATTTATCAGGTGCCACTACCTTTTCCAAATACTTTGCTTGTGCTCCTCCACGATCAGGAATCGCCCTCTTCCTTTTGAACGTCTGAAACACAAGAACAACATTTGAATGGATAAATATGGTATGATGACAGAAGGAATATGTACTGAAAATGGATAGGCATGGCGTATTCACATACACGATGTGTAAACTAAGCTAATGGCAGTTCAACAAAGTAGAAGCAATGCAAAGCATCAGTTGCAAGATATATGCGAGCAATGTAACCTTGGAAAGTTAGAGAAAGTACCTTGATGGGTGAATAAGATAGGGCATCTTCCTCTGACTCCTCCACTAGGGAGCTACATTGACTTAGGTCTCCCTCTAGCTCAGAATCACTGTTAGGATCATATTTTGAGCATGAATCTGTAGGTGGAGAGCGTTTGCATTGCATTGCATCCAGACTTGATTTCAGTCCCTTAATGCCAAGTTTGACAGCCATGGCATTGTTCTGCTTTATTCTTTTCATGCACGCAAGCTCATAATCATTATGACGCTGTTCAGAATCTGAGATTCATGAAAACATAAAAAGTAGTCAGATTATCTATGGAATGCATTGCGGATTCAACTCGGAGAGTGTCTCTCTATAAACCCCTGCATATGCAAAGTTCACCTCCCCAACCGTGCTGACCAGACCACACACAGAAATACAAACCCCTTATGTCTCTATAACAGGCAGGCACACATTTCAAAACTGAAGTAGGAACATTAGAATCATATGAAATTCGTATTTGAACAAATAAACTAAGAAATTATGAGTGGCGTAATGTTTAGCTTCAAGGGTGGAGTGTTGGTAGTGCGAGACAAAGCAAGTAGGCAGATTGTATTCCATGTAAAAGATCGAAACCTATGTAAAAGCTGGAAATGACACTTTCTTTCTATACAATGCAGTGTTTGTTACCCACACATGATGGAAGAGATCACATAGAGAAATACTATTCACTCATGTCTATGGTTCCAGTATTTAGAAACAGGGTGGTCCACCCTAAAAGAATATTGAAAACAAATATGACAAGGCAAGCATAGATGTAGTGAATCAATCATTTACTTGTGAGCTTACTAGGACAAGTATGCAGAATTGTAACTGCAGTAAGAGACCGTCCAAAATCTGAATGAAGAAGTTTGTCTAGCACTTATTGTTTGCAACTAATCAACGTGAATAATTGGATATTATATCGAATGAGTAAGAAAGACAAGTAAAATTGTCAACAAACCTAGCTTGTAGTAGTAATCTGGGTCAATGTCACTACGACCAAAAATCCAAAATGACTAGTTTCTGTTCCGAGGGCCGGAATTTTGAAAACCCTGTGAACTTTAGAGGTACTAAAGATTACCGAAATACATCTGAACCATTAAGTGTAGGTAGCACTGAGCACACAACAAACCCTAATGACAGTCCTGCCTAATGAGTAATGAATCAATTAGAAAATGGGTGATGAGGAGTGGCTGCTGAGTGTTGAGGACGTATCTCAGGATAAATCGGGTTGGCTTGGTGGGTGCTGCACGCCTGAGCCCTGAACGGACTGGGAAGGTAGGCACGACGGCGTGCCCGGGCAGCGGTGACGCTGTTGGGCGAGCGGCTCCTGGCCTCCAGTTAGTTCGGCGTCTCCTCCTAGAGTCATGCCATCCGGGGACAGAAAGTCGCCGGCGAGGTAGGCGGCTGGGGGCGAGTAGAGATCGGAAGCGCGCAGTAGAACAGAGGGGAATTGGGGCCTGGGACGACCCAAAATCCCAGGGTGGGCCGGCCCACCGTGGGCACCCTCTAGAGATACACACCCGAGCGGCGAACATGCATTTTCGAAACTAATTTAGGAACATTTAGCTGACCAATTAAACAACTCTGTTTTAATAATATCATATTCTTATTTGAACAACTAAGCTTGTTTAGCTTGATGGGTGGAGCAGTGTTATTATGACACGAAGCACGTATTCTGATCGTATAGTGATCATAAAAGGGGGAAACTCTAAGCATATTTTTTTTAGAAAAAGAGGGTTTCCCCTCCGATTTCTATTAAAGAAACCACCACGGAACCAACATGATCAATTAAACCCTAAGCATGATCAATTAAACCGTATTATGGCTGTGCCATGGCAGATTTGAAACTGCAAACCGAAGAAATGATATTTAGCATCCATTGTTTGCTTCGAACTAAGAACTAAATTCTAAGAGCTAAAAAGAAAGTAGAGTAACCAAGTTAAGATCTATTTTCTTGTTGAGATCAAAAAGTTGAGGAGATATGAAGTACCACCTCTCTTGCGGCGCCGTGTAGGCATCGGGGGTGTGATGGTTGTCGGTGGCGTTGAAGCTGATCTGCGACGGTAGACGGGTGCATCGAGGGATAAGTCCCGTTGCGGTGGAAGAGAAGGTCGTGTGAGCGGCCCCGGCAAAGAGGACGACGGCGCCGATGAAGCGAGAGGACGCGATGCAAGGCTATTGGTCCGTCGCCGTGGATGAGAAACGTCCATCTCTAGCAGTGGACGACGCGGTCTTGGTTGGCGCTCCGGCATGGTGGAGGACGGTGGCAATGGATGTGGTGGAGGACGGTGGCGATGGATGGGGTGGCGGACGGAGGCTGGTGTGGGGATGGGGTGTTCTAGCGCGGACGGTGTATGAATGGGAAAATGGAGGGAGAGGTACGGGGAACCATGTTTTCGGGACGCGCCTGTCTGAAATATGGGAAAGTTATGAACTTAGCCCCCGTTTAAAATTTGGACGTCTCCTCGGTTGGGGATAGGACGGTAATCTCGCATCTCGCCAATATTTGCCCAGAGCGATTTCGGGCGAGGAGAGGGTGGTTGGCGCCCTTGGTTGGCGCCCACGGTGTATGAACGGGGCTGACAGGTAGGGCGGTTGTGTCACGTGTGAGTGAAGTTACAAACCTGCCCCTATTGAAAATATTTGCCTACATCGATTTCGGCCGAGTCGAGTTTGTTTTGCCGCCCACCGTGTATGAATGGGGAATGGAGGGACAAACAGAGGTCTTTCGGACGAGCTTGAATCAAATGAGTTTTGCCGCCCATGTTTAACGCCCACTGTGTCGGAATGGGCTCAGAGGCGGCCGTGTCACGTCTAATTGAAGTTACTAACCTACCACTATTTAGAGCAGTGCAAATCGGGCCGATGGATTGTCCGTGTAATGGGTAGACAGTAATTTCCATCTCCCAAACACTTGGCTTCGGTCAGCCGACGTGGGAGTGGACATTTTGCTGCTTCTTTCGAATTTTGGGACAATAAGCATCCACGTTTACCCTGGCAACTAAATTCGAATCCATTTTGTATTCCGATATGAATCTTTATAAATCATTCTATGTGTTTTTATATATCTTCAGAAGGACGACAACGATGTATTCCACTGTCATATATGAATATGGTTTACAAATGCCGATACTCAAATTCAGAAACTAGAATCCAGTTTAAGGTGAATTTGAATATTTGGAACACTTCATGTCCAACTCAAATGTCACACGCAGCACCCATTTAGATATGTACACAAGCGATGTATCAAGATTAAAATACTGAGTCAATCAACCAAGAATGTACATAACTAACAGACATATAAACACTTATAGAGTATATGGATCAATAATATCAACTAACATACATAAGCCAGGCCGCTGTACTTTTTTTGGCTACAACAACATCCTTTTTTTAGCGAGCATCTTGGCCCTTTCCGATGCGTGCTACTTATGGTCCATCTATACTACTACTATTGCTGAATGCACATTCAGCCCGATTGGCATATTTGTAGGTCTGGCACAACAATCCAAATGAAATGTCTCCGAGTCTTATCAATTAATACAGACTTGTGCTCAAATAAAATAACAAACCAAAAAACAAAAAAAAAACAATTATTACATGATCTCTAAAACAAATGGTTTGATTGATTACATGAACAGACAACACAAAATTTATTCAACTATGGAAAGAACATTTCACCTATGATTTACCATGTAGGAATTTAATTTCCTTTTTTCCTTCAGGACCTTAACAATCTGGCCAGTCTCAGCTTGCTTCGTTTTGAAATCCACCAAATATTTAATGGTTGTCTTGAGTACTGCTTGTGATTGTGCTGTTTGCTTCCTCAACATGTCAACTTCATCTCTAAGTGCAGAAGCAGAATCTCTTTCTGCCACTAGTTTAGCCTCTAGAGCATCAGCAGTTGGCAATTCATAATGCACGATTGGGCCGGTGCCACTGCTGTGGGATGATGCAACGTCCATGGGGACCTCGCTCTTTGATCTTGGGCTAACCTGTTTTGCCATTAAAGTTCCGATTGGATTCAGAAAAGTTGAAGTTAGCAAAACATCTCAACTGGGAGTTATAACAGCAAACCAGTTAAACAAACAAGGAATTAAAGAGTTTCAATTGGATGCTGAAAAGTAGTTATTAACATCATTGTAACCCGCTGTTGCAGCAGCAAAGCAGTTAAACAAACAAGTAGATATTTAAGTTAAGGCAAACAGGTAATTCTTAACAGTAAGTATCAAACACATAGATAGGCGCAGTCTACAATATGATTAACAGGCTGTGCCATTATGTAATGAGTAGCAAACTAAATTAAGCCAAGCAACGTAATTGAACAGTTTTGCAATAAGTGGCTAACTAAAATTCCGAGAAGCAGGTAACTAAACTTACGCTAGTTCTTTGTACAGGCAAACTGCAACTTCTTTTTCGCTTACAAGGTTGTACGAAGGAGTACATGGCATCAATTGCTTGGATACGCAATCCCAATACTTCTTTCTTCCCACACTGCATGGGTAAGTCGAATGGTTGATCTGGTAAGATGGTGCGTCCTTGATATGTTATATGAGGACGTGTAGTCAGACTAGTTGTAGCCAAACACATCACACTGGCTTTTACTGTATATTTCATGTGATTACTTTTGGCATATCGAGATCTAAGCAATCTACAATAGGATGAAAAGACTGGCATCCTTCACATTATTGGCGAACTTAGTTCATAGAAACAAGCAATTCAACCATTCTGTGGGTAAATCAAAAGCGCCACTGGAATATTTTTCACTATCCAATCATATACGCAAAAAGGGGCGACGCCACCATAGGGGCTGGTATGGGCGACCGCCTCAGGTGGCTGGAAAGTGTGCACCTAGTTTGAGTCGTCCAGGTTGGCCCACACTAGTTTTATTCGTCCCAAGGCACGAGCATGCAATGTAAAAAATGAAGAAAAATGTTTCAATTTGGATGGGCCAATAACATAAGTGCAAGGCTGGCCCTATAGCAGGCTCGCGGCCCAAACGAGCGCCTCCCATATCGATCGACAGTAGGAAAAATCCCAATTCATTCGCTCCAGCCTCCAGTCTGGTTCGCTCCTAACCTAGCCACCGTTGGACAGACCGACACAGCACTTCCTCGCGCCCTCGTTGGAGGGCGGTCACCGGGCTTCAAGCGAACGGAAGGACAAGAAGATGAAGATCCAACCCTGGGTGTAGCCTACGTGGGAGGCAGCGGCGGCAACACGGGCATGGCATCGAGCTTGCGCAAACGGATAGTCGCAGCTTGCAAGAGTAGCATGCGCAACGAACAGGTACATCACATCCCTGATTATATCTAATTCAACTCTTCAATTTCTGGCCAATAGTTAAACATGACGGTGTTGTAAAACGGCTTGTATGTAGGGAATCTATGAGAAAATGAAACCAATTTCTACTTATTTTATAACTCCCCCAATCAATACTGAACTGACTGAATCTGATGTATCTAATCAAGTTTCCAGTGCAAACATACAAGCTCATGTTGTTCTTGAGCCTGAAGTGTCTAATGAACAGACTGCTAATGAAGGATTTGATGCAAACATTTTACATGCTCCTGGTGATGAACATATAGTGTCTAATGAGGGATCTAATGCAAGCATTTTGCAAGCTCATTGAAGGATTTAGTGTCTAATGATGATCTACTATGTTGAGAGAGACAGAGATTTGCAGGCATTGATGACAAGCAAATTATAGTGCATTTTCATAGCTTGAGGAAACATCGAGCCCATCTACCAGAAAGTCCCCGTATCATGACAACATAGCATAAATACTTTTCTAATATGTTGTTTGAAACTATTGCCATACTTGTGCAGGATAGATATATTGATATGCAGTTTGCGCACTGGTTATACGTGCAATTACACTTCGATATTTTCAGCTAGAGAACGAATAATTCAAGCAGGTACAGACCATGTTTGTAGTCCTTGTACACCATGTTGCATTTTGTGTTTTTTGGTGCTTGCATCATTTAGTGTTTATAATCTGAACTACTTTGGATCATTAGCTGGTTTTCAAAGTGCATGTAGCTTCACATTTCTCAAGTTATGTTGATTTTCGGAGTGCAAGTGCCTTCGTATTTTTTAAGTTAAATGTTCGCCCCTGGTAACTTGAATTCGTGGATCAGCCACTTCACATAAATCATACACGAATGCCAGTACGAATTAAATGAAATGCAGGGACTTACGCTAGCTCGTTGTACAGGCTCACTGTAGCTCTGCTTGCGCTTGGGATGTTCCATGTACAAGTCCATGTTACCACTTGCTTGGATGTGCATGCCTTGTGCTCCTTGCATCCCCCTCAACATTTTTGAAACGGCGAATGGTTGATCAAATAAGAGGAATCGACCTTGATGTTGTACCGGAGGACAGATACTTACAAGGTTATACGGGTGTGCAAGATGTGTACCAGATCCTGTAGCGCCGTCATGCTTCGCTAAAAAATGGATTTGCTTGTTGCAGATGATATCTCTAGAAGAAATAAGAGTTAAAGGCAAAGTTGCATAGGCGTGTAAGCTAAGAGAGAAGTGAAAGGATATCCAAACATCGTCGGAACAGTGCACAAGGGAGTGATGTGTGGATACCTAGTTCGGGCTGGCGTTTGGGCATGCTCGCCTAGCTAGAGTGCGGGTCACTTCCGAGCCGTTGAGGGTGATGCGCTGGCATTGGCTGGCCGCGCACGGATGCAGATCTTGAGTGGCAGTGGAGCGCTACGATGCGGTGGACGAGACCGTTGGTGAAGCCCCAACGGCCTCGGGGGGTGGAGGTGCGACGATGTGCTCGGTGATGTAGCCCCGGTGAGCTGGGAGACGGCGTCGGTGAAGCGCACCTGATGCAGTGGAACTCGGTGTCTGTGAGGCACGTCGGTTGCAGCGGCCGACGTTGTCGGTGGACCACCCGGTGCGGTGGACGAGGGCGTAGATGAGGTAGCTCCGGTGCGGTGGTGAAGCGCGACCGTCGTCTTCGTCGTCATCGTCCGGCACAGAGGTGGGGAACGGTGGGGAAAGAGACGAGACGAGGGGCGATTCGAGGGTTGGCGGCGAATTAGGGATTTGAGCAATCTGGGCGCGGAAGGGGACGGTGGAGAAGAGAGATTTTGCAGGGCTGGAATTGGGGCCGCCAGATATTTCAATCCGAAACATGGAAGCGCGAACTTATATTGTCGTCGTCCTTTTTTTGGGGGGGAGGGGGGTGGGTGGCTGGGTGCTACGCGTCCGTCCGACACACGCGACCACCCCGACAGGACTATGCTTCGGTGCCTTAAGGCACCTGCCTTTGTGTCCATGACATGTGGGCCCAACAGGTGGCTGGCCCACATGTCAGTGACCCAAAGGCAGTTGCCTTTAAGGCACCGAAGCAGCGTCCACCCCGACACGACCCTGGTCTGCCTGGTGCGCCTACATTTGAGAATGCAAACGAATCTTCTTTCATTTGCAAACGAATCTGTATGTATTACCATGCCCGTGTTTTCCTTGCAATAATTAGTCATTCGAAACGAGATACTCCATCCGTTCACTTTTGTAAGTCGTTTCAGACAACTTAAAATGAACTGTTTTGCACATTGTCTGAAATGTCTTCAAGGTCTTATAAAAGTGAACGTAGGGAGTACTATAAATTAATTAATAAGGAGTTATTTGAAAAAAATCGAAACGGTACCCACGCTAACGTGGATTAGAGTGTGTGTCACGTAATTAGTTATTTGAATTAGAGTGTGTGTCACGTAGCGATCTCCAATTCTAACGTGGATTTCGCATTTCACTGTATCCACGCTACTTTTTTAATACAAATTCATATGTATATGATGAACACCATGGTAGTGAGAAAACTTTTGGATGGATTCAAACATATGACCTACAAAATAGCACAACAAACTGAGTCAATGTCAACATTTCGAAACTTAGTATGCCACGAATTCGAAATAATTACCCGTATGCCTGGTCCTCGGTTCAAATCTTACAATGTACACCGAATTGAAACATCGATATTAAGTCTCGTACTATGTACATTCAAATGTTGTTTTTAGCCCCCCCCCCCCCCCCCCCCCCGCACAAACGCTACATACTTCCTGTATCGGTCAATCTTCCTCTCCTAACCACCTTAGGAAGCTATCAGTTTCCAACACACGTTCATTCTTTCTCTCCATGTTTCGATCTCTAAGTCTCTCAACTACACAACCCCTTTTTCCACTCTGTTACCAAATGTATTTACCCCAAACACCCGCCATTGCACCCCATGCCGAGCTCTCTCTCTCTCCCCCCTCTCCCTCTCACCCTCTCGCGCTAAATACATGCATTGCCTATCTAGCCCCCCAACCTCTCGTGCGCACGCACACACGTTGTATATCTAGGTCACTCCCTCGAGGCTGTCTCACTCTTTCTTCCGCACGGCGGGCCACACTCGCTCAATCTCGCTCTCTTTATCTGAGTCTCGTTTAACCTCGTTTTCTTTCACACACAAATGATATATCTCCCTGTTCGGGCCTCGATCGACACACTCTATACTCTCTCATGCAGATTTTCTATCTAGGTCAGTCCATCCAAGCCGCCGCCACTCTTTCGACCTCATGGTGGGCCATGCTCACTCAATCTCTCTCTCTCTCCGTATGTCTCGATTGACCTCGCTCTTTCTCGGACAAAAACGATATATCACCATGTTTGAGCCAAATTCGACCTATTCACATTGTATACTCTCTCACACACATCGTCTATCTAGGTCACTCTCTCCAACCCGTCTCACTCTTTCGATCGCACGGCGACCCTATGTGATCGGTTGACCTTGCTTCCTCCCACGCACAAAATATATCTAGACGTCTGTGACTGGATCATCTCTCAAGCTCTATCTTACAGCCCTCACCCTTGCCAAAAAGCTCAATCGGACAATATCTCTCCAGAGCATATATAGTTGTTCAATGAATGTCGGACCACACTCACTTTGTCTCTCTATCTATATGTCTCTCGATTGACCTCGCTTTCTCACACCGTATCTTCCATGCGTTGAAGCTACTACCTCTCCATCCCTCCCAAAGCCGAAGCTATTTACATTGCGAGGGGCACTCCAACCTTGGATTAATTTGTGTAGGAATTTATTCCGGTCGGTTTAGATTATATTGTCGTAGCATTCGGCCCACAACTACTCCAAACACCATTGCAACCCACGCAACTCCCCTAGGTGATTTCCCTCTGGCTCGGTCATCGCTCTCTCGCACGTCCTTTCTCGCCTTCAACGTCGCACCATGGTATTATTGAAAAAACTATGTTGTTCTCTTTAATTATTATAAATAAGCTACAAAACTACACACCGATAGTCCACTTGGAATGGAACAAATTTCGACCCACAAATTGAAGTGCTACAAACTACACACCGAGGGGCCCACATGTCATGAAACAAATTTGGACCCATATACAAATTAAAAAATAAAGGACGAGGATCGAACATGCGACCGGGCCTTCAAGCCGCACGTCAATATGCAACATACGTAGAATAGCAATGTTTGTTGTACCCCCTTTGTTCACATAATGTTTTTATATTACCACAGCCAAATTAATGGATAACATGTAATATTATTTTTAGTACTATTCGCCTTCACTTACTGGTGGGTTCCATGTGTGCTCTCTCTCTCTCTCTCCTCCCCTTCTGCGTTTAGACGCACGGGCAAACAGGAAGTACTCGCGGGCGATGTCGCCGTTGACCATATCTGGACGCGTTCACAAGTCACAGCACCAGTTTCACGTACTAGCAGCACTAGTCAGTGTGTACGTGCAATGCACGTTAATTTGGAAGTATATTAAGTGCATGCGGATATTAACTACTAGGATATTATTTGTGTGTTGTCATGTGATTAGCACTATTTTTGGCATGAAATTGACTGCACGCTAAACGTGTTGAGCACTCGATATTGAAGCAGTCTAGGTCGTTGGATGACAAGGAATACATCTGGCTTGATGACGTTTTATATTTAATTTGATACGGCTCTAGCAGAACATTCAATCGATCAAACCATACATTTCGTTCAGTCTGACTCCGACTTTAAATTATACGACTATCGATATAAAATAAACGGAAATTATAAACGTTCGGATTTTAAGCATGGCAATCCGAACGTTTTTCATGGCAAATTTAGATTATGCGGCGGCGGCGGGGGCGTCTCGCGGTGGTAAGCGGCTCCTCTGCCGTGCTCTGTGTGTCGTCGGGCCACTAACCGACGGCGACGGCGGCGTCTTGCGCCGTTCTTAGCGTACTCCTGGACGTTGGCCTAGCTTTAAGGAAGGCCAAAATGTTCTAGACTTCGGAGCGAGTCAACTGGCGGGAGGAGGCGACTGGCGTTGGTGCAAGGAAGTGGTCGACGGCGGCCATCCATGCCGTTGTCAACGGCGTGACGGCGACATTCGTGTGCACGGGCACCGGCACGGGCGCGCACGTGACTGCATGCGCAGGCGCATGCGCTGGCAGGTGCACGGGCACCCGCACGGGCGTGCGTGTCAGTGCACGCGCAGGCACATGCACTGGCAGGTGCACGGGCACCCGCACGGGCGTGCGTGTCAGTGCACGCGCAGGCGCATGCGCTGGCAGGTGCACGAACGCGTGAAAGTTGGCGGGAACCTCGTGGAACCCCGTGGGATCAAGCTCGGCGACAATGTGCGGCTCCCAGCCCATCAATGCCACGGGGATGGGCGCTGGCGCAGTCAGGGCGACGGGAGCCGGAACGGGAGCGGGGACAAGCGCGGCGTCTTCCCGCATGGCCAGTTCAAGCTCGTCCCAAAGCGCCTTATGTTTTTGAGACTCCGGCTGGGTGTCTTCCTCAGGAAACTGGAACACTAAGGGCAGACCATCGTGATGCGGCATGGTGTACGTTTAGGTCAGGCTAGTTGGAGGTAGACGAAAGGAGAATCGGAGAGGAAGAGAGAGGATTGTAGCGATACCGGGTAGTGCGGGGTTGATTTTAAACTGCGGCGCCGGAGACATTAAAAGTGGGAGCAGTTGGGACGACGGTGGGCGGCGGAGCCTGGTCAAAGGGCTCGCCTCCCGGTGAGCCTGCACAGCGGGCTGCTCGCACGCCTCCCTGACAGCCGGCGCAACGGTCTGCTCGCATGCCTCCCGTCGACTCACACGCTTGTTTGGATGGCACCTGCCGATGAGAAGCGGGGACTCGTGGCGGCACGTAAACGCCCATGGTTTCAATAGTGAAAGCGTTTGCCTTAACGTGACAGGTCTTTGTTCCAAAATACCTTGGCTCTTCATTTGTGCAACTTGTCATAAGCAGCTTGTCTCAAATTGAAGAAAAAAATTACGAAGTAATATTTGTGCCATATCACGTGACCATGCTTAGTTTCAAGAATTTATGCTCAATTTTGGATTTTCTGAAATTTAAGATCCAGGATTCGAAACAATATCATAACCTGCATCATGCAATAAATTTTCAAGCCGTACATCTGTCCTGTTGTATTTCTTAAGAAAGGATTTGGTCAAACATTTTTCTTAGTTAGACTTCAAACAAGTTATATATGCAGAGTAAAAGGATAATCCCTCCGTACCAGTGCATTGCCTGATATATTAACTCAAGTACTAGGCACGAACAAACGGGCTCAATTCTATGCTCATCCTGGTGTAGTAGTAGTAGTACTAGGCAATGCAGTTGACGGGTGACCTTGACGAGCGGCGACCGAGGGAATTGAACCGTGCTCGGCACGGTAGGTAACGTTGTCTAGTTACTAAAGCATCCCTCCGTTGTTCATCGGTAGTCATTATGGATCGGGGACATGAGGGGAATTTCCTAGGGCTGGAATTCTGGCCGCCAGATATTTCGACTTGACACGCTGAGGCTCGACTGGGTGGGGTTGCCTAATGTAACACGAGCCCGGTTTTTTTTAGGATCAACACGAGCCAAGGTCTGGCTAGTACGCCGCTGGGTCCTACCATTCGAGAATACGAAAGGAACCTAAATTGCCGAACGAATCTATGTGTATTACAATACCCGTATTTTCCTTGCAAATATTAATCTCAACGTGGTAATTGATTTATGACAAGTTGTTGAATTAGAGTGAGTTTGTGATATAGTGATCTCAACATGGATTTCACATTTCATGGTATCCCTAGTAAGTTTTCCAATGCAAATTCAAATTTAAAAGATGAACAATATGGAGGTGAGAAAACTTTGTATGTATAAAGCATATGACCACACACACACACAGAGACACACACGCACGAACACAACAACAATCCAATAAGTATAGTGCATCTATTTTTCCAAACCGTGCATGTATGACACGAATTCAAAAATACTCCTTCTATTCCTAAATATTAGTCTTTTAGAGATTTCAACAAGTGACTACATACGGAGCAAAATGAGTGAATCTAGACTCTAAAATATGTCTATATACATCCGTATGTGCCAGTCCATTTGAAGCCTCTAAAAAGACTAATATTTAGGAACGAAGGGAGTAAAATGTAAGACATCCATGGTCCTCAGTTCAATATTTAAAATGAACATGAAACTGAAACATGAATATTAAGTCTAGTACTACAGTACATGCAAATGTTGTGTTTAGGCGGAGCTATGATTGTCGGGGGTCAACCCCTTGACCTTAGATAAAATTGTGGAGCTCTGTTTAGGGTTGTTTAGATTATATTTGTCCCCACCCTCCCAACCACCGATTGGTTGTGCACCCCCCACCCCTCCTCCCCGGGAGAATATCATGTGCCCCCATACTTTAGATGCTATATGCCGATACAAGTTGCTTGGAGCTTGTAGATCTGAGATATAGCAGCTCACATGATGTGTCTTAATATTTTTGCAGGAAACCTTGATGAGTTTGAGAATTGCACACAATCTGTACAAAAAATACTTAGATGCCCTTTGATCCCATATCCAACGACCTCGAAGCTCGTATCACCGTAGCATCTAAGATGAAGGAGGACATCATATTCTCTTGTATGTAAGAATATCATGTGCTACCACACCTTAGATGCTTTGGTGATACAAGCTCTTCGGAGGCGTTGTATTTGTGACCCAACACCTACTCGGTGGTTCGAATGGTTTTTTGCAGAAAAGCCCCAAAAGAGTTCGGCCACTGCTTACACAAAGACTGCTCAGATGCCATTGGATCTCAGATCAAACGACCTCCAAGCTCGTATCACCATAGCATCCAAGCTGCGATAGCACCTTAGGTTTTCTCGCACGGGAGAGTATGAGGTGCTCCCGCACCGTAGTTTCTATGGTGAAACGAGTTCACTGAGATCTAACGGCCCACAGTAGGAGGTTTGAATGTTTTTGCAATATATGACTGATAGAGTTTGGGAAATGCGCAGAAAGTACAACTAATACGCATGTGCCATCTGATCACTGATCATACGACCTAGATGCTCATATCACCGTAGCGGGTAATTAATCTACGGGGACACCTAATATGAGCACTGGGGAGCCGTTGGATCGAAGATGCAGCGGCACACACGAGGCCTGAATGTTTTATTTGCAAAAAAAACCTTTGGAGAGTTTGGAAATTGCGCATAATTACAAAGACTACTCCCAAGCCATTGGATCTCACTTCGAACGGTGTAAAAACTCGTATCACCATAGTATCTAAGCTGCGGGGTGGATGTGATATTCTATGCCGCTGTTATTTTTGTTCGTAAACTTGCAAAATACGTTTAACTCGTGCCATTACTTGTCTAACCGCGCAAAGTGTTTGTTCAAAAAAACCATCCGACACTGAAATACCGGAACAACACACGGGGGTCCCACTTGTCATTAATCAAATTTGGACCTAAAACTAACAAATCTGAAAGACGAGATTCGAACTGGCAACCTGGACTACAAAGCGTAAGTCGATAGCCTGAAACTATGAACGGTTGTTGGCTTTGTCCCATAACTTGATTTTATACAGTACTTGCGTTGAGTAGAGTAGAGGGAGTACCTCGTCAACACGTGCATGACCGTTGTCTCACTTACTGGTGGGTCCCAGGTCTGCGATCTCAATCTCTCTTCTCTCCATCGTCTAACCATTGCACGGGCACACACGAGGAGCGGCGCTAGCTTGCCATGGTGTTATTACATCTAAAAAAAGCTTGGAAAATAGAAGAATCGCCGAGAACAAGAGACGTTGTGGCTGGTCGAGACGGAGCTAACCACATCTATCCTCCGTGCGACGTTTGCATGATGAAGCTGTGTGGCTAGTGGGGTGTTTTCGACTGACTGGCTGGGTCCCGAGGTCGAACCATAGGTACTACGTCTGATACAGTATATTTTTACACGCACATTTTTCCTCCGTGCCGAGACGTGGCACACCCTACCGCGCGGTTTTGGGGTCCTCCCGGGTGGTGCACGCATATATTCTTCCTGACGTGGGATGCCCTACCGCGCGGTTTCTGGGTCCTCCTCGGTCGTAGCGCCGAAGCAAGTAAATGAGTCGTCAAATCACAAAAGACCACCTTTCCCGCCGAGTACATCAGTGAAGCACGGTGGCTAGCTAGTTGGGCTAGTTCGACCGATTAGCAAGGCCGCCGCCACATTTGTTTTTTCACCCCTTTTTTTATCTACTTGCCGGCAGGTAAATTTAAATATCCACCGCGGCGTTGCTCTGGTGTTTGGGTGCGGCAGGATTTTTATTTTTTTGATTGACGGCAGCAGGCGCGGCAGCAATTAGTCGCGATGACTCCACCTGTAAAAACCCACTGCTCCCTGATGTGAGAAGTCGTCGACTGGTGTTTTACCCTGGTGAAAACCAAAAGATTCCCCGCTCCCTCCGCCTTCCCGTCGATTGCATTGCCTTTCAGCCGTTTCGCCCCTTTGCTTCCTCTCCCCATTGCTTCTACCTGGTGCCATGGCGGCGTAGCAGATCACGGAGTCCGAGGTGAGGCGCCTGACACAGGAGCTCCATGTTAAGGATGCTGAGATCAGGGCCAAGGACGTGGAGCTCCGTGAGCTCAAGTAGGAGAGGAGTGCCATGCTCCTCCGTTATGTGCGGGAGTTCACGGAGCTTCAAAAGCGACAGGCGTCCACCACAAAGATGCTCGAGGCGTTGGCGGCGTTGCTGCAGAAAGCGGGAGATACGATATGCAATCAGGGGAGCCGGCTGGAGCACGAGCGGGCCGATCGTGACGAGGTCCAGGATCGCCTCAGCCACTTGGTGAACCAAGTTGCCACGCACGTGTTGCGGCTGCGCGATGCCTACCGTCGTGCCAGCATGACGATGCCGGCCGTTGGGCTAAACCCGTTCGACCACCCGGTCGACTTCAACAAGCTGCGGCTTCCTGACCTGGTCTCCTTCTTGACCTATATCTCCGAGGAGCTGAGCCATCTCCGCGTGATGGTGGGGGCTGAGCTGTACAAGGAGGGGTTGCGGGCTGCCGTCGCCGTTGCCGAGCGAATCCTTTCAGGGCTCCGTCACCGGAATCCATTTGTGCCATTGGACGCCGTCTTTGACGAGCTGGCTCCCGTCGACCGGGAGCGGGCTCTGCGGGCGGTTGCACCCTACATCACCAACGTCGTGCGCCTCGAGAAGCAGAGGGACTTCGGTGGTGTTTAGGCACCCTCTGCATGGGCATGTCCATGTCTCGGCGCAACATGACCGTTGGATCAAACTCAGACGGTGCAGATCAGTCACTGTGCAACAAAGCATGTGGGTGTGTTTGGTTGCATTCTCATCTCAATATAGTTGTTTCCTCTTCGTGTATTTTTGTCAACCTACTAGTGTGGACTCATGCACCCTTCATGCACTCTGCCAAACACCCAAAAGTGGGTCGAGAAGGGAACTTTTGCTCCCATCCCGTGCACCCTTCATACACCCTGCCTAACACTATTCGTGCTTCATATGGTTCATGTTTCGTGGAGTACTGTAGCACCGTACTCTCCGTGCGCTGTGGACCTAGTTCTGTTAAGATTGATCTCACTATTCATTCTCGACCGGACAGTCGAAAAAGTGGTACTATGTTACATATAGGAGTAGTTGACATGCACACAACATCATTTGTTATCCTCATATCTCACTACACTAGCAACAAGATTCTGTAGTACTGACGTATGAACAACTGCACATGCCTAGTAGTAGGAGCACTGTGTATGTTCAAGTGGCTGCCGTGTT
Source organism: Aegilops tauschii subsp. strangulata (assembly GCF_002575655.3). NCBI lineage: Eukaryota > Viridiplantae > Streptophyta > Magnoliopsida > Poales > Poaceae > Aegilops > Aegilops tauschii. The sequence continues at coordinate 596,582,807 of NC_053041.3, forward strand.
TCGCACTCCTCCGTCGTAAGAGTGGAAACGCTTGCTGTAATCATTTTTTCTTCAGAAAAACAGTGGACACGCTCTACCATGCGGATCCTCCTCCAGCCATGCACTAAATTACTCACTTTCACCGACGTGTGGGACAGCCAGCACCTGGGTCCACCAGCCATGCACTAAATTACTCCATATTAGAGTGACGGTAGACTACCCTGATCGAACCGCCACAGTAATGCCCAATGAGCCGTCAAATCACAAAACCCCCTCCTTTCCAGCAGTAAGTTGGACGAACGAAGCAACCATCATTTCACTCATCTCTCTCAGCTTCCTCTCTTGAAGAAAACCCCCACTCGTTTCGCTTCTCCCTCATCTCGTTCCTCCTTTCACTCTTCTCTCTCAGCTTCCTCTCTTGGAAGGACGCCGGAGCACCGGCCGACGTGATGTCTATGGCTCTGGCCAAAACCGTCGAGGCTCATGGTACGAAGAAGCGTAAGCACCCCGCCGAGACTACCGCAGACAAGCTCAAAGCCATCGCCCTGTCCAAGCCCCCCTCTCCGGGATCCCTCATTAAGCAAGTCTAGGTAATGTCTCTTGTTGACGATCTTTTTCTCGATCTTGATCGTGTTTTTTCATCTAACACGCAGTACTAGTACTGGTAGTACAACTTTCTGGGTGATCTTGCATGTGATTTTTGTGTGCCAAATGACGGTTCTAAATTCCACATTTGACCAAAACATGCGAGAGGTTGACACTGATTTCTTATAGATTACTTTCAACTACTCCCTCTGCCCCAAATTTCTTGTCTTAGATTTGTCTAGATACGGATGTATCTAATACTAAAATGTGACTTGATACATCCGTATCTAGACAAATCTAAGACAAGAATTTTGGGACAGAGGGAGTACTTTATGAACATCAATGCTACCTTTTAAGAGGGTATATTTACCTCAGTAACGTGTGTTATGGATATTGCATGTAATCCCTCTGCTCTCATGCCTTTGAAGACATGTTCTAGTGTCTTTGTTCACTCATTTCTGTGCGTATATGTAGTCATATATGGAGTATAATATCGAAAATCATCTTATATTTCTGAACGGAGGTAGTAATAAAATAAGGTTTCTGTTTGAATTAGAACCAGGTCCGCGGTGGAGATGAAGTTCTCAAAGTCATGCCATGTGAACTGGAAGACCTAATGATGAGTTCTACTGTTGAACTATCCAGCTGCTGTGTCCTTGTCGCCATGTGTCCTGAACTAGTGTTTTCCTATAGCATTGTTGTCAGGCGTGTTCTCGAGGCTGTACTTGACGACAACAATTTCCTGGCTGTGCCTTCGATTACGAAGCGTGTGGTTCTTGTAAAGCTTCCCAACAAATCTGATGCGGCCTGTCTTCATCATCATGTTTATGAGTGGAAAGACCACTCTGTTAGGTTCTCCAAGGTTGACAAGATGGTGATGGTGCATGTAGACATCTCACACGAAGTCCATGGCCTAGTCAGTTATGCGGGGTTCATCCCGTAGGTCGGTGGCAAGAAATAGTCTGCAGAGTTTGGTTAGTGCAACTTTGCTTGTCTGTAGTAAGTACTATTGTTCAGTACTTGATTTGTGTTTGTGAACCCTATATTGTTTATTAGTACTGCCGCTTTTGGTGTGTGAACAGTCTATGTTAATGTCTATGTTAATGTCTGTCCACTCAATTTAGTCTGTATATTCTGAAGTATCCAGATCATATTTTTTGTGAGGACGGTTTATCAATTATGGTTACACTCCAATATCTGTATGCATTGCAGGGTTTGTCGCACCCACCAGGATTACCAGTCCCATGGATGTTCGGTCCATACGATTTGTCACGACCTTTGGACTGTCCTGCTTGTGAGAGTAGGCGGGGCCCCTGCATGCCACCCGTAGTTGGACGATCAATCTTCTGTTTAGTACTTCAACATAGTGATTTCCTGGTAAGGATTCACTCATGTCACATCAAGTAAATCTTATTGATTTACTTTCTAAATCTTATTGATTTAATGTCATGTTTTCTTTCTTTTCCTGCAATTTTACGATGCAGGTTTTGCCATGTGACATTCATCACAGAATAAACCATTTGGTTTGCTCTACGATCGCTATTTTTGCAGGTTTCACTTCTTATGTCGTGTCAGTAACGAAGGCACTGTCCATCACTTATATTACTGGAAAAAATTGGATCAGTCTATTGTCTGAGTACAAGCTGAATCCCTATGATGAACTGCAGTTTGGTTTAACAAAAACGCCACAATTAGTCCTTCTCGCGTTTAAAAGAAATGAAGAAAAAACTGGATCACGGTCACGGATCCTAGTCAAGTTAGAAAGCTGAACATAGCAGAACAGACACGATCGCCGCTGTCTCGCACAGATCGAGCACCGGCAGTTGCTCTAGCACTGACAGCGGCAGTAGCTCAGTCTGATCCAGCTGAGGATTGGGCACCGACCGCGTCAGCGGATCAGTCTGATCTACCGGAGGATCGGGCATCGACACCGACACCTGCTCCGACACCGGCACCAGCTCTACAAGGAGCACGATCTCCGGCAGCAGCAGCGGCTTCGGCACCTGCACCAACACTTGCACTTGCATCTACTCCGGCCCGTGTAGTTGCACCGGCAACAGACTGGGCTGCAGTTCGCACTTCATATACCAAAGTCCTTACAAAAACCGACATGTCGACCTTCTTGGTAAGCATTGGCCGCCCAAGTGCTTCGTTCTTTTTTCTTTCCACGTTGTTTCACATGATTCACTGTGTTGATCTAACTGTTTGGGTATGACTTCTTGTTTGCAAACAGAGAATTCCTAGAGCAACGAGGGAGTCGTTCAACAATCCGGGCGACCGTGGCCAAGTTTCTCTTACCATGTGCAGCCTTGGTGTGAATGAACCTGCTCAATATACCGTAAGTACAAAGGATGGTCGCATGATGATTGATGCTAAAGGATGGTCAAGGTTCAAATCTAAATCATATCTTGCGGTAGGGGATGATGTCAAAATTGAACTTTCTCGGCAAGGAGAGCTGGTCCAAATCAACTTTGAAATTCTTCAGTAGCAACACGCAACTGCCGAACTGATCTATCCTCCGAGAGATTTTGATGTAATAATCTGGCATGGTGAAACAAGTGTCCTGTGTGTATAAGTAGTACGACAGTATTATTTATTACATGGTATATCGTTGATAGAATTGCAACTCTGATTGCTGGTTAGGAACAGTCGTTCGATTTCAAACCAATAGCTGCCGTGCTTTATTCAATTTTGTGTATTCGCCTTGCGACAGCATCTAAAACCAGCGCCGTACCAATCGCTTGCAATATGAAAAGCGCTGAGGTAGAACACATGGGCCCCCAAACATGCAGGGTCGGCCTGCGGCCCAAAGTACAGAACCGTGAGCCTATCTGAGTATTATATTCTCAGCTGAACCCCCATAAAAAAAGCTGAACCCCCATAATGCCCGTTCGTTGCAGAGGGAGTATATTTCTCGGCAAGGTGAGCCTATGATATAATAGATTTGTATATTTCTTTACAGAGGGAGTATCTCTCTGTCAAAAAATATATTTATGTGTAACTAGTTACTCCTATCTTTCTACTTCCTTTCGCTGATATGTGGGGCAACCGGCAACGGGGTCCACGTGCCATATGCACAAATTAGAGTGCACAACTTCACGGTAGAAACAACCCGGTCGTAGCGCCGCAGTAATGCCCATTGAGCCATCAAATCACAACCCCCCCCTTCCAGCTTTAGCAGTAAGCTGGACGGACAAAGCGGCAATATTTCACTGGGCCTGAATCCGCTTCTCCCTCGTCTGCTTGTTCAGAGAAAACCCCCTCTCGGCGATTGCATAGGGTTTTCTCATGGAGAACCAGGTACGAATTCTTCATCCATCCCCGATAAATCCAAGTCCCTTGGTCGCAGGTAATCCTAGGATGGCTGCCGTCGCCGTTGATTCATTTTTTTCCTACTGAATCTAGTGTGTTTCATTTGCAGTGCCCAAAGTGCGAGTACCCTACAGGTTTCTGCGCCCTCGGCGAGACGCCACACTTGTTCCTTCTCATCCTAACACAGCATTGAAACGCGCACAGTATGTTCCTAGAATCCTCTTTTCTATCCGGAAGGGTGGGGGTTTTTTGAACATGCTGTGTTCTCATATTATTTTTCCTGCAGTGTATAATTTGCTCTGCCAGAACACATGTACTCAAGATGCTCGGCCTTGCCATAACTGAATACACTAGTTTAATGGTCACAGTGAAGACAAGCCATGGATATAAGTTCCGAGTTGGGTTCATGAACCAAGAAGATCGCTGCTTTTTTTATGGCCGAACTTGGATAAACTTTCTCAAGTGTTACGGACTGAAAGTTGGCGCACGAATGTTGATGGAAATAGCAGAACCTAGTCTCATCTTCACTGCGATCTTCCACCCCGACGTCGTTCCAATTGTTCATCCATGTTAGTTTTGTATCTGGTTCTTGCTTGTTGCCTCGATTACTTCTTAATCCACCTATTCTGTCTAACTAATCACAATTTAACTTTAGAAGTAGCAACGAATCTCTCACGAAGATGCTACTTCTAACTAATATTTTCTTATAACTGGTGGCACGTGTAGGTTTTTTCAGAGTTAAGCAGTCTGCTCGTTTGTTACTCTGTAATAACTCGGCTGTTACTAATGGCACTGAAGTTGACTGGATCGACATCCACAAGTTCCTACACTTTATTGATCGTCTTGAGGTCCTTCTGGGGCGTTTCAATGGTGGAAGGCCACGTGGGATATGTGTGCCACTGCTGCACTCGTTGAACAGGTCCAACTATGTCGAGAAACTTATGGTACGAGCTGTTTTCTGTTATATATGTTGTTCATAAACTATTGCTTATACACAATTTTACAGCTATGATCTTCTTGAAACAGGAACTGCCGAGTTCTATTGTTCCTATACAGATGCCTGACCATGGTCGGTTCAGACTTGCGCTTGGTCACAACATGATGTTTATGTCGACCTACTCAATTCCCCTTGGAGGTGAAAAGATACTTATTCATGGGTGGTCTCAAATAATGAAGGCCCGTCCATCTTGGAGAATAGGACAGAAGATTATGTTCATGCTTTTCCATGGCTCTAAAGCGAATATCCTATTTATTGACCACGTTGCGAGATGAAGCCGCTTTCAGAAGGTTGTGGATGCGCGGGGTGGCGCCCGGGCCTTGTCCTGGGGCTTGGCGGCCTCACCCTTGGTTAACTGTAGGCAAAGTAGCACTGTTTGAGGCGTGCTTTGTACGGTTGAACCTGTATAAGTACTCATACTGCTTTCAGCTTTGTTTGTTAAGTGCCCCTGCTGGTTTCAGTTAAGGTTGTTAAGTGCTCCTGCTGCTTTTACAGTCTGTCGTGTTTCTTCAGTCCTGTCTTCCTCCAGCCGCCAAAACCAGACCAGCGCCGGCGGGGCCGCCTGCTTCCGCCTCCCACGGCTGGCTGCGCCTCAGCGCACGCATCGCCGCCCCACCGTCTCCTAAATTGTTAACGCCGACGTCCTCCGCGCGCTTTGGTGCGCTCGCAGCGGCGCCGCCCTCTCGCGTTGTCAACATGGTCAACAAACAACAGGAATCAGCAGAAGTACGTGGAGAGGATGACAGTAGGGGCCCACCACGTCAGCGTATGGAAAAATAAAATGCTTCCTCCTAGTGTTTTCCTGACATCTGGGACCCACGACATTGTGAGCGTATATAGTCAATAGACAAGAGAACAGCACAAGATCGACTGACACCTGGGACGTAGCTACTCGAGCAGTATTTTTTTTGTTTGGTATTGTTGAGACGGAGCAGGGTTTGAACTGGGCTGTGGCCCGTCTAGCCCAGGCTTATATTTTATGTTCACCATGTGACCAGCCCAGCTATTTTTTCTTTGTGAAAATGAGCCCAGTTTATTTTTTCTGAAGAATACCCAATCTAGACCTACTTATTTTTCTACGCCCTGATGGGCTGCACCTCTTTCAAGACGCCTGCAAATCTTGAAAGTAATATGAAATGGGTTGTAAATATAAAAACAGATGAGAAATTGGCAATTACTTTATAATTTCTGATTTTTTTCACATTTTCAGATTCCTATGTCACTGGGCATTAACCTAATTTAAATATATCTTCAAAGTACTTTAAATCTGGCTCGACATTTCGGTATTAAAAATAGTTTGGAACCCACAGAAATATGCGAAATTGGCCGTGGCCAACCAAAAAAAACGACTGCAATAAATTGCATAAGAAGTTGCCATGAGCTATATATAAATTATTAAAAAAAAGAGGGAGTGGTCTGATTTGTGGGCCTGTTTAGTTGATGCGTATGCAAGATTTTTTTAGTTATTATATACGTGAACAAACGATTCTAGCAGATGTAACCGTTGGATGTCAATCCAACGGCCGTCGTGTTTCTTCAATCTCTGATCTTCTTGCTCCAGCCGCCAAAGCAGCGCCGGCGGGACCGCCTACTCCCGCCTCCCGTGGCCGGCTGTGCTACCGCGCAGGCCTCAGCGCCCCCTACTACTCCCACCGCTGGCCATGGCATCTCTCTACTCACCCACACCCCCTGTTATTCTGCGGCGACGGCAGCCTCACACCGCAGCCGAACCGGTGAACCCTCGTACTCCTCTCCGCGCGGGCTTCCACTGCCGCGTCTTCCCCGGCTCCGCGTCGTCCCCTTCCTAGGCCTCGCCGTCGTCCACCGCCGTGGTGCTCTCGGCGCGGCGTGGTCAATGTGGTCAACGACCGACTTCCATCGGAAGAGTACTGTATGTGGAGAAGCTGACGGCTGGGTCCACGGCAGCCGCAAGGAAGTGCCTCCTTATTACGCGGAAAATAATTATTCCTCCACCTGACAGCAGGGACCCACCGGACGGGCCACCAGTATTTCGCGAAAAAACATTTCCCCCTGACTGCTGGGACCCACAGGATGGGCCACCGTATTTTGCGAAAAAAACGTTCCCCCCGCTGTCAGCTCGGACCCACCGGAAGTGCCTCCTTATTACGCACAAAAAAATGAATACCCCCTGCTAGCTGGGACCCACCTTGGTGGGAGGCTGACTTGTGGGCCTACTAAGTTGACTGGGACGGAGGCCTTTGTCAACTTTAGGCAATATAAGAACGATTCTAGCTCCAGTGACAGTACGATGTCCATCCAACGGCCGTAGTGCTTCTTCAACCTCTGGTCTTCTTGCTCCAGCCGGCCAAAGCAACGCCGGTCGTGCCGCCTGCTCCTGCCGCCCGTGGCCGGCTGTGATACCGCGGAGGCCTCACCGCCCTCTACTACTCCCACCGCTGGCCAGGCCATCCCTCTACGCACCCACACCCCCTGTTATTCTGCGGCGACGGCAGCCTCACACCGCAGCCGAACGAGTGAACCCTCATACTCCTCTACGCGTGGGCATCCACTGCCGCGTCTTCCCCGACTCCGCGTCGTCCCCTTCCTAGGCCTCGCCGTCGTCCACCGCCCTGGTGCTCTCGGCACGGCATGGTCAACGTGGTCAAGGAATGGCTTCCATCAGACGTGGACTGTACGTGGAGAGGCTGACAGCTGGGTCCACAGCCGCAGCAAGGAAGTGCCTCCTTATTACGCGCAAAATAATTATTCCTCCACCTCACAGCGGGGACCCACCGGACGGGCCACCGTATTACGCGGAAAAAACGTTTCCCCCTGACTGCTGGGACCCACCAGCTACATCTTCGCACGCAAGGAAGTGCGTCCGAAAAAAAACGATTCGCCCCCCTGACTGCTGGGACCCACCAGCTACATCTTCGCACGCAAGGAAGTGCGTCCGGGCAAAAAAACAAAACGATTCCCCCCCTGACTGCTGGGACCCAGCAGCTACAGCTTCGCACGCAAGGAAGTGCGTCCGGGCAAAAAAAAACGATTCGCCCCCCTGACAGCTCGAACCCACCAGCTACATCTTCGCAGCCAAGGAAGTGCCTGACAGTCGGGACCCACCTGGTCGAAGCGTATGTAGCGTTGTCATTCTGGTCGCGAACGTGTACGTACATATATACTGGTCGATGTAGAGGCGCGCACGTGCCGTAGTAGAGGCGCGTACGTGTCGTAGTAGAGGCGCGCACGTAGCATGTACACGTACGTGTTGGGGAACATAGTATTTTCAAAAAAATTCCTACGCACACGCAAGATCATGGTGATGCATAGCAACGAGAGGGGAGAGTGTTGTCCACGTACCCTCGTAGACCGAAAGCGGAAGCGTTATCACAACGCGGTTGATGTAGTCGTACGTCTTCACGATCCGACCGATCAAGTACCGAACGCACGGCACCTCCGAGTTCAGCACACGTTCAGCTCGATGACGTCCCTCGAACTCCGATCCAGCCGAGTGTTGAGGGAGAGTTTCGTCAGCACGACGGCGTGGTGACGATGATGATGTTCTACCGACGCAGGGCTTCGCCTAAGCTCCGCAACGATATTATCAAGGTGTAATATGGTGGAGGGGGCACCGCACACGGCTAAAATATCGTATATCAATTGTGTGTCTAGAGGTGCCCCCCTGCCCCCGTATATAAAGGAGCAAGGGTGGAGGCCGGCTGCCCTTGGGGCGCGCCAAGGAGAGGCGGGGAGTCCTCCTAGTAGGAGTAGGACTCCCCTTTCCTAGTCCAACTAGGAAGAGAGAGGGGGAAGGAAAGAGAGGGAGAGGGAGAGGGAAAGAGGGGCCGCGCCCCCCTCCCCTAGTCCAATTCGGACTCCTCATGGGAGGGGGCGCGCCACCTCCTGGCTGCTGCCCTCTCTCTCCCCTCAGGCCCACTAAGGCCCAATACTTCCCCGGGGGGTTCCGGTAACCCCTCCAGCACTCCGGTTTTATCCGAAACTTCTCCGGAACAATTCTGGTGTCCGAATATAGTCGTCCAATATATCAATCTTTATGTCTCGACCATTTCGAGACTCCTCGTCATGTCCATGATCACATCCGGGACTCCGAAAAACCTTCGGTATATCAAAACATATAAACTCATAATATAACTGTCATCGTAACTTTAAGCGTGCGGACCCTACGGGTTCGAGAACTATGTAGACATGACCGAGACACCTCTCCGGTCAATAACCAATAGCGGAACCTGGATGCTCATATTGGTTCCCACATATTCTACGAAGATCTTTATCGGTCAGACCGCATAACAACATACTTTGTTCCCTTTGTCATCGGTATGTTACTTGCCCGAGATTCGATCGTCGGTATCTCGATACCTAGTTCAATCTCGTTACCGGCAAGTCTCTTTACTCGTTCCGTAATACATCATCCCGCAACTAACTCATTAGTTACAATGCTTGCAAGGTTTAAAGTGATGTGTATTACTGAGTGGGCCCAGAGATACCTCTCCGACAATCGGAGTGACAAATCCTAATCTCGAAATACGCCAACCCAACAAGTACCTTTGGAGACACCTGTAGAGCACCTTTATAATCACCCAGTTATGTTGTGACGTTTGGTAGCACACAAAGTGTTCCTCCGGTAAACGGGAGTTGCATAATCTCATAGTCATAGGAACATGTATAAGTCATGAAGAAAGCAATAGCAACATACTAAACGATCGAGTGCTAAGCTAACGGAATGGGTCAAGTCAATCACATCATTCTCCTAATGAGGTGATCCCGTTAATCAAATGACAACTCATGTCTATGGCTAGGAAACATAACCATCTTTGATTAACGAGCTAGTCAAGTAGAGGCATACTAGTGACACTCTGTTTGTCTATGTATTCACACATGTATTATGTTTCCGGTTAATACAATTCTAGCATGAATAATAAACATTTATCATGATATAAGGAAATAAATAATACTTTATTATTGCCTCTAGGGCATATTTCCTTCAGTCTCCCACTTGCACTAGAGTCAATAATCTAGATTACATAGTAATGATTCTTACACCCATGGAGTCTTGGTGCTGATCACGTTTTGCTCGTGGAAGAGGCTTAGTCAACGGGTCTGCAACATTCAGATCCGTATGTATCTTGCAAATTTCTATGTCTCCGACCTGGACTAAATCCCGGATGGAATTGAAGCGTCTTTTGATGTGCTTGGTTCTCTTGTGAAATCTGGATTCCTTTGTTAAGGCAATTGCACCAGTATTGTCACAAAAGATTTTCATTGGTCCCGATGCACTAGGTATGACACCTAGATCGGATATGAACTCCTTCATCCAGACTCCTTCATTTGCTGCTTCCGAAGCAGCTATGTACTCTGCTTCACACGTAGATCCTGCCACGACACTTTGCTTAGAACTGCACCAACTGACAGCTCCACCGTTCAATGTAAATATGTATCCGGTTTGCGATTTAGAATCGTCCGGATCAGTGTCAAAGCTTGCATCAACGTAACCACTTACGATGAGCTCTTTGTCACCTCCATAAACGAGAAACATATCCTTAGTCCTTTTAAGGTATTTCAGGATGTTCTTGACCGCTGTGCAGTGATCCACTCCTGGATTACTTTGGTACCTCCCTGCTAAACTTATAGCAAGGCACACATCAGGTCTAGTACACAGCATTGCATACATGATAGAGCCTATGGCTGAAGCATAGGGAACATCTTTCATCTTCTCTCTATCTTCTGCAGTGGTCGGGCATTGAGTCTTACTCAATCTCACACCTTGTAGTACAGGCAAGAAGCCTTTGTTTGCTTGATCCATTTTGAACTTCTTCAAAACTTTCTCAAGGTATGTGCTTTGTGAAAGTCCAATTAAGAGGCTTGATCTATCTCTATAGATCTTAATGCCTAATATATATGCAGCTTCACCGAGGTCTTTCATTGAAAAACTCTTATTCAAGTATCCCTTTATGCTATCCAGAAATTCTATATCATTTCCAATCAGCAATATGTCATCCACATATAATATCAGAAATGCTACTGAGCTCCCACTCACTTTCTTGTAAATACAGGCTTCTCCAAAAGTCTGTATAAAACCAAATGCTTTGATCACACTATCAAAGCGTTTATTCCAACTCCGAGAGGCTTGCACCAGTCCATAAATGGATCGCTGGAGCTTGCATACTTTGTTAGCTCCCTTTGGATCGACAAAACCTTCCGGTTGCATCATATACAACTCTTCTTCCAGAAAACCATTCAGGAATGCAGTTTTTACATCCATTTGCCAAATTTCATAACCATAAAATGCGGCAATTCCTAACATGATTCGGACAGACTTAAGCATCGCTACGGGTGAGAAGGTCTCATCGTAGTCAATCCCTTGAACTTGTCGAAAACCTTTCGCAACAAGTCGAGCTTTATAGACAGTAACATTACCATCAGCGTCAGTCTTCTCCTTGAAGATCCATTTATTTTCAATGGCTTGCCGACCATCGGGCAAGTCAACCAAAGTCCATACTTTGTTCTCATACATGGATCCCATCTCGGATTTCATGGCTTCAAGCCATTTTGCGGAATCTGGGCTCACCATCGCTTCTTCATAGTTCGTAGGTTCGTCATGGTCTAGTAACATAACCTCCAGAACAGGATTACCATACCACTCTGGTGCGGATCTTGATCTAGTTGACCTACAAGGTTCAGTAATAACTTGATCTGAAGTTTCATGATCATTATCATTAACTTCCTCACTAATTGGTGTAGGTGTCGCAGAAACTGATTTCTGTGATGATCTACTTTCCAATAAGGGAGCAGGTACAATTACCTCGTCAAGTTCTACTTTCCTCCCACTCACTTCTTTCGAGAGAAACTCCTTCTCCAGAAAGGATCCATTCTTAGCAACGAATATCTTGCCTTCGGATCTGTGATAGAAGGTGTACCCAACAGTCTCCTTTGGGTATCCTATGAAGACACATTTCTCCGATTTTGGTTCGAGCTTATCAGGTTGAAGTTTCTTCACATAAGCATTGCAACCCCAAACTTTAAGATACGACAACTTTGGTTTCTTGCCAAACCATAGTTCATAAGGCGTCGTCTCAACGGATTTCGATGGTGTCCTATTTAGAGTGAATGCAGCCGTCTCTAAAGCATAACCCCAAAATGATAGCGGTAAATCAGTAAGAGACATCATAGATCACACCATATCTAATAAAGTACGATTACGACGTTCGGACACACCATTACGCTGTGGTGTTCCGGGTGGCGTGAGTTGCGAAACTATTCCGCATTGTTTCAAATGTAGGCCAAACTCGTAACTCAATTATTCTCCTCCACGATCTGATCGTAGAAACTTTATTTTCTTGTTACTATGATTTTCAACTTCACTCTGAAATTCTTTGAACTTTTCAAATGTTTCAGACTTATGTTTCATTAAGTAGATATACCCATATCTGCTCAAATCATCTGTGAAGGTGAGAAAATAACGATATCCGCCACGAGCCTCAATATTCATCGGACCACATACATCTGTATGTATGATTTCCAATAAATCTGTTGCTCTCTCCATAGTTCCGGAGAACGGTGTTTTAGTCATCTTGCCCATGAGGCACGGTTCGCAAGTACCAAGTGATTCATAATCAAGTGATTCCAAAAGTCCATCAGTATGGAGTTTCTTCATGCGCTTTACACCGATATGACCTAAACGGCAGTGCCACAAATAAGTTGCACTGTCATTATCAACTCTGCATCTTTTGGCTTCAACATTATGAATATGTGTGTCACTACTATCGAGATTCATTAAAAATAGACCACTCTTCAAGGGTGCATGACCATAAAAGATATTATTCATATAAATAGAACAACCATTATTCTCTGATTTAAATGTATAACCGTCTCGCATCAAACAAGATCCAAATATAATGCTCATGCTCAACGCTGTCACCAAATAACAATTATTTAGGTCTAATACTAATCCCGAAGGTAGATGTAGAGGTAGCATGCCGACGGCGATCACATCGACTTTGGAACCATTTCCCACGCGCATTGTCACCTCGTCCTTAGCCAATCTTCGCTTAATCCCTAGCCCCTGTTTCGAGTTGCAAATATTAGCAACAGAACCAGTATCAAATACCCAGGTGCTACTGCGAGCATTAGTAAGGTACACATCAATAACATGTATATCACATATACCTTTGTTAACCTTGCCATCCTTCTTATCCGCCAAATACTTGGGGCAGTTCCACTTCAAGTGACCAGTCTGCTTGCAGTAGAAGCACTCAGTTTCAGGCTTAGGTCCAGACTTGGATTTCTTCTCCTGAACAGCAACTTGCTTGCTGTTCTTCTTGAAGTTCCCCTTCTTCTTCCCTTTGCCCTTTTTCTTGAAACTAGTGGTTTTACTGACCATCAACACTTGATGCTCCTTTTTGATTTCTACCTCCGCTGCCTTTAGCATTGCGAAGAGCTCGGGAATTGTCTTATCCATCCCTTGCATGTTATAGTTCATCATGAAGCTCTTGTAGCTTGGTGGCAGTGATTGAAGAATTCTGTCAATTACGCTATCATCCGGAAGATTAACTCCCAGTTGAATCAAGTGATTATTATACCCAGACATTTTGAGTATATGCTCACTGACAGAACTATTCTCTTCCATCTTGCAGCTGTAGAACTTATTGGAGACTTCATATCTCTCAATCCGAGTATTTGCTTGAAATATTAACTTCAACTCCTGGAACATCTCATATGCTCCATGACGTTCAAAACGTCGTTGAAGACCCGGTTCTAAGCCGTAAAGCATGGCACACTGAACTATTGAGTAGTCATCAGCTTTGCTCTGCCAGACGTTCATAACTTCTGGTGTTGCTCTTGCAGGAGGCCTGGAACCTAGCGGTGCTTCCTGGACGTAATTCTTCTGTGCAGCAATGAGGATAATCCTCAAGTTATGGACCCAGTCCGTGTAATTGCTACCATCATCTTTCAACTTTGCTTTCTCAAGGAACGCATTAAAATTCAACGGAACAACAGCACGGGCCATTTATCTACAATTAACATAGACAAGCAAGATACTATCAGGTACTAAGTTCATGATAATTTCAAGTTCAATTAATCATATTACTTAAGAACTCCCACTTAGATAGACATCCCTCTCATCATCTAAGTGATTACGTGATCCAAATCAACTAAACCATGTCCGATCATCACGTGAGATGGAGTAGTTTCAATGGTGAACATCACTATGTTGATCATATCTACTATATGATTCACGCTCGACCTTTCGGTCTCCGTGTCCCGAGGCCATATCTGCATATGCTAGCCTCGTCAAGTTTAACCTGAGTATTCCGCGTGTGCAACTGTTTTGCACCCGTTGTATTTGAACGTAGAGCCTATCACACCCGATCATCACGTGGTGTCTCAGCACGAAGAACTTTTGCAACGGTGCATACTCAGGGAGAACACTTTTATCATGAAATTTTAGTGAGAGATCATCTTATAATGCTACCGTCAATCAAAGCAAGATAAGATGCATAAAATATTAACATCACATGCAACCAATATAAGTGATATGATATGGCCATCATCATCTTGTGCTTGTGATCTCCATCTCCGAAGCACCGTCATGATCACTATCGTCACCGGCGCGACACCTTGATCTCCATCGTAGTATCGTTTTTGTCAAGCCAACTTATTGCTTTTACGACTATCGCTACCGCTTAGTGATAAAGTAAAACAATTACATGGCGATTGCACTGCATACAATAAAGCGACAACCATATGGCTCCTGCCAGTTGCCGATAACTCGGTTACAAAACATGATCATCTCATACAATAAAATATAGCATCATGTCTTGACCATATCACATCACAACATGCCCTGCAAAAACAAGTTAGATGTCCTCTACTTTGTTGTTGCAAGTTTTACGTGGCTGCTACGGGCTTATCAAGAACCGTGGCTGCTACGGGCTTATCGATAGTTTGTCAAGTTGGTGCTGTTTTAACCTTCGCAAGGACCGGCCGTAGCCACACTCGGTTCAACTAAAGTGAGAGAGACAGACACCCGCCAGTCACCTTTAAGCAACGAGTGCTCTCAACGGTGAAACCAGTCTCGCGTAAGCGTACGCGTAATGTCGGTCCGGGCCGCTTCATCTCACAATACCGCCGAACCAAAGTATGACATGCTGGTAAGCAGTATGACTTATATCGCCCACAACTCACTTGTGTTCTAGTCGTGCATAGCATCAACGCATAAAACCAGGCTCTGATACCACTGTTGGGGAACGTAGTAATTTCAAAAAAATTCCTACGCACACGCAAGATCATGGTGATGCATAGCAACGAGAGGGGAGAGTGTTGTCCACGTATCCTCGTAGACCGAAAGCGGAAGCGTTATCACATCGCGGTTGATGTAGTCGTACGTCTTCACAATCCGACCGATCAAGTACCGAATGCACGGCACCTCCGAGTTCAGCACACGTTCAGCTCGATGACGTCCCTCGAACTCCGATCCAGCCGAGTGTTGAGGGAGAGTTTCGTCAGCACGACGGCGTGGTGACGATGATGATGTTCTACCGACGCAGGGCTTCGCCTAAGCTCCGCAACGATATTATCGAGGTGTAATATGGTGGAGGGGGGCACCGCACACGGCTAAAATATCGTATATCAATTGTGTGTCCAGAGGTGCCCCCCTGCCCCCGTATATAAAGGAGCAATGGGGGAGGCCGGCTGCCCTTGGGGCGCGCCAAGGAGTGGGGGGGAGTCCTCCTCCTAGTAGGAGTAGGACTCCCCTTTCCTAGTCCAACTAGGAAGAAAGAGGGGGAAGGAAAGAGAGGGAGAGGGAGAGGGAAACAGGGGCCGCGCCCCCCTCCACTAGTCCAATTCGGACTCCTCATGGGAGGGGGCGCGCCACCTCCTGGCTGCTGCCCTCTCTCTCCCCTCAGGCCCACTAAGGCCCAATACTTCCCCGGGGGGTTCCGGTAACCCCTCCAGCACTCCGGTTTTATCCGAAACTTCTCCGGAACAATTCTGGTGTCCGAATATAGTCGTCCAATATATCAATCTTTATGTCTCGACCATTTCGAGACTCCTCGTCATGTCCCTGATCACATCCGGGACTCCGAAAAACCTTCGGTACATCAAAACATATAAACTCATAATATAACTGTCATCATAACTTTAAGCGTGCGGACCCTACGGATTCGAGAACTATGTAGACATGACCGAGACACCTCTCCGGTCAATAACCAATAGCGGAACCTGGATGCTCATATTGGTTCCCACATATTCTACGAAGATCTTTATCGGTCAGACCGCATAACAACATACTTTGTTCCCTTTGTCATCGGTATGTTACTTGCCCGAGATTCGATCGTCGGTATCTCGATACCTAGTTCAATCTCGTTACCGGCAAGTCTCTTTACTCGTTCCGTAATACATCATCCCGCAACTAACTCATTAGTTACAATGCTTGCAAGGCTTAAAGTGATGTGTATTACTGAGTGGGCCCAGAGATACCTCTCCGACAATCGGAGTGACAAATCCTAATCTCGAAATACGCCAACCCAACAAGTACCTTTGGAGACACCTGTAGAGCACCTTTATAATCACCCAGTTACGTTGTGACGTTTGGTAGCACACAAAGTGTTCCTCCGGTAAACGGGAGTTGCATAATCTCATAGTCATAGGAACATGTATAAGTCAGGAAGAAAGCAATAGCAACATACTAAACGATCGAGTGCTAAGCTAACGGAATGGGTCAAGTCAATCACGTCATTCTCCTAATGAGGTGATCCCGTTAATCAAATGACAACTCATGTCTATGGCTAGGAAACATAACCATCTTTGATTAACGAGCTAGTCAAGTAGAGGCATACTAGTGACACTCTGTTTGTCTATGTATTCACACATGTATTATGTTTCCGGTTAATACAATTCTAGCATGAATAATAAACATTTATCATGATATAAGGAAATAAATAATACTTTATTATTGCCTCTAGGGCATATTTCCTTCAGTACGTATAGTGGCCAAGGTGCAAGAAAGAAAATACGGCCACGTACGTACATACGGGCAGGGTCTCGAACGCCTACTCGCGCATACGTATGTCCAGGGCTCGTGTACATGGCTGGGTCGGAACGGAGAAACAGCGTCGTCGTCTTGTTCATGGGGAGGCAACGGAATGCGTCGTGTTCAAGGGGAGGCAATGGAATGCGTCGTGTTCATCGGGAGGCAACGGAACGCGTGGGAGCCAACCGGCTGGGTCAGAACGGAATGCGTGGTCGGGTTCATTGGGAGGGCTTGGACGGAACAGGCGATGGAAGCGAGGCCTGGCGTACCGCAAAACGGAGGAAACGGCCTTGTGTTCGACCGGCCACGTTCGAAACGTGATCCTGTTCATTGGGAGGGGTCTGGCGTACCGCAAAATGGAGGAAACGGACCTCCTACGGTCGAAACGGGGGTCCTGTTGATCGGGAGGGGTGGGGCGTACCGCAAAACGGAGGAAACGGACTTGTGTTGGAGGTCGAAACGGGGTTCCTGTTGATTGGGAGGGGTGTGGCGTACCGCAAAACGGGACTCCACGGGATACTGTTCATCTCCACCGTCGACCTCCTCCAGCCTCCACGGGCTACCGGCGACCTCCTCCAGCCTCCACGGGCTCCTGTTCATCCAGCCTCCACCGCGCGCTACTCCGCCGGCTACTGTTCAACCACCCCTCCACCGTCTACTGTTCATCCAGCCCTCCACACCACGGGGTCCTGTTCAACCACCCCTCCACAGGCACCCCTCCACCGTCTACTGTTCATTCAGCCCTCCACACCACGGGGTCCTGTTCAACCACCCCTCCACGGGCACCCCTCCACCATCTACTGTTCATCCAGCCCTCCACACCACGGGGTCCTGTTCATCCAGAGGCAACGCCACCGCTCACTGTTCATCCAAGCCCCCCCCCCCCCGCAACGCTCACTGTTCATCCAATCGATCGGCTTCAGTTAGCAGTAGTAGCGAAGGAATTGCTTGATCAGGTTCAGTTAACAGCCATCGATCGATCGCTCGGGTTTACTAACGCGTAGCCTGCAGTGCAATCGCTCGGGTTCAGTTAGAGCCTAACGCCTCGCTCGGGTTCAGTTAGAGGCAACGCCTCGCACACGCGAGTACGTGTATGAGAGAAACGCGCATCAGTCGGCCCCCGACCTCCCACCGTAACCGGGAACTCCCCGAAGTTTTCCTCGCCCTCGCTTCTACCACGTTTTTTTCCGTCATGGACGGCCCAAAGAATGTCATGCAGCTGCGTCTCCGGCCCGCCCAGGACGAAAAGCCCATTTTCTGTCATGACTTTTTGTCATAGAAGTAGGAGCCCACCACATCTATGATGATACCGGGTTTTGTCACAATTATCGTCATAGAAGTGTCATATGTATGACAAATTTTTTTTTCGTTCGGCCCAAAATGTCACGGATGTGTCGTTTTTTGTAGTGAGCTACGCCTCTTGATTGGCGTAATGCCACAACATCACTTAGGGGCTTGGTCGTATCCGAACCATAGCTACACCTCTTGATCGGCGTAATGCCACAGCATCACTTGGGGGCTTGGTCGAACCCGAACCATAGCTACGCCTCTTGATCGGCATAATGCCACAACATCACTTGGGGGCTTGGTCGAACCTGAACCATAGCAACGCCTCTTGATCGGAGTAATGCCACAGCATCACTTGGGGGCTTGGTCGAACCCGAACCATAGCAACACCTCTTGATCGGCGTAATGCCACAGCATCACTTGGGGGCTTGGTCGAACCTGAACCATAGCAACACCTCTTGATCAAATTTGGGGTGTGGCAGCCTGTGAAAAGCCTCGACTACAATGGTTTTATTTGCCTTTTGCTAAGTTTCTTTTTCTTTTGCTAAGATTTGTGATGTTTTCAAACCGGTGTTTATCAACCAGGTTAGGCGGTCAACTACAAGTTGTCAGTACATGACCAAGTTATAATCCGGAGACTATCAGCCCGGTCTGGTTTCGACTCATAGTCACTAGTATGGAATAAACCGGTGTTTATCACAACCCGGAACGGTTTTATTGTAAACCGGTATTATATAACAGGAGATACTTTTACTCCGGATTAGGGTTATTGCGCTCATTACAAGGTTGGTCAGCCAACACTATGCCTAAAGGTCACAAGTATCATATATTTCCATATTTGGTTATCTTTTACAACCTTGGTTATAAACCTTGGTCATATATATAGTTGGGTATCATGACCCGCCCGGTGGTAAACCGCCAGGGCGCTTTAAGCTTCTTATCTGCGGGAACAGCTTGAATAAATAGATATGGATTATGAACATCATATCTCAAGGATGGCGGATTAACACGCATCAGTTGTAGATAAATATGCACGAAGGCATAACAGACCAAGTGTTTTAACTAGCCTATTACAAGGCGCTTCAGTGCCCACAGGAATAATTGTTTTTCAATAAACATTGCAGTATGGAAGATTAAACCGGCCCCCGGGTTATGATCGCTGAGCAGCTTGACCTGACGGCTGCGGATCATCTTGCACCGGTTCATCTTCTTTGTCTCTACCCAGCGGCTGGAAGTCAATAGTTGTCCAGTCGATCCTAGTTAAAGCTTGGAACATAGCTTCGTCGCTTATAAGGGTGGACGGTTCAATATCAGGGGCATAAGTGTGCTTATGGATTGGAGGGATCAGGTTTTGAGCCTCAGGAGTTGGTGCAGCAACCAGCTTGTTATTGGTATCATAACTCGTCTGGTAAAATGAAAGATCAGCCTCTTCAGCAAGTTGACAAGCCAGTGGACGTACTTCCCGGTTTATGGCGCGGAGATCATCAGTGGCAAACTCTGATCCGTCTTCTTTTAAGCTTGAGTAGCCTTTAGCCACGTCCGTCGGATCAAGATCAGGCACCCATGCTTTTTCCCGGGTTAGTGCGGTCAGAGCGGCAGCCCTTGCAGCAGACCTCTTCAGCTCTTCTATCCGGGCAGGCAGCATAGATAGCCTGTCTAAGGTATCCTTGATCAACGTCGGGGGTGGCTTATTGTGAGAAGCGGTGCAGATAATTCGTTGCGCGCCGGTATACAGTTGTTCTATCAGCGTATAGGCAGCCTTCAGCTTCTTCTGAACATCAGAGCCCAGATGACTAATGCGAGTTCCTGCATCATTGCAAACATCAGTAAACCGGCAACGCATGGGAAGATATGTTGACAGTATTAAGGAAAAGATGCTTACCAAACACAGCAGCGGTCATCGCATGTACTTGCCTCTTTACCCCAGTCAGCTCGTCTACCACCGGTTTGAGAGCTGCTTCTGCGTCTTCAGCTCTTTTCTGCAAAGCGGATTTCCCTGTGTTCCAATCCGCCCGCTCCTTGGCAAAGCTTTCCTTTAGCTTTTCCATAGCGGCTAAGGCGCTCGTCAGCTCATCTTTTGCTTTGGAAGTTTCGGCCTGTTGGGACTTGATGTTTTCTTGCAGATCAGCGGTTTGGCTTTCCTTCTTGCTCAGTTCAGCCTATAAAGAGATAGATACATAGTGAGTTGACAGTACATATTTGAAGTACCAAGCATATAACAAGTTATCCCCTTGATACTTGGGGGCTAATGCATATTTGCTCCTTATCAGAAATTTCTACAAGTCTCAAGTACAATACAAGTATTAATATTGGCACTTGGGGGCTAATGTGTGTTTGCTCAAAAACTGTTGGTATGGGAATTCTCCTACAGTCCCGGTTCATCTTTATAAAGTTAAACCGGCCCTTGGGGGCTATACCGGCGAAAGAGCAGTATGGCAAATTATAAGGAACCGGTTCATCTTAAAAAGGTAATCTGGTCCCTGGAGGCTAAATATGCAAAGTTAACTTATGACAAAAGTCCCGGTTTAGATTGGTATCATAAACCATCACTTAGGGGCTACTAGGAGTTGATAAACTGCAATTGGACAAAAGAGAAAAACAGTAGTTACCTCATATCGCTCCTTCATCAAGTTTACCAAACTAGCTTCATAGTCACGGCTGGTATATAGACGGTTCAGGAAGCCAGAATGAATATCTTGAGCATTGAGATGGGCGTAGCTTGATAAATTGGCATTCCATTTGCCTTTGCCAATAGCAGAGAGATCATCCTTGGCAGTATGCTTTGACAAAGCTACAGGATTTCCAGGAGTGGTGTGGCCAGTACCAGTAATCATAACGTCATCATCTTATTCATCAGCAGCCTTCACCGGAGTTGGCGGTTTATCAGTGTCCTTAGCTGGACTGACCGGTTTGTCATCAGTTCGGACAGGGCTGGTTGGCCGGTCTGCATGGCTTGTAGTGTCAACTTGCACTTGTTCAGCAAGGAAAACATGGTCTTGAAGTGGCGGATCGTGAAGCAAGGCGTCAGCGTTGGTTTCTTCCAGATCTGGAGTTGTCTCCGGTTCAGCAGCTACATTATCATCAGCCGGTTTGTTTAACCGAGCTTTCTTGCTGGGTCTTGGCTTGGCGCTGAGAAAAGATAGACATAAGGATCAGTACAGTATGTAAAGATAACACATCAAGAATAAAGACATGTGCATAGCTCACCCATGAACTGTTTTGAGGGGTGGAAGCTGTGTGGCCGAGGACTCGCCAGAGGATGAGTGAGAAGTACCCTAATAATTTGAATCAGACGGGTTAAGAGGCTGGCGAAAACAACCTGCTTTTGGGCATGAGGTATCAATGGGATAAGAAACCTCTGATCGGCGTTTCCGAACCGGACTGTTCGGTAAACCGGCGGAGGTAACTACCTGGCCGCTGTGCCGGGTTGTACGGCGAGCTTTGTGCTGCTGCGTCTTCAAAAGAAAGTTTGGGTCCAAGTAAGCAAGAGGGTGAGAAAATTTTACTTTCCGGTTTGCTTGACGGATTTTTTATGTTGGCAGAGGATCTGAATCGGAGGAAAGAATGGTTACCTCTATGTCCTCAGCGTGACCGCCTTCAGCGTCGTCCTGATAATAATCATTGTCAATGTGATGTATGAAAAATGAACCAAGAGAGTCAAGTTCTACCTCTGGTTGCGGATTACGCACATCGTCATCAGCTGGTAGATCAGAGGATGCAGTAGTCCTTCTCTTGGAAGGTTTCTTAACAACCTTGGTCTTTGGACGAACTGGCTTGACCGGTTTGTCTTGCGCCTTCGCCGGTTTGTCTTGTGATGGTTTCTTGTTCCAGGATGGATCATCACCCTGTCAGAAAATAATCACACTTTCAGAGAATATTTGGACAGAAGAAAATTCAGATACAAAGGATTATCTGATTCTTATAGCTGGTGGTTTGTTGAAGGTGCAGAAAGGGAGTAGTCCGGTTTGGGCACAGACGGCCTCCGGTTCATTCAGTATTTTCTTTACAGCCTCAGTGACTTCTTCGTCTGTAAGCTGAATGTCAATGTGCCACTAAGCATCCTTCAAACTCCCCGTGTACTCACACATCAAACCGGGGCGCGGGCTTAAGGGCAGAATGCTCCAGCTTATCCAGCAACGAGCAAGATCAACTTCTGTCAAACCATTCGCCATGAAGGCTCTAAGCTTTGATAATTGGGGAGCATAGTTGGCCCGTTCTCTTGCTGTCAACCTCTGAGGAAAAGGATGTGTGTTGCTAAGACGTTCAGGGCGGTAACCCGGCAAAGGATTTTCATCAGATGGAGATGTATCCATGCAGTAAAACCAAGTCTGGTTCCACTCTTTGGGGTGACTGTGGAGTTTGGGATGAGGGAAGGTGACTTCCTTCCTTTTCTGAACCGCCATTCCGCCCAGTTCCGTATTGGGTCCATCTGAGAACTCTGTGCGACGGTTTAAGTGAAAGAAATCCCAAAACAGTTCGACTGAAGGTTCCTCTTGCAGATAAACCTAACAAAAGACTTGGAAGTGGCAGATGTTGGTTACAGAGTTAGGACCAATGTCTCGAGGGCTAAAACCTCGTCTGAGATGATCAGCAAACACGACTGCCTCTCCATCCTTGGGTGTAGGAGGATTTTCCGGGCCGGGGACCCTCCAGTGGATGACATCTTTCTTGGCTAAAGCGCCCGTTTTAACAAGGTTGTTTAACTGTTCTTCGGTTACTCGAGAGGGAGCCCAATTGCACTCATAGACTTGCTTAGCCATGACAAGGAAAATCTGAAACATGATTATTACCGGTTTAAGATTTACAGTGGACAACTATACAGCGGTATGAGGATACAAGCATATTGGTAAACCGGATTTGGTTATTCGTAAACCGGAAACTGACAATGGAACGGTGTAATGCATTGACGGTTCAACAGGGGACTAATGGTATCTACCGGGTCATCATTTTTTCTGTGAAGTTAAACCGGCCAATCTGGTATTCAAAGTGTGTAAGAGAAGGAAGAAACAAGTTTCACATCTTGCTATGGTAAATTCAGATCTACCGCGCGTAGGAAAAACAAAATATATTCTGACCAAAATTCCAGCATACTAAAAGTTCACCAAGTTGAGATGAGTTGGATATCAAACAGGTGCTAAGACTACTACCGCGCGAGATCTATGTGGTTTAAACTACTACCGCGCGAGATCTATGTGGTTTTTGGATCTAATCCACGGATATAAATAAGGAAAAAGAAGGGCGGCGACGAACACTGATGGACGACAGAAACCCTAAGTGCAGATCTATGGTAAGAGAAAGGGGTGACTTACGGAGGCTGTTGAGCAGCGGCGACGCCCGGAGGAGCTCTGTCGCCTCGATTGTCGGAGGCTCGTTAATGACAGGTGACGTCATGGTGGTTTACCATGATCCTAGAAGATGATGTCATGGCGGTTTACAAGATTGTGTGAAGATGTTGAAGAAGACATTTTCTTAAGTATTGAGGATTGACATGAACCAGTTCAAATCAATCTGGGGTCTAATGTTGGAGATATTACCACTGGGCGTAAACCGGCCAGGAGAGGCCGGGTTAACCTCATAAGTAGTTCATCTGTATCTGAAGCCCATGAAGACAGACGGTGACGCTTCATGAAGGCCCAGGGCCCAAAGCCGGTTTAAGGCCTGTAGACACAAATCGACATTGATATGTAAACTTGTGTTCTAAGATAGAAGTAGTAGAGACCAAGCCGGACACGATTATGAGCCGGCCTCGGAGTCTGTAAACCGACGGGCGTCAACCCATGTATATAAGGGGACGACCCGGCGGTGGTTCAAGGACAACAGACAACAACTCGAGACTCAGGCAAAGCGTATTCGCTCCCTGGTCATCAAAACCCCATCAATTCCATCACAGCTAGACGTAGGCTTTACCTTCATCGTAAGGGGCCAAACTAGTATAAAACTCTCTTGCATCCCTTGTCCGCTTTAACCCCTTTAAGCTAACCCGTAGCGATGGCTCCACGACTAAGTCCTTTCTCTAGGACATCTGCCGTGACAAAACCACGACAATACATGGATGACATCGTGGTTAAGTCGCGTAAAGGTTCCGACCTGCTGACTGGCCTTGCTGAAACCTTTGCCAACCTGAGGAGATATGATATCAAGCTTAATCCGTCGAAATGTACATTCGGGGTTCCAGGTGGAAAGTTACTCGGTTTCCTCGTTTCCGAATGAGGGATCGAGGCAAACCAGGAAAAAGTTGGTATAATCCTCCGAATGAAACGCCCTGTGCGTGTGCACGACGTTCAGAAGCTTACTGGTTGTTTGGCTGATTTGAGTCGGTTCATTTCTCGTCTCGGTGAAAAGGCATTGCCTCTTTATCGACTGATGAACAAATCTGACAAGTTCGAGTGGACTCCTAAAGCTGACGCAGCATTTGCAGAGCTCAAAGCCCTGCTTTCCACCTAGCCGGTGCTCGTTGCACCAATCAGCGAAGAGCCTTTACTGATTTATATTGCAGCCACTGGACAAGTTGTCAGTACAGTACTCATGGTCGAGGCCTACAAGGTTCATCGCCGAGTGTACTATATTTCCGAAGTCTTGACTCCATCCAAGCAGAGATATCCGCATTATCAGAAGCTTGTTCACGGAATTTACTTGACCATGAAGAAGGTTGCACATTACTTCTCAGATCATTCGATTACAGCCGTCAGCGACGCTCCATTGTCAGAAATTCTGAACAACAGAGATGCAACTGGTCGAGTGGCAAAATGGGCGATTGAACTCCTTCCGTTGCATATCAAGTTTGAGGCAAAGAAAGCAATCAAGTCCCAAGCAATAGCATATTTCCTCGCCGAGTGGGTTGAGCAGCAACAACCGACTTAGATTCACTTTGATTCCTCGAACAATGAAGCTGAATATGAGGCACTTCTCTATGGGTTGCGTATGGCCATTTCACTTGGCGTCCGTCGCCTAATGGTTTACGGTGACTCAGATTTAGTGGTCAATCAGGTGATGAAAGAGTGGGACATCAGGAGCCCAGCTATGACTGGCTATTGCAATGCAATGAGAAAGTTAGAAAAGAAGTTTGAAGGGTTAGAGCTCCACCATATACCTCGACTGAAGAATCAAGAAGCTGATGACTTGGGAAAGATAGGTTTCAAGCGGGAGCCAATTCCCAACAATGTGTTCTTGGAGCATCTTCACACACCGTCAGTTCAAGAGGATCCTTTCACAGAAGAGCCCCCGCAACCAAAAAGTTCTACCGATCCGACTGAAGTCGAGATCCCAGCCGTGGTCGACCTGATCATGGAGGTTTTGGTCATCATCCCCGATTGGACGGTGCCATATATTGCATATCTTCTCAGGAAAGAACTTCCAGAAGATGAAGATAAGGCCCGTCAGATTGTTCGTCAATCCAAAGCCTTCATCGTGATAGGTGGACAGCTTTACAGAGAAAGTGTTACGGGAGTTGCTCAGCGGTGCATCACGCCAGAAGAAGGTCGAATGATCCTCAATGATATCCACTCGGGGACCTGTGGTCACCATGCGTCCTCTCGGACCATTGTGGACAAAGCATACCGAGCGGGATTCTATTGGTCGCGAGCAAATGAAATGGCAAAAGATATAGTCGACAAATGTGAAGGCTGTCAGTTCTACTCCAACAAGTCCCACAAGCCTACATCAGCCTTGAAGACCATTCCACTCGTCTGGCCCTTTCATGTTTGGGGATTGGATATGGTTGGACCTCTGAGGACCGGCAGGAGCGGCTTCACCCATCTGCTTGTTGCAGTCGACTAGTTCACTAAATGGATTGAAGCCAAACCCATCAAAAACCTCAACTCGAGTACCGCCGTCAGCTTCATCAGAGAGTTAACATTCAGATATGGGGTTCCGCACAGCATCATCTCGGACAACGGTTCAAACTTTGATTCAGATGAGTTCAAGGCTTTCTGTGCTTCCCAAGGCACTCGGGTCGATTACGCTTCAGTCGGTCACCCGCAGTCGAATGGACAAGCAGAAAGAGCAAACGGTTTGATCCTCCAAGGGTTGTAACCCAGGTTGATGCGTGACCTCAAGCATGCGGCAGGTGCTTGGGTAGACGAATTGCCATCAGTACTTTGGGGATTGAGAACAACACCAAATCGGTCGACTGGTCGAACTCCCTTCTTCATGGTCTATGGGGCTGAAGCTGTGTTGCCGAGTGATTTGCTTCACAACGCCCCCCGAGTAGAACTTCTCTCAGAAGCCAAAGCGGAACAAGCTCGACAAGATGCTGTTGATATTCTGGAAGAGGAAAGAGAGATGGCCTCGATCCGGTCGACCATTTATCAATAAGACCTCCGTCGATTCCATGCCAGAAACGTGAGAGGTTGAGCATTTCAGGAAGGAGACCTTGTGCTCCGAGTGGACCAGCAACGGCCTCACAAGCGTACTCCCGCTTGGGAAGGCCCCTTCATCATCACCAAGGTGCTCCACAATGGAGCGTATCACCTGTACAATGTGGAACACAATAAAGACGAGCCATGCGCCTGGAATGCGGAGCTGCTTCGCCATTTTGATACTTAAACATTCAGACTGTCGAGATGTAATAAGAAGTACCTTCTAGTTTGTTTATCAAAGATGCAGTTTTACAGTCTATTGTTGTTACATACGCATGTGTTCTAAAAATCCCCAGCGGATGGCTTAGCTGCGAACCTGATTCGCCTAAGTTTCAGAAACAAACTCCGAGTGAAGAGCAACCCTCTCACTTAGAGGCTTAGTCGCGAACCCAATTCGCCTAAGTTTTATAAAAATCCTACCGAGTGAAGAGCAATCCTCTCACTCGGAGGCTTAGCTGCAGTTCCGTACTCGCCTAAGTTTAAAAAATCCTACTGAGTGAAGAGAAATCCTCTCACTCTCGGGCTTAGCCGTGAACCCGATTCGCCTAAGTTTGAAAAATCTTAACAACTGAAGAGCAATCCTCTCACTCGGAGGCTTAGCTGCACTTCCGTACTCGCCTAAGTTTGAAAAATCTTACCGAGTGAAGAGCAATCCTCTCACTCGGAGGCTTAGTTGCAGTTCCGTACTCGCCTAAGTTTCAAAAATCCTACCGAGTGAAGAGCAATCCTCTCACTAGGAGGCTTAGCTGCAGTCCCGTACTCGCCTAAGTTTGAAACATCCTACCGAGTGAAGAGCAATCCTCTCACTCGGGGGCTTAGCTGCAGTCTCGTACTCGCCTAAGTTTAAAAATCTCCGAGTGAAGAGCAATCCTCTCCCTCGGGGACTTGGCCACACGCTCCATCCCGATCCACAAGGACGATGAGGTGCAGGTCGTCTGCGACCCTCTCCTCAGAGCTGCGTCATAAGTACAACGTACACTCCATCCTGATGTGCAAGGATGACGAGGTGCAGGTCATCTGCGACCCTTCCCTCAGAGCTGCACCATAAGTACAATGTCCGCTCCATCCTTATCCGCAAGGATGACGAGGCGCAGGTCGTCTGCGACCCTCTCCTCAGAGCTGCATCACAAGTACAAAAGTCTGTTCTGAGTGAAGAGACAAGTTCCACTCGAAAGACAATGACAAGCATATTCAAGGAAAAACCAAGTCTAGATAAATCCCACGAGGTTCCAAACCACGGATAAAAGTGCTCGGGCATCAGGCCCAAAGGAGTTTAGCGGTTACAAAACCACTCGGCATACTAAGGCAAATTTAATTAGGACTTAAAGTTTGTTTACTCCGCAAGAGGAGGGCTGGCAGGCTCGACGAACTTGTCCAGGTCGATTCCGTCCGCAGTGCGAGTAGCAACTTCAATAAAGGTCTCCAAGAAGGACTGGAAGTCAAGCTTCTTGGTGTTGGCAACCTTGATTGCTGCTAGTTTCTCTTCTATGGCTTCTTTGCAATGGACGCGAACCAGAGACAGAGCTACGTCAGCACCACATCGAGCATATGACTTCTTCCATTCCTGCACTCGACTGGGGATCTCATTGAGTCGAGTCATCAGAGACTCGAGGTCATTCTGGAGTGTCACCCTTGGCCAGAGCGCCGTGTCGATCCGCGACACCGCAACCTTCAGTCGAGCGAGGTAGTCCATGACTCTGGCAAGACGACATTCCAGTCGGAGCACGTTCATGGCAGCTTCATCTTTAACAGGAGATTTGATGGGGTCCAAGCTCGTCTCGATTCGCCCAGTCTCTTCCTCGAAGTTTTGGCGGAATTCTGCACTCACAGAGAAATAATGAGTCGACAATTATATGAAGAGTCGACGATAGTGAATCAATCGGACAAGGAAAAGTACCTTCAAGCATAGGGAACAATTTCTTGGCGAGTCCTCCCAGATAAACCTCTAGCTCGTCTCTCTTGTGGGTGAGATCTTCCACTTTGTCAGTCAGACTCCCCTTATCCTTCGTCAGTCGCGTCACTTCCTTGTTGGCTTCGTCAAGAGCAGTCTTCAGCTTGGTATTCTCTTCTTCTAACTTTCCGACTGAAGCCAGCTTCTGGTCGGCGAGTGCTGATTTCTCTTCTGCCTTTTTTTGCGCGACCGCAAGGTCAAGATCCTTCTTCTCCAAGGCCCGCCTCATTTTTTCTAAAAGAAATAATACTTGGGTCAGAAAAAGGAAGGAAAAGATGGCAAGAGAATCAGTCGACCAATATTTACCTCCCATACCAGCAGTTTCATCCTTAGCCTTCTACAAGTTTTCCTTGGCCAACTCCAGATCAAGGTTGAGCTGGATATGTTTTTGCTCCAAGTCAGCAAACCGTGCTCCAAGCTCACAAGATCTCTGCTGTCAGCGAACAGTCAGTCGACAGAAACAAAGATTGGTTGCTTCAGAGCAAAAAAGTACAAGTTCAAAGAGTTCTAAGACAAAAAGAGTTCTAAGACTACTGCCCAACCAAACATTCAATAGTAGTCTCGGGGACTACACCCAGTGGGTGCACTTAGCGTGCCCCCACTGGTTCGACTTTTCAATCGACTTGGTCCGTCTAGTCGAGAAAAAATGAGAGAAGAAAGGCAACAGTTGTTCTCAGACCACAGCCGACTGCCCGCAGTCGACTACGGTCTCAGGGCCTACACCCAATGGGTGCACTCAGCGTGCCCCCACTGGTCCAGGTTCCACTCGACATGGTTTGCCCAGGCCGAGTCGAAGAATGTCAAGAAAAATTCTGTTCAAAGACCCCCGCCGAATCAAACATTCGACGGTGGCCTCGGGGACTACACCCAGTGGTTGCACTCTGCGTGCCCCCACTAGTTCAAAGACACACTCGACCTAACCTAGTCGGCTCAAGTGGAAAAATTACTCAGCAAAAATTGAAACACCTAGTGGGTGGACAGATGCAAGATGCAGACTCTTTATAGATGCACATTATGGTTCCAGAACGCTCATCCACGGACATCTTACGGATAATAAAGTAGTAGTTTTCATGTATCATATCCTAACAGAACAAGCATCAAGCTAAAGATCAGTTGGCAATCAACTAACCTGGACGTTGGTCTGGAGAGCCGAACTGGCATCATATGCAGCCTGACTAGCCTCGTGAATCACCTTCGTCTGCTCCATCATAAGGCCTGACTGGCGTATAGCTTCCTTGGCGGCGCTCACCTGATCCTCTGGGACGTGATGTGTGGCGAAAACCGGAGCTGGAGGAACAGTTGCAACAACTTGGGGATCTGAGGCCTGGAGTTGCACTGACGAAACAGGAACTTGTGTATTCGACGCCGAAGGACGTTCACTTGACACAGGATCCGCAAAAGTAACAGAAGCTCGATTGAAGAATCCTGGCTGCTGGATCACTGGTTCTAACAATGGCGCCGTCTGGGGCGTCTTGCTGGCTGGCACTCTCCTTCCTGAGGTTCTGCTCCTCCTTCCCATGGGCTTCTGTGGCACATCTTCATCGTCGTCTGGGAGTTCAATAACATTCTGCGAAGCTGCAAAAGAATCGACCGCAAGAATCCAGTCGACCGTGAAAATAGTTGAGAAAGTAAAGACAAGATAGCAGGAGTCATACCCGCTTTGGATTTGGCCGCGTCTTCCAGCTCCTCGTCATCACCATCCTTGTACATGGAAGTCCCAGAAGTAGCAGCACTACAAATTTCAGAATTCACTCGGTCAAGCAGGAGAGTGAGTCGACTGAAGGTCAAACTATGCAAAAGCAAAGAGATAAAGCACAATAATTACCCAGAAGCGACAGGGACGTCCACTTTGATTTTAGGCAAGGCCTTCCGAGGCTTTGAGGGCGCTACCTTGAGCTGCTTCGGGGCCTTTTCAGTCGGAACGGGGGAGGAAGTCCGAGTGCATTTCGAGGTCTGCGTACTTGGTGCAACTGCTTTGCAACGAACACTTGCTGGGTCGTGTTTCTGCTTGGAGCATTCATAACCCACAAGTATAGGGGATCACAACAGTTTTCGAGGGTTGAGTATTCAACCCAAATTTATTGATTCGACACAAGGGGAGCCAAAGAATATTCTCAAGTATTAGCAGTTGAGTTGTCAATTCAACCACACCTGGATAACTTAATATCTGCAGCAAAGTATTTAGTAGCAAAGTAGTATGGAAGTAATGGTAAAGGTAGCAAAAGTAATATTTTTGGGTTTTGTAGTGATTGTAACAGTAGCAACAGAAAAGTAAATAAGCTAAGGACAATATGGGAAAAGCTCGTAGGCATTGGATCGATGATGGAGAATTATGCCGGATGCGATTATTCATGCAACAATTATAACATAGGGGGACACAGAACTAGCTCCAATTCATCAATGTAATGTAGGCATGTATTCCGAATATAGTCATACGTGCTTACAGAAAAGAACTTGCATGACATCTTTTGTCCTACCCTCCCGTGGCAGCGGGGTCCTATTGGAAACTAAGGGATATTAAGGCCTCCTTTTAATAGAGTGCCGAACCAAAGCATTACCACATAGTGAATACATGAACTCCTCAAACTACGGTCATCATCGGGAGTGGTCCCGATTATTTTCACTTCGGGGTTGCCGGATCATAACACATAGTAGGTGACTATAGACTTGCAAGATAGGATCAAGAACTCACATATATTCATGAAAAAATAATAGGTTCAGATCTGAAATCATGGCACTCGGGCCCTAGTGACAAGCATTAAGCATAGCAAAGTCATAGCAACATCAACATCAGAACATAGTGGATACTAGGGATCAAACCCTAACAAAACTAACTCGATTACATGATAAATCTCATCCAACCCATCACCGTCCAGCAAGCCTACGATGGAATTACTCATGCACGGGGGTGAGCATCATGAAATTGGTGATGGAAGATGGTTGATGATGACGACGGCGACGGATTCCCCTCTACGGAGCCTCGAACGGACTCCAGATCAGCCCTCTCGAGAGAGTTTAGGGCTTGGCGGCGGCTCTGTATCGTAAAACGCGATGAATCCTTCTCTCTGATTCTTTTCTCCCCGAACATGAATACATAGAGTTGGAGTTGAGGTCGGTGGAGCACCAGGGGGCCCACGAGGCAGGGGGCGCGCCCAGGGGGGCAGGCGCGCCTCCCACCCTCGTGGACAAGGTGTGGGCCCCCTAGCCTTGATTCTTTCGCCAGTATGTTTTATTATTTCCAAAAATAATCTCTGTGAAGTTTCAGGTCATTCCGAGAACTTTTGTTTCGGCACAAACATAACACCATGGCAATTCTGCTGAAAAATGCATCAGTTCGGGTTAGTTCCATTCAAATCATGCAAGTTAGAGACCAAAACAAGGGCAAAAGTGTTTGGAAAAGTAGATACGACAGAGACGTATCAACTCCCCCACGCTTAAACCTGTGCTTGTCCTCATGCAATTCAGTTGACAAACTGAAAGTGATAAAGAAAAACTTTTACAAACTCTGTTTGCTCTTGTTGTTGTAAATATGTAAAGCCAACATTAAAGTTTTCAGCAAAGATTATGAACTAACCATATTCACAATAACATTTAGGTCTCATGTTTACTCATATCAATGGCATAATCAACCAGTGAGCAATAATAATGAATCTCGGATGACAACACTTTCTCAAAACAATCATGATATAATATAACAAGATGGTATCTCGCTAGCCCTTTCTGAGACCGCAAAACATAAATGCATAGCACCTTTAAAGATCAAGGACTGACTAGACATTGTAATCCATGGTAAAAGAGATCCAGTCATTGTCATCCCAATATAAATTAAAAGTAATGGATGCAAATGACAGCGGTCCTCTCCAGCTGGTGCTTTTTAATAAGAGGGTGATGACTCAACACAAAAGTAAATAGATGGGCCCTTCGCAGAGGGAAGCAGGGAGTTGTACAGGTGCCAGAGCTCGGTTTTAAAGCAGAGATAAATAATATTTTGAGCGGCATACTTTCATTTTCAACATAACAACTGAGAGATGGCGATATCTTCCATGCTACACACATTATAGGCGGTTCACAAACAGAATGGTAATGTTTATACTCCCTCTCCACCAACAAACATCAGTCCATGGCTTGTCCAAAACAACGGGTGCCTCCAACTAACAACAATCCCTGGGGGAGTTTTGTTTGCAATTATTTTGATTTGATTTGCATAAAGCATTGGACTGGGCATCCCGGTGACTAGCCATTTTCTCGTGAGTGAGGAGCGGAGTCCACTCCTCTTGAGAATAACCCGCCTAGCATGGAAGATACAGACAGCCCTAGTTGATACATGAGCTATTCAAGCATGCAAAACAGAATTTCATTTGAAGGTTTAGAGTTTGGCACATACAAATTTACTTGGAACGGCAGGTAGATACCGCATATTGGAAGGTATAGTGGAATCATATGGAATAACTTTGGGGTCTAAGGGATTGGATGCACAAGCAAAATTCCTTCTTAGTACAAGTGAAGGCTAGAAAGAGACTGGGAAGCGACCAACTAGAGAGCGACAACAGTCATGAACATGCATTGAAATTAATGAACATTGAGTGCAAGCATGAGTAGGATATAATCCAGCATGAACATAAATATCGTGAAGGCTTTGTTGATTTTGTTTCAACTACATGTGTGAACATGTGCCAAGTCAAGTCACTTGAATCATTCAAAGGAGGATACTCCCCCATCATACCACATCACAACCATTTTAATAGCATGTTGGCACGCAAGGTAAACCATAATAAACTCCTAGCTGATTAAGTGTGGCATAAGCAACTATAATCTCTAATTGTCATTGCAAACATGTTTATTCATAATAGGCTGAATCAGGAACGATGAACTAATCATATTTACAAAAACAAGAGAGGTGAGTTCATACCAGCTTCTCTCATCTCAATCAGTCCATCATATATCGTCATAATTGCCTTTCACTTGCATGACCGAACGATGTGAATAATAATAATAGTGCACGTGCATTGGACTAAGCTGGAATCTGCGAGCATTCAATAAACAGGAGAAGACAAGGCAATATGGGCTCTTGGTTAAATCAACAATAATGCATATAAGAGCTACTTCAACATTTTCATTATGGTCTTCTCCTATCGACCCCCAAAGAAAAGAAAGAAGTAAAACTATTTACACGGGAAAGCTCCCAACAAGCAAAAGGAGAACAGAAAATATTTTGGGTTTTCTTTTAATTAATACTACTACAACAAGAAAGTAAACTAGCTAAAAGCTACAACTATTTTTTTTGTTTTTCTTAAGGTTTTTTTTCAAACACACAAGAAGAAAGCACAAAAAGGAAAATAAACTAGCATGGATAGTACAGTGAAAAAGTATGAGCACCGACAACTAGCAATGAGTGGGTGAACATAAATGTAATGTCAGTGATAAATACGTACTCCCCCAATCTTAGGCTTTTGGCCTAAGTTGGTCTATTGCCACGGGTGGCCTGGCGGATATCCGAAGTTGTAACTGGAGTCGTACTGAGAAGGAGCCTCGGGTTGCCACTGGTTGGCAATCTCCTCCGGATCCCGCTGGTAAACAGACTGTCGTGAAGGATCAAATTGTGGTTCCGACTCTGGCTCTGTAGCTGGTGTGGAGTTTTGGTAGGCGTGAATGACCTCCGGTGGAACAAGGTACTTGCCTGCAGATAAGTCAAACAAATAAGGAGCCGACAAAGTAATAATCTCAGGGCGAATTTTATTAAATATCAGTTTGTACTTAAGTGTCTTTTCCCTATTCTTAACGATAAAAGCACATGCTACCATACTCTTATAGTCTAGAAAAACCGGGGGCAACAATTTTTCTTCTCTCTCATAATGCCTAATAGGTATATTAAAATGTGAAGCGAGGCACGAGGCGAAGATACCTCCCAAGATGGGGCCCTTAGTACGATTAAGATTTAACCGCTTTGCAACAATAGCGCCCATACTAAATGTGTCATCATGGAACAAGGCATGGCACAAAATAACAATATCAGGGGCACTAAGGTTGCCACAGTTTCCGCGACCAATTAAGCATCTACTAGCAAATAATGCAAAGTAACGTAGAACAGGAAAGTGTATGCTAGTAATTCTTGCATCGGAAACTTTCCTCGTTTCCCGTACAGCAATTGTATCAATAAACCCCTCCACATCATTACCATGTGTTTCCTCTACGCTGCCCGAAAAGGGCAACTTGCAAAACCTCACAAAATTCATATAGGGACATCTCCTTATACTCATCATATAAATAGAAATCCACCGAAGGTGGTGACCTCCTAGCATGGAAATGAAAATTTTGCACAAAAATATTAGTGAGTAGGAGATACTGTTCGCGTTGGTCGCGGAGGAAGTCCGTGAGGCCTGCATTCTCGGCCAACTCATAAAAATCATCATAAATCCCGGCTGCTCTCAAGAAATCATGACAAGGCCATTCACATGGCCGAACCTCCGTGGTGCGAGGGAGATTGTATTTGGGCCTCTTGTCCTCTTCACTTTGCATATCCTTCGAGCTTCGGCTCGAAGAGCCCCTCAAAAATCTCTTCATCATTTTCTGAAAATTTCTGAAATTTTTAGTAACTTCAAATAAAAGTGAACCAAGCTCAACAAAATTGATAGCAACTACTCCCACAAGTGCCTAGAGACTATATCATGCATTAGAACTACTTGAAACCATATAAATTTTACATGCAAGCTCAAGAACATGGTCACCTAGGCAGCAAAAATTTGCAATGAATAAAGGACTAGAACAAGAATTAATTGGACCATTGGAGGAGTCACATACCAAAGAACAATCCCCCAAAGCAGTTTTGTGAGTGGAGCTTTGAGCAAGGAGATCAAAAATGGCAGCAAAATGAACTAGAACTCGTGCTTGAGCTGGTTGGTGATTTTTTTGGGAGGAAGGAGTGTGTGGGTGCAGGAATAAGTGGAGGGGAGCCACCATGGGCCCATGAGGCAGGGGGGTGCGCCCAGGGTGGTGGGCGCGCCCTGGACCCTCTTGGCCAGGTGCTTGCTCCCCCTGCTGTGTTCTCAGTGCCTAATAATCTCAAATATTCCAGAAAAATCATATTTCAATTTCGGGGCATTTGGAGAACTTTTATTTTTGGGGTATTTTTTATTGCACGGATAATTCAGAAAACAGACAGAAAATACTATTTTTGCTTTATTTAATCTAGAAAACAGAAAATAAAAGGAGGGTACAGAAGATTGTGCTTTCTAACTTCATCCATCTCATGATCATCAATAGGAATCCGCTAACAAGGTTGATCAGGTCTTGTTAACAAACTCATTCCGAATCACATGAAACCGGAGAAATTTCGAATAACACTATGTTACCTCAACGGGGATATGCACATCCCCAATAATAAGAATATCATGTTTCTTCTTGACAGTAGGTAAAGGAAATTCAAAACCTCCAAAAATAATCGATGAAAATTTTCCAATAGAGTTGATATTACGAACTTGAGGTTGTTTCCTCGAAAAGTGTACCGTATGCTCATTGCCATTAACATGAAAAGTGACATTGCCTTTGTTGCAATTAATAACAGCCCCTGCAGTATTCAAAAAGGGTCTTCCAAGAATAATAGATATACTATCGTCCTCGGGAATATCAAGAATAACAAAGTCCATTAAAATAGTAATGTTTGCAACCACAACAGGCACGTCCTCACAAAAACCGATAGGTATAGCAGTTGATTTATCAGCCATTTGCAAAGATATTTCAGTAGGTGTCAACTTATTCAAATCAAGTCTATGATGTAAAGAGAGAGGCATAAAACTAACACCGGCTCCAAGATCACATAAAGCAGTTCTAACATAGTTTCTTTTACTGGACCATGGTATAGTTGGTACTCCTCGATCTCCCAGTTTCTTTGGTATTCCACCCTTAAAAGTATAATTAGCACGCATGGTGGAAATTTCAATTTCCGGTATCTTCCTCTTATTTGTAACAATATCCTTCATATACTTAGCATAAGGATTCATTTTGAGCATATCAGTCAAACGCATACGCAAAAAGATAGGTCTAATCATTTCAGCAAAGCGCTCAAAATCCTCATCATCCTTTTTCTTGGATGGTTTAGGAGGAAAAGTCATGGGTTTCTGAACCCAAGGTTCTCTTTCCTTACCGTGCTTCCTAGCAACAAAGTCTTTCTTATCATAATGTTGATTCTTTGATTGTGGGTTATCAAGATCAACAACAGGTTCAATTTCTACACTATTGTCATTACTAGGTTGAGCATCAACATGAACATCATCATTAACCTTATCACTAGGTTCATGTTCATTACCAGATTGTGTTTCAGCATCAGAGATAGAAAAATCATTGGGATTCTCAGGTGTGTCAACAACAGGTTCACTAGAAGCATGCAAAGTCCTATCATTTTTCTTTTTCTTCCTTTTAGAAGGACTAGGTGCATCTACATTGTTTCTCTGAGAATCCTGCTGAATTCTCTTAGGGTGGCCCTCAGGATACAAAGGTTCCTGAGTCACTTTACCCCCTCTAGTTGCAACTCTAACAGCAAAGTCATTATTCTTACTATTCAATTCATTGATCAAATCATTCTGAGCTTTAAGTACTTGTTCTACTTGAGGGGTAACCATAGAATCATGTTTACTAATGAGTTTAAGTTCACCCTTAACTCTAGACATATAATCACTCAAGTGTTCAATCATATAAGCATTGTGTGTCAATTGTCTACCAACATAAGCATTGAAGTTTTCTTGTTTGACAATAAAATTATCAAAGTCATCTAAGCATTGGCTAGCAGACTTAGTAGGAGGGATTTCAGCTTTATCATATCTATAGAGAGAATTTACCTTTACTACCTGTGTCGGGTTATCAAGACCATGTGTTTCTTCAA
Source organism: Aegilops tauschii subsp. strangulata (assembly GCF_002575655.3). Lineage (NCBI taxonomy): Eukaryota > Viridiplantae > Streptophyta > Magnoliopsida > Poales > Poaceae > Aegilops > Aegilops tauschii. The sequence goes on from NC_053041.3 coordinate 596,620,163, forward strand.
CAGGAGGTAAATTAAGACCATGTATTTCTTCAACAGGAGGTAAATTTTTAACATCTTTAGCTTTTATACCTTTTTCTTTCATAGATTTCTTTGCCTCTTGCATATCTTCAGGACTGAGAAATAGAACACCCCTTTTCTTCGAAGTTGGCTTAGGAGTTGGTTCAGGAAGTGTCCAATTATTTCCATTTGTGAACATATTATTCAATAGAATTTCAGCATCATCAGTTGTTCTTTCCCTGAAAATACAACCAGCACAACTATCCAGGTGGTCTCTGGAAGCATCGGTTAGTCTATTATAAAAGATATCAAGTATTTCATTTTTCTTGAGAGGATGATCAGGCAAAGCATTAAGTAGTTAGAGAAGCCTCCCCCAAGCTTGTGGGAGACTCTCTTCTTCAAATTGCACAAAATTATATGTATCCCTTAAAGCAGCTTGTTTCTTATGAGCAGGGAAATATTTAGCAGAGAAGTAATAAATCATATCCTGGGGACTACGCACACAACCAGGATCAAGAGAATTAAACCATATCTTAGCATCACCCTTTAATGAGAATGGAAATATTTTAAGGATATAGTAGTAGCGAGTCTTCTCATCATTAGTGAACAGGGTGGCTATATCATTTAATTTAGTAAGATGTGCGACAACAGTTTCAGATTCATAGCCATAAAAAGGATCAGATTCAACCAAAGTAATTATATCAGGGTCGACAGAGAAATCATAATCCTTATCAGTAACAAAGATAGGTGAAGTAGCATAAGCAGGATCATACTTCATTCTAGCATTCAGAGATTTTTGTTTCATCTTAGCTAATAATTTCATAAGATCACTTATATCATTGCAAGCAAGAAAGTCTCTAGCAGTTTCTTCCATAACATAACCCTCAAGCACAACAGGCAATTCATATCTAGGGGGAGAATCTTCATCATCACTTTTCATCAATATTATCAGTTTCAATAATTTTATTCTGTCTAGCCCTAGCAGGTTGTTCATCAAGAAATTCACCAAGTGGCACAGTAGTAGAAGTAGTTTCATCATAAGTATCATGCATAGCAGAAGTGGCATCATCAATAACATGCGACATATCAGAATTAATAGCAGAAGCAGGTTTAGGTGTCGCAAGCTTACTCAAAACAGAAGGTGAATCAAGTGCAGAGCTAGATACCAGTTCCTTACCTCCCCTCGTAGTTGAGGGATAGATTTTTGTTTTCTCGTCTTTCAAGGTCTTCATAGTGACCAGCAGATATAAATCCCAAGTGACTCAAAGAATGGAGCTATGCTCCCCGGCAACGGCGCCCGAAAATAATCTTGATAACCCACAAGTATAGGGGATCGCAACAGTTTTCAAGGGTAGAGTATTCAACCCAAATTTATTGATTCGACATAAGGGGAGCCAAAGAATATTCTCAAGTATTAGCAGTTGAGTTGTCAATTCAACCACACCTGGAAAACTTCATATCTGCAGCAAAGTATTTAGTAGCAAAGTAGTACGGAAGTAACGGTAAAGGTAGCAAAAGTAATATTTATGGGTTTTGTAGTGATTGCAATAGTAGCAACGGAAAAGTAAATAAGCTAAGGACAATATGTGAAAACCTCGTAGGCATTGGATCGGTGATGGAGAATTATGCCGGATGCGATTATTCATGCAACAGTTATAACATAGGGTGACACAGAACTAGCTCCAATTCATCAATGTAATGTAGGCATGTATTCCGAATATAGTCATACGTGCTTATGGAAAAGAAATTGCATGACATCTTTTGTCCTACCCTCCTGTGGCAGCGGGGTCCTATTAGAAACTAAGGGATATTAAGGCCTCCTTTTAATAGAGTACCGGACCAAAGCATTAACACATAGTGAATACATGAACTCCTCAAACTAAGGTCATCGCCGGGAGTGGTCCCGATTATTGTCACTTCGGGGTTGCCGGATCATAACACATAGTAGGTGACTATAGACTTGCAAGATAGGATCAAGAACTCACATATATTCATGTAAACATAATAGGTTCAGATCTGAAATCATGGCTCTCGGGCCCTAGTGACAAGCATTAAGCATAGCAAAGTCATAGCAACATCAATCTCAGAACATAGTGGATAGTAGGGATCAAACCCTAACAAAACTAACTCGATTACATGATAAATCTCATCCAACCCATCAACGTCCAGCAAGCCTACGATGGAATTACTCACGCACGACGGTGAGGATCATGAAATTGGTGATGGAAGATGGTTGATGATGACGACGGCGACGGACTCCACTCTCCGGAGCCCTAAACGGACTCTAGATCAGCCCTCCCGAGAGAGTTTAGGGCTTGGCGGCGGCTCCGTATCGTAAAACGGGATTTCTTTGATTTTTTTTTCTCCCCGAACGTGAATATATAGAGTTGGAGTTGAGGTCGGTGGAGCACTAGGGGGCCCACGAGGCAGGGGGCGCCCAGGGGGCAGGCGCGCCTCCCACCCTCGTGGACAGTGTGTGGGCCCCCTAGCCTTGATTCTTTCGCTAGTATTTTTTATTATTTCCAAAAATAATCTCCGTGAAGTTTCAGGTCATTCCGAGAACTTTTATTTCTGCACAAAAATAACACCATGGCAATTCTGCTGAAAACAGCGTCAATCCGGGTTAGTTCCATTCAAATCATGCAAGTTAGAGTCCAGAACAAGGGCAAATTTGTTTGGAAAAGTAGATACGACGGAGACGTATCAAGCGTCTTTCCGAGCGAGGTGGAGAGTCGGCCTCCTCGTCGCTGCCTGAGTCTTCGTTTTCTTCATCACCTTCACCATCAGAATTCCAGTCGCCTCCGCTTTCCTCTCCTTCCTGGACTTGCTCTCCATTGGGCATCGAGTACATCTCAGTATAGATCTGGGTGGCAAAGAATTGCACAAATGTCAATCGAGTTTAAGCACAGTTACAAATCAGAGCAAAAAGCATCCAACAGTAAAGATCAGACCTTGTCTGGTTCATTGGCGTTGTCGAAAGGTGGAATCCTCTTGGACCCCCTGGGGTTGTCTTTGTTTCCAGTGATGCCCTGCAGCCACTGCTCTACTACCTCCTCGGTGACTTCCTCCGGGTGGATCCGAGTGGTGTCATCAATACCCTAGTACATCCACATAGGATGATCGCGGGTCTGGAGTGGCTGGACGCGTCGACTGAGAAACACTTCAAGTAAATCCATGCCAGTCACGCCGTCACAGACTAATTCGACTACTTGTTCGACTAGCATGTTCACCTCTGCTTTCTCCGTTGGGCTCACTTTCAAAGGTGAGGGCGGCTGGACTCGATGCATGGAGAAGGGAGGATGGCCAGTCGACTGACCAGGGGTTGGTTGGTCTTTATAGTAAAACCAGGTCGACTGCCACCCTCTAACCTAATCAGGAAGTGTCATATCTGGAAAAGTGCTCCTACCCCTCATCTGAATTCCTAGACCTCCGCACATCTGGATCACGTGCGTCCTCTCATCACTTGGATTAGCCTTTTTTAGAGACAGGGAGCGGCAAGTAAAGATGTGTTTGAAAAGAACCCAGTGCGGTCGACAGCCCAAGAAATTCTCGCACAGAGAAACAAACGCAGCGAGATATGTGATGGTGTTGGGGGAAAAGTGATGGAGTTGGGCTCCAAAGAAGTTCAGGAAACCCCAGAAAAAAGGATGAGGGGGCAAGGAGAAACCACGGTCAACATGAGTCGCGAGGAGGGCACACTCACCCTCTTGTGGCCGTGGCTCGGTCTCGTTTCCTGGCAACCGCCAAGACCCATGAGCGATCAAGCCCCCTTTGACCAGATCCTCCATGTCTTCCTTCTGAATCATGGATCGGATCCATTCGCCCTGGATCCAGCCAGGCGGCAAGCCAGACCTCGATGACGATCCCCCTCGACTCGTCTTCTTGCCCTTCGCCGCGGGCGTCGCCTTCTTCACGCGCTTTAGAGCCGTCGTCTTGTCCTTCCCCATCGCAGCAGGTTGCGCGCGGATGGGGCAATGGTGTTGAGAGTGATGGCGAATGTGGTGGAGAAGCAGAGGAAGAAGAAGGGGAACAAGGTACACTGTGCAGAACACATTGGCCCGAACGCCTTATATAGGCCTATTTCTGAGTGGCTGACCAGTGGGCCCAAGTGATCCTGTCAAATCCCGCAACAGTCACGCGCTCAGTACGTGGCGAAAAAGGTGGCGCGAGGATCGAGGCATCCCTACCGAATTTGTTTTGTTTACTGCGGTGTCCTCCGTCCTGCCCGCTTCTCCAAATTTCGAATCCGGTGAGATCCGGGAAGGACATCGCAATCAATCGCGCCAAAGATTTCATACCGCTCCAACACTCGAAGCATATCTGCGTAAGTTCACTCAACAAACTCTGTATGGATCAAGGCGACTGAAAATGGAGTCGAAAGTTTTAGCATGGTTCACCGACCTAGGTAAAAAGCCCGTGAGGCATAAAAATTGGGTCGGAATCATCTTCAACTCCTTCTCCACTCGGACCCCGATTCATTCGGGGGCTAATCACGATGACATGTACCTACGGTAGGGTAATGGGCCTGACCTAGACACCCTTCCCAAGGACACTGCCCTAAAGTCAAAGACATTCAAAGCACAACAGCATCTACCGACTGAAATCACCTTAGAGTGCAACCCACTCGACCAACATCATTTCACTCGGATAACCCTATTCCATTCGACCAGGATATACTTGCTCGAACACATCAGAAGTCACTCGGAGTACAAAAGATCTAAAGTCACTCAGGATGGCAACGGTCAGGCGTTCACTCCGTAGTCTTAATGATCATTTATATGCCTTTATTACTGGCATTACCAGTAACATCTCACCTTTATGTACATTGAACTCCTTGTAACATGGGCTGGCTGGGGTTCTGGCACACTCTATATAAGCCACCCCCTCCACTGGCACAAGGCTGCGGACCCCCTGTAACTTCACGCATAACCCAATCGTCCAAGCCTCTGGGCACCGAGACGTAGGGCTGTTACTTCCTCCGAGAAGGGCCTGAATTCGTAAATCTTCCGTGCACAATCTCACCATAGCTAGGATCTTGCCTCCTCTTACGTACCCCCATATACTATTGTCAGACTTAGAACCACGACAACGATGAAAGAAGAATAAGAATTATATTATGCTTATCCTTCATCAATTAAATTGATGAGAAGCAATGGATTGCATACAACTTATTCACGTTGGAAAAGATTAAGGGGAGATATAGCGCAAAACTTGGAAAGGTCTTCCTGAACCACCAGTAGGACTGGAAAGCGCGAATGAATTGACATGCTAACAAAGGAAAAGGAATCTTGAACGAACCACTGTGGCAGCAAAAACGAATGAAGAGAAGAGAACGAATCGCCGGAAAGAATTAGAAAAACAAACGAAGATACTTGAGTGAATCAAGATGCAAGAGAACGAAGAGATTGCGAACTGATTAAAGAATGCTTGAACGAAGCACCGGTACAAATATGGGAACGAACAAAGCTAAAAATTTGGAACAAAGAAATATTATGGAATGGAGGCCTCCGGATAATCGAAACGGAAAACAACTCCTGAAATACGCCGGATGGGTAAGAAAAGAATTTCTGACAAACGAAATGATTTGAGAGGATAACATCCAGCTAGCACCACAAATCTGCAGGAGAACGGACAAAATTTAGAGGAAAAACTCTTCTTCGACATTCAAATGCTGAGGATGACGACGAGGAACACAACCAAAATTGTTGAGATACTCCAGGAGAATGAAAAGCGAAGAGGTCGAGCCAACAATGAAATGATTTGAAATCGATCTGAGAAAGGCATCTGACTGATGAAATTCATTCTTACGTCAAACTTCGAAAAGAACATGAGAATAACTCCGGGAAAATTAGAAGAGTCAGGTAAGATCCTGGGAAGAGACCTGTGGGTTAGGGCCCACTGAAAAGAAGCGCCGTTGGAAAGCATTGTTTGAATGAGAAATGATGCACCAGAACGTTTGAAAGACTCGAATGAGGTGAAAACCTCGAATTAAATTAATGCAAACACAAATCTTCTGAGATGTCTACATCACTCCAGAACGATAAAATGGCGAGAGGCGAATGAGCAAGGGAAAACACTTGAGCCAAAGAAAGGAATATGATCAACCCGAGAAACATGAATTGAATCCATCGAAGAGAAAAATGAGACGAACAATGATGAACTTGATGAGAATTCCCCGGTTGTGACAATTGAAGAAAGATTGAAGAGGTTCCGCATGAATGAAATTGGTGCTCGAATAGAGGCTCAGACTCCGGGAATAAAAGGGGTGGGAGGGTGGGAAAAACAAAAGCAACTTGTAACTGGGAACTGACAAATAACTTGAAGAGATAGCACCGGTTGAAATAATTGAGGAAAGAATGCAAAGGCTTCGTATGAGTAGGGTGGATACTCGATTACGAACTCCGGCTCCGAGAAGAAAAAAGGGTGGGAAAAAGAAAGACAACTTCATATGGGGAAACAACGTCGTTGAGAAAGAACTGAGGATTGATCTTACAAAAGACAAAGAGGGTCGAGTCGACCTGACGTGGAATACACCGGATGAAAAGAGCTGACATCGCAACGAACAAAAACTAACTACGTGATCTTAAAAATATTTGAAGGGAAGAGGAGTAGTTCAAAACACCTACGTCACGATTCCTTACCAGAGCGACGAAGGGGCTGAGGAGTAAAAATAAGTCCTACTCTCCGATATAACTAGACTCTGAAAAAGTTTAGTTCTAGACTCAACGACGGCCAACTACGAACAATCAAGGGGGTTCCTATGGTCGGTCAAGGCTCTGATTCCAACTTGTCACGCCCAATATGCGACTCTATCCTAATGGAACTCGAAGGTCCCACCAAGGATAGAGCCGCATATTGACACGCTTTTGCAAGGTGGATATCATTACATCGTACCATTACATAATAGTTGGGGATACATACAAAAGGCATAAAATGCCACAAGAATACTTCAATACATCATATATAGAACAACATCCGACTACGGATGAAACACAAATAGAAAGTCAAACGACATCCACCCTGCTAGCCCAGGCTGCCGACCAGGAACCTAGCCCAAGATCGACGAAGAAGAACTCCAAAACAAGTAAACATCGCTCTCGCGTCATAATCATCGCATTACCTATACTTGCAACTGTTGTTGTAGTAAAGACTACTAGGAAAAAGCCTAGTAGTAGCGCGGGTTAAAAGCTAGTAGTAGCGTGGGTGCCTGCGCTACTACTACGGCGCTACAGCTAACTAGTTGTAGTAGCGCGGTGCATCCCGCGCTACTAGTACGTGTGTTAGTAGTAGCATGGGTTCGACACACACTAGAACTAACTATCTGTAGCGCGTCTCTATGACCCGCGCTACTATTATTAATTTCAAAAACCAAAAAAAAATCTCGACCCCGTGCGTGCTGTCAACGGTATCAATGGTTCGATCCATAGACGACAAGGGTCGCCAGAGGTGCGGACGGGCAGCGGAGACCAGATCCAGCGACAGCTGTTGTAGAGGGACCGGATCCAGTGTAGAGGAGAGCAAGACGATGGTGTGAGGATCCTCTTCGCGGCCAAGGCAGAGAGCTCCTCGTTGGCCATGTCGATGACCTGCGCAGGCATGGGCATGTGAGGTGAGTAAAATCAAAGGGACATGGAGAGGGAAAAAGAGAAACAAGGAAGAAAGGAATGAGATGGAGGGCGCACCGGGGCTCGTCGTTGGTTGTGAGGTGGTCTGACATGGTGGCATGGAGATGCGGGGAAGACCGGCGAGCTCCGGGACGTCGGCGGCGCGAGGCGGCCTCCCTTTTGGCGCCATGGAGGAGGAGGCACGCGACGCGACGAGGTGAACTCGTTGGGCGCCATGGAGGAGGAGGTGTGCAGCACCATGGGAGAGCCTATGGACAGAGGGGGAGAGTGAGGGAGATAGGAGGGACTCAGCCAAGGATATGGGGATTTCACCTACCTTGTACTTACTAGTAGCGAGGGGTATAAACCTGCACTACTACTAAGTTGATAGTACTAGCGCGTGTTTATACCCCTCGCTACTACTATGGCATGTCCCCGGGGGGCACGGTAGAGACCACTTAGTAGTAGCGAGGGTTATAAACCCGCGCTACTACTATCAACTTAGTAGTAGTGGGGGGTAAAAACCTACGCTACTAGTAAGTAGCAGTAGCGAGGGTTATAAACCCGCACTACTAGTAAGCGTCTGCCTATAAGCTTTTACCTAATAGTGCAACTGTGAGCCACGAGACTCAGCAATTCCATTACCATGGGTATCAAGACTAGCAAAGCTTAATGGGTATGGAATGGGTAAAGTGGTGAGGTTGTAGCAGCAACTAAGCAAAGTATGTTGGCTAACTTACGAGTACAAGAATAAGATGAGAAACTACGCAACGGTCGCAAACTAGTAATGATCAAGAAGTGATCCTGAACTACTTATGTTCAAACATAACTCAACCGTGTTCTCCTCTCAAACTTCCCCGAAAAGAGACAGTCACGGTTACGCACGCGGTAGGTGTATTTTAACTGAGTTTACTTCAAGTCCTCTACCACCGGATATTAACAAATTCCCATCTGCCACATAACCGCGGGCACGGCTTTTCAAAAGTTTAAATCCTGCAGGGGTGTCCCAAGTTAGCCCATCACAAGATCTCACGATCAAGGAAGGATATTCCTTCTCCCGGAACAACCCGATCAGACTCGGAATCCCGGTTACAAGACATTTCGACAATGGTAAAAAAACCAGCAAGACCTCCCGACGCACCGACCTAGCCTGGTAGGAGTCGCACGTATCTCATTCCCAGGGTACACCGGATGGGCCAAACGTCAGGTTGGCTGAGACCCTGGTTGCCCAGGGGGCGCTGGACATTGCCCGGTTTGGACCAACACTCATGAGAAGCATTGGCCCGGGGGGTTGATTAAGAGACCTCGGGTGCCGGCGGGTCCCTATGCAAGTTTTAGTTGTTATTAGGCAAATGGAAAACCAATGTTGGGCCTTGCTGGAAGAGTTTTACTGAAAGCGGACTGTCAAGGGGGTCCCATAATCCCAATCGCGTAAGAAACGCAAAAATCAAGGAACATAACACCGGTATGACGGAAACTAGGGCAGCAAGAGTGGAACAAAAAACCAGGCATAAGGCCGAGCCTTCCACCCTTTACCAAGTATATAGATGCATTAATTAAATAAAAGATATCGTGATATCCCAAGATATCCATAAATCCATGTCCCAACATGGAACAACCGGCAACTGCACCTGCAACTAGCAACGCTATAAGAGGGGCTGAGCAAAGCGGTAACATAGCCAAACAACGGTTTGCTAGGAAAGGTGAAAAGGTTAGAGGCTATCATGGCAATTTGGGAGGCTTATGAAACAAGTGTTGGGTAGCGCGACATAGAGATAGCATCGAGTCAGCTAGCATAGCAAAGATAGTAGTGAGATCCAAGGTGACGGTCATCTTGCCTGAAATCCCGCTAGGAAGAAGAGTTAGTCCATGAAGAAGACGATCCCACGTAGACGAGCCAAGCATAGTCGAATGAGTCCTCACAATCACAACGAAACAGGAACTATCGAGAAGGAGCACAACCGGAAAGAAGCAAACAACATGGTAAACACACAACACATCAACATGACATGACGCTCAACCAAGTATGATGCATGACAAGGCTACATGATGCTACACATGGCAAGAGATGATGCATACAAGAACAACACATCAAAGCAAGTTTAAATGAGGCCGGAAACAACATATAACAATTCCGGTAAATCCTCATATGCAAATTTCGAAATTGGTAATGGTCTAAACAAAACATTAAGTTAAAGTTGTAAAACAGCAAGTTAAAGTGCACCAAGAAGATCTACGCGTCTTTGTAGTCAAGTTATATATAAAGTTTATTTAATTCGGAGCTACGGCCTAGAAGATATGAGCAAAACAAGTTAAACATGGCATGGATGCAAGTGCAAGCACAACAACATCTCAAACACTCCAAAACAAGGATGCAACAAGGCATGATGAAACTACATGTAAAACGAAGCAAGTTTCATATAGATCATGCTCAAAACGGAGCAACGGTTCAACACATACACTCAATACAAGTTTCAAACACAATCTGCCCAAAACAGCAACTAAGCACTTTGCAATCAAGGAAACAACATGCTACGGGAAACATATGGGCATAAACATGAGATGAACTCAAAGTACAGATTAGATGCTTCAACATCAAGGTTCAAGTTCATGGGAATCAGGATTAATCCAACATGAGCAAAGCAAAAAGCAACTTAATAACACAGATTATGACTTAGTGAAAAACAGGACATACATGTGAGCAGAAATAACATGTTGACATGTTGGAGGCATGAAACAATGATGATATATTGCAAGATCATAACAAGCAAAAGCAAGTCATTGAAGTACAGGTTAAATATGGAAAAACATGATTACTAAAGATCTCCATATAACCTCTAGATCAACGGAATTCATCAAGACAAGATTGCAAGTTAAAACAGATTCTCAGACTTCGAGGAAATCTGAGAATGCAAAACAATAACATTATGATGCTGAATTTGGAGGCACATAACAGCCAGCATAGCCACTTTAATAATCCTGAAATACACATGGGCATGTACTAGAGATGATATATTTCAAATTAGTCTAAGGGCAGAAGTTCATATGAAGCATGGAGTAATTACTATGATTCAAGAAAAATGGAACATGTTGTTAACAGGATAACAGATTTAGCATGATGGCAAATTGAGAGCAAGAAAGAGACAAACTAAAGCAAGTTAGAAGGTAACCAAGGGCATTTCATTAAATTACACATAACAAGGAGCAAATAACATCAAGGCATCACATACATATGGCACATGGACTAGTGGGAACCATCAAGGCAAGTTTGCATGTTGTAAAAGTTTCCGCAAGTGTAAAACAGCAACATCAACATGGCATGTTTGCAAGCTTGGAATAGAGGTCAGATAAAGTCTAAAATTATCAAACTTGGCATGTGGATAAAGTACTTATAGAATAATTCAACTCATGTAATTGGAGCATCTTCAAAAGAGACACAGATTAATTAATAACAAGCTCACAACATGGCAATATGAAGTTAACAAAAAAATGGAACATCATTTAGGCATGTTCATGGCAATGAAAACATATGCTACTGGACATATATGAGGCATCAAATCACACGACATGATATAGCATAATATGGTCATCAAAACATGTCAACTAGGCATCTCCAGATTATGCATGGAATAAATGGTAGCACCAAGTTAACAATGGCACATAATGTAAAAGTTACAGACTTAGCAAAATCACTGTCTCAGAAAACAGCAAACATCCGCACACTTTGCAAGCTAGTGATAGTCACCACAAGGCAGATAAAAATACAAGGATTGCACCACTGTAACGACGGCATGAATATTATCCTAGAACATGTTGACATGATGCTCAAAAGAGACACACAAAATGCTATTAAAAAGACAAATCAGCAACTTATGACAATCTTCAGCAATTAACATCATCTAGCACTCCTGCAACAATAAATAAAGCATCCATATGAACAGCAACATTCATGCAAAGTACACTATCATGTAGAGCATTCAGAGATGAACAATTCCATATATCATGCATGCAAAACGGAGCTATATGCATGGACTCATGAGAGGTCAAAGTTGCACACATGAAGTTAAAAACCAGGGACTTAGACGAATTTATACCCTCCAAAAAGCGGGACGGGGAGGACCCGGGACGAGGAGATCCGAGGACGAGGACGGCGTTTGGTTCGGCTCCCAGTGGATCTAATCCACCCGGACCAGATCTGGCCAGAGTGGACTCCGGCGTGCAGCAGCGCGGCTTCGACGACGACTGGGTGCGGTGCGGCGACGGGACGGAGGGTGCGGCGGAGACAGGCGACGAGCGGCAAGGTGGAGGTGCGGCGATCGGCAAGGGCGGTGCGGTGTGCCGGCAAGCGGCGGGGCAGCGAGGCGGGGTGACGGCGCAAGGGGGCGCGGCGGCGGCGCACGCAGGTGGCGAGGTGGAGCGGGCGAGGCGCGGTTGCGGGCGCGAGGCGCGGCTCGGGCAGGCCGGCCGTGGGCCGGGCGGGCCGCGGCTGCGGGGAGCGGGGCAAGGACACGTGTCGCAACGGGAGTGGTGGAGGGCGGCGCTGGGGATGAGGTGGCGTGCCCTGATTGGCCGGGCGACGTGAAGGCGACGGTGGACGCGTCCAGCGGCGGGGTGGACACGTTTGGTGGCGCGGAGGGGAGGAGGCTAGGGTTTTGCCCGCAAATTGTGGAGGGGGAGGCTTATTTATAGGTAGAGGGAGCTTGGAGAGGCCAAATGAGGTGCGGTTTTTGCCCACACGATCGTGATCCAAGGACGGAGTGCGTGGAGGGGGTTTAGATGGGCTAGCGGGCTGTTGTGCAGGGGTGCTGAGCTGCAAGGAGAAAGGGGTTCGGCGGATAACGCGGTTAACCGTTGGGGCATCAAACGACCTCCAAATGGAACGAAATTTGACAGACGGCCTACCAGTGATATACCAAGGCCACTCGACAAATCTCGGCCCATTCCGAGAACGTTTTTCTCCCGCTCACGAAACAAGATCCGGAAGGTGCGGTGGGTGCATGAGGAGTGCCGGATGTCGAAACGGACAACGGAGAAAGTGACCGGCGCATCGGACTGGAAGACACCTGGCGCATCGGACATGATGACATGGCAGAATGCAACACGCAAGCAAATGACATGGCAACAACGGCGAATAACTGGAAGACACCTGGCGCATCGGACTCAGGGCGTTACACTCCCTATCTTTGCTAGCCAAAAATTTCGCACCAAGTGGAGATACTACTTGTGCATCCAAAAATCCTTAAACCCAAATATTATTTTGAAGAGTCCGCCATACCTACCTAAGGATTGAATAAGATTCTCCAAGTAAGTTGTCATCGGTGCAATAAGGCAATAAAAATTGCTGCTAGAAATGTAAGATCATTTAGTATAAGAGAAAATTGAGCGTTGTACGAACTTGTGATGGTAAAGCAATAAAAGCGACAGACTGCATAATAAAGGTTGCCATCACAAGGGTCAATATAACGTGATGTTCCTTTGCATTAAGGGATTGAGCATACAAACAAATAAGTGCATGGCAACCTCTACTTCCCTCTGCGAAGGGCCTATATTTTACTTTTCAATATTTACTTTTATGAAAAGAGTTAAAGTTTTTCTCTCTATTCCTTTTTATTTTTCTCTTTTGGCAAGCATCATGTGGTGAGGAAAGATCTAGGCACATATGTCCAGTTGAATATGGGTACCATGAGTTATTATTGTTGACATCACCATTGAGGTGAATACGTTGGGAGGCAAAACAATTAGCCCCTATCTTTCTATGTGTCCGGTTGAAACGTTTAGCTCATGAGTATGCAGTGAGTGTTAGCAATCATAGAAGACTATATGATGGTTGAGTATGTGGAGCTCTTACTTAAACCCTGTTGAATAGGTTGAATTGCAATTGCTTGATGACTAAGAACATAGGTTGTTTAGTTTCAAGAGAGTTCATTGTTTGAACATTAACATGTGAATTGGTTGCCACTATAACATGAGAAGTTTCATAAGAAAGAATTGTTGTTATGATGCTAAGAAAACTGATTGAAATTGTCATTGATCAATCTTATGCACTTTGCTAGCATTCACACTATATAAATTATTTCTTTTACCATTTACCTACTCGAGGAAGAGCAGGAATTAAGCTTGGGGATGCTGATACGTCTCCAATGTATCTATAATTTATGAAGTATTCATGCTGTTATTTTATCATTCTTAGAGGTTTTACAATCATTTTATAGCAACGTTATATCATTTTTTGGGACTAACCTATTGACCCAGTGCCCCGTGCCAGTTGCTGTTTTTTGCTTGTATTTTTACATCGCAAGAAATCAATACCAAACAGAGTCCAAATGCAACGAAACTCCACGGTGATTTTTTATGGAGCAGAAGACACCCATTGGGCCAGAGCAGCACCTTGGGGGTGCCCCGAGGGGGCACAACCCACCAGGGCGCGCCAGGCCCACCTGGCGCGCCCACCTTTATGGACCAGAAGACACCCATTGGGCCAGAGCAGCACCTAGGGGTGCCCCGAGGGGGGCACAACCCACCAGGGCGCGCCAGGCCCACCTGGCGCGCCCTGGTGGGTTGTGCCCACCTCGGTGCCCTCCCGCACCTCTTCTTTGCACTATAAATTCCCAAATATTCCGAAACCCATCGGGGTTACCCTAGATCAAAAGTTCCGCCGCCGCAAGGTCTCGATATCCATGAAAACCAATCTAGACTCCGTTCCGGCACCCTGCCGGAGGGGGGGAATCATCTCCGGTGGCCATCTTCATCATCCCGGCGGCCACCATGATGAGGAGGGAGTAGTCCACCCTCGGGGCTGAGGGTTTGTACCAGTAGATATGTGTTTAATCTCTCTCTCTCTCGTGTTCTTGAGATGTCATGATCTTGATGTATCGCGGGCTTTGTTAATATAGTCGGATCATATGGTGTTTTCCCCTCTCTATCTTGTGAAGAATTGAGTTTTCCCTTTGAGATTTCGTTGTTATCGGATTGAATACTTTTATGTGTGACGCCCCCGTTTCAATCGTACACTAATCATGCACGCAAATGTGTACGATCAAGATCAGGGACTCACGGGAAGATATCACAACACAACTCTGCAACATAAATAAGTCATACAAGCATCATAATACAAGCCAGGGGCCTCGAGGGCTCGAATACAAGTGCTCGATCATAGACGAGTGAGCGGAAGCAACAATATCTGAGTACAGACATAAGTTAAAAAGGTTTCCTTAAGAAGGCTAGCACAAAAGTAGCAACGATCGAAAAGGCAAGGCCTCCTGCCTGGGTCCTCCTAACTACTCCTCGAAGCCGAACTCCATGTAGAATCATCCTTGGGATCTCTAGCTCCTGGACTCCAGCATCTGGTTGCGACAACCAGGTATAGAAAGGGGAAAAGAGGGAGAAAAGCAACCGTGAGTACTCATCCAAAGTACTCGCAAGCAAAGAGACACACTACATATGCATGGGTATATGTGTAAAGGGCCATATCAGTGGACTGAACTGCAGAATGCGAGAATAAGAGGGGGATAGCTAATCCTGTCGAAGACTATGCTTCTGGCCACCTCCATCTTGCAGCATGTAGAAGAGAGTAGATGGTAAGTTCACCAAGTAGCATCGCATAGCATAATCCTACCCGACGATCCCCTCCTCGTCGCCCTGTTAGAGAGCGATCACCGGGTTATATCTGGCACTTGGAAGGGTGTGTTTTATTAAGTATCCAGTTCTAGTTGTCATAAGGTCAAGGTACAACTCCGGGTCGTCCTTTTACCGAGGGACACGGCAATTCAAATAGATAAACTTCCCTGCAGGGGTGCACCACATAACCCAACACGCTCGATCCCATTTGGCCGGACACACTTTTCTGGGTCATGCCCGGCCTCGAAAGATCAACACGTCGCAGCCCCACCTAGGCACAACAGAGAGGTCAGCACGCCGGTCTAAATCCTATGGCGCAGGGGTCTGGGCCCATCACCCATTGCACACCTGCACATTGCGAACGCGGCCGAAAGCAGACCTAGCCTAGTAGGCGTTCCAGTCCAATCCGGCGCGCGCCACTCAGTCGCTGACGTCACGAAGGCTTCGGCTGATACCACGACGTCGAGTGCCCATAACTGTTCCCGCGTAGTTGGTTAGTGCGTATAGACCAAATGGCCAGACTCAGATCAAATACCAAGATCTCGTTAAGCGTGTTAAGTATCCGCGAACGCCGACCAGGGCCAGGCCCACCCCTCTCCTAGGTGGTCTCAACCTGCCCTGTCACTCCGCCATAAAGTAACAGTCGGGGGCCGTCAGGAACCCAGGCCCACCTCTACCGGGATGGAGCCACCTGTCCTTTCAGCCCCCTCATCAGAATCACTTGCGGGTACTCAACGAGCCGACCCGACTTTAGTCACCACATGTGCCATGTATATAAAGTATATAGTATATACCCGTGATCACCTCCCGAAGTGATCACGGCCCAGTAGTATAGCATGGCAGACGGACAAGAGTGTAGGGCCACTGATGGAACACTAGCATCCTATACTAAGCAGTAGGATAGCAGGTAAGGGTAACAACTGTAGCAACAATGACAGGCTATGCAACAGAATAGGATTAACCGGAAGCAGTAACATGCTACACTACTCTAATGCAAGCAGTAGAGAGTAGAGTAGGCGATATCTCGTGATCGAGGGGGGGGCTTGCCTGGTTGCTCGGGCAAGGAGGGGTCGTCGTCGACGTAGTCGATCACACGGGCAACATCGGTCTCGGGGTCTACCGGAGAGAAGAGGGGGAAGAAACAATAAATATAGAGCAAACAAGGCATCACAAAGTATAACATGGCAATATGATGTGCCGGGTGTGACCTAATGTATGGCTACACGATAAAGGTGAAGGGGGAATTCAACCGGGAATGTATTCCCGGTTCCGGACCTGTGTCAGACAGATGACCGGAGGGGAAATATTCCAAGTTCAGCATGCTAGAGGCATGTGACAGATGAACGGACCGCATATTCGGATTCGTTGGATTTTTCTGAGTAATTTTCATATAGAAAACATTTTCATCCGAGCTACGGTTTATTTTATAGGATTTTTCTAAGTTTTAAACATTTTCCGAAATTATCTAAATTAACAGAAATGGAATTATGACGTCAGTATGACTAGAGGATGACGTCAGCGGCCAGCTGGTCAGCTGACCAGGTCAAACCTGGCCTGTGGGTCAAGCGGGACCCACTGGTCAGTGAGAGTGGCTATAACAGTGAATTAACTAATCTAACTAAACTAATTAGGGGTGTGGGCCCCATATGTCAGTGAGACATTAGACTAATATAATTACTAATTAAACCTTTAATTTCAAATTAGATTAATTACACGCGGGACCCACACGTCAGTGGTCCACGGGTGCATTTGGGGGCCGTGGGGCCCACTGGCAGTGGCTCGGGGGTGGCCCCAGGCTAGCCACGTCGGTGGCCAGCGCCGAGGTGACTCCGGCGACCCGAAACACGGCGGCGCGACCACGGGGTTCGTCGGGAAAGGACTACAGGGCATGGGGAAGAGCGAGGCTAGGCCCGTTCGAACGGCCACTCGACGCCGCGTCGTTTGGTGGTGGTTGCACGGCCGGGCTTGGCCGGATTCGGCGCCGGCGATGAGCGAAAGCGGCGGCGCGTACGGGAGCATGAGGAAAACGGGACTACGGCGAGCTAGCGAGCGAATGGAGGTGCTGGGGAGGATCTACGGGGCGCGGTGAGTGTAACCGGCACTGGCCCGGGACCATTTGGTCGCCGGAAGCTCGTCGGCGATGAGCTCCCAAGGTGATGGGCTCGGGCACGTACGAGACGGCAACTATGGGCACGTTGGGGCGAGCAGAAGAGAGCGGGGAGGAAGGAGAGCTCACCGCGGAGCACAAGGAGGCTCGGTGGCGGTTTAGGAGCCGCAGGGGCGGCGCCGGAGACGAAGAAGATCGACGGCAGCCGGAGATGGGGACGAAGGGGATCCAATGCTGCAGCGCCTCCGAGCTCCAGCTGAGGCCATCGGTCAAAGGAGTCGACCCCGGCGGAGCTCACCGACAGGGTCAGCGGGCGCGGGGCCGCCGGTGGCCGCGACAACGACGAGGGCGGCGGCGACCACACTCGTGCGTGGATGGGGAACCGGGGGAGAGGAGGGCGAGCGCGTGGGCGAGAGAGAGAGGAAGGGGGCAAGTGGAGAGGGCAAGTGGGTGAGGGGATACGAGGGGAGCCCGAGGCGTCGCCCTTATCCTCTCCCGGCGAGGCTGGTGAGGTGGTCGGGGTCGACCTCGCCCCTGTAGCGACACGGAGCAGAGGAACAGGAATGGGAGGGAGCGACCGGTGAGGGGGGAGTGGGCCGGCCTGCTGGGCCAGCTGGCTCGGGTGGGCCGAAGCCCAAGTGGGGCAGGGGCTTTCTCTCTCTCTGCTTTTAACTTTTCCTTTTCTTTGTTTTTCTTTTTATTTTCAGCAGCTTTTGCATTTTCTTTTTAGCCAATAATGACTTTGCAAAATTATGCCACTGGCCAAAACAATTTCACATAATTATTGGGCACTGCCACAAAAAGATTGTGAGGCTTTTGAAATAGTTTGCAACCTTCATAATTTAAAAAGGCATTTAAACTATAGTTTTAGCCACTGTTTTAAAGTGGTTTAGGGCACTTAGACATTTGCAAAAGTGTTGGTTCACTACCAATATTAGGTATGGATTATTTGGCACATGAAGAACATTTTAGTTTTAATATTTGAAATTTTTTATTGTTTGCTTGATTTTGACTTTGAATTTAAATCGGTTTCGAACTAACGTGAGATTAGCAACAGTAATCGAAGTGACGTGGCATCATTAGCAGAGGTTCACTGTAGCTTAATTATCCGGGCGTCACATTATGGATTTGAGAACACTTGATATATGTCTTGCAATTGAATACTCGTGGTGACAATGGGGTATCATATTGATTCCCACTATATATGTTTTGGCACTCAACTCGCGGATTCTCGAGGTGACATTGGGGTAATCTATGCATAGGGGTTGATGCACGTTCTTGTCTTTGTTTCTCCAGTAGAAATCTTGGGGCACTCTTTGAAGTTCTTTGTGTTGGATTGAATATTATGAATATGAATTTGCTTTGGTGTTATTTTAGTACGAACTCTAGGATAGATCAAACGGAAAGAACAGCTTTATGTTATTTTAGTACAAACTCTTGAATATATCGAACGGAAAGAATAGCTTTGAGGTGGTTTCGTACCCTAAAAACAATTAATTATTATGTTCTCCGCTAGATCGGATCTTTGGAGTGATTCTTCATCGCACTTTGAGGGGTGGTTATATGATCCAATTATGTTAGCATTGTTGAGGAGATTGCACTAGCGAAAGTACGGACCCTAGGCCTCCTTTTTAATCATTGCAATACCGTTTTTGTGCCTGTTACTATTTGCTACCTTGTTGTTTTTATTTATTTAGATTATAAAAATATATTTCTACCATCCATCTTACACTTTTATCACCATCTCTTCGCCGAACTAGTGCACCTATACAATTTGCCATTGTATTGGGTGTGTTGGGGACACAAGAGATTTCTTGTATTTGGTTGCAGGGTCATTTGAGAGAAACCATCTTCATCCTACACCTCCCATGGATTGATAAACCGTAGGTCATCCACTTGAGGGAAAATTGCTACTGTTCTACAAAACTCTGCGCTTGGAGGCCCAACACGAGTGTACAAGAATAAAGTTGCGTAAGAGACATCAAGCTCTTTTCTGGCTAAGTCACTCAGATTTACCATCCCATATAGCTAGGCGAATAATAAGAGTAAGTCAGTATGGTGATCAATCCATCCCGCACCCAAATCATTACCTTGTATATGGTTTAGCGAATCTCGCATTCTAACACTCGGTCATCCTCACAAGCATTGTAGAATTTCTCTTGTCGATGAACCAAGTTTGGATAAATCCATTTATTCTGCAAGCCAAACAAACATCTATCGTTTCTTCACAACTCTCGGGTTTTGCGTAAACTCCTATAAGATTGTCTGTTGATAAAGTCATAACTTCTTCCAAGGTTTTCCCTTTAGCAAGAGTGTGCTTCCTTCTTGGCAGGTCCTGGAGCCTGTGGGTTATGGGCTCACCTCATCACAATTATAGCTTCAACTCATCGTGGGGTTACAATTGCTCCATATTACCAACAGTATACCTCCTTTATATACAATAATACTTCATCCCTTGATATTCTTTTGATATCCCACATATCGAGATAAAATTCGTACTTATTTTCTCCGAAGTCTACTCCGTGGAATATCATGATGTTTTCCAGGGGTCAAGTGTCCTCATAGGGTACTACCACCCTTGAAATGCACAAATTAATCCATATACCATATTTCTCATATCCTAAAAAATGGTCAAAACCTTTCTTCATAGAGTA
The DNA here is from genome assembly GCF_002575655.3 of Aegilops tauschii subsp. strangulata. NCBI lineage: Eukaryota > Viridiplantae > Streptophyta > Magnoliopsida > Poales > Poaceae > Aegilops > Aegilops tauschii. Next base: position 596,640,142 of record NC_053041.3, read on the forward strand.
ACAACCCATAAAATCCAAATCAGTACCAATGATGCTAATTTATTGATTCTCAATTTATTACAATCTCCTGCATTTCCATTACATGCCTCATCTCAACACCTCAATATAAATGAATTGTTCCCACCACTACTACTATATTTCTATTTCGACAAAACTATTTAGCACAAGTCTCGTTCTCATTCGACAATCTTTAGCAAAGTGCCCTGCTTCATTACAGCGGAAACATATTACTTCTGACAAGTCTCATGGTTTCCTTGTGATTACATAGCCACCTTGGGTCCTCGGTTTCCTTTTTGGGCAACCGCTGAAGTAGTGCCTTGAATCTTTGCACCTAAAACATGTGATATGACTCAGGTCCTTCTTTGTAGATATTGGGTTGTTCTTGGAATCCAATCTATTTCTCTTCCTGGACATTTCCGTGCCAATCAGGGCTTCTATCTCTTGTGGGTCATACTCTACTTCCACTGTCGGGAATTCTACTAGATCCCCCTTTAGAAAATTCTGGGAGATGTGTCCTTCTTCTCCACATAAATAGCAAGACTTGGTGCAGGGTTTAATTTGGTCTTCTTCGGGTGTGTCCTCCACCTCTTCCTTCATCACAGGTTCTTCTAAAATTTCCCTGAGGACTCCCTTCATTGCTTCATTCTTCTGCTGGATAGTTCTTTGAACCACGGGGTAAATGTGACACTGAGCAGGGGAGTGGTTAGTCCCTTCACACAAGAAACAAGTAATCTGCCTAGTTGGACATTCTTCAGCTAGGTGACTTTCTTCACAATGAGGGCATTCCTCCTTGTGTTCTTTATGGTTGTGTCCTATTTCTCGACAGAGCTTGCATGCACAAGGTTTCTTCATATCATTTCCATAAGACTTCAATTACTGGGATAGATGCCGAGACTTTAGCAGAGTCAACTTAAATTCTTTCCAAGTGGTTACTCTTTGCCATCCATGGATGGTTTGGTACATCCTCCACCAAGTAGCAGCACCTCTTTCAAAGCACTGAAGAGCATGCTGGGCCATATCCTTTCCAGCTATAGTGTTATTCTTCATCTGATATTCCATGTTCTGAATCCATCGGTCCGTCGCCAATTGACTTATCGGTCCCGGAAATGTGAGCTCATCTCCACTCATCCTCTATTGGTTCCAAGGGTTTTGGGGTGAGATAAGAGAGATAGAGAGGGATGCACACAATACAAACAGTAGTTTTTGAAAAGACAGATTTTGTTTGTAGCTGTCAAAAAACATCAAACAAATGACAGCTCACAATCATCGCACCTAACATAAGTATATAACAGGGGTTTGGTCTTCTAAAGGTCGATAAATCTTCAAAGTTTCCAAACTCTTCAAGTCTTGTTCATGTCTCCAATGGCTTCTTCCGATCGTGCTTGACCCTCTCAGGTTCTTTTGCCAGATCATCTCTGTTGACGCGAAGTCTCTCGTGTCGTCCTTTAATATTTCTGGAGTTGCGTTCCAAATTTCTGGGTTTCAACATCCTTGGCATGAACCATGGTCCTACTGTCCTTCAGTTCCTGACGAATCTCCGGTATCTCGAGTTTTTGCTCCGCCAGCTTGGCTACTTTCAGCTTCTAGGTCCCGAGTTCTTCACGGAATAATTCCTTGTCAAATACGGCTTCCTGCAGGTCCATCTTAAAATTCTTGATGGAATACTCCAGATCCTTGCGATACACCAGCTAATGTTAAAAATTTATCTTTTGCTGACAGGTGCTCCACTAGCCCTTTTGTCATCCAATCCTTCCGAAGAAATGCATGCTTAACTCCTCACGGTGACAATAACATAGGCGGGCGATAACATTATGGATAGCCGTGTTTATGCCCATGTCATTGCCATGAGCTATCATTCCATAGTTGATATCTCCTGCCTTAGGGTTTTCTTGACAAAAACTTTGATTTTTAATGCTCCATGTTCCGGTGTTTCTCCGACACAACTAGATCTCGGGTATTGACAGCTTCAATAGTCTGAAAAATTCTATAAGGGTAGCCTCCCTAGGTCATACCAATCTGGAAATTCTTCAAAGCCATCAAATTCTCCTAGTCTTCGGAGTCCTCAACCGTTGTAGTTTCCATTATTATAATGCACGGTAAAATCCTCTTCATTCCAAAGTGGTCTTAGTAGTCCGATATCTTGTACTTCTTGGAGTAGTCTCATTAGTCGAATCTTCGTGTGGTCAAAAGGAAAAGGGTATAGTCTAACTAAAATGGAATATTTGATAAAGCTCAGAAAAGAAGAGAGTTAAAAGATTTTTTTTCAAAAATAAAGTTTTAGAGAAAATCTTTCCTATGGGCTTGCCAGTTTCTAGGGGTCACGTCCTATAGTCAACATCTACTCTGATACCATCTTGTAGTGAGCCGACCCAGATGGATCAAGTCTCTGTGCTTAAGTGTCATCCCTGGATCGGTATGCTGACACACACAGTACTCGAGGATTTATAGCAGAGATAAATCACATGTATAAGAAACGTAAATACTATTACCTCAATCCATATAGCGGAAGTAACAACAAAGTTGTGGAGTTCCCAACAACACCAACAAGAAAGTTGAGTGTAGACATCGTAACCCTAACGTATCACTTACTCGTCATAAGATTCCTATAACATGAGACGTTGCAGCCATGTAGGTCAGTACATTGAATATACTGGCAAATTCGCAGCATAGGATAATGATGAATAATAACTACATCTATATGCATATTTGGCTGGTGGAGGCTCTAAGTTTAATTTTGCATAAAGCCAATTTTTCCCTACAACAAAGGAATAAATTTTATTCAACTACCCTTTTTATGCCATTATTGAGGAGGTTCCTCCAACTCAATCCCAAATTTACCAAAATATTAATCACCCAACAATTTTATTAAATAGAGTGATGAGATCAACCAATAATTCAAATACCAGATACTCAAAATTGTCCATAACCGGGGACACGGCTAATCATGATTACTTTGTACACTCTGCAGAGGTTTGCGCACTTTTCCCCACAAGACTCGATCTCCTCCATTGAATTTCTCGCACTACATGATGTTTGAGAGATGGATGATCGAGACACAGTCTTTCCGAAGCATTAACTCTTTACTCTGGGTAGACAGTTACACCTACTTTCCCCTACATCTGCTAGCCTACCACTGAAAGAGGTCACACAACATACTCAACTATGCCAGAGCGCATAATGGCTTGTGGCTGCACACGGAAGTTTCTAGCATGAATAATCTTATGATCCCTTTGAGCCTGGGTAGCATTCCATAGGATGATCACACGGGTACTCCAGGATCCCCTCGGGAAAGCACTGGGTTCTCCAGGTGCCCGGGCAAACCACTGGGTACTCCAGGGTACCCCAACCATTCCACCCAGATGTGTATTAAAGTAGCCACCTTAAGTTTCCCTTAATTATTATATCTCTCTCAACTTTCATGAATCTCACATACCAATCCACGTCTACGAGCATGGCTAAGCAATAAGAGCATAACGTAAATTCCCGGGGTGAATAAAAAAGGTAATAGGTTCCTACCTCATCGACTACATAACAATACCCGCATATTCCCAAACCTACTCATGCAATCTTTGAGGGTGAAATTAATGTAAGTAAAACTAGGTATAAAAGAGTATGATTAAAGTGTGAGCTTGCCTTGTACTGTTGATGAAGATTCATCGCACTCATAACTCGTGATAGATCTACTCGTCACACTCCGAACAATCTATCGTAAGCAAGCGATGGCGTACATAAGCACTCAAGCATAAAATTCGAAGAAAAGATCTCGGAAAACTTCAAAAATAGGCAAATAACACTTGCAAACAGAAAACAATTTTCAACAGTATTAAAATTATGTGGATTAGTTTTTAACAGAAAGTTTAGATCAAGAGCTTCAATTTGCAAAAAGAATCAATTTAACCGGAGTTATAAAACTTAAGTTGCGATCAAAAGATGTTCGAATGAAAATCTGTTTGAAACCATATTTTAAAGTTTCAAAAACATGTTTAAGTTGATTATCTGAACAGAGGGGGTCAAGATGAAGAATTTGGCGTTGGTTTCATTGGATTTGGATAAGCGAGCAAAAAGTTGTGAGGTTTTGAAAAATAGGGACTAATCTGTAAAAAACTTATTTGCAACTGGGTCCCTGGCTCCGAGATAGAAAACCTAGCGAACGAACGTTCGCTACAGAAGCATAAGCGACGAATTCATTCGCTACAGAGGCTAAACTAGCGAACGTTTGCTAAATAACCTAACTAAATAAATAAACCGACTTTAAAAGATAACCGAAAGCTGAAAAATAAACCGGATCAGACCGGGGAGGTTTATTACCGGACCTGGAAAAACCGACGGATCGGGCGGCGGATCGGGGACGACGGTCCCCAGCGGCGGCGGCGGCGGCGGGGTTCGGAGGTGGTGACTTCGGCGACTGCGGCTGCACGCGGCGGCGGGGCAAGGCGCGGGCGGCGGTGACGGCAAAGTGCGGCGGCGAGGCGTGGCTGCGGCGACGGGGAAAGATGCGGCGCGGTGAGGAGGAGAGGGGGGCGGCGCTATATAAAGGGGCCAGGGGGCCGGCTCGGGAGGCGTGGAGGAGCGGCAAGAGGCGGCGGCGGCGCAATTCCTCGGCGGACACGGCGCGGCGGCGGGGCGTGCAAGCTGGGGACTCGTCCCGAGCTTGGAGACGGGGCACTGGGCTGGGCCAGCTAGGCTTCGGCCCAGTTTGATCTGAAAGGAATTTGTTTTAAAAACAAATTTACATACAACAAAATAAAATAAATCCAAATAAAATAAAATATAACATAGGCATATTATATATCAAAAATTTCAAAAAAAGATTTTCTACAAAATGAACATTTTTTAGCGTCAAATAAATTCCGCAAAAATTAAAATAAAGCAAACAGTACTCCTGGTTTATTTAGAAACCAAATAAACATATTTTAAAATACCAAAATAATTTCAAATTTATTTCTCTCCATTTTTCTACTGTAGGGAATCATTTTACCCTAATTTTCATACATTTTATTTTTGGAGAAAAATAATTTGAATAAGAACCAAATAACTCCAAACTGAAAATAATTTCAAAGGGACGTTAAATTTGATTCTTTTAATCTTCCAACTCATATTCCCAATAATTTGAAGAAGTCATTTTATCTTCTCTCAGGAAAATCATTGAGTTGCATAAAGTTTCTGAGTTTAAATATTTCCAAATGGAATTCAAATCTTTTCAAAACCCTTTTCATTTATTTAAATGGAAGAAGTCATGTCATCTTCTCTCTAGGGTTTTGTGTTTGAAATGAATTTGAATTCATGGAGATCATAAATGCAAGGTGAAAGTTTGGGAAAGTCCTTTTATTCTCTCTCATTTAACTTCAAAAAAAAGTTTCAAATTTCACCTAATTTCACACAGCAAAACACACAAGCAATCATACAATCAATCAAAACTATTTATTTAATATAACATTCCAAAATTTAGAAATGGATGCATCATAATGCTGAACAATAGCATTCAAGAAAAGACCAGTAACCAAGCACCCACAAACTATTTCCTACCTGCATTTTGTCCTCTCGACATTAAGCCGGCTATTTTTCCATATCTTATGCCAAATACCTTCTCCCAGGAATATAGATTGTAAAAATCATCAGAGTCACCCGACGAGTCATATGAAGTCCCCAGAACTTGAGAGATCACAGTTTCAGATATGATTCAGGTATGGTGCTCTGCTGGGTGCGGCATCACGAATCCTCAACCTGCACACACCAACACATCTCTAATCAAATTTCTAAAAAGAGCAAGCCCGCAGCACTCAAAAAATTTAGCTCCACATGAATGATTTGGGCAGACATGTCTAAAATCAACACCGCGTCTACCCACGCCACCACCGGAATTCTAAATTTCCTAATGCAAACTACAAGTTTTCACACTCACCGCTTATTCCACCCGGACTTGTGCGGCTGCAGCGACACCACCAGATGTACCCGCATATCGCCATTGGCAGACACAGGACCCGTCGCCAAGCCTACTGCCCCAGTCACAGGGGACGGCACCAAGCTCTTCCCCACTTCCCTAATGAAACAAGATCTGAAAAATTGGAAGCTCCTCCGTCAGCCACGAAAGCAATCCACCTACAAATCGAGGAGAGACTAGAGGGAAAAGCACGGATGCGCGTACCTGCCGATTGGTTGCATCAAAAACTCCATTGTCGTTCGCCGCCGCAGCTCCGCATCTCTATCTCGCAGGGGTTAGCCTACCAAAGGACCCCCGATATGGGTGGGGGAGGCGCGCCTGCATTGAATTGCTTCTCTGCGGGCAGTGCACCGAAAGGAAACAACCTGAGCCACGGACCAGACGCCACTCCGGTTCCGATCCACGGCTCACCTCGTCGACGACGGACGGGTGTCCAACCCCGCGTTATCTCAGGCTGTATTGCTCCGTCTGCTTGGCCCACCACCCACACCCGTTGCGTACGTATTTCCTCCGTCGTGTATTTCTGGGCAGCCCATCTAGATGCGTATAATAAAAAGGCCCAGATCCCGATGGAATTACGAACGAAGTAGATATCGAGCGCATCTGTGCTCGAGCCCATTTACAGCATCTTCAGCCGCGCCCCCAACAGCCCCCCTGGCGTTTTTGGCGTCAGTGGCCGAAAATCGGCCCATTCGCGCCCACAGGATCTCATTTAGCGCCGGTTTGGGCCGAAATAACAGCCGTCGAACCCGAGCCGAATCCAAGCATCCGGGGTTACCTGGGGCGCCGGCAGAAGCGAGAAGGGGCGTGGGGCCGCTCTACCGGCGAGAGGAGGCCCTTTTCCCGCCATTTCCACCCGCTTCCCCCCTTGGCTTCCCGCTCATTTTGCATTCCGCCCGCCAATATCCTCCTCCACTCCCAGCCGGCCGCCATAGCGCCGAAGAAGTACGTGGCCCCTCGCGCCGCGGTGGATGCCACCGCCGCCGTCACCCAACCGAAGAAGAGGAAGCCGAGGGCATCGCCGTCCAATCCCTCGGGCATGTCCAACGCCGACTGGAGGGCGGAAGTTCAGCGCCGGGAGGCTGTCACCACCGACCGGCGGAACAGGCCGAACGTCAAGAAGGCCAAGGACAGGTTGGCGCTCGCGGCTGTGGCGGTGGCGGAGCAGGCGGAGTGCTCGGCCGAACAAGCCGAGGCGGCTCGCGCGGGGATGATGAATGCACCCGGCGGCCACGGCCAGTACGCGTCCTAGAGCCAGCAAAGCGTCGGGTCTCCAGCAGGCGTCTCGTCGTCGCCACAACCCTGTGGCTGCAGGCCGTCGCCGGGCTACGCCGACGGCGATGCACATGGCGGGTTCAACCCCAACATCACCTTTCCCCATGGTCACCCGGCCCGGCGCACGCCCTTGCCCGCCTTCGCCGGCGTGCAATACCCTCCGTACACCTACTCGCCGCCGGCTTACGTAGCCTCCCCGACGCCCCCTCTCCGTCGTGGCGCACTGCCCTTCTCACAAGCCTCCTCGTCGCATCTCGGCGACACCGATGCGACGGAGGCTGACATGGACAACATCATCATGGCCGGCTCGACCACCGCCTCCGCCTCCCTTGGGTTCACTCCCCAAGACGACACAATGGACCTCAACGGTGGCATGGACGGCGAGCTCGACTACGGCGAGGAGGAGCCGGAGGAGGAGAAGGAGGAGGAGCCGGCGCCTGCTCCGGCGAGGAAAGGGAAGAAGAAGAAGAAGCGGGCGGGCAGGACTGGCGAGCCGCGCATCAAGTGGGCGTCCAAGGAGGACGAGTGCCTCGCCAAAGTGTGGATAGTCGTCTGCCATGACCCAATCACCGGCACAAACCAAAGCATGGACACTTATTGGGAGCGCATCAAGGCCGAGTTCGACGAGCGCAAGCTTGTCGGCCCCTACTTCAAAGGCGTCTACATGCAGCGCGGGTTGAAGGCAACAGCCAACCATTGGGGGCTCATCCAAACGGCGTGCAAAAAATGTCATGGGATCGTCGAGGAGATCGCGGCTCGCCTGGAGAGCGGCGCCAGCATCGAGGATCAGGTATGGCACGCCGGCCTCCCCCTTTTTCGCCGTGTATGCACCCGCCGACTTTTTGTTCCTCGACGCAGCTGCTGCGGATGTTAACCATGTTTCGCCAGGATAGCAGCGACCAAGATTTCACGTACCTCCACGTCTTCAAGCGGATTGACAAGTTCGAGAAGTGGGCGGATACCCGGCGCACCCTCGCCAAGGCCAAGAAGACGTACAAGCAGGACGCGCTAACACCGGGCGCGGGCGACGGGCGCTTGGAAGGCAACAAAGGGGCCAAGAAGGGGAAACACGCCGACTCGGCTACTGCACGTGTGCAAGAGTTCATCGAGCATTGCCTCGCTGACGCACAGGCCCGGGCCGCCCTGCATGAAGAGAAGACCGAGGCGTGGTGGTCGCCGTTGATGACGAACAACGCCGTCAAGCTTGACCTACTCCGGACCAACGTCACCGCGAAGAAGAGGAACACCGACCTAGCTTTCCTGATGGGCGGGGTGGACATGCTCCAGAGCAATGACGGCAGCTCAAGGCGTGGTACCTAGCGGAGCGCGGCCTCATCCTGAACCAGCTGCCATCGACGGCGCCACCAACTCCCAAGCCCATGCCGACGCCGCCGCCAAGCCCGAGCGATAATGCCTCCATGACGCCTAGCAGCACAGAAGCCGCGCCAACGCCACCCAGCCCGCGCACGCCGACGACCCCGACGCCGAGGGCCGACACCGCCGTTTGATGCGTTGCCTACGCGTCCTTTCTTTTCGTACGAGAAATTTCCATTTGGTCGCCGAACTGTGGCAAGGTGATCGCCGAACAGGGGCGCGAACTGGGGCGCTGATCGCTGGACTTGTGGCTTTTTGGGAGCGGGAATGGACCAAGTTTGAATTTGCAGCGCCTTAGGGGGCGGCACCTGGGGCGTGGCTGGGACCTAGATCGCCCCCAGGACCTAAAAAACGTCGGGCGAGCGCCCGAACAAGCGTAGGCCTATGCGCTGGGGGGCCGAACGAGTGGAGATGCTCTTACTCCACACCGTTAGGCCTTCCCCTATGTAGTCGATGCCCACTCCCTTAAAAATTTAAAATATAGCTGGCTGAGCAGCGATGCCATGGATACATTTATTTGGCACCCGTCTCAGAATTTGTGTTCGAAGCCTTGAAAACAGCGGGACCCAAGAGGCCAATAAAATACTCAACCAGGCATCACCTGCTTGCTTTATGTGAGTGTCTTCGGTCTGCTTCACTTTTTTCGGTGGGCCAGGGAGCTAGTTGTTTACTTTGTGGATTTCGCATCGAAGATGCTACTTGCTCCTGTTCTTAGAATTTTTTTATGGCACCGGCTGGGTAATGGAGGGCACATGGGCCAAATGAAGCAAAAGTGTATTTGGCATTGTTTTTAGCCTACATAGTGGGGTCTTAGAGCTACAACTTACGTATATATCAAATAAATGTTGTTTATTAAAAGTTGAGGAAAATAGGTCTTCAATAACTTTGTCAAAACTTTGCGGAAGATTGAAAGGAAAGGAGGGACCGATCGGGAGAAGGTCCAATTCTAAGAGAGATGCAGTCTTATCTCTCGCTTTTCCAGAATGTTAAACTAAAGATTAGAGGAAGAGAAGCAAATGAGATGGCCCATTAGCTAGCTAGACATGCTATAAATTCTGGCATGCATGATGTAACTTTTATAGTTATATTCCTTCTTTTTTGAGTGACTTTTGGCACTCGTACAATGTATGCTGGATGAATGAATAAATTGCCCTTCCATATAACTTGACAGGTAAATCTCATGATTTTTTGGGTTCATGGAAATTATTCATTCCTACATATATTTGGCAACTTCCAGGTGGTTCTTAACTTCTTGCCCCTTTCATCGATCTTCGACGACACGCCCAACCGTGGGCCCGAGCGGTCAAAGTTGTGCATTGAATTTTGAACATCACAGACCACCCTTTTCACTCATATATATTTGGGTCACATGCTGGTGTGGCTGTCTTTTAACCCTCTCTAACGTTTTTCTTGCTGCAAAGACTCTGATGATGCTCAACGGACACGGGTATAATATCTTAACCGTGTGCGAGGCAAGTGCGCTGTGAATCACGGCGACTGCGCAAGCGCGAGTGAAGGTGGCGGTACTGGCTCAACCGTGTGCGATGCAAGTGCGCTGTAAAATCACCACGACTGTGCAAGCGCGAGCAAAGGGTGGAGGTACTGGGTTAACCGTGTGCGGTGCAAGTGCGCTGTAAAATCACCACCTGCGAAAGCTAGAGGCGGGTAAGTTTATTTGGAAATTAGGACGAACCGTGTGCGATAGACCAACTAGTAGCTAGAAATATAAAAACAAACTACCCGCCTTGAGCGTTGCACAAACCAGCGGTTTTGCCACTTTTCCTTGTTATCATACACGCATATTGTTATTGGACCGTGTGCGATATTGGGCATTCCCGCCCCGCATCAATTCCTTTACCCAAATTTTAGTAGCCGTCGTACTTCAACCGTCGCCCATAATCCTCCAGCACCGACCTTATAGTAAAATTGCAGTAGCCGAGGCATTTGAACTGTCGCCCTCCCTCGTCCACCACCATCTCCACCCACCATTACTAAAATTTTCAGTAGCCGCGGCGTACCCTCAAACACTCCCCTCCATATATAGTCCCCCCCACCCGGCCCCCTCCCCCCACGAACCCTAGCTCGCGGCCACCGCCGGCGCTGCCGCCAACCCCTGTCGGTCTGCCCGTTCCTCCTAGCTTAGATAATTATGTTCAGGTTACCCAGCGATTCCCATACGGTCGCCCCATGATAACCCACAAGTATAGGGGATCGCAAAAGTTTTCGAGGGTAGAGTATTCAACCCAAATTTATAGATTCTACACGAGGGGAGCCAAAGAATATTTGAAGGTATTAGCAACTGAGTATTCAATTCAACCACACCTTGAGATTAATTATCTGCAGCAAGTAATCAGTTACAAAGTAATATGATAGTTTTGATAGTAGTGACAGCAGCAACGGTAACAGTAACAGTGATAGCAGTAATTCTGTAGCAAGTGTAACAGTGATGATAACAATAGTAACTTAGCAGAAACAATATAAGATAAATTCATAGGCATTGGATTGGTGACTTGTTGGAAGATATTCATCATGAGATAGTTATAACCTAGGGCGATACGACACTAGCCCCAGTTCGTCAATATAATATAGGCATGTATTCCGTAAATAGTCATACATGCTTATGGAAAGAACTTGCATGACATCTTTTGTCCTACCCTCCCGTGGCAGCGGGGTCCGTACTGGAAACTAAGGGATATTAAGGCCTCCTTTTAATAGAGAATCGGAACAAAGCATTAACACATAGTGAATACATGAACTCCTCAAATTACGGTCATCACCGGGAGTGGTCCCGACTATTGTCACTCCGGGGTTGCCGGATCGTAACACGTAGTAGGTAACTATAACTTGCAAGATCGGATCTAGAACTTGGATATAATTGTGATAACATAAACGGTTCAGATCTGAGTTCATGGCAGCCGGGCCCAAAGTGACAAGCATTAAGCATAGCAAAGTCATAGCAACCTCAATCTTAGAACATAGTGGATACTAGGGATCAAGCCCTAGCAAAACTAACTCGATTACATGATGAATCTCATCCAACTCCTCACCGACCAGCGAGCCTACAAAGGAATTACTCACTCCCGGTGGGGAGCATCATAGAATTGGCGAGGGAGAAGGGTTGGTGATGACAAAGAACGAAGATCCCGCTCTCCAGAGCCCCAAACGGACTCCAGATTTGGCCTCCCGATGAAGAACATGAGGTGACGGCGGCTCCGTCTCTTGGATCATGATAATTCTTTCTCCCTCATTTTTTTCTGGAAAATAGGATTTTATAGCGTTGGTTTCAGGGTCTGCGGGGCCACCAGGTGGGGACAACCCACCTGGGCGCGCTAGGAGAAGGGGGCGTGCCCTGGTGGGTTGTGCCCACCCAGGTGCCCCTCTCCGGCAGGTCTTGGCTCCAGAAATTCTTGTTTATTGTATAAAAATTCCTCGCAAAGTTTTGTTCCATTCCGAGAACATTTATTTCTGCACAAAAACAACACCATGGTAGTTCTGCTGAAAACAGCATCTGTCCGGAGTTAGTTTCATTCAAATCATGCAAATTAGAGTCCAAAACAAGAGGAAAAGTGTTAGGAAAAGTAGATACGTTGGAGAATTATCAACTCCCCCAAGCTTAAACCTTTGCTTGTCCTCAAGCAATTCAGTTGATAAACTGAAAGTGAAAAATAAAAAAATTTACGAACTCTTTTGCTCTTTTTTGCATAAATAAGCTTCAACAGCACCAAGGTTTTCAGCCAACATTGTAACTAACCATGCCGAGAATAACTCTTAAAGATTATATTAACTCATATCAATGACATAATCAGCTAGCGAGCAATAATAAGATATCTCAAACAGCAACACGTTGTCAAAACAACCATGATATAATATGACAATAGTGGTATCTCGCTAGCCCTTTCTGAGACCGCAAAACATAAATGCAGAGCACCTCCAAAGTTCAAGCAACGATTAAACATTGTAATTCATGGTAGAAAAAATCCAGTCATGATGCATCCAACATTAGCTACACACAATGCATAAGTCATGACACCTGTGTTCTCAGGTTCTGGCACTTGATTTAGAAGGTGATGCCACAACATAAAAATAAATAGACACTCCCTTCGCAGAGGGAAGCAGTGATTTGTAGAGATGCGAGAGCTCAAGTTTTAAAACAGAGGTAAATGATATTTTGAGACATGCACCTTTCTCATTTACTTCACGACCATCAGTTATCAACATCTTCCATGCTAATCACGCTAGCAACGGTTCCCAAGCGATAAAAGTAAAGGTTTTGACTCCATCGGGAGTTTTTGTATGATTATTTGTAAGTTTTTTCTGTTTGCAGTTTGGAACTGGGCATCCCTATTACCACCCTTTTCTCGTGCGATGGTGAGTGAATAAACACTCGACCTGAAAATAACCCGCTTAGCATGGAAGATACCGACCACCTCCTGTCGTTCCATGAACGATCCATGCACACAAAAAGGATATTTATTTGAAGTTTTTAGAGGTGGCACATGCAAATTTAATTAGGGCGGCAGGGTAATACCGCATATAGGTAGGTATGGTGGACTCATCTGGAATAACTCTGGGTTCAAGGTTTTTGATGTACAAGCAGAATTCCCACTTAGTACAGGCGAAGGTTAGCAATTAAATTGAGAAGCGGCCAGCTAGAGAGCAACAACGGTCATAAACATGCATTATGCATAATTAACATTGGACACTAGGATGAGTAGGATATGAACACCATGAACATAAATATAATAGAGGCTATGTTGGTTTTGATTCAATTACATGCATGAACATCTGCCAAGTCAAGCCACTCAAACATTCAGAGGAGGATACCATATCATCATACTACATCACAATCATTTTAACGATATGTTGACATCCAAGATAAATCATTATCCACTCCTAGCTACTTATGCATGGCATGAGAAACTATAATCTATAATTGTCATTGCAAACATGTTTAATCATAACGGGCTGAATCATGGATACTAGGTTAAACATATTTACACAAACAGAACAAGTCGAGTTCATACCCGTTTCACTCTACCACGGCCAGTTCATCGAATATCATCATTATTGCCTTTCACTTGCACGACCGAACGATATGAAAATAATAGTAGTGCAAGAGTGCCGTGGACTGAGCTGGAATCTGCAAACATTTTATTCAACAGGAGAAGACAAGGTAAAATGGGCTCTTTATTAGATTAACATTTATTCATATGAGAGCCACTCAATAGTTTCATCGTGGTCTTCTCCTCGGTAAGACTCGAATAAAAAGAAAAGAAATTCAGAGAAACACACTAAAATATTTTTGGAGTTTTTGGTTTTCTTGAACAAGAAAATAAAAGGGAAAAACAAAAACGAGAAAAACTATTTACACGGGAAAGCTCCCAATGAGGAAAAGAAGAACGAAGAAACCTTTTTGGTTTTTCTTTTTAGTGCTACTACTAAGCATGCATAGAAAGTAAACTACTACAACTGATTTTTTGGTTTTTCTAAAGTTTTTTGAACACACAAGAAGAAAGCAAGAAAATAAATCTAAGCACGGATAATACAATCAAAAAGTGTGAACACCGACAAATGGAATGATTTATGTGAACATGAATGTAATGTCGGTGAGAAACACGTACTCCCCCAAGCTTAGGCTTTTGGCCTAACTTGGTAAAAGATTAGTAGCCTGGATAGTAGTTGGGGTACTGAGGAGCAGGCATCCACTCCCACTACTGAAGCTCCTCCTGCGCCTCTGCAGGAGCCTGAGCATTCCTGTAGGCGATGATGTCCACATGCATAATCCTATATCCGCCCTGGCAACAGGATCAAACAAAGCAAGAGTAGGTAGTGGAATAACATCATGAGTTTTAATGCTAAAACCAGGTTATATGGAATAGGGATGTTAGGAGATTCGATATCAGTAAAATGGTGGTGATCCATAGTTGTGCGGTCCAGGTAAACCTTGGTCAGGGGGTAATCATGAGGGCGTATCTCGACATTAAAGTGAGCCGCCAAACGAGTAGCGAAAATCCCACCATGAATTTTACACTTGGATTTATTAATATGGAGGCGATGAGCCACAATAGGTCCCAAGCTATAAGTGTTGTCGCCCTCTAATGCACGACATAAAACAGGAAGGTCTGGTGAACTAAGTGCACTCACCTTCTCCCTAGCAAGCAAGCATTTTGAAATGAAAAGAGCAAAGTAACGAACAACAGGAAAATGCAAGCCAGCGGCAGTGATAGCTGACACCCCTCTCTCATCTCCCACTGTCAAGGTGCGATAAAAGGCCTCAAACTCAGCCGGCCTAGGCTCAGCTAAGCTCCCATCAGAAGGGATCATGCATATGTTACAAAATTCAGTAAGTGGTATCTGATGGTTTTCAACATATAAATCAAAAATAACTTCAGGAGGATTATTCCTAGGAAAGAAAGTAAAACTTTGAACAAAGATGTTTGTGAGGATTTGATGCTGGTCACACTCACCTGCGATGAAGGCGGTGAGGCCGGCATTAGCAACATATTGTGTGAACTCTTGAAGGATTCCAGCCTCTTCCATGAACTGGGTGTGCGGCCATTCGCATGGCCGCACCTCCGCCAACCTCTGAGGATGGAGATCATTGTCAGACGACTCCCCCATAACACCTTGGAGTTCTTTTTAGAAGCAAACTTCCTAAAGATATTCATCCTTTTGCTATGAAAAAAATTTCTGAAATTTTTAGTCCACAAATTTTTCTCAACAGAACTTCCAAAAATTGATAGCAACAACTCATAGGGATACATAGAGGCCATAGCAAGCATTCAAACTACTTAGAACTCTAAGAATTCAACATGCAAGCTCATCTACAGCAGCACCAAGAGTAGATAATTATTCAAAAAAAATATTAAATTTTCAGAGCATTCTGAGAACTTTTATTTTTGGGACATTTTTTTATTGCACGGGAAATTCAGAAAACAGACAAAGCATGGCATTTTATTTTATTTAACTAATAAAAAAAGAAAACAAAAAGTAGGGACAGGAGTTAGTGCTTACTAAATTCATCAACTTCATACCGCTCAAAAATGATTCATTAATAAGGTTGATCAAGTCTTATTAACAAACACTTTCGATTAGCATGAAACTAAGTTACCTCAATGGGGATATGAATTTCCCCAACACTAAGCATTTCATATTTCTTTTTGATAGTAGGTAGAGGTAAATGAAAACTTCCAATAGTGATTGTCGGAGATTTTTCAATAACATTAATACCATTCACTTGGAACTGTTTCTTCGGAAAGTGCACCGTATGCTCATTACCATTGATATGAAAAGTGACCTTGCTTTTATTGCAATCAATAACAGCCCCTGCAGTACTCAAGAAGGGTCTACCAAGTATAATCGACATGTTGTCATCCTCGGGCATCTCAAGTATAACAAAGTCAGTTAAAATAGTAACATTAGCAACAACAACAACGGGCACATCCTCACAAATACCAATAGGTATGGCAGTTGATTTGTCAGCCATTTGCAAAGATATTTCAGTAGGCGTGAGTTTATTCAAGTCAAGTCTTTTATATAAAGAGAAAGGCATAACACTAAAACCAGCTCCTAAATCACACAAGGCAGTTTTCACATAATTCTTTTTGATAGAGCAAGGTATAGTAGGTATTCCCGGATCTCCATGTTTTTTAGGTATTCCATCTTTGAAAGTATAATTAGCAAGCATAGTGGAGATTTCAGCTTCCTGTATTTTTCTCTTATTAGTGATGATTTCTTTCATATACTTTGCATAAGGAGGCATTTTCAAGATATCACTCAAGCGAGTACGCAAAAAGACTGGCCTCAGCATTTCAGCAAAGCGTTCAAATTCTTCATCATCTTTCTTTTTAGTTGACTTGGGTGAAAAAGGCATAGGTTTTTGAACCCACGGTTCTCTTTCTTTACCGTGTTTTCTAGCAATGAAGTCTCTTTTATCATATCTTTTATTCTTAGGTTATGGGTTATCAACATCAACAGGTGGTTCTATCTTAACATCATTATCTGGTTCTTTTTCATTATTTGTTTCACTACCTTCATGAACATCAGCATTATCTTTTTCATTATCACTAGGTGGATGTTCAATACCAGACTGAGTTTTAGCATCAGAGATAGAAGTTTCATTTTCATTATCAGGAGGTTTCTCTACTTCAGGTTCACTAGAAGCATGCAAAGTCCTATCATTTTTCTCCTCCTTTTTATTTTTAGGACTAGGTGCACTAGTGTTATTTCTTTGTGAGTCTTGTTCAATTCTCTTTGGGTGTCCCTCAGGATAAAGTGGTTCCTGAGTCATTTTACCTCCTCTAGTTGCAACTCCAACAGCAAAGTCATATATATTATTATTCATTTCATCAAGAAACTCTCTTTGAGATTTAGCAACTTGTTCTAGCTGGGTTTGTACCATAGAAGCATGTTTTTCGACACCTCTAACATCATTTGAGATTCTAAATAACAAGTCACTCGAGCGAGCAATCATATCAGAATTGTATTTCAACTGTTCCATAACATTTGCATTGAAGCGATCTTGTTTTCTAATATAGTTTTCAAACTCATAAAGGCATTGACTAGGATGCATATTGTGAGGATTGTCATTATCATTGAACTTCATTAGAGAATTTACCTCTACCATCTTAGGCAGTGGTGGTGTATTAAGCACATGTATTTCTTCAATAGGAGGTAAATTTTTAACATCCTCAACTTTAATACCTTTTTCCTTCATAGATTTCGATGCCTCTTGCATATCCTCAGGACTGAGATATAATATACCCCTCCGGTTTAGCCGGTGGTTCAGGAAGAGTCCAATCATCGTAAATTTTCAATATATTATTCAATAATTCTTCAGCTTGCCCAATAGTTCGTTCCCTGAAAACACAACCAGCACAACTATCTAGGAAGTCCCTAGAAGCATCGATTAGTCCATTATAGAAGATATCGAGTATTTCATTTTTCTTAAGAGGATGATCAGGCAAAGCATTAAGTAACTGGCAAAGCCTCCCCCAAGCTTGTGGGAGACTCTCTTATTTAGTTTGCACAAAGTTAAATATTACCTATAAGGCAGCTTGTTTCTTATGAGCAGGTAAATATTTTTCAGAGAAGTAATAAATTATATCGTGGGGACTACGCACACAACCAGGAGTAAGAGTATTGTACCAAGCTTTAGCATCACCCTTCAATGAGAAAGGAAATAATTTGAGAATAAAGTAATAGCAATTTTTCTTATCATGAGTAAAAAGGGTGGCTATATCATTCAACTTAGTGAGATGTGCCACAACAGTTTCAGTTTCGTAACCATCGAAAGGATCAGATTCAACCAAAGTAATTAACTCTAGGTCGACAGAGAATTCATAATACTTATCATCAATAAAGATAGGTGAATTAGCAAACTTAGGATCACATTTCATTCTAGCATTCAGAGATTTTTCCTTATACTTGCATAGTAATTTCTCTAGATCATCTCTATCCTTACAAGCAAAGAACATCTCTAGTTGTTTCCTCATTCATAACATAACCTTCAGGTACCTTACGCAATTCATATATAGGAAGGCTAGTTCTAGCAGGTGTTTCAGGAGTTTCAGTTTCAAGCTCACCATAAGATTCAACAACATCATGTTGTATTACTCTAGCAATTTGTTCATCAAGAAATTTACCAAGTGGCACATAATTATCAAGCAAGGTACTAGCATCATTCAGAGTAGAAGTAGCATCATCAATAACTTGCGACATATTAGAATTGATAGCATGTGGTGGTGTTGCAAGTTTACACATAACAGAAGGTGAGTCTAAAGCAGAACTAGATGGCAGTTCCTTACCTCCCCTCGTCTTAGAGGGATAAATCTTAGTCTTAGGATCCTTCAGATTCTTCATAGTGATAAATTGATAATAATCCCAAGTGAATCAACAAATATAGCTATGCTCCCTGGCAACGGCGCCAGAAAAAGGTCTTGATAACCCACAAGTATAGGGGATCGCAAAAGTTTTCGAGGGTAGAGTATTCAACCCAAATTTATAAATTCGACACAAGGGGAGCCAAAGAATATTTGAAGGTATTAGCAGCTGAGTTGTCAATTCGACCACACCTTGAGATTAATTATCTGCAGCAAGTAATCAGTAGCAAAGTAATATGATAGTTTTGATAGTAGTGACAGCAGCAACGGTAACAATAACAGTGATAGCAGTAATTTTGTAGCAAGTCTAACAGTGATGATAACAGTAGTAACTTAGCGGAAACAATATAAGATAAATTCGTAGGCATTGGATCGGTGACTTGTTGGATGATATTCATCATGATACAGTTATAACCTAGGGCGATACGGCACTAGCTCCAGATCGTCAATATAATGTAGGCGTGTTTTCCGTAAATAGTCATACGTGCTTATGGAAAGAACTTGCACGACATCTTTTGTCCTACCATCCCGTGGCAGCGGGGTCCATACTGAAAACTAAGGGATATTAAGGCCTCCTTTTAATAGAGAACCGGAACAAAGCATTATCACATAGTGAATACATGTTCATGCTCATGCTCTACTTTTAGCATCATTTGATACATGTTCAGTTCTTATTAGAAAGT
Organism: Aegilops tauschii subsp. strangulata; assembly: GCF_002575655.3. Classification (NCBI taxonomy): domain Eukaryota; kingdom Viridiplantae; phylum Streptophyta; class Magnoliopsida; order Poales; family Poaceae; genus Aegilops; species Aegilops tauschii. Next base: position 596,659,296 of record NC_053041.3, read on the forward strand.
GGACACATGCACTTTTGGGAAACATGAGCATCCTCTACTTATTGCAATAACTAATGCATCCTTAGTACAAAGCTTCAATTGGCAATAGGTAGAATTGGCAATCATTTGCATGCTTTACTTTTGGAAAAAACTAATGCATAGTTCAGTTGTAACTGGTCATAGATATGGCTGGAACATCCTGAGTTATAAACTAAACATAATCATGCCAAGCTATAACTACCATAGTCATAGTAGTAGAGTTCCTAGCATGCATCACCGTACGATTCTAGAACGACAGAATGACACAGCAATCATAACATAGACCACTGTACGATAGTTGAGTTGCTATGGCCTTGTACAATGCAAGGTGCTTAGGCGAGGTGCTTAGAGAAATAAACCAGGCTTTTCTTAAGTACCGATGCTTATTTGTACAGGGTAGACGCTTAACTAGGCGTCTGTCCTATAGAAATAGGCAATGGAGCTTCGGAAAAACCCGGTTTATTTTTCTAAGCACCACCCTTAGCATCTAGCATTGTACAAGGCCTAACATGCATCTGCAAAATAGTACTAATAATAACTTAGACCACTTAAGCAGAGTAGCAGCTAACACTTAGATAAACGGCAGATTAACCACAAGACACCATAAGTTCACACCCACCATAGACCATAGGACATAAGTTCAGACATAACATAGACCATAAGTTTTAGAGTCGACCAGCGAATATAGATAACATAAAAGGACACGGCAGTCCTGGGGCAGCAGCAATCTGGCAGCACATCACTTGTCTCCCTTGTTCAGCGGCGGCATGACGGGATGTAGTAGAGCTCATTGACTTTGATAATCTTGAGGAAGCGTCCGTAGGCTGCTTGTTTAGCCAGAGTACTAGCCTTATGCTTCCTACTGTAGGAGTTGCGAGTGGCGACCGCATGCTGGATCAAGCCATCCATGCTGCCATCGACCGCCTTGCCACAGAACGGGCATCCAATCTTGCCATAGAAACGATACTTGAATTTGCCAGCAATCAGATGCCTCAGGGTGTAGCGGCTCTTGGCGTGCCTGTTGTCCATGTCATACCCCACATCCTCGTCATCCTCCCGTGAATTAGTACACAAAGAAGAACTCAACTAATCTATTCTGCTACATTGCTCTTAATTAGAATGTTTGAAAAGTACAGATGTGTAACATGACAACTATCTATTTGCTGGAAATAAGGCGTATATGCACATACATAATTGAGCCAAATTAATTGACATGCATAAATATGGACGGTGGAATAGTTGCATTGATAGATTAGTGCACAAGAAGTACATAATTAACACATGAAAGAATTCATGATGTGGGTTGGTTTAATGATACTTCATACTTGTTACAGGTGTAATTCGGATTGGAATCAGAAAAATGGCTTCATTATACTCCTCCATGTTACACACAAGGGGGGTTTGTTCTATCTACTTGAATCAAGAAACCATTATTCTTTCTGAGAGCAGTAATACTACTTCTCCAACATTGTTAGACCCTGGTAAGTTTCAGAAGGAAATTGATAAAGGAGCTATGAGCTAGTATCTTTATCCCTTATCTTGTGACTCTGATGATACCGGTGAGGAAAATACTTTGGAGGAACTTAACTTGGAAAAGGAAATGTTTTCATGCAAAACAAGGGTTTTTTTGTTCTATTTATTGGAATCAGAAATTGATTTTTAGTTTTACAAATATATGCTAAGATTAGCAAATGCAGTTTTCCTGTCCCTCAAGTGGAGTATTTAGGGCATGTTATATAAGGATAGGGTCTATCTACAGACCCCCAGAAAATAGTTTCCATCAAAGAATGGCCAACACCTAAGACTATCACTCAGTTGAGGAGTTCTCTATGGCTGCAGAAAAAGAAGATTTGTCAAGAATTATGGGATCAATTCTAGGCCACTTCATGACTGTCTAAAAAAGATTCATTCCAATGGTCAGATGCTCAAATTGAGGCCTTCACAACATTGAAGAATTCTCTGGTCACTGCACCTGTTATGGCTTTGCCTGATTTGACCGTACCATTTACTTTTTAAACAGATGCATCAGGTCAAGGTATTGGTTCTGTCCTCATGCAACAAGGCAGACCAATTGCCAGAAAAGGAAATGTTTTCATGCAAAAAAGGGGTGTCAAAGAAATAATCAAGTGGTCAAAACAGGATTCTTACCAATTTAAACTGAATGTAGATGCATCATATCATAGTTAAGAAGGAGATGGGTCGACGGGCCGGGTGCTGTTTTAAGAGATCAGTATGTCAACTCTGTGTCAATTCAGTACTTTGCCATTATATTCCAAATGCATCATCTGCCTGCTTGATGGAGGCGGTGGCAATGAAAGAAGGCCTATCTTTGGTAGCATCTGAAGGCTATTATCAAATTATTGCAGAATGGGATTGCTTACAAGTTGTTCAAGCTTTTACTGGAGGTAACACATGGTGGCACGAAGGATCATGTATTATTGCTGTTTGCTTTGATTTAGTTGTGGAGATAGGAACTGCCGCATTTTCTGACTGTCCTCGGGAAGCCAATGGTGTCGCACATGAGATCGCTAGAAATAGCTATGAGAATCATCTATCTTGTGTTTGGGTTGATTACCCCACATCTTTCATTCATGTATCTCTTATGAACGATGTAAGTTTATTTACTCAATTAATAAAGCATGCTGTGATGGAATCAAATAATGAATCTCTGTTTTAGCTATATTAGTGGGGTTTTTTCTTTTGTCTATTCGAATCAGAAAATGAATCAGATTCAAAAACCACCATCCAACAAGAAAATCTATCCTAGATCCCTACAATCCTACGTACGCACAACTAGCATGCCCATGTGAAACTGATGCTCATCTAGTTAGCGATATATTTTATTCTCAAATAAAAATCAGAGGCCAAAATGCAAGAAAGAATTTCATGGCACAAGTACATTAATAATGAGGGTTAAATTACAAGGAACTCATATTTGGTCAAATTATATGTACGCAAACGTTTTGGATGGGCCAATACATGAGTAGAAATACCTCATCAATACGTGAAGAAAATGAATCAGATTCAAAAACCACCATCGAGGATGCAAGAAAATCTATGCTAGATCCCTACAACTAGCACGCCAATATGAATTTGATGCTCATGTACTTAACAAGAAAAACCCCAATGCCATGAAAAAACAGAGTAAATCTGATAAAATCAGAGTAGTACCTCAGAGAGCTCGTCGATGACATCCTCATCGAAGTCGCTGCCCTTCCAGGGATCCACAGCCATGTCGAACTCTATCTCGTTCGCGTCGTTCCCTCCGTAGAACTCCTCCTCAATTTTGTCATAGAGCTCGCGCTTCAGCCTTGCCTTCTCCTCGTCCAGATCTTCCCCGACCTTCTCCTGCATAGGCTCGCCGATGGGTAGCTCTTGGTTCGAAACTCCTTTGGGCAGTTTAGTTCACACTTTTTGCCTATGGGGTTTTAACATGTGGATCCCACATGTCATTCACACACACGGAGAGCACGTACAAACAAACTTGCGGAGATGATGTAAATGGACCCAAAAATTTTCTACATCTTTATATCAACATGAGAAGGAAGCGTGACTAGTTTGGTAAGGTTGTCGGCATTTGTATGGATTTTCTAAGGTTTTCGCAACGATAAAATGCTTAAAATACTTCTCAGAGGTGACGCAACAAGCGCACGTTGTGGATCCACTGGGGTGGCCTTGCCCACAACAAGGAAAAATTTGGTATCATTCTTAACATGGCCAAAAATTCACCTCCTTCACCGGCGGCCATTCGGGTAGGAGGTAAGGGTCCGTCTGGAAGGACGGGTTTTTCTCGACATGCTTCAAATGGACCTAAATTCTTTCTACACCTTTGTACCAACATGAGAAGCATCCATGACTAGTTGCATTGATTTTCGATGTTCTATTGATTTTCTAGGGTTTTCGCGACGATAAAACCCTAAAATATTTCCCACCAGCGCCATCCTTCCCTCTGATCACTGTGACCAGCATGTACTTAACTTAGCATCAAGGCCATGAAAATAGGAATTAGAACCATATTAGGTTTTGATCCCACACACACATGCAAACACAACAGAATACAAAACAGATAACACAAATCACAGACTGCAGGTACTACGATTATCTGAGTGAACTTCTAATGGATAACAACTTCTGGTATTCAAATACATCACATGAAATACTGAGACAACTAGAAATGCAAAACAACTTCTGATGTTGAGGTTGAGCAAGGGACTTTTATTGTGAGGCCAAGCATCTTCAGCAACCTATCCATGCTTCCACCTGTAGCATATAAGTAACTGAAAATTTCAGATTGAATATAGTTCGTATTGGAAAAATGACAGTACGGTAATTTGAAGATGCCAAGGAAATCTGTCACAACAACTGTAGGAGGATACCAATTTCAATTCAAAGTTCATAGAAGTCAATGTTGAATTAATAAGACCTTTGCAAGATGCAAAATCACTACTGTGATGAGAGTAAACAGCATGTAGGCCATAGCACATGCAAGAAGCATTTACAGGAACTGAAGCAAAAGGTTGTACAACATGGCAACATGAGTAAGCCAACATCCCTACTAAAATTATTTCAGTGCTTATGTCTAGTTTTTTGTTGAATCATTAGGAAGCCCTAAATATTTTAATGCAAGATCACTGACTGGGCACTACAGAAATATTTTAGTGTCTACATCTCTCTACTGAAAGTGCATTACTGAAATGTTTCAGTGGCTACGTGTGTGTACTGAAACAGCACCCCTGAAATATTTCAGTGGCTACATGCATGTACTAAAACAACACAACTGAAATATATCAGTTGGTACGTGCGTGTATTGAAAGTGAACCACTGAAATATTTCAGTGGGTACGTGCATGTACTGAAAGTGCACCATTGAAATATTTCAGTGGCTATGTGATTGTACTGAAACAGCAGCACTGAAATATTTCAGTGGCTACGTGCATGTACTGAAGCTGCAACACTGAAATATTTCAGGGGTTGTGTGCGTGTACTGAAACTGCAGTACTGAAATATTTCAGTGTCTACCCGTGTGTACTGAAATTGCACTACTCAAATATTTCAGTGTGTACCCGCGTGTACTGAAATTGCACTATTCAAATATTTCAGTGTGAACCGGTCAGTACTGAAATATTTCAATGCCTACAACTGTCTACTGAACTTGCAGTATTGAAATATTTTAGTGTCTGCCCAGAGTCTATCACTCTAAAACTATGTACTGAACTTGTCTGGAGGCACTTCTCGCAGCCAAAATGTTGCAAGTTCAATTTACATAGATTGCATCACGTAATTTGAACACAACACTTGAGGTGACAGACAAAATTTTCTATCATGGGTACCACTCCAGCACATCAAAACATAGCAAGTCAACATAGCAATGCTATATGCCTAGACTCATTCCAGCCTCGTCGATCAAACTAAGCTGCCATCCAGAGGCTACGGATTCAAGTACACAGGTAGCAAGAACATATTGCAGAGAATCAAATTACGCAAGTGGCAAGTAATGATTTATAAATCAGCAATCTTACAATAAACATAGCTACCGCTGCCGTTGAGACGAGGAGAGCGGCGAGGGAAGCATGGAGAACGGCGGGGAAGCAAGGTCGCGACCACTGTCCTCCTCCTCTTGTGCTTCAGAGTCTCCGACTCGATTGGAGGCTCCACAATCTGCAACGGCACCTCGTGCACCGTGGGTTCCCGATCCAGTGGATGCTCTACCCTGGATCTGAACGCCCACCACCTCCGCCTGGTCCACGGGTTGGATGAATCGGCCTGCTCCATCGCCCAGAGGAGGATCTTGACCATGTGCATCGGTTGTGCGGGCGAGGGGAAGCTTTGCCTTCTCCCTCCTCATCATTTCCTTGAAAGTGGCCATGGCCGTCCAGTTCATCTGCCTTGTGTTGTCAAACCAAGAACGGATCTTCGTCAACCTAGCCATCTTGACATGGTCGCCGCCGGCGATCTCCACGAAGTCCGCGTTCTCGCCGCCAGCGATCTGCTGCTCCATCGAGGTTCTTGCGTGGATGGAAGAGGAGGGGTGGATGTGGAAGAGGAGAAGAGCAAAGTTGTGGCCGCGAGAAGGAGGAGAAGGCTGTCGTGGACTTGGAATGCAGAAGAGGGAGGAGATGGCCGTGGTTGTAATGGTGATGGAAGAGGGGAAGGACCATGGCGGCGGCTTTGCATTGGACGAGAGGGGCGGCGGTTTTGCATTGGACGAGAGGGGCGTGCAAATTTTTCCTAGGACTAAAATGCCCCTAGATTAAAAGGTGTCCCCACATTGTCATTAGTACCGGTCTTGCAAGTTTTAGTACTTTCGAGTACTTTCATCTGAGTACTTTCGAGTACTATGTATGTGTGCGCCGTTAGATTGGGACAAACGAACGGCTCAAAAAAATGCCAAGTAATGTAAAACTTGTACCAAACGTTATCTCAGATTATGAACTGGTGAGCAAAAAATTCCCACAAAGCTCCAGAATCTGCCCAAATCAATCGAATAGATGAAGCATGAACATCACCTATACATAAATTTCTTTGTATGAGAGGATATGACGATTTTTTCTGTGAGAGGATATGAGGACAATGTAAATGTTTGATGCAATTAACAGGAAAAACATACGCTAGCATGATGCTGAAATATGTGGCTGCCGCAGTGTAGAGGGTGGGCAAACACTGGCAGGGGAGGAAGCATTATATAGTATCACCGGGCATAGGAAAGGATCGCGACATTACCAGCCATGATTGCACGCTTCAAGAGTGAACCAAGCAGTTTCTAGCACACGAGGGGTCTGCCATTATCGCCCTCGCCCCCACCTTTCACCTGCGCGCCTCCGGAGTGTTTGACAAAAAACTACCACATTAGGGGGTTGCCGTCCCACTGAACTACCACATTAAAAAAAGTGATTGATAACTACAAAAAAAGTTAATTTTATGACTAAAAACTAACACTTTTAGAAAATGGCCAGTTTAGACGATTTAAACGCATTTATGACATGCGAGGCCCGTCTGTCAATGCTAACGTAGTGGGAAAGACAACTCTGTTATTTCGAACAGTTAAGTTGACCGTTATGACAAGTGGACCCCACATGTCAGCATCACCTTCTTCTTCCTCCTAATCTCTCTCTGGAATTGTAGCAACACCTCATGTGCACCTCTGCCGCAGTGGAAGACTTGCCGGACCTCCCTCTCTTCGCCGGCGAGCTCCTCATCCCCTTCGCCCCCTCCCACCTCTCCTTTCCCTTCCTCCATGCCTTCGCTTCTCACGCGCGTGAGCTCGCCCTGCCATGGCGCCTCGGCCTCTGCTCTGTCCGTCGTCGGAGCTTCGCGCCAGCCTACCTTCCCTACCCTCGGTCGTCGATTCTTCAACAACCGAGCGACGCCCGTAGCCATACCCTCGCACCACTCCACTCCAACGCCGCAGGTCTCCGTGAACCCCATCCCTCTCACTCCTCTACTCCCTCGTTCCCTGCCTCCATCGCCAGCCATGGCCGGCCCCAAGCGCCCCTTCATGCCTCGCTCGCAGCCCTCCTGCATCTCCTCCGCGACCTCTGCCTGACGCCAGGACCGAGCTGCATGCCTCCCTTGCCGTCCACCACTATCGCCTCCCTCTTGCTAATGTTGTGCTGCTGGCCCTCACTGCCGAGTGCGTCGTCGGTGGCCTCCTCCTTGCCCCATGCTCCATCCAGCTCCGCCGCCTCCCAGCGTCCTCCTGCATGCGCCGCCCCATGGCTCTCCCGAGGCCATCACCGACCACCTCCTCACGATGGCCGGCCTCTTGACTACGACCTCTAAAGCAAGTACCTGAGTAACGGCGCCGGCGGCTCAGCGCCGGCCTGGTCCACGCCAGGTGGCAGCAGCTCACTGGTGTGCTGCGGCCCATCGAGCTGGCTGCCGGTGTGGTGCTCTATTGCTGGTAAGGTGTTTGTTGAAATGCCAAAGAGAGGGGGAGAGAGAGAGAGGAGGAAGAAGAAGGTGATGCTGACGTGTGGGGTCCACTTGTCATAACGGTCAACTTAACGGTTCAAAATAATGGAGTTGACTTTCCCGCAACGTCAGACCTGACAGACGGCCCCGCGTGTCATAAATGTGTTTAAATCGTCTAAACTAGTCATTTTCGGAAAGTGGTCATTTTTTGTCACAAAATTAACTTTCTTTGATAGTTATCAGTCACTTTTTTGAATGTGATAGTTCCATGGGACAACAACCCCTAGAGTGGTAGTTTTTTGTCAAATACTCGCGCCTCCCCTAGTCCTGCCGCACACCTCACATCCAATGGTGTGCTGGAGCGCATCGGCCGGAGCAGGATCCCGCTTGTCCAGTCGATTCGAGCGCGCACATCGACTTGTGCCTCGATCCCGCACTAGATACCGCACCTCCGGTAGATCGAACCGACCGATGCACAGCGACTGCTCCTGTGTGCACCTCGCATCAGGAGTCGATGGACGCGGTCGCTCCTCTGTGAGCATGCATCGGGACTCCGTTGCTCCTCTGCACGCGTCACATCGGGCATCTTTGGACGCGGTCACTCCTCTATGCGCTTGCATCGGGAGTCGATGAAACCGGCGGCTCCTCACATTGCGTCGCATCGCCTCACATCGGTAGCTTTTTTAGTGACTCCTCGCATGGGTAGATGGATGCGGTCCCTTCGATGCATCCCTCGAAGCCCAGGTAGTATGGGCTGGCGGATGGCCCAGTTTACCAGACGCCTTCGTTTTGGCCTCTGGGGCAGCAACCCATAGGACAGCAGGGCCAGATTTAAGAGAGCGCGAGACAGATTGCTCTGTAGAGAAGATCCGACGGCCGGAAATGACCAGATCTCAAAAATGGATGGCTCAAAACTCAAATGGATGTGAGGATAGGGATTAGGTACGGTTATACTGTCCTTAATGTGATGTTGCTGCTCTAGCATACATCTATTGCAATGCATACATCTCCGGCAGCTATTTTTTAATATCTGTTATTTTACTACTCGCGGACAATTAAAAGTGTCGCTCACTGACAAGGCATATAGTTATGGTGGGTGCCAAGCTATTTGGGCCACTATTACAACCCATCCCAGTGGTCGGCGGCTACATCCGCCCACATTATAGATATAGTAGCAGTGGTCGGAGATCAGTGGCAAGAACCCCTAAGAGTCTCGTCCGCCATAGTCGTTTTAGCGCCCACCATTACTGGTCATTCTTGCAGTGTTGATAGCTTACAAGGCCATGTGTCACCTGCAGAGGAACTAGCTTCTTTTGCAAAAAGGTGTGGTTGTCCTAGAGAGAAAGAGTATGTTGTGAGGAAAACCGAGTTACATGCAGTTTTTTTTTGAGACAAAGCTACATGCAAGTAAACTTGATGAAGATAAAGTCACCCCAATAAAATATTGGAAACCACCCCATGCGTTCGATGATTTTTGCAATGCATGTAGCTCCAGATTATTTTATCTAGTTAAATTAATTGGGCAGTAGCATGGTCCTGCCTCCATGGTTCATGCCCTTATCAACACACACATCGCAACCCAAAAAACAAAAAAAACTGTTGTGTGAATGACACAACCTGCACAACAGCGGGACGATTCCCGATCCAACCGTCGCCTACACTTTACTGATATGCATAGATGGACTGATATACGCTGTCGTTCACACATCGTTTGCACATCATGGTGTGCATAGCAGCACTCCCCAAAAAAATCAATAGACATGTCATCTCCCACTAGAGGGGTCACACATGATGTCAAATCGGAGGTTTGGTCTCCACTGCGCTAGTGACTTTGATGGTGCAATTGTAAGTCTTGGAAGGATCATAAATCACGTCGAATGTATTTGAAAAATGTTGAATCTTGCGGGCACAATAGCATATCTAAAGAACATACTCTGCCGGTCGCTAGGATTCACACTAATAATCCAGCCTGGGTGATTCATCCAAGCGATGACAGTGACTTAACTTCATGAAGACAACATGGGTGCCTGCTCCTGATAAGCCTGATGACTGGCATTCGGCACCACACAATGCACCTAGAGGGAGAAGAGTGATATCATGAAGGGTATATTTGTATGGCTACACCTTGTGTGTGTGCTCTTGTGCAGGTATTTTAAATTTTAATTCCCTGGTGGTGGTATTTGCTTTTTTTGGATAGTTTTGGTTGCATCCACTTATTGCACGAATGTGACTCTGATCTTCGTCTAGGTCCCCTCTCCATCTTGCTCCACCTCTGTCGCCCATGACAGTTCTAGGTCACCTCCTCTGCTATCTCCGCCACAAGGGGCAGCCGTTCACGGAACACTGCCACATGGTGCTTCGTAGAAAAGTTCGCAAACAAAATTATAGCAATAAAATAAATAAATAAGAAAAGAAGAACCAACCCTGGTCTTCTACACAGATCTTCGCAATTATTAAGGTCTCTAGGAATAGGGCCAACGAGAGCTTTAGTATTCTTTTAAAGTGGGCCCACATCTAGTCGGGTCGTGGGTCCCCATGACACTATGGGAACGAGGAACAACCATTCTCACATTGGCCAAAATTTAGTTTGATGCATGTTATCCCACCAATACTTGGTTGTATAGGCAAGGAGCCTACAACAACCGTTGTATTCGAGGTGTTGTTGTATTTGGTCAAAATAGCTCTAATATGGCTCCCTGCCACAAACATGGGTCGTCCATTCGTGAAATCTAATGATGGATTCAAAAGATGTTTGTGAATCTAAAGATTATTCTAAAACTCTAAGCTTCCTGGGAATGTTGCTTCTTGGTGCATTGGACATTTGGATCGTTAGTGGGCCCACCTATAAGCGGATATTTTTCATGTGTAGGTTGTTTGGGCCCCTTTGCATGTTGTTGCGACCACCGTATGGTGTTCTTTGTGTTACGTCTCGGCATCTATTGTTTGAATGTGATCGATTGGTTTTGTGGGATACAAAGAAGCTTACGTAACCACCACTGACCGCCATCAAGACTCAAATGTGTAACGATACGACAGCCACACACGGAACAATTCCATCTTCCTCTCAAAACAAATATCACCTTGAGCAGCAAGCCAAGTCGGTGCCGGTATAAGAAAACACCGCGACACCGAGCATAATTAAAGTCCAACCCACCATAGACAAAACAAAATTGAAACAAGCGATCATAATAACCAAGAGGCTAAGAGCTTCGGTCACACGTGTAATACACAAGATGTCAAGTAATCACACACTATATCGCGACCCTTGTAGCGCTTTGTGTGCATTGCGCTGACAATTCTTTTCTTGCTTGATTTTTCAGTTGACTTTTTATTTTTGTTGGGTTTTATAGTAAAATCCATTTTAGAAAGTATTCAATAATTTATTTAACTTGTGAATTTCTAAAAAAATCACAAATTTAAAAAAGTTCATGAATTTAGATAATAATCACAAATTCAAAAAAATCATGAATGTAAAACTTATTCATGAATTTATAAAATCTTCACAAGTTTTAAAAATATCCATGAACTAGAAATGTTCACAATTTTTAAAAAGTGTTCATGGATTTAAAAAATGGTCACGATGCAAAAATTCTGCATGAATTTTATGAAAGTGGTCATAAATTTGAAAAACAATATGAGCTGAAAAGAGAGAAGAAGGATTTAAAGTATGCTCCTGAATTTCAAAACATAATCATAACTTTTAAAAATATTCATGAACTAAACACTGAAAAAAGAAAAAAAGGAAAAATATAAAAAAAGAAATATGAAAAGAAATGAAAACCAAAAGAAAAAGAAAACCGTTACAGAAAGAGTGAAACCTTTCCAATACCGAAAGTACCGTCCTGCATGGCAGACCCATAGTGCCCGATGTTTACCGTGTTTGCTCGACTGCCTCCACAATATGTGTGGAGTATCAGTTGGCATAATAGCCCTTAAGAGAAAAATATAATTAATTCCATAGAACAACGGCAAGGCAAAGTGCGTGTTATGCTCAAGTGGTCCACTATACCATGATCTGCCACTGACGTTGGAGTATCTCTAACCAATCCCTAAAAAGGCATTAGAGGAGGATAAATTCAGTTTTCCTCCTCTAACCGGCACCTAATGAATCCCTCAAAAGCTTTAGAGGGGTTATTACTCAAGTAGCCTCTCGGACCCTAACTAGACAGCGGCCGGCTAGAGTAAAACAATCGCTTTGAAGACGCCCCCGCACCTCCCGGTCCATCTGCGTCGCCGCAGTCCAACCTAGGACTGCTACCACTACACCTCGTCGGTAGCCCTCAAGAAGCTCCAAGCTCCTAGCACGCACACAGAAGCTCCATGGCAGCTTGCCAGCGCGCATATGGAGCGTGCGTGCATCTGCGGTAGAGGTCTTTGTGTGTGGTGTGGAGAACACATGGGCAGCCAGGAGTCTAAGAAAGTGATCTGAAGGATTAATTGGCCAGGCTAGGGTAAAAACGCCGCTAGGGTAAAAACGCCGCTGGTCACTCCGGCCACGGCGCCCACCTTCGCGGCCGCTCCGCCCGCGCCGTTGGCCACTCCGGCCGCGGCGCCCATCATCGCGCTCGCTCGCGCCTTTGGCCACTCCGGCCTTGGCGGCCACTCTCCCAGCCTTCTTCGTTGGTTCTCCTGCCTGCAGTGACCTTCCGTGCGCTGCGGTCTCCTTGGCCGTCGCTGCACCACTGCCTTACGACCCCGCTCTCGTCGGGCAACTCGTCGTTCTGGTGCCCGTGCCTGCTGCATGTCGGTTCACTAGTAGAAAAAGAGCCTTCCATACGCCCCCATTAGTCCCCAAAACAATCGAACCGCGACAAAAGGGGTCTTTAGTCGCGGTTCGGGAGGAGACCCACGACCAACTATCTGGGCCCAGCGCGCTCGGTCGACAGCTGGCGGACGGGAGGGGCTTTAGTCGCGGTTGGCCTGGCCAACCGGGACTAAAGGTCCCCGAAGGCCTTTAGTCGCGGTTGGCCAGGCCAACCGGGACTAAAGGCCCATCCAGCTGGCGGACGGGAGGGGTTTTAGTCCCGGTTGGCCTGGCCATTCGGGACTAAAGGTCCCCGAAGGCCTTTAGTCGCGGTTGGCCAGGCCAACCGGGACTAAAGGCCCATCCCTATATATAGGACTCAGCTCACTTCACTTCACTCAGCTCACTTCACAATTTTCAGAAGGGGGTGGTGGGTTTGCTTTTGGTTCCTCCTATGCACACAAGGTGTTCGATGAAATGCCCGAGAGCCTGAAACAAACATGATATGAAGTGTCCGAGCCACACTTGAGCTTTCTCATTTATTTTTCCTCCGTGATCGCGGTTAGCAACTTGAACCTTTCATGTGTCATTGATAAAATATGCATGTGTGTAGTTCATTGTTTAATTTGTATTATTTCTAGCTAGTTAGTTTAACAAATGCATGATGGTTAATTATATACTTTATATAATAATAATGCAGATGAATCGGCAATGGATGTACGGTCCCCGACTCTCCGGCGAGTTCACTACGGGTTTGAAAGATTTCCTCCTAGTGGCAAATGCGAACAAGCAGCAAGGTTTTATTATCTGTCCATGTGCTGTCTGTAAGAATCAGAAGGGTTACTCCTCCTCAAGAGACGTTCACATGCACCTGCTTCGGCACGGTTTCATGCGAAGCTATAATTGTTGAACCAAGCATGGAGAAAGAGGGGTTAGAATGGAAGAAGATGAAGAAGGGGATGATATCGATGACAACTATCATGATCATTTCGGTGATACTTTCATGGAGGATGATGCTGAAGGTGGGGAAGGGTTAGGTGAAGGTGAAGAAGAGGCGCATGATGAGCCCGCTGATGATCTTGGTCGGACCATTGCTGATGCACGGAGACGCTGCGAAACTGACAAGGATAGGGAGAATTTGGATCGCATGTTAGAGGATCACAAAAAGTCGTTGTATCCAGGATGCGATAATAGTCTGAAAAAGCTGGGCTGCACACTGGATTTGCTAAAATGGAAGGCACAGGAAGGTGTAGGTGACTCATCATTTGAAAATTTGCTGAAAATGTTGAAGAATATGTTTCCGAAGAATAACGAGTTGCCCGCCAGTACGTACGAAGCAAAGAAGGTTGTCTGCCCTCTAGGTTTAGAGGTTCTGAAGATACATGCATGCATTAACGACTGCATCCTCTACCGCGGTGAATACGAGAATTTGAATGAATGCCCTGTATGCACTGCATTGCGTTATAAGATCAGAGGCGATGACCCTGGTGACGATGTTGAGGGCGAGAAACCCAGGAAGAGAGTTCCCGCCAAGGTGATGTGGTATGCTCCTATAATACCACGGTTGAAACGTCTGTTCATGAACAAAAAGCATGCCAAGTCGTTGCGATGGCACAAAGAGGACCGTAAGTCCGACGGGGAGTTGAGACACCCCGCTGATGGGACGCAATGGAGAAAGATCGACAGAGTGTTCAAAGATTTTGCAGCTGACGCAAGGAACATAAGATTTGGTCTAAGTACTGATGGCATGAATCCTTTTGGCGAGCAGATCTCCAGCCATAGCACCTGGCCCGTGACTCGATGCATCTACAACCTTCCTCCTTGGTTGTGCATGAAGAGGAAGTTCATTATGATGCCAGTGCTCATCCAAGGTCCAAAGCAACCCCGGAACGACATCGATGTGTAACTAAGGCCATTAGTTGATGAACTTTTACAGTTGTGGGCCAGACCTGGTGTACGTGTCTGGGATGAGCACAAAGGAGAGGAATTTGACCTACGAGCGTTGCTTTTTGTAACCATCAACGATTGGCCTGCTCTCAGTAACCTTTCGGGACAGACAAATAAGGGATACAATGCATGCACGCACTGCTTACATGAGACTGAAAGTGTACGTTTGGTTAATTGTAAGAAGAACGTGTACCTGGGTCATCGTCGATTTCTTCCCCGAAATCATAACGTAAGAAAGAAAGGCAAGTATTTCAACGGCAAGGCAGATCACCGGCCGAAGCCTGCGGAACGTACTGGTGCTGAGATATTTGATATGGTCAAGGATTTGAAAGTCATCTTTGGAAAGGGTCCTGGCGGACAATCAGTTCCGCGGGGAGTTGACGGGCACACACCCATGTGGAAGAAGAAATCTATATTTTGGGAGCTAGAATATTGGAAAGTCCTAGATGTCCGCTCTGCAATCGACGTGATGCATGTTACGAAGAATATTTGCGTGAACCTGCTAAGCTTCTTGGGCGTGTATGGGAAGATAAATGATACAAAGGAAGCACGGCAGGACCAGCAACTTTTGAAAGACCCAGATGACCGGCATCCGAAATGGTTTCAAGGTCGTGCCAGCTACGCTCTTACCAAAGAAGAGAAGGTCATTTTTTTGAATGCCTGAGCAGTATGAAGGTCCCGTCTGGCTTCTCGTCGAATATAAAGGGAATAATAAAAATGGCGGAGAAAAAGTTCCAAAACCTGAAGTCTCACGACTGCCACGTGATTATGACGCAATTGCTTCCGATTGCTTTGAGGGGGCTCCTACCGGAAAATGTTCGAGTAGCCATTGTGAAGCTATGTGCATTCCTCAATGCAATCTCTCAGAAGGTAATCAATCCAGAAGATCTACCACGGTTACAGAACGATGTGGTCCAATGCCTTGTCAGTTTCGAGTTGGTGTTCCCATCATCCTTCTTCGATATTATGACGCACCTCCTGCTCCACCTAGTCGAAGAGATTTCCATTCTCGGTCCTGTATTTCTACACAATATGTTCCCCTTTGAGAGGTTCATGGGAGTATTAAAGAAATATGTTCGTAACCGTGCTAGGCCAGAAGGAAGCATCGTCAAGGGCTATGGAAATGAGGAGGTAATTGAGTTCTGTATTGACTATGTTCCTGACCTTAAGCCGATTGGTATTCCTCAATCGCGGCATGAGGGAAGACTAAGTGGAAAAGGCAAGATCGGAAGGAAATCCACGATATGTATGGACGGTCATTCTATGACTGAAGCACACCACACAGTTCTGCAAAATTCCAGCTTGGTGGCTCCGTACTTCGAGCAACACAAGAATATTTTACGCTCGGACAACCCGGGGAAGCCTGAATCCTGGATTAGAAAGGCCCACATGGAGACTTTCGGCAGTTGGTTGCGAAAACATTTAATGAATGACAATGATGATGTTGGAGATCAGCTGTACATGTTGGCCAAGAAACCATCTTCGACTATAACGATTTTCTAAGGGTACGAGATAAATGGGAATACATTTTACACCATCGCCCAAGATAAAAAGAGCACCAACCAAAACAGTGGTGTCCGCTTTGATGCAGCAACCGAGAATGGGCGAAAGGTCACATATTATGGTTACATAGAGGAGATATGGGAACTTGACTATGGACCCTCCTTTAAGGTCCCTTTGTTCCGGTGCAAATGGTTCAAGCTAACAGGAGGTGGGGTAAAGGTGGACGAGCAATACGGAATGAAAATGGTGGATTTCAACAATCTTGGTTACCTTGACGAACCATTCGTCCTTGCCAAAGATGTCGCTCAGGTTTTTTATTTGAAGGACATGAGTAGCAAACCGAGGAAACGGAAAGATAAGAAAACGATCAGTACATCATGCGATGATCCAAAGCGCCACATTGTTCTTTCAGGGAAAAGAAACATCGTGGGAGTGGAGGACAAGACAGACATGTCAGAAGATTATAATATGTTTGGTGAAATTCCACCCTTCAAAGTGAACACTGACCCAAGCATTAAGTTAAATGATGAGGATGCTCCATGGATACGGCACAATCGTAAGCAAGCAGGGACACAAGGGAAGAATTGATGTGTAATAATTTATTGTACCAAACTTTGTTGAATGGATCATGTGAATTAAAACGTACGATGGCGAATCCGGATGATTTGTATTTGGTCGATGAATTGAATGATGTATCAAACCTTTTGTCAAACCTTCAAGGGATCGATGAACTGAATTTTTTGATATATTATTTGTATTTTTAAGATTTTAAAATGAATTAGTTTTATTTTTCTGATTTTTTGATATATTATTTATATTTTTAAGATTTTAAAATGAATTAGTTTTATTTTTCTGATTTTTTTGATATATAATTGTATTTTTAAGATTTTAAAATGAATTAGTTTTATTTTTCTGATTTTTTTGATATATTATTTGTATTTTTAAGATTTTAAAATGAATTAGTTTTATTTTTCTGATTTTTTTGATATATAATTGTATTTTTAAGATTTTAAAATGAATTAGTTTTATTTTTCTGATTTTTTTCATATATTATTTGTATTTTCAAGATTTTAAAATGAATTAGTTTTAATTTTCTGATTTTTTTGATATATTATTTGTATTTTTAAGATTTTAAAATGAATTAGTTTTATTTTTCTGATTTTTTTGATATATAATTGTATTTTTAAGATTTTAAAATGAATTAGTTTTATTTTTCTGATTTTTTTGATATATTATTTGTATTTTCAAGATTTTAAAATGAATTAGCTTTATTTTTCTGATTTTTTTGATATATAATTGTATTTTTAAGATTTTCAAATGAATTAGTTTTATTTTATATGAAAAAGGACCTTTAGTCGCGGTTGGGGAGGCGGACCGCGACTAAAGGTACCCTTTAGTCGCGGTTGGTGTCCCCAACTGCGACTAAAGGCTCTTTCTGCGCGGGAACGAAAGCGGCGCCAAAAACCTTTAGTCCCGGTTGGGGAGGCGGACCGCGACTAAAGGTACCCTTTAGTCGCGGTTGGCGTGGCCAACCGCGACTAAAGGGTACCTTTAGTCGCGGTCCGCCTCCCCAACCGGGACTAAAGGTCTGTCTATATGTACAGCACTTAGCAGTTTCCGCCACCTCCCATTCTCCTCTCGACGCCGAAGCCCTGCCCCGACGCCGATCGACGCCGAAGCCCTGCCCCGACGCCGATCGACGCCGAAGCCCTGCCCCGACGCCGATCGACGCCGAAGCCCTGCCCGACGCCGATCGACGCCGAAGCCCTGCCCCGACGCCGATCGACGCCGAAGCCCTGCCCCGATGCCGATCGACGCCGACGCCGACGCCCTGCCCCGACGCCGACGCCGACGCCCTGCCCCGACGCCGAGGCCCTGCCCCTAGTGAGCTCCGCCGGCCCCCACTTCCCCTACCCTGCGCGCCGCCGCCCCCGCCCCCAGTGAGCGCCGCCGCCGCCCGTGCCCTGCCCTAGCGCGCCGCCGCCGCCGCCCCTGCCCTGCCCTGCCCTTGCCCGCCGCCCGCCGCCCCTGGCCCTGCCCCTGCCCGCCGCCCGCTGCCCCTGCCAAAGAAACCAAAAAGAAAAAGGAAGAAGAAGAAAGAAAAAGGAAGAAGAAGAAAGAAAGAAGAAAGAAACCAAATGAAAAAAGAAGAAAAGAAAGAAGAAAGAAAAAGGAAGAAGAAAAAAGGAAGAAGAAAGAAAAAGGAAGAAGAAAAAAAAGAAACCAAATGAAAACCAAAAAGAAAGAAGAAAGAAAACCAAATGAAAACCAAAAGAAAGAAAAAAAAAGGAAGAAGAAAAAAAAGGAAGAAGAAAAAAGGAAGAAGAAAAAAAGAAAGAAGAAAGAAAGAAGAAAGAAAAAGGAAGAAGAAAAAAAGAAGAAAGAAAAAGGAAGAAGAAAAAAATGAAAACCAAAAGAAAGAAGAAAGAAAAAGGAAGAAGAAAAAAAGAAGAAAAAAGGAAGAAGAAAGAAACCAAATGAAAACCAAAAAGAAAAACAAAGAAAACAAAACAAAAGAAACCAATGCAAAAGAAACCAAAACAGAAGAAAAGGAAAAACAAAATAAGAAAAGGAAAAAGAAAAGGAAGAAGAAAAGGAAGAAGAAAAGGAAGAAGAAAAGGAAGAAGAAAAGGAAAAAAGAAAAGGAAAAACAAAATACTTGGCAGTGCTCAATAATCTTATTTTTTAATTCCTCCTGCTCTATGTCCCCTTAATCTTATTTTTTAATTCCTTTATACTTAAAGAATTTTGACAACATGCAGGAGTGACATATGGCGGACGATAGAGCCGAGCCGCTTAGGGATCCGGAGGCTGAACGTTATTTAATGGGCATCATCAACAACGAGATTCCTTATGTGCCGGGCTCAGAATATGAGCAAGAAGAGGATGTAGTCTCTTCTTTTCTGAACCTTGACGGTGGAACAGAAATTGTCGATGATCAAGAAGGTGAAGGAACGGACATTGTCGACGGAGGTCAACCGCCAACAAACGACGATCTCGAATTGCAAGTAGCAACCACCTCCGGCGAGGTATATATATACATTGAGCCTCTCGTGATACAAACTTACTGAAATGTGAATACATATGTATTAACACGCATGACTCTCTTTATTTTTTTAGCCCTCGGCCGGATCGAGTACGACAAAGCGTGGCAAATCCAAGGCGATGAAAACAGGAGAAACATATGCCATTGAGTTTGTCAGTGAAACCGGCAAGCCCCTACAGCACACCTCAAAGTTTATCAACCAATGCGGAGTCGTTGTTAGAGACAACGTCCCGATCACCGTCTAGGAATGGAAGGAGC
Organism: Aegilops tauschii subsp. strangulata; assembly: GCF_002575655.3. Classification (NCBI taxonomy): domain Eukaryota; kingdom Viridiplantae; phylum Streptophyta; class Magnoliopsida; order Poales; family Poaceae; genus Aegilops; species Aegilops tauschii. The sequence goes on from NC_053041.3 coordinate 596,678,722, forward strand.
CAAAGAAGGCACGTCTTGGTTTCAGTTTTGTCGATAAGAGAACGAAAAAGGATTGCTGGAGAAAGCTTATGGAACATTTCATTCTACCTCCGGAATACAACAAAGTCGATGAATTCGGTAATGAGGTTCCGGGTGGACGTGAGAGGAGGAGGCTAGTTAAAGAGTTCGCTCTTCAGAAGATGGGCGAAGCATTCCGGAACTTCAAGAAAAATTTAACCCGTGACTATGTCAACAAGGGCAAGACTCCGGATTTCAATGGACAACACGAGAAACTGAAAGATGATTGGCCAGCATTTGTGAGGCAAAAGCAATCGGAGCATTTCAAGGAAATATCGAAAAAAAATAAGGATAATGCGAGTAAGAAAAAGTTCCATCATATTATGGGGCCAGGAGGATACCGCCTTTCGGAGCCTAGGTGGCAGAAGATGGAGGAGGACCTGAGGGTGCGAGGAATCCCTCTAGGTACAGAGGGATGGGACCCAAGGGCCAAAAGCTGGTGGTACGGGCATTGGGGATCGCTAGACCCGGAGACAGGGGTGTGTATTCGCCGGCAGAAAAAGTTTGCTCCCACCCAAGCCCTTATTGACGCAATGACCCAAGCTCAAGAGGGCTTGATCAAGTTCAACAAAGAGAAAGACGCACTGACAACAGCCCTCGGGAATGATGAACACGGAGGACGTGTACGAGGCAAAGGCAAAGTTCCGTGGAAAGTAGGGTTTTCCCAGGACAATGACCCGTACTGTTACAGAATCCGTAAGAGAAAGACGGACCGGGATGCAGATCTTATGGCGAAGTTTGCATCGGAACTCCATGAGTTGAAGTAGACCGTGCATGAACTAGTAAAAGAAAAATCGGCTGCAGGGCCGCATGAAGATCATGAAGCAGATCGCGGAAGCCAGCAGCGGAGAAGCAGCGTGGCTTCCACGGATGCCCCGCCTGGTGCTAGTGCACCGATGATCGAGATTCGTGCAACGGAGCCTCACTACCCCGTGGATGATGTAAAGGAGATGAAAGAATGTGATCTGCATTATCCCGTGGGGAACGTTTCCACGAAGGTAGCTAGCGGCAGTGCTTTACCCTGTACACCTGGAGCACTCCACCACAACAACCCCATTGCATATGGCTATGCTCGTGTCACGGTGGAAGACATAGTCCAAGGGTTTGAGGACCTGGAGATTGACAAACCTACACCCGAAGGGGAGAGAAGACTTGGAGATGTCAAGCGCCAGATCATTCTATGGAAAAAGAAGTACATAGTGTTTCCAGGCGAGGCGCCAAGGCTAGCAAGTCCACCCCCTCCGATGGTGGTGGTGGTGGTGGTGGCGGTGGTGGCGGTGGTGGTGGTCGTGGTGGTTCACCTACACCTCCTTCACGCCATTCGACGCCGTCCCCTGATCCACAACCTCCGGCGGGTACGACGCGCCCCAATCCTCCTCCGGCGGGTACGACGCCCCCCAATCCACCTCCGGCGAAGAAGCAGAAGTAGGCGGACAGCAAGGAAACCCGCTCCTGGACTATTAACCCGGACCCTTATGTACCTAAGACTACAAGGGTACCGGAGCCATCACTGAAGCCTCTCCTCCCAAGGCCTTGGGAACTTAGTGAAGCTGAAACCAAATTGGCCGCGTCTGCTGATTATGAGAAATGGAAGGCGGATATGAAGGCGATAAAAGAGCCTGAGCCCAAGCAAGTATTCACTGAGAAGCAAAAGAAGTGGGCTAAGGATTTTTTGACGACACCGTCCCAAGCCGAGCTGAATATGCCTGACGACTATGGACATGAACTTCGTAGGCAAGCAAAAATATTGAAGGAGGAGAAAGAAGAAAGTAAAAAAAGCGGGAAACAAGTTGACCAGCTCGGGATGCAGAAGAAACAATCGATCCCCCCGCTCATAGTGAAAGCCGGTCCGGAAGAGGACCCCGAGATCATAGCAGCTGCGGCAGCACTTGGATTGACTGTAGCGAGTGCCATGAAACAAGCGTCCGAGATGGGTTTGACTCTTCGTGCCTTCTTAGGCCTTGAGGATGCGCCAGTATGTGAGATAGCATTACAATATGTGCGGAATGGGCCTCTCGTCGAGCCTGCGCGGGAAAAGAGTCTACCACCACAAATGCGAAATCTGCTACGTTGGTACAAGCAATTCATAACATGGGCCAACAAAGAATATGTTTATGCGGATGTTACAGATGAGCATCACACCAAACGGTACTCTGTACAAGTTCATATGAGTGAATTGTTCCAGCTGTTCAATCTGCGCGACCTCGACAAATCTATGCTGAGTTGCTACGTTCTGTAAGTGATTTATTTTTACCTCATCTCGTTCTTCATTGCCTGCACTATATATATATTGTCCTAACTATATTGTTGCGTACGCTATTATGCAGATTGAAGATTTGGGAATGCAAAATAAGAAACATCCATGATGTTGGTTCATTGACCCACATATCGTTAATGGACATGTGTTACAAAATCACCCCGAAGACGTGGAGAAAGTCTTGTATAAGTTTCTTAGAAAGCATCAACTCAAAAGTCATATTCTATTTCCTTACCATTTTGGGTGAGTGTTTCTCTCTTGTGCCCATTCTCTTTTGTTTACTCCATGCATGGTATGTCTAATCGATGAGTTATGCATGACTGTGCATGTAACGTGTCCGCAGGTTCCACTGGATTCTGCTAAATATTGAACTTCACACCTCCAGAGTTCTAATCATGGACTCTATGGATTCGGATCCAAAGCGTTGGGCTGACATGAGAAAAATGCTGCAAAAGTAATTATTTTCAATCATTTGAGCTCTATATCGATCGGTCTCTTTCGTTCATTTCCTAATATCAAGTAACTAATAACTCCCTTGTTCATTTAATGTTCTTTGCCCTGTAGGGTTTGTAGACGGTTCTCAGAAGAAATTGTCGGTGAATTCAAACATGAGCTAGATTTCAGAAGGTTAGTTAATGTGGATAAGCAGCCACCGGGGACCAATCTATGTGGATACTATGTTTGTGAGAACATCCGGAGACACACCTCTGAGCGGAAGGCATCGGATAGCGTGCGGAACGCGACGGATAACTTGCGGAGGAGGCTTAGTCCAGAAGCTCGCTTCCGACCAATTCAAGAAGAATTAGCAGGATTTTTCATGAGGGAAGTCATCAATCCTAAAGGAGAACACTATATCGAGGACGAAGAAATTTATATGCATACCCGAGATTGAAACTTGTTCGAAGTTGTATATGGTCATCCATCCTAATTGTGTATGGAAACTTGTTCGAAGTTGTATATGGTCACCCGAGATTGAATATATATTATATATTCCTCTTGACTTCTTCTTGTTTGAAATTTCATATGCATGTATATAGTAGCGTAGAATATGTGTACTGAAACTTCATCAAAATTAAAATAAAACACAAAATAAAATATAAAAGAAATAAAACACTACAAATTAAAAAGAAACCAGGTTTAGGGGGGCTAAAACCCTAAACCTGCGGAGGAGGCCTTTAGTCCTGGTTAGCCACGAGAACCGGGACTAAAGGTCCTCCGCCCCCACGGACCCCTGGCGCCCACGTGGACGGGCCTTTAGTCCCGGTCAGCCACAAGAACCTGGACTAAAGCGTTTAGTCGCGGTTCGTAAGAGGCGCGACTAAAGGGGGGGGGTCTTTAGTCGCGCATATTTAGTCCCGGTTGCACAGCCGGGACTAAAGGCTGTTGCGAACCGGGACTAAAGGGCTTTTTTCTACCAGTGGTTCTTGCCGATAAGGCCTCTTGCTTCAGGTTGGTTTCTTGCTTAGAGTGAACTTGGTGCTGCAACCCGCTCTGCTTCCCTGGCCTGCTGGCGCCTCCTGTTCCTCCCGTCCTCCTCGCTAGCCTTCGTCTAGTTTCTCAGGTTAGCTCGCTCGGCGTTGCCCATGGTTGGTCCCGAGTTCGAAGATGCTATGTTGGCCAAATATGGGTGTGGCATGGTGGAGGCTGTTGTTGGGCGCTGCCGGCCCGCCGGCGTGCTCGCCACAGTCCTCACCGACGGCGTGCTTCTTTACCCTAAGGCCTTCGCTTCGCTCCTTGTCAGCTGGTTTGGGGGATGGGCCAACGGCTGCCGCGTTCAAACGCGCCAGCGTGGCACCTTTCTCTTCCAGGTTGCGCATGAGAACATTGCCAAGGAGATCGTGCTCCGCGATACATGGTCCTCTGGTTTCCTTTATGTTAGGATGTCGCTTTTCGCTCTGGAGCCTTCTGAGTGTCGTGCCTTTGGACCTGGCCGCTTCTGCGACCGAGCTTGGCACGCTAACGCTCTCCTCCCTTCTGTCCTTGGGCCTCGCCCCCCGTGCCCGCCCTCTCTGTGCCAGGTTGGCAGGTCGTCAAGTGCGATAGATATGCATGGCCCGGTTTCGGGGGATCCCGCCGTCGTCTCGCTTGGTGCATGCCCTCGTGCATGCAGCCGCGTGCATGGTTGCAATCGATGGCCTGCTAACCTTTCCCCTAATCCTGGCATTTTGCCTGCGCCGCCTAGCGGCAGCCAACCCGCAGCCGTTCTATGCTCGGATTTCTCCGAGGCTGCTGGCGACGCTTCAGCTGCCGCCCCTGGCTCCCTCTCCCGCCGTTTGTCCTTGCCTGCCGCTCACAGTTACAAGGAGATGTTTCTATCTAATGCGTATCCGCCTCCTGCCACCTTGGGTGCTGCACCAAATCGCCTTTTTCGATTTGGAAATCCTAAGGACCTGTCCCGACGCTGCTTCCGATGCCTCGCCTATAGCTATTGTCGCCGGTATTGCCGGGATCCGGCTGTTTGCTGGACGTGCCGTCTCGTGGGGCATCTTAGCTATCAGTGCCATCTTTGCTTCCTTCGCCCCTCTCCCACATGCTCCTCCCCTGCCTTAAATACAAGTTCTAGCCCGCCCTCTCCCCTCAACCCCGCCCACTCCTCCTGCGCCCTCGCTCTTTCCCCTAGCTCCGATCCCCCGCCCTCTCCTCCTCCCATGGAGCCTATTGTGCATGGCCGCCCCTCATCCCTCGATGTGCACAACCCAATTGTGCCTGACCAAAACTCCCTCGTCTGTCTTGTCAACATCACTCCACCCAAAGCTGCTTTCTTGCCATGGCTCAAGCGCGTCTTCCGCCACCACCTCGGTATCACGGCAGAGCGGTTCGCTGACGCCGCTGTGGGGACTGCTTTTGTGGTCTTTCAGTGGGAGTCCGAACAGGTTGCGGCCCTGCGCGCCAGCCCCCTCCCCTTGGGGGATCGCACTATCTGGATCCTGCCTCATAATGCTGGTGACAATTCCTTCTCCTTCGCCTACCGCCACGTTGTCAGCTTGTCCCTTGAGAAGATGCCCCTCGAGCTGTGGAATCGTCGCGGGGTGGCGGCAAGCTTAGCTGGGTTCACCAACCTGTTCCGCCTCGAGCACGCCTGCCTTCATGGTAGTGAGTTCTCGAGCATCTTCGTCCTGGTCAAAGTAGAGGCGCTTCATCACATCCCCCACCACCTCGCCTTCCATCGAGTCGACGGCAATGGTACCTACGCCGACGTGATCATCAATGAGATCTGGGACGTCGTCCGCTCGCTCGGCGCTCCCACTGCCCCGCCTCGTCGTGGGGAGGAGGAGGGGATGGGCGAGCCCAGCCCAGGTGCCCTGCCACGCTTTGCTGGGAGCGGGGGCAGGAGCAGCTCGCGCTCTGCCGTGCCGATGTGCCGCGGTCGCGCTCCTGCTCGTTCTTCTGCTCCCTTCGCGGCGGAGGAGGGCATGGCGGACCGCGCCTTCCGTGCGTTTCTGCACCCGCAGATGGCTTCGGTGGACGACTGCATTGCCATGCTCAAGCTCTCTGCCAAGCCAAAGCTCATCAAAGGCGCCGTCTTCTTCTCCCCATCGCAGCTCAGATTCTGCATGAAGACGAGCTCCGCCTCTGCCTCCACTCCTCGCTGCTGGCGGCCGACGTGCGCACCCCGCGGGCTGCGGTCTCGTTCGATGTCGACTCGCTCTGCTTCTCCTTCACCCTGGAGCTCGCAAACTGTCGGACCATCACTGGGCTTATTCCCGTGCGGCCGGTGATGGTCGGCCACGGTTTCTTTCCTTGCTTCAACTACCTTTGAGAAGAGCTTGCGCGGGAGGTGAGTGGTGGGCTCTGCCCACGCACTCTGCCCTTGCTCCCTTCTGTTGAAGCCCGCTACCCGCCCAAGCCCAACGTGCGTGCATGCATTCTGTCAGCGCATGGCCCACTGCTTTCCTCCAAAGACACCAACACCCTGCCTCCTGCGGCCCAGTTTCCAGCCCAAGCGCACCTCCAAGCCTATCAGATTGTTACCTCCTGGCCCATCTGTACCCGGCCACTCCACTATATCCCTAGGGCTGAACCTGGGATCCTCCCCACCGGGCATCCATCTCCTGTAGTTGCCTCTGATCTACTCCTTGGCGCCTGTGCGGCGCTTCCAACGCATGTGGCCTCCGTCATCTGCAGCTGTCGCGATCCGCCGCGCGAGCCGGCAGCTGCTGATCTCATCGCGTCCAAGGTCGTGCTGCAGCTCCTCCCCCCGGGCCCTGCCGCCTTTCCAGGCGCGCCGAACATGCTGGATCTCAACCTAGATCTGCGTGGGTTGGACCTGCCTGTGATGGACTGCGGCGGGTTCGCTTTCTGCTACACCCGCTGCTCCTATGGTGGTGGCATCGCCTGTTGCTGTCGCCGCCCCTGTGGTCGTGCCGCCGCCGTCTGCCTTGTCCCCGCGTCGCAGCCCGCGGGTCCAGCAAGCCTACGACGGGGTCCGGGTGAGCCTGGTGGAGCGCGCCGCTAAGCGCAAGGCGATGGAGTCCGGCTCCAGCTCCAGCAGCGGCCCCTCCCGACGCCCGGGTTCCTCCTCTCGGCGTAAGAAGGCGCGAGCCAAGGCGGTGGCTGTGGCCGGTCTCCTGGAGCTGCCTCTTGCTGCACCTCCGTCCCCGCTCACAAGGAGCAAGCTCAAGCAGATCGCCCAAGGCCGCGACCTCAACGCCTCCGCCATCCTCGACCAAGCCAGGACCCGCGCAGACTCTGCTGCTCTGGGCAAGACTCCTGCCTCTCCTGCTGCAAGCGCATCCTCTGCTTCCTCTGTGCGATCCTCACCCCTCCCCATGATTAGTTTCCATACTCTCAGTGGGTTGCGGTGGTCGCCGCTAGAGGCCATAGTGTCGTTGTGCTCTCTGCTAGTCTTTGTTCCTTTCCTGTCAGCTTGTGTTTACTTTCCATGTCCTAGCTATGTGCCTGCTATGTTTGCAGTAGCTTTTGCAATTTGTTTCGCTATGTGCTACCTGGTTATGTATCAAGTCTGGTCTATTTCTATCAGGAACTATCATGTTTGATATCCTTCCCGTTTTTCCTGTATTCTTCGCTCATTTCTCCTCCTGGGTTGCATGCACCATGTTTATCTATGAAGATACTAAACTTGAATGTACGTGGCCTCAGTGACGATGACAAGTGCATGCTTGTCCGGGACACCATAACTTCTTGCTGTCCTAGTGTCGTATGCTTGCAGGAAACGAAGCTGGCTTCAATCACTCCGTTCAAGATCAGATCCTTCCTCCCAGCCAAGTTCATGGATCATGCTGTCACTCTCTCTGAAGGCACCTCTGGGGGGATTTTGGTTGCGTGGGATTCCTCCAAGGTCGATGGACATGTTTTCGTCGAGCATAGATACCACGTCATGATCAAGATGGTTTCTGCCGTATCCAACTGCCAGTTCCTGCTCTCTGCTGTGTATGCACCCTGCCTGAGTACTGAGTGATCTGCTTTCTTCGAGGGAGTCTCTGAAGTGGCAGCCGATCTTGACACACCTTGGGCAGTCATGGGGGATTTTAACATGTATCGTTTCTCTCATCAGAAGTCAAAGGGTCGGATTTGTTGGAATACCATGGGGCAATTCAACACCCGGATCAGAGAGCACGGCTTGGATGACATCCCTATTGACAATAAGTTGTTCACCTGGTCGAACAAGCGCAGCTCCCCAACGCTGGCGCGCCTCGGTCGCGTTCTCGTCAATGCGGCCTGGGGCCTCAACTTCATGCAGACCACGGCCTCCTGCCCGCCCTACCCCGCCTCGGACCATGCTCTGATCATGCTCCAGTTCACTACTGACACCCAAGAGCAAGCTCTTCCGCATGGAGAATCATTGGTTGGATATGGCCGAGTTGGGGGATATCATTGTTAGTTGCTGGAACAGAGGCATGCGTCCCACCTCTTCTTCGGCCACACACATCAACTGCAAGATGCGGAGGCTGCGGGCTGCTCTGCAGCATTGGAGTCAGCACAAACCCAGCCTTCGGGTGCTCATTGACAACAACAAGCACGTTGTTTGCTTCCTCAACGCAGTGGAGGAAAGGAGGGATTTGTCCTGCCTGGAAGCTGTACTCCGTGAAGCAGCGTCAGCCAAAACAGAGCAGTTGATTCTTTGGCAAACCGCGGTATGGCACCGCTGGGCTAATGTAAGGTGGTGTGTCTCCGATAACGAGAAGTGCAAATTCTTCCATGCTGCGGCAAACTGCCAAGCGCGTCGCAATGAGATCAAAGTCCTTCTCCACAACGGGGTTGAGCACTACCAGAACGAGCAGAAGCTTCATATTGCAAGTGAGTATTTTACTGCAGTTTTGGGGCAGTCGGCTCCCTCCCTATCAACTGTTAACATCAGCTCCATGTATTCGGCTATGGACCTCTCTGGGCTTGTTGCCCCGTTCTCTTGGGCAGAGATCGTTGAAGCTATCAAAAAAGCTCCAAATAATAGGAGCCCGGGACTAGATAGGTTCACCAATGAGTTCTACAAAGCTTTCAAGAATCTGCTTAAAGAGGATCTTCTTAGGTTCTTTGAGGATCTGCACAGCAACAGTGTTAACCTTGGTGGGATCAATACTGCTTACATCACCTTACTGCCTAAAAAAGACACACCCTTGGATATAAAAGATTACAGGCCCATTTCCTTGGTTCATAGCATACCCAAGTTGGCCTCGAAGGTTATGACCAATCATTTGCAGAAGCAGATACCGGAGTTAGGGCACTCCTTACAGTCTGGGTTTCTGAAAGGACGCTCCATTGTTGAAAATTTTGCGCTGGCTGCGGAGTTAATTCAGTGTGCTCACAAAAGAAAGCTACCTGTTATCGCTTTGAAGCTGGATTTCCACAAAGCCTTCGATAGCGTCAGCTGGGACTACCTCAAGCAGGTCATGGAAGCAAGGGGATTTCCACAACAATGGAGGCAGTGGGTCGACAACCTGCTCTCCTCTGGCAGCTCTAGAGTCATGATCAACGGGGAGCTGGGCCCACCCATCCTTGCCAAGCATGGTTTTCGGCAGGGTGACTCACTGTCACCTTATCTCTTTCTGCTGGTGGCAGATGTGTTACAAAGGCTACGCTGTCTGCATTTCCAAAACGGGTCTCTGCAACATCCGCTCAACGCAGACCGCTTCTTTCCTGTGCTGCAGTACGCGGATGACACTTTGATCATCTTCAAGGGGGACATACAGCAGGCCACGATCATCAAGGACATCCTTAACTCCTTCTCAGCCTTCTCAGGTTTGACTATAAATTTCCAAAAAAGCACCTTAGTTCCTGTTGCTGTGGATTCAGTCGTCGTGGATGAGATTGCCAGTCTGCTTGGTTGCCCCATCTCCTACACCCCCTGCACGTATCTTGGCCTGCCTTTGTCTCTCAATAAGATCACCCACGGGATGCTGCTACCAGTTATTCACAAAGTGGATCGTCGTCTGTCGGGCTGGTTGGCCACCTTCCTTTCTCTAGGTGGGAGGCTAACCCTCGTCAACTCTGTGCTGGCTGGCATTCCTACATACTTCATGTCATGCTTCCCATGGCCTAAAGAGTCGATCTGCTCTCTAGAGAGCCTGCTGCGAGCGTTTCTTTGGCAAGGAAAGAACAAAGTGAAGGGGGGCCAATGCCTCGTGTCTTGGGACAAGGTGATTCTTCACCGCCAGAATGGAGGTCTGGGTGTGGGAAATCTGCAAGCTCACAACCAAGCCATGCTCTGCAAGTTTCTCTCCAAGGATCTGCAGCACTCCGACATCCCGTGCTACCAATTGTTTGCTTTGCAGCACTGTCAGTCTACTTTGCCTCTTGGGCCTTCCGGGAGGGATACTGCTTTGTGGCGTGGCTTCAAAGATTGTATCCCCATGGTCATCAACTCCTCACAATGCATCCTTGGCTCGGGCAAGCTCATTTCCTTCTGGCACGATCTCTGGGTAGAGGCAGACAGCTTGTACTTGCTGTTGCCTGTTCTTTACTCCTTCGCAAGGAACCGCTGCTGCTCCGTGTTCTCACAATACTCAGATGGCACCTGGTCAGTACAGTTACACCCCAACCTCTCCCGATCTGCTGAGCGTGAGCTCGTCCTTCTGCAGCAGCTGCTTGCTCCACGCGCTCCTGATGGGTCAGCAGAGGATGTTCGCCTGCCGTCAGTCTTTGACAAGTATCTGAGCGCAGGTTACTTTTACCGGCTGCTGACCTTCCATGGTGTTTCTTGTGTCTTCCACGACTTGATCTGGGACGCCTTGATTCCTTTGAAACATAAAAGCTTCCTGTGGTTAGCTTTTTGGGGCCGGCTCAACACTAGAGACAACATGTTCAGGAAGAATTGGGCTGCCATTGCCACTGACTCTGGTTGTGACATTTGCCCTGCAGTGGAGTCGGTTCACCACATTTTGCTGCATTGCCGGGTGGCATCCTCTCTCTGGCAGCACCTTCAGCTGGCAACGTTAGCTGGCAGGGCACGCGCTATCCTCTCTTTCGCCCGGCAAACTGCTGCTCAACTTCAGCACAAACGCAAATGAATGTTGCTTTTGCCGCCTGTGCCATCACTCTTTGGCATGCCCGAAACGATCGTGTTTTCAACACGCCATCTTGGACGGACGCCTACGTACGTTTTTATGCTGCAGATCTGATCCGTCTTTGGTCCTACAGAGCCAAAAAGTTGCAAGACAAGGAGGGCCTCAAGTTCTGGGGCAATTTAGTAGCAACATAGTCATACTTTTGGCTGTTGGTTCTCTTCTTCTTCTTCTGTCTGAACAACTCCTTTTCTATCAGGTTTACCTTGTGGTTTTGCACTAAAGTGCACCCCACAAGCCTCATGTTTGTATGTTACTCAGGCTACGGCCTGCTTTGAAATATAAAGGTGGCTCGAGCCCCTTTAGTTTGCAAAAAAAAAACACATGGGCACTGGTGTAGTGGGTGTGAGGGTGCAGCCAAGGGTGTGTGAGGCCAAGCCTGGCTTGGCCAAGGCGGCTGGCTGGAATGGCATCGCGCGCTGCGGGCGTTTGCAGCGAGGGGTTGCGTAATGTGTGCATGGGGCACGTACAAGAGCGGATGAGGCGCCGGTCTGTCAAGCTTTGGCTATGGCAGCCATGTACGAATGAGAAAGGTGTAACAGCTCTCGGGTGTCCCTACACCCTCATGAACAGTAAATTTCATCAAAAATTGAAAAAAATCAAAAAAATTGTGGAACTTTCAGAGATCAAAGATGGTCAAAGATTTGATGTTCTTGCAGAGTTTCAGCAACAATTAACCTTCGTGCAGTCCTCACACAAAAAAAACAAAATCACTACTAAAAATGTAATTAAACTTTGAACAATGATTTTGTTTTTTTAGGTGAGGGCTCCTCCAATGTTATTTTTAGCTAAAAATTTGCAAGATCATCAGAAGTTTCATCATGTTTGATGTACCAAAGTTTCAGATTTTTTTCTATTTTTTTTGAATTTACTATTCATAGAGGGTATAGGGGCACCCGGGTGCGAAAATTCTGTATCTTTACGAATTTGAGCGGGACGACACACAAACAACGGGAAACGGAGCCGGAGAGGCGGGAAGATATGCGGTTCACCTTGGGGTGGTCAATGGTGAGTTGGGTGAGGGTCGGGGAAGCAAAACAACGATGAGAGTGAAGTGGATGGGCGGTGGCTGGAGCTCGATATGCAGTAGACGAAGGTGAGGTAGAGGAGGCGACTTATGCGTTGTTGCCTGTGGGACGGAGGAAACCAGCATCGGCGAAGAACAGGGACATGGCCACACATCATGGGGTCGCTGATGACGGGTCCTCGCCAGTGTTGCTCGTCCTTACGTGGTCACCATCGTTGTGCGAAGATGCATAGCAAGTGTTCGATGAAATGTATGAACCGAACGCAAGTTTTAGGCAGTTGAGTTTAGGAATTCGGTTAGAAACCACACTTTTTTAAGGAGCAAATATACTCTGAAGGATACTTGGTAGTTTACTCCTCTAAATTATATGGGGTCGATTAACAATGCTCTTAGATCATACTTGTGCAACTAGCTATGTACCGGTGTAGCCAAACCCTGCATATTTATTTATTGCTCTTCTGTGTACATACCACCTCTAGATCTGCCGTACACTCATATGCCTAGTATAGTTTGCCATCAAGCAAGTGAATCAGCAGTAGTTTGTATCGGTCAGCCCAGACCAAGTCATACAGCGGTGTCGACCTCAGAGGCGGCCGCATCAGCCGGATCCAGCAGCTCTCCAAGCTCTTCACCCCACGTGCAAACTCGTCGGCGACCCCCACAAAGCGGCAGTCTGGCAGCATCTCGTTGGCGACGCGGTCAATTGAGCCTCTCGCCGCCGCGTAATCGTTCAGGCACCCCTGGTAGGCGTCCCTCTCTTGGCTAGAGAGCAAGGTGTTCTGACTGAGCTGGTTCCTCGCGGCGAGCCGCGTGGCGTCCATGGATACCATGGCGAACCGGACATGTCGACGCCGCCCCAGATCATCACGTGGATGCAGAGATCTTGCAAGAGCTTCGTGCCGCACGCCTCGCCGCACGCAGAAGACCCATCCAGTGGCAGCACGCCAGGGCAGTCCGTACTTGCGGCGGCCTTGCGAAAGGGTGCAAGGACGAGGAGGAGAAGGAGAATGATCTTCACCATAATCATAGGGGGTGTGCGCATCTCTCTCTCTCTCTTCATGAGGAGATATTTCTTTGTGACTTGTGAGTGCCGGTATCTATACACATCGTTGGCATTGTTTATAGAATTAGTTGATTGTTTGTGTTTTAATAGATTAATCAATTTCATTTAATGAATGATGTGGACCAGCATGCCAAGATAGCATGCAGTGCACGCGCATGACAAGTGAGGAGTATATATGGTATAAGAAAATTAACACTTGTATATTTTGCATTAATGTTCAATATATTCTACATAAATGATAGTAGTAGGGGTGGGCATTTGTTTTATATGGTTAATTTGGTTCGGTTTATTCCGGTGCACCGAAATAATTAAAATGAAAAGAGAAACCTAACCTTATTAACTGAAATTATTCGGTTCGGTGTGTTCTTGCATCACGGATAAAACAGCGCCAAAGTCTCGCATTACCTTGCGGCAAAAGTATTTCCATTTTGAGTCAATAAAATTCACCCTTTGTCGAAAAAAGTCTAGCACTTTCATAAATCTAGAGTCCTTGAGGACTTCGTGAAGATATACACTATCCATAAATACACAGTACTAGTATATTTTAAGCATATCTAATTATGGAGTCATGGTACAATAAATCACGAGTAGACATGGTGCCACGTGAGGTTGGTATGCACACCACTCAGTTCTGCGTGAGTGATTCGTGTGGACCAACACGCTAGTACCCTAGAAATATTGTATAGAGGTTGTATTCCACAGATAATAGATGAGTATAACCCACATGGCTGCACGTTCAGTTCAGCAACACGGATCGAGGTCGATCCCCCGCCCCCCCCCCCCCCCCCCCCCCCCGCGTCGTCTCCTCTGAGGCGACTCGGGGGCAACCCTAGCGCCGCCGCTCGCGCTCCCTCCCCTCTCTCCCTCCACTCAGCCGCTGCTAGAGGGGCTCGCGGCGCTCGCGCGCGGCCGCGATGAAGGTGGCGGCGGGGGATCTGGCGCCTCCTCCATGGGTGGAGGGCTGTGGCTCCCGGGGCGGCGGCCCCGGCAGGTGGCGTGCGGCGTGGCCTGGGCGGCGGGCGGCGCCGGCGGGTGCTGGTGGGCGGCCTCCACGGCTGCGTGGGCAGGTGGTGGTCGTGGATGTCGGTGCTGCGGTGGCGCCTCGCTGGCCGCCGGTCCACCTTGGAGAAGCTTCGGCGCCGCCAGATCTGCTCTGATCCGTGCCTGTGTTGGTCCCCGGCGGCTGCGGTCGGCGTTTCTTGGTGATTGCTGGCCCGATCTGGCGTTTGGGCGAGGATCCGGGGGAAACCCCTGGCCGGCGCGGCGGCCCCCCAAAGTCGACGCCTTTGGCGCCGATCCCCTTCTTGGAGGCTTTGGGGTGGCTCCTCTCCCATTCGCCTCCCCCCTGAGCTCCGGCGAAAGTCGGCACTCCCCTGATCTGGGCGTCGACGACACCTTGGTGCCGTGTTCCTTCTTGAAGGCGGCGACCGGGATGTGCTCTTGGGGGTGGAGCGGCTGGTGGCTTGGCTCCGAAGCATGACGGCCTGGTCTTCCTGCGACTTCCTGCTCGGCTTTGCCCGGTGCATAGTGATGCCTTCTTTGGTCTTCTCCATCGGTGTGCGCCTTCGTTCGACAGCTCGCGCCCCGTGCTTCGTGCTGCCACTGCCGGCTTGGTGCTCGTCTGGTTGGTCCTCTGTGGTCAGCTGGTCAGCTCCGTCTACTTCTCCTACGGCAGTTGGACACCTTGAGTTGGGCTTTGTGATAGCCATTCTGCTGTTCGCCGGTGCGGCACTCATCGAGCCTGGGTGAAAGGGTAGTGGCCCTTTGCGACGGTGGAGACAGCTCAAGTGTTGCCCATGTTTGGCCTGTGGATGCAGCCGACGCTCGATGCTTGCTCAATGTGGCCCTCCTTCCGTGTTCTTAGTTGGCTAGTTGGTGTAGGCGTAGTGCTGGGCGTCGACATCAGTGTTTCTGCTGTTGCCATTGTGTTGTTCCACCTAATGCCTTGTATCTTTCTTTCCGCTTTCCTTTGCATTTCATCTGTATCATGGTGCCTTTGTAATCCTGGCCGGTTGATGGCTTTGTTAATTCAAAGTCGGGTTAGATTCGAGCTCTTCTCGGGCTCGGCCGGCGCCTTTTCTCTAAAAAAACGTTCAGTTCAGCAATGCTACATGCACGAACTGGTTTTTACGTGATCAACGGACTGGGTTACATGGCTGGTTTTGATTGAATGAAATAAAGTGAGGGGCCCACCCTCACTGAAAATCAGTGGGGGGCGGGGTGGATTTGTTAGGAAACAGCCTGTAAAACCCTGTAAAATGCCC
Organism: Aegilops tauschii subsp. strangulata; assembly: GCF_002575655.3. Taxonomy (NCBI): domain Eukaryota; kingdom Viridiplantae; phylum Streptophyta; class Magnoliopsida; order Poales; family Poaceae; genus Aegilops; species Aegilops tauschii. Next base: position 596,693,909 of record NC_053041.3, read on the forward strand.
GTGTGTATAGAATTTTCGCGTTCAATTAAAGCCTCATTTTTTTATTGATGGTCATCATTCCTCCAACGGCAACTTGAGTGAAACGAATACTACTTTCTCCTCCTGTCTTCGTGACGCTCAAACAGAAATTCCTTCAGCCTAAACCCATTCGTTTAATGAGCTGCATTTGTTGTTGTAAATGGCTGGCAGAACTTCAAAGAGCCCATCATCTTTCAAATGCAACATGCAAGCCATCCCTTATCCATCCGGCAACTCCTCTCTCACTCATCTTGCTTCTAGTTCTTGCGACTTAGTTCATGTGCATATCTTGATAGAACTCATCCATGAAGATGTGGAGCTCATTTTGGAAAAAGATGGAAAGTTGTTGTACTGCAATACATATTCCTCCTCCTCCTCCTCTCTCTCTCTCTCTCTCTCTCTCTCTCTCATCCATGGAGATGTGGAGCTCATTCGAAAAAAATGGAGATATAGAGTTGTTGTTGTATTGCAGTACATGTTCCAGCCTCCTCCCCCCCCCCCCCCCCCCCCCCCCCCCCCCTCTATCTATCTCATGCAGAAAACGGGAGTACCGAAGATTTGGAGCTGGTGTTCGGTCCGAGGATCCCAGCTGGACTAGAGAAGCAGTAAAATAGCTGTACTCATCCATTCTGAGTTGAGAGATCGCTAACTAAGTTGCTTGTAATAAATGTAAGTATGTCGCATGGCCATATCCAGTTTATCTTAAGTGTTACTAAATATAATAGTGTTTCCTTAAACGCCTCATAATGAATCAGCCACACGCTCGGAAACACAAGTATAGTTTGCATGGGATGACTATGGAGAGAGACCCATGAGACAGAGTGAGACAGGCAGTGATAGGTGCAAATGTGAGAAAGTTGACTCATGCTTCTCTGTTGTAATATCCTGGGACGCATTTGTTAGCAGTAAAGTGTCCTGGCCCACAATACAATGTACTCCATATTCGTTTTGGTATCCATCGTTTATCCATGATGTATATATCTCATATTTATTAGATGCTCTATAAACCACAAATCTCAAAGGAAAAACTAACGGTCTAGATATGATCCTCACAGGGAACCATGTCATGGTGGCGTTATGTACTAGCACATTTTTTCTGACAACAGTTGTACTTCTTACGAGCGGCTGGCCGACTCAATGGAGGATGACTGGTTGATGACTCAAGAAAAAGGCTCGCTCAAGGGCTTGATTAATAGTACAACTAGCTGCTGGTTATATGGTGCGGCCATGTCATCTATGGCCAAGCTTATAGCTGGTAAGTACAAATAGTTGAATATCAATATTTACTATTTTGTTGATATGTGGCTCACCTCACTCTCTCATAAAGTTTTTAGGAGCACATGCTATAGCTGACTGTTAATTAATAGCCCGCTTCTTTTCTCTCTTTCACCTTAGCAAAAATATAATAGTAAAGTCTTACAACCCGCCTACATCACCTTATTGTACTTGCTCTGTAGGATGAGTGTTGTGGGTAGACACGATCACCTATGGGGCTACGCACCGTAGACGACTGAGGCAGCAGAGATAGAGCTGGACTATGAGGAGTCTACTGAGGGGCCTCCTCCGGCTGCGTCTGTTGAGGCGGTGTTCAGTTTGGAAGCACGATGTTTTCCTTTCTCCATAGACAGATAGTCCTTAAGGTATTTTCCAGATGAATCTCCCCTTCACCTGTAGGGTAGTCAAGCTCCAGCCCCTCAAATCCATTCATAACTTCATCCACCCCGACAAAAGCAAAGCCATCTGGAATCGGAGCGAAATGGAAAGTTCCATCAGGTCGACGAGGTAAGACATAGCCGACCGCCACCTTCAAGGTTAGGTTATGGCATTTCGCAATTAGCTCTCAATGTTGCCTCTCCATGATACCATCGAACGGGGTAGCGAGGGGCCATGATATCAGGCTGAACGAGCTCCATGGAAGCCACGTTGCTTTTCCGCTGAGATGGGCATGGGGTAGCTTCGTGGGCAGTATCGAATGAAGGATCTTCATGCTGCTGAGATGCTGACTAACTGGTATATGCCTCTAGTTTCTTCTCCTGCAATGCTAATCTTTCTTCGACCTTCTGCATCTGGTCTAATTCCTCTTTCTTCTTTCTCCCTCGGCTTCTATAACCAGTGCTGTCAGGAAACCCATGCACCCACAGAACAAAGCCTGATGTGTCTCGTGTTCATCCAGGGTGTTCAGGATTACCGAGGGCCTTTGACAGCGTGTCCTTCTCTCTGTCGGGATGGAACCTCCCTTCCTGCACTTCCTTGATTGCTATTCCTGAATCTTTTGGGCAGGTGTTGCAAGTTGAAGTTTCGTGTAAACACACTTCCCTGTTTCTGAGTCCAAAGTTCCCCCATGCCCGAAGAACCAAGTCCTTGCCCGATCGGGCCAGTTCAATGTCGCTGGTTGGACCCCTTTAGCCAGCAGGTCGTTCTCATCTTTGTCCCATGTAGGCCTGGCAAAGCTGTAGCCACCTGACCCCGTAACATGGTGATACTTCTTCTTTGCTTGCTCTGTCATGATTATGCATTCACATGCTAGTATGTTCTACCTTCACATGATTGCATACATGTAGGGGGAGCTTATGCATGTTACATGTCTTTCCAAAGCTTTACCTGTTCCTCTTCATATCTTTTACCTAAAGCTTTGATGTATGTTGTCACCAATTACCAAAAAGTGGGAGATTGGAAGCACAAGTTCTCCCTGGGTGATTTTGGTAATTAATGTCAACATATGTCTTGTTGTACTAATGCTTTTATCTAGTGTATTTCAGACAAGTTCAACAATGGCGTGGAAAGGACAAGAGGATGTGGAACCCCTTCAAGGTGTCAAGGACATGCATTGGTTAAAGCTCAAGACTCTTCATTTCTACTTTAGTGATCCAAGATCACATTGAGTCCATGGAAAGCCAATACTATTAAAAAGGGATGAAGTGTTACTTAACGGCTTGCTTGCTCAAATGCTTAGTGATATTGCTCCAAATCCCTCAACCACTTTCTCATTCCAAATATGTCAAAACCCTAAACTCCAACTCGGCCCCACCGATTATTTCTATGTGACGCCATCGAGTTCATATGATATAGCCACAGCCAGAAACCCTAATAGTTCGGTCACACCGATACGGACCTCGGTCTCACCTTGATGGCCTTGGCAATTCTCTGTTGCCTGTTGCAATTATTTCGGTCTCACCGAAATAGCGATCGGTCTCATTGAGTTGGCTGGACATTCTCTCTATTACCCTATTGCTTCACTTCGGTCTCATCGAGTTGATGCAATTGGTGCCACCGAGTTGATGTTTTCCCTAAGTCCTAGCACATCGGTCCCACCGCGTTGTTCCAGTCGGTTCCACCGATATTCCTAATATTCACATTTTGAACTAAATCGGTCTCACCGAGTTCTTCAATTCAGTCTGACCGTGTTGGGTCAAATGTGTGTAACAGTTGGATTTTGTGTGGAGGCTATATATACCCCTCCACCCCCTTCTCCATATGTGAGAGAGCCATCAGAACGTGCCTACACTTCCAGCATACATTTTCTGAGAGAGAACCACCTACTCGTGTGTTGAGATCAAGATATTCCAATCATACCACAAGATTCTTGATTTTTAGCCTTCCCCAATAAGTTGCTTTTCACTCAAATCATCTTTCCACCATATCCAAATCTGTGAGAGAGAGTTGAGTGTTGGGGAGACTATCATTTGAAGCAAAATAGCAAGGAGTTAATCATCAACACAACATCTATTACCTTTTGGAGAGTGGTGTCTCCTAGATTGGTTAGGTGTCGCTTAGGAGCCTCCGTCAAGATTGTGGAATTGAACCAAAAAGTTTGTAAGGGCAAGGAGATCGCCTACTTCGTGAAGATCTACCCGAGTGAGGCAAGTCCTTTGTGGGCGATGGCCATGGTGGGATAGACAAGGTTGCTTCTTCGTGGACCCTTCATGGGTGGATTCCTCCGTGGACTCGCGCAACCGTAACCCTTCGTGGGTTGAAGTATCCATCAACGTGGATGTACGATAGAACCATCTATCGGAACCATGCCAAAAATCTCCGTGTCTTCATTGCGTTTGCACACTTCAATCCCATCCCTTTACTTTCTTGCAATTAGCATGCTTTACTCTTTCCGCTGCATATACTCTTTCCATGCTTGCTTGAAATGTACTATGAATGCTTAAACTTGTGCTAAAACTCCACCTTAACTTGAAGAACTTAAAAATTGCCACTTTTACTCGTTGAGGGTCTAATCACTCCCTCTAGACTTATCTTCTCGATCCTTTCAATTGGTATCGGAGTTTTGGCCTCCATTGCTTTGGTTTAATCACCATTGGAGGAAGATGGATGAGTCTAGGACCAGGAGTATTAGACGTAGAGTGCCTATCCTTGACGAAGAGTCTATAATTCTTGGAAGAATGAGATGCTTGAGATTTTCAGTGAATATGACTCGAACAAGTATACTACTAGCCCTTATGCGCCCCCATCGATCCTTTGCATACTACCCCTGATGAGTATCTTGACATGACCCGTAATCTTAGAACTATTGATCTTATCATTAGATGATTGCCTAGAAATTTGCTTGTATGCTTGCCAACATTTGAATGTGCTTATACTATATGGAAATATCTTGAGGAGCGCTTTCCGAACTATTCCTTGAAAAATCTAGATGAGATTATTCGAAAGTCCATTGCTTTTGAAAATATGGATCCTAGTGATCCTAAATTTGATGAATGTCTATTTGAGCTCTGTGATCTTATGTGTTCCAAAGGAATTGTTGGAGTTATTAGTAGCATCATTTCACAAACTATTAGAATTCATAAACATGCACATTGTCATGTTCATAAATCTAGTGAATCACTCTCTCTAGGTGATGATCATTTAAATGATGATGTTGAGCATGGATATTATGATGGGGATGATGATAGTGACTTTGATCTTGATGAGTCGATGAGACACTTTGGTCTTATGGCTAACCTTCGTGGTTACATGGCTGGAGGAAAGGAATGGATTCTCGATAGTGGATGTACTGATCATATGACCGGAGACAAGGACATGTTCCGTGAGCTTGCTAAGAACAACGGTCCACGCAAGTATGTCACTTATGGAGATAATTCCAAGGGTAAGGTACTTGGCCTTGGTAAGGTGGCTATTTCAAATGATAGCTCTATCCAAAATGTTATGCTCGTTGAATCCCTTGGCTACAATCTACTTTCCGTGTCTAGACTAGCTAACTTCGGTTTCAATGTTATATTTACTGAAGTATATTGCCAAGTGTTTCGAAGAGATAATCATAATATGGTCATCACCGGTATTCGTAGAGGTGACCTATACATTGTTGATTTCACTAAGAAAGCTCAACCTCGTACTTGCTTGATTGCTAAATCTTCTAAAGGTTGGTTATGGCATAGAAGTTTAGGTCATGTGGGCATGTGAAATCTTGATAAGCTTATTAAAGGTGATCATATCCTTGGCGTTAAAGATGTCATATTTGATAAGGATAGAATTTGTAGTGCTTGTCAAGCAGGAAAATAGGTTGGAGAAAGTCATCCCATGAAGAACATCATGACCACGAGAAGACTGCTTGAGCTACTTCATATGGATCTTTTCATTCCCAACGCCTACAAATGCCTCGGTGGTAACTCGTTCGGTTTGGCCATTGTTGACAATTTTTCAAGATTTACGTGGGTGTTCTTTCTTGATGATAAATCGCAGGTCCAAAAGATCTTCAAGAACTTTGCTAGGAAGGCCCAAAACCAATTTGAAGTAAAGATCAAGAAGGTTCAAATCGACAACGGAACAGAGTTAAAGAACACCAATGTGGACACCTTTCTTGACGAAGAAGGGATTTCACATGATTTTTCGGCTACCTACACGCCTCAACATAATGGAGTTGTTGATAGGAAGAACCGGAAAGTTATAGAGATGGCAAGAACGATGCTTGATGAATACAAAACACCACAACACTTTTGGGCGGAAGCGGTTGAGAGAGCTTGCCATGCTACAAATCGACCATATCTTCGCAAGCTTCTCGGCAAGACGGCATACAAGCTTCTCACCGGTAACAAACCCCAAGTTGGATACTTTTGAGTATTTGGCTCAAAGTGTTACATTCTTGATAAGCATCGTTGCTCAAAATTTGCTCCTAAGTCTCATGAAGGTTTCCTACTCGGTTATGGCTCAAATCTCACACTTACCATGTCTACAACAATTTCACCCGAAAGGTTGAAGAGATGGTAGATGTGAAGTTTTATGAATCTAACGGCTCGCAAGTAGAGCGATTGCCAATTGATGTAGGAGACAAAGACCCTTCGGAAGCAATCCAAGATGTGTAAATCATTTTGACTGCCGACGGTGTTGAAGAAGCGGAATGCCCATAATGTGCCTTCCTGCATGCCATAGGAACGAACCACTTTTGTCCAACCCCTTGTGACGAACGCCCGCCCATCCTTCACCGCCTTTAGGAAGACACTACTAGGGAAAAGCCTAGAAGCAGCGCGGGTTCTAGGTATATCAATAGCGTGGGGACAGGCGCTACTAATAAGGCGCTACAGCTAACCCATAGCAGCAGCGCGTGCGCGCCTGCGCTACTGCTATACAAGTGTAGCACCAGCGTGCTGCGTGGAAGCTGGCTACTGCTAATAGCTCTAGCGCGCTTTGGCCATACGCGCTACTGCTATAGTCACGCTGCTGCTAACTTTCCTCCACTCGCTACTGCTAATTTTAGTAGTTTTTGATTTTTTTTCTGCATATTTATTTTGTATTTGAACAGGCTTTATACAAGAATCTTTAGCACATACAAATGTCATCATCATACACATACAAATGGCTGTGAGACCATGAATGTAATCATAGCATATACATACAAATAGTCTCATCATAATCATCATCCAACACAAAGTGGTATCTCGTCATCATCTCGAAAATAGCGATACATGCAAGTCTCGAATACTTGCAACTACAACGTCATCCATCTAAACAATGATATACAGGAGAAGTGCTATCACTATGAGTGATAGTGGAACTATGCAGTACATGAGGCGGCGGTCATGAGTCCTCTCTCGCGCTCGCCTAAACCCCAAGTAACTAGCTTGTGCTTCTTGTCTGCTTTTGAAGCCTTTATGGCTGGTGCCCGAGACCCCCTGCACTTGCGCCTGACACTCATGCCACTCATCATACACTCCCGGAACCTTCCCTTCGTACACGACATAGAACTTCGCCATCAAGAAACTAGGTACCTGTTAGAGATGCATCTTCATCAAGAGGATGTACAATCATATGCAACAAAATATACTAGAGCAACACGAAAAAGAAAGGGTTAGCAACTAGAAGCAATATACAGTACGCAAACTAATTAACTAGAGGTATGCAGGTCATCGTACGCAAACTAACAAAGTAGCATTACGCAAGTTCGGCAGGGACCTTGACATCACAAAGTTTCATCGCTACAGAAAGTATACAAGTTCAACCGACACATATCATCATCGTCGGCATCGTAAATCACTAGAAGTTCCATCCTTCCATATCATCGAGGATGGACCCTAGCTTCTTGAATGGCGTGAGGTCTAGACGTTGCATGCCTATGCGAGTTCGGACGTCAGCTCACGATATAGGGCCGTGGTGGAACATCCCCTTCTCATCGACGACTTCTTTCATGATGATCGTCGCAATGTCCCTTTGGATGCGAAAGAAGTCATCTCTAAGTTTATAATCCGCTTCTCCATGAGATTCTAGCCACTTGTGGATATGATCATCATTTCTGCTTGTCATGTGAAGCTTTTGGTGATCTGTGCTGAACTCAATCATGAGATGGACGATGTAGAATCCATCCTTCTTGCTTGGTTTTGGGACATGGATGCAGCAGAAGTTAGTTTTATGCACGAAACCCATCTTCTTGTTCCTTTGTTTCCTGATCTGCATGTGGCCACCTCTAATGGTGATGCCTTGGAGAGCATCATATAGAATATTCAATATGTGGGCGTAGTCCTTTTTCTCGTAGTCGCTGGAAGGGTCGAAATACACGGCGTGGGAGACTCGCGGGTAAAGAACGATAAGGACGGCGCGCCCGTTGCTGCGGGGAAAAGACACCTCAAATTATTCTCCATATGAGCGAGAAGGAATGATTGAAATGTAAGAAAGGGTTGTCCGGAACTGACTTACTTTGGATGATAAGGCAGGAGGACAATTTCCTGGTCCTTATTCTGTACCATGATGTTTTGGAGGTAGTCCCTAGAAGTTTCACGCTCAAAGTCGCCGAGACTCAAGAAAGACTCGTGCATGTAGTACGGATCTGCCACATAGATTTGCGAGACTTCTTCTCTCTTCATGACGGAGCTCATATGTAGCGCAAAAAGGCGGACGATTGTAAAATCGAGCCGCCTTGTCAAAAACATCTCAAAGATATGGTCAAACCGCAGGAAGAACACCTCCGCGGGCCGTGTGTTGACGTAGCACTTCCCCTTAGGAACACGAGCCGCGTATGTTGGATACCCTGGATCCTTCGAGGCTAGTAGGCTTTTCTTAGTCGACAACACATGGTCGTGCAGTCTCCTGAGATCCCCTGATAGTGCCTCCAGCGGTTGCGGCGGTAGCATCGGCTTGCCCGTGAGATGGAACATGGCCACACCTTTCATAGGTACACGCTCTTCAGAATCCATCGTCTGGCTGCTATGTGCTCTGGCTTGTTTGGAGGCAGCTATCTTCCCCGATCTCTTCCTCTCATTTTTCTTGGGCACACCTTCCAGACCCTTCCTTAACCCCTGCCTAGTGTTCCCGGGCTAAGCACTGTATGACCCCCGGCTAGTTGAGCCTGTGTTGAGGCGGCATCTTCAGGCGTGTCCTATGAGGATTTCATGAAGAGAGACTTTTTGCAATCCCTGCTATGGCCTTCCTGCCCGGGCAGATCATCCATATCCCGGTCAGGGAACTTGAATCTCTTGTGCAACTTCGTCAGGAGCAACTGCGTCAAATGTTCTTTACTCCTTAACTCATCGTCGTTGATGCTTGTGCATTCCCGTAGGATGCATCCTACTTGGTTCCCATAACACTTGCGAGGTTCTTCCGGCTCTAATGGCTCAAACTTGCCAGGTGCCATCTTTGTGATCACTAGTCGTCCAATCCCTAGTTTGTTAGGTTTTCGTATCCTCTGCTTCTTCTTTTCGGTAGCGGCATCGGCGCCGGTACCTTCCCCGCCGGTATCTTCCCCGCCGGTACCTTCCCTGCCGGTCTTGGCGCCGCCATCGGTCTCGGCGCCGCCATCGGTGCCGGCGCCGTCGGTGTCGATGTCGGTGTCAGTACCATCATCGAGCCCGACCTGCAAACCTTGCTTAGCAGTCAAATAGTCGAGGTACTCTTGTTCACCCTCATAATCCATCTCGTCTGCATCTTGGTCAGAAGGCCCAGTTTCTTCGTTGTTCGACATGTTTCCTATGATTAAGTCTCCTCGTTTAATTCTAAAAGTATGAAAAAAATGAGAAATGACATAAAAAAGAAATCTATGTTTGCCGGAATGTCATTTCTCAGCAACTCCCAGCACTCGATATGCCTACTATCTAGCACAAATCATGCCAAAATTCACGGAAAATTTTGGCATGACCTTTGCTGAAAAATGGACATATCGAACGCCTGAAATTCACCGGAACGGAAATGGATCAACATTCTGGCGTAACATAGGCCACTCGGATCATTTACCTTGCACATAATCATCATTTTCCAATTATGACATGTCCAAAACATCACATGTCCAAATTCCAAACATGACATGTCCAAAACATCACATGTCCACAAGGGATGTTGATTTGGACAATTGCTTAAATGCTGCCTTTTCTTTTAACTACAATTGCTTAACCCTAAATTTCTGTCCTATTTTGAAACCTACGGTTCATAAAAACCTAGCTAAATTCATAACTAAATCGATAACCTAATTAACCTACTGCCCTAACTAAAACCTAAGTAAATTAACCGAAGAACCTAGCTAGCAGAGAGAGGAGGAGCGCTGGGGGGGGGGGAGTTTACAGAGGGTGCAGGGGCGAGGAGGCAGGCCCGACGACGACCGAGGTTGGGAGGGGAGGAAGCAGAGGAGGGAGGCGTGGCGCGTCGGGGTCGGCGCGAGCGCCGGGATCAGAGCCGATGCCGGGGTCGGGGCCAGGGTCGGGGGCGAGCGCCGGGCTCGGGGGCGAGCGCAGGGGCGCGGCGAGGGCAGGGCCCCGGCGGTGCGACGGGGGAAGAGAGAGTGGGGATTTGGGGGGAAAAGAGGCGGGATGAAGCACATAGAGTGAGGATTTTGGGTTAAGTGGACATAGCAGTAGCGCGTTTAGAGCAAACGAGCTACTACTATTACAGGTAGCTATAGCGATTTTGTACGAGAACCGCTACTGCTACCTTGACTAGCTGTAGCTCTTTTTCTGTAAAGCGCTCTACTGCTATAACCAGTCCCTATATAACACTTTTCCTTTTTCTTTTCCTTTATTTTCTCTCAATTTTCTTTTCTTTTTTTCTGAGAGCAGGGAACGAAGGGATGGTGATATATATTGCATCATTTGACGGTTAAATATGTATACAAAATAGGAACATATATATTACATCATTGGACCCATGCATAATAATGGCTTACAAAATAGGAACATATATATATATATATATATATATATATATATATATATATATATATTACATCATTTGAGCGATAACATACGGTTCCTCAGCGTTGACGTTTTCGTTTTTTAGTCAGCTTCTTTCCCTTCTTGTTCGTTGAAGAATAATTGAGCCCCTCATTGTGACTTTGCCTTTTCCATGGAGTACGATTTTTCTTAGGTAATGTAGTATTGATTCTTCTTTTGACATGTACTTCATCATCATCGTCATCTTCCCTCATTGGGTTGCCGTACTGATCGTAGTCTTCCTCGTTGGCGACTCCATCCATTCCAATGATGTTCCTTTTGCCTCTCCTCACGACAACACGACTGGGATTGCACGGGTCGGTTATGAAGAAGCATTGTGTCACGTGCTTAGCGTGTACCCATGGCTCGTTTTTTGCGATAGTGTTCACGGTAGCGCTCTTGGCGTTGGGTATAGTCATGGTAGTGAAATTCCGGTTTTCTCTTTCGACATTCTTAGCCCATCTGACACGGAACATCGTCGTGTTGTGCAGTCCAGAGTAGTCAAGCTCCCAGATCTCCTCAACCCTTCCGTAAAATCTTTCAGTTGCGCCGTTGTCGCTGCCGGTCGTGCATTCCATCGTCACCCGTGAGTCCTGATCATCACTGTCCATATCTTTGGCCTCCGTTTAGAACGTGTATCCATTGATATTGTATGCCTGATAGGTTACGAGGTTGGGCGAGGGGCCATGTGCTAAGGCGTATATGAGCAATCCGTCCTTAGAGCCCTCCTCCGGGGGATTACCAATAATATGCTCTTTGAACCAATGCAGGAAAGTGGAATTGTGCTCTCTAGTAACTTCGGCGTCCGTCCTGCATACCCCCCGGTCACGATACTTCTTTGCGATTATTTCTTTGTGTAGTGCCACGGAAGGATCTACCTCGTCTTGGTGTTGTAGCACTACCAAGTTTGCTCTGTTAAAGTCGCTACGTCGATCTGAGTATGCCACGTGCAGTTCCCTGCGACCGTTGGAGTGACCTTCTCCTTCGAGCCTCCCATTGTGCTTGTTAACGGGCAAACCAACACTAACACCAGGCGGCTGCAGGTCTACGCCATATAGAAAATTCTCACAGAAAGAGATGCACTCTGGTGTCAGATAGCCCTGGACGATGCTTCCATCCGGACGGGACATGTTACGAACGAATCCTTTCATGATCCCATTCATCCTCTCAAACGACATCATGTTGTGCAGAAATGACGGCCCCAGGTCTATTATGTCGTCCACAATATGGACACACAGATGCACCATCACGTCAAAGAACGCGGGCGGGAAGTACATCTCAAGGTCATTCACTATCACAATGATCTCTTCCTGTAGCCTTCGGAGCTGGTTCAGACTGATCGACTTTTGAGAGATGACGTCGAAAAAGTTGCAGAGACCAATAAGCGTGTCACGGACGTGCTTGTCCATTATCCCTCTAAGGGCAACAGGTAGTATCTGCATCATCATCACATGACAGTCATGGGACTTCATCCTGCTGAACCTTTTCTTGTCCGTGTCTAGATATCTGCTTATCTTGCCACAGTAACCGGAACTAACTTTGACTCCGGTAAGGCACTTAAAGAATTGAACGATCTCAGCCTGACTTAAGGTGAAGCAAGAAGGGGGGCAATAATCCTCTTTCTTTATTTTCTTACCCTTCTTCTCCCGCGCCTCTGTCTCCGTCTCTGTCTCGTCTGACATTTTACGGGGCGGCATGTGCAGATCTTCCCTGATTTTCAAATCTTGCAACTCTTTTCTTGCCTTCGGCCCATCCTTGGTCTTATCCGACATGTTCATCAGTGTCGCGAGCAAGCTCTCAAGGACATTTTTATAGATATACATTTGATCAAGGCAATGAGGTGTATCGAGTTTGTGCCAGTACTCCAAATCCCAGAACAGGGACCTCGTCTTCCATACCTTCAGAAGTGGCTCCGGCACATTTTTCATCGTCTTTCCCGGCGCGGGGTACTCCTTCCAGTTTTTCAACATCTCATCGATTTTGGCACCGCTCCGCTTACGTGGAGGTCCTAGATGCTCAGCGTGACCATTGAATAGATCTCCACGGTTTCTCCACGGGTCGTCCTGTTCGAGCCATCTTTGATGCCCCATGTACACGATTTTCCCAGACCCGCCATCTTTCCTTTACGTTAGCTGCTGAGACGTCGTATCATCCATGCACCGCGTGCTCCGCAATATCCATGACACACCTGGGTGCGACATATCCATAACCGAGCTAATCGTGCACCGTCGTGATCAGCGCGGGTGTAGAAATACTCGCCTTTGCTGGCGTCCCATGTCTTGGCCAGTGTTTTCCATAACGTGTCTAACTCCTCTTGAAGTAGCCCCAGATACAAATTAATATTATTTCCTAGTTGTTTCGTCCCTTGAATAAGCATGCTCATGTGAATGTACTTCGACTTCATGCACAACCAGGGGGGGAGGTTGTACCTCCATACAAACACGGGCCATGTGCTATGGTTGGTGTTCTGGTTGCCAAACGGATTCATGCCATCGGTACACATGCCGAGCATGATGTTCCTTGCATCACATTCGAAATACCGATAGAAGCTGTTCAACGCTCTCCACTGGCTTCGATCCGTGACGTGTCTCAGCTTCGGATCATCTCCATCATCGGGCTTCTTCCTCTCCGCGTGCCAGCGCATTAGCTTTGCTTCCTTGGGATCTACAAAATACGGCTGGAGACGGGGAGTGATCGGTAAGTACCATACAACTTTCTGGGGACATTTCTTCCTGGCTTTCTTTTATCGCGAAGCATTGCACACCGGACAGCTTGTTTTTTCCGCGTGCTCCTCCCGATAAATTATGCAATCGTTGATGCATGCATGGTATGTAACGTGCGGCAGATCAAGAGGGCACACGATCTTCTTGGCCTCATCAACACTAGTAGGACATAGATTCCCCGCGGGAAGAACATCCTTTAGGTACTTGAGATGCTCATCGAGGCTAGTGTCGGTCCATTTGTTTTTAGCCTTCGTCTTCAGGAGTTGGAGCGTGAAACTCAAGCGGGTCACCTCAGGATTGCAACCATCATACAATGGAGTGTTCAAGTCTACCACCAGTTGCTCCAGCTTAGCCTCCTCTCTAGAAGCAGCTCTCTCAGTACTCGTCTCCTTGTGAAGCAGTGCTTGAACATGAGGGCCCCGCACGATTGAACTTAGTACCGGCGAACTCTGCTGCGTGGAGTCCATGTCGTTCTCTCCGCCACCATGTCCGTCCCATTCTCCTCCGCCATGTCCGGCCCCTTCTCCGCCGCCATGTCCGGCCTCTTCCCCGCCGCCATCATCGATCATCTCTTCGTCTTGCCCCGTGTCGTCATTGCCTGCCCCGTGGCGTCCTCAACATCGTCATCCTCATCTTCAATTATCCACCGAGTATAGCCATCCATGAAACCAGTCATGAGCAGGTGCGCTTCGACACGACCTTCGTCATAGGGATCGAGCCAAACTATTCCTTTGCATTTTCGACACGGACATAAAACCTTTGTCCGGTTATTTTCTTTCATGTCCTGCACCGCCGACCGCAACCACCTGTCCACCATCGTTCCAGTGACCATCATGAACGTGTGTACGGTAATAATAAAAAAATTGATTATAAAAATGCGTGCATGCATCAAAGTCATACAAAAATTCGGCATGACCTTCCCTAAAAATAGGACATATAGATCTAGAGTTTGCTCGGAATTCACCGAAACGGAAATAAATCGACATTCAAGCATAACATAGACAACTGAAAAGCACAATTTCGTGTCAACTCATGCCACACACACAATTTCCATCATATTGCCCAATTATCATATCACACACATACCCATATTTCCATGTTGCAAAAGCATGAAATTTTAATCACCTCTATATCGAGATCGAGCACACGGTGGAGATGATGATGTAGGAAGATCAAAAGTGCACAAAGCTCTTCTTGACAAAGACAGATCTAGTTAGGGGCAAATAGGTCACTTAACTAAATGCTACATCTACCTAGCTAGCTTATTTGGGAGGAGACAACTTCAACTAGTGGAGGGGGACGGAAAAAGAGAAATGAGATGCATTAATGGAGGTGGTGTAGTTAGCTAGGAGTAATGAAGAGAGAGAAAGGTAGGTAGACGAGGGAGAGTAATGGGGGAGAAGTATTGAGGAAGAAGAAGAGTGAGACAGGGAGGATGTGGGAGGTAGGGGAAAGGGAGGAGAGGAGATGGGGGAGGGAAGGACGGGTGTAAAGGTGGTGGAGTGCTGCGTCTTAGTAGTAGCGTGGGAGCAAAAACGCGCTCCTGGTAAGAGCGTAGCAGCAGCGCCCTTTTGTCACACGCGCTACTGCTAAACGAGGCAACCGTGTGGACAATTTCAAAATTATCAGCAGCGACGTGACTAAAAAGCGCGCTACTACTACTACATTAGTAGTAGGGCGCATCATGACACCGCGCTGCTGGTAAACTTAGGTTGGCAGGTACTGTTGGTGGATTTTTGTAGCAGCACGCGGTTTAGACAACACGCGCTACTGCTAAATTTACATCAGTAGCGTGGTTTCCTTACCCTCGCTACTGCTAATTAGCAGTAGCGCCTCTTTTTGTGCCGCACTGCTGCTAAGATTCTGTGTATAAGGATTTCCCTAGTAGTGAGACTTCTAGAGCATTATCATGGTAGCATGAATTATATACTTTAACCTTAGTTGCCTCCACCCCGGTCATGTAGTTTGCAAGGTAATCATCAGTAAATAGCTTCAGAAACCACTGAAGAGAGAAAAATATCAGATACTCAGGTCTAAGAGAGTCACTTGTTGTGGGCAGGGGGAAAAGGAAAGACATTACTTACCATCCTAAAGTTCACTGTTGTCTTCGACAAAGTGTAAATAAAGAGCTTAATTCCAATCACCCGTTTCTTTCGCCTAACAATCTTTCTTAGTTTCATCACTTGATGCTTGTTCATGAATATCTCATTGCCCCATACGCAAAAGGGATCGATGCGTGGATCAGTAGTGCTCATATATGTACCTACAAGCAACCAGTAAATGTTAGAAGCTAAACTGAGATTGCACACATGATGTAAAATACAACTACCTATGTTCCTAAGTACAAGTTTTTTTTTGAGATTTCAATATGAACTACCTACGGAAGTATATAGAATTATAGATATAGTTTAGATTAGAATCTAGATTCACTCATTTTGCTCCTTATGTAGTCTATATTGGAAGCTCTAAAAATACTTATATTTAGGAATAGATGGTGTATAAGACATGGGATGCAGCTAACCTCGACGGCAAACAACAACGTCGTCCATTGTAGCCCTGTGTAAGTACATGGAAAGCCAGTGTTAACTACAACAGGGTTAACATCCACCAAAAATAACAAATGGTAATAAAACGGCAGCATCTGTAGTGATATCTTCATTGTGAAGAGTAGCACGGTAGCAAAGGGACGGATTAAAAAATGGATACAACTGTTAATTGCAACAGGCTTAACAACATCCTAATTCATGTTTTCTAAGTTTGTAGCCATTGAAATACAACTCTTTAAAAATGGATACAACTGTTAATTGCAACAGGCTTAATGGCCATTGAAACCGGTACTGATGAAAATACAATTGGCAGAGTTAAACATCACAGGGCAGGTGCCGCCAGAGCAGATAATGGCCCAGTTGTCTATAAAAAGGTAGGGAAAATAGCTAAAAAATGTTAGGCACGTTTACTACAACATGCTTAATACATCGACCGTACAAAACATAGCCGTTAATTGCAACTGGTATTGGTAAGATTGAACTGGTGAGTACATACTTCGTAAGTCCTGAGAGGTAGTTGCTGGGGCACTTCATCTTGGCCAGAGCCCGCCCAAAGTCAGCGGCGGCGGAGGCGAGCTGTTCCTCCGGGTCGAAGCGTGGATCAGTGTCACTGACATGTGTACCTACAGGCAACCAGTAAATGGTAGAAGTTAAACTGCAATTGCACAAATGATGTGAAATACTGTAAGACATGGGATGCAGCTAACCTCGACGGCAAACAACAGCATCGGCCGTTATGACCCCGCGTAAGCACATGGACAGGCACATTAAGTAAAACAGGGTTAGCATCCACAAAAAATAGCAAATGGGCAGCATCTCTAGTATATCTTCATGGCGGAGAGTAGCAGGGTAGCAAATGGAAAGATTAAAAAATGGATACAACTGTTAATTGCAACAGGCTTAACAACATCCTAAGTCATGTTTTGTAAGTTTGTAGCCATTGAAATACAACTGCTTAAAAATTGATTCAACTGTTAATTACAACAGGCTTAATAGACATTGAAACCGGCACTGATAAAAAATGCAATTGGCATAGTTAAACATCACAAGGCAGGTGCTGCCAGAGCAGAGAATGGCCTAGATGTCTATGTAGCAAAAACGTGTTAGGCATGTTTACTAGAACATGCTTAATACATCGACCGTACATAACATAGCCATTAATTGCAAATGGTATTGGTAAGATTGAACTAGTGAGTACAAACTTGGTAAGTCCTAAGAGGTAGTTGCTGGGGCACCTCATCTTGGCCAGAGCCCGCCCAAAGTCACCGACGGCGGAGGCGAGCTGTTCCTCCGGGTCGAAGCATGGATTAGTGCTACTTACATGTGTACCTACAGGCAACCAGTAAATGGTAGAAGTTAAACTGCAATTGCACAAATTATGTGAAATACTGTAAGACATGGGATGCATCTAAGCTCGACGACAAACAACATCATTGGCCATTATGACCCTGCGTAAGAACTTGGACAGGCATGTTAAGTACAACAGGGTTAGCATCCACTAAAAATAGCAAATGGGCAGCATCTCTAGTGATATCCTGAGTCTTGTATTGTAAGTTTGTTGCTGGTACATCTTCATTGCGGAGAGTAGCTTGGTAGAAAATGGACAGATTAAAAAATGGATACAACTGTTAATTGCAACAGGCTTAACAACATCCTAAGTCATGTTTTGTAAGTTTGTAGCCATTGAAATACAACTGTTTAAAAATGGATTCAACAGTTAATTGCAACAGGCTTAACAGACATTGAAACCTGTACTGATAAAAATGCAATTGGCATGGTTAAACATCACAAGGCATGTGCTGCCAGAGCAGAGAATGGCCTAGATGTCTATAAAAAGGTAGGGAAAGTAGCAAAAACATGTTAGGCATCTTTACTAGAACATGCTTAATACATCGACTGTACAGAACATAGCCATTAATTGCAACTGGTATTGGTAAGATTGAATTGGTGAGTACATCCTTGGTAAGTCCTGAGAGGTAGTTGCTGGGGCACTTCATCTTGGCCAGGGCCCGCCCATAGTTAGCGACGGCGGAGGCGAGCTGTTCCTCCGGGTTGAAGCATGGATCAGTGCCACTTACATGTGTACCTACAGGCAACCAGTAAATGGTAGAAGTTAAACTGCAATTGCACAAATTATGTGAAATACTATAAAACATGGGATGCAGCTAACCTCAACGGCAAACAACAACATCGGCCATTATGACCCTGCGTAAGTACTTGGACAGGCATGTTAAGTACAACAGGGTTAGCATCCACATCTCTAGTGATATCCTGATTCATGTATTGTAAGTTTGTTGCTGGTATATCTTCATTGCGGAGAGTGGCATGGTAGCAAATGGACAAATTAAAAAATGGATACAACTGTTAATTGCAACAGGCTTAACATCATGCTAAGTCATGTTTTGTAAGTTTGTAGCCATTGAAATACAACTGTTTAAAAATGGATTTAACTGTTAATTGCAACAGGCTTAATAGACATTGAAACCGGTACTGATAAAAATGCAATTGGCATAGTTAAACATCACAAGGCAGGTGCTGGCAGAGCAGAGAATGGCCCAGATGTCTATAAAAAGGTAGGGACAGTAGCAAAAACGTGTTAGGCATGTTTACTAGAACATGCTTAATACCTTGACCGTACAGAACATAGCCATTATTTGCAACTGGTATTGGTAAGATTGAACTGGTGAGTACATACTTGGTAAGTCTTGAGAGGTAGTTGCTGGGGCACTTCATCTTGGTCAGAGCCCGCCAAAAGTCAGCGACGGCGGAGGCGAGCTGTTCCTCCGGGTCGAAGCGTGGATTAGTGCCACTTACATGTGTACCTACAGGCAACCAGTAAATGGTAGAAGTTAAACTGCAATTGCAAAAAGTATGTGAAATACTGTAAGACATGGGATGCAGCTAACCTCAATGGCAAACAACAGCATCGGCCGTTACGACCCTGCGTAAGTACATGGACAGGCATGTTAAGTACAACAGGGTTAGCATCCACTAAAAATAGCAAATGGGCATCATCTCTAGTGATATCCTGAGGCATGTATTGTAAGTTTGTTGCTGGTATATCTTCATTGCGGAGAGTAGCATGGTAGCAAACGGACAGATTAAAAAATGGATACAACTGTTAATTGAAACAGTCTTAACAGCAATGTTTTGTAAGTTTGTAGCCATTGAAATACAACTGTTCAAAAATGGATTCAACTGTTAATTGCAACAGGCTTAGTAGACATTGAAACCGGTACTGATAAAAATGCAATTGGCATAGTTAAACATCACAAGGTGATATCCCACAAGTATAGGGGATCGCAACAGTTTTCGAGGGTAGAGTATTCAACCCAAATTTATTTATTCGACACAAGGGGAGCCAAAGAATATTCTCCAGTATTAGCAGTTGAATTGTCAATTCAACCACACCTGGATAACTTAATATCTGTCGCAAAGTATTTAGTAGCAAAGTAGTATGGCAGTAACGGTAACTGTAGCAAAAGTAACAGTGGCAGTTTTGTAATAATTGTAACAGTGGCAACGGTAAAGTAACTAAGCAAAGCGCAATATGTGAAAAGCTCGTAGGCATTGGATCGGTGATGGAGAATTATGTCGGATGCGATTCCTGATGCAATAGTTATAACATAGGGTGACACAGAACTAGCTCCAGTTCATCAATGTAATGTAGGCATGTATTCCGAATATAGTCAAGCGTGCTTATAGAAAAGAACTTGCATGACATATTTTGTCCTACCCTCCGGTGGAAGCGGGGTCCTATTGGAAACTAAGGGATATTAAGGCCTCCTTTTAATAGATTACCGGACCAAAGCATTAACACTTAGTGAATACATGAACTCCTCAAACTACGGTCATCACCGGTAGTGGTCCCGATTATTGTCACTTCGGGGTTAACGGATCATAACACATAATAGGTGAATATAGACTTGCAAGATAAGATAAAGAACTCACATATATTCATGAAAACATAAAAGGTTCAGATCTGAAATCATGGCACTCGAGCCCTAGTGACAAGCATTAAGCATAGCAAAGTCATAGCAACATCAATCTCAGAACATAATGGATACTAGGGATCAAACCCTAACAAAACTAACTCGATTACATGGTAAATCTCATCCAACCCATCATCGTCCAGCAAGCCTACGATGGAATTACTCACGCACGGCGGTGAGCATCATGAAATTGGTGATGGAGGAAGGTTGATGACGACGACGACGGAATCCCCTCTCCGGAGCCCCGAACAGACTCCAGATCAGCCCTCTCGAGAGAGATCAGGGCTTGGCGGCGGCTCCGTATCGTAAAATGCGATGAATCCTTCTCTCCGATTTTTTCTCCCCAAACGTGAATATATAGAGTTGGAGTTAAGGTCGGTGGAGCACCAGGGGAGCCATGAGGCAGGGGGGCGCGCCCGGGGGGGTAGGCGCGCCCCCCACCCTCGTGGACAAGGTGTGGCCCCCCTGGCCTTGATTGTTTCGCCAGTATTTTTATTAATTCCAAAAATACGCTCCGTGAAGTTTCAGGTCATTCCGAGAACTTTTATTTCTGCACAAAAATAACATCATGGCAATTCTGCTGAAAACAGCGTCAGTCCGGGTTAGTTCCATTCAAATCATGCAAGTTAGAGTCCAAAACAAGGGCAAAAGTGTTTGGAAAAGTAGATACGACGGAGACCTATCAACTCCCCCAAGCTTAAACCTTTTTTTTGTCCTCAATCAATTCAGTTGACAAACTGAAAGTGATAAAGAAAAACTTTTACAAACTCTGTTTGCTCTTGTTGTTGCAAATATGTAAAGCCGGCATTCAAGTTTTCAGCAAAGATTATGAACTAACTGATACGTCTCCAACGTATCTATAATTTTTGATTGCTCCATGCTATTATATATTCTGTTTTGGATGTTTAATGGGCTTATTTATACACTTTTATATTATTTTTGGGACTAACCTATTAACCCAAGGCCCAGTGCAAATTGCTGTTTTTTTGCCTATTTCAGTGTTTCGCAGAAAAGGAATATCAAACGGAGTCCAAACGGAATGAAACCTTCGGGGGAGTTATTTTTGGAACAAACTTGATCTAGTGGACTTGGAGTGGACGTCAAGCAATCCACGAGGAGGCCACGAGGCAGGGGGCGCGCCTACCCCCTGGGCGCGCCCTCCACCCTCGTGGGCCCCTCGTGGATCCACCGACCTACTTCTTCCTCCTATATATACCTACATACCCTGAAACCATCGAAGAGCACCACGAAAACCTAATTCCAGCGCCGCAACCTTCTGTACCCATGAGATCCCATCTTGGGGCCATTTCCGGTGCTCTGCCGGAGAGGGCATCGATCACGGAGGGCTTCTGCTTCAACACCATAGCCTCTCCGATGATGTGTGAGTAGTTTACCACAGACCATCGGGTCCATAGTTATTAGCTAGATGGCTTCTTCTCTCTCTTTGGATCTCAATACAAAGTTCTCGTCGATCTTCTTGGAGATCTATTTGATATAACTCTTTTTGCGGTGTGTTTGTTGAGATCCGATGAATTGTGGGTTTACGATCAAGATTATCTATGAACAATATTTGAATCTTCTCTGAATTCTTTTATGTATGATTGGTTATCTTTGCAAGTCTCTTCGAATTATTAGTTTGGTTTGGCCTACTAGATTGATCTTTCTTGCAATGGGAGAAGTGCTTAGCTTTGGGTTCAATCATGCGGTGCTTGATCCCAGTGATAGTAGGGGAAATGACACGTATTGTATTTTTTCCATCGAGGATAAAAAGATGGGGTTTATATCATATTGCATGAGTTTATCCCTCTACATCATGTCATCTTACCTAATGCGTTACTCTGTTCTTATGAACTTAATACTCTAGATGCATGCTGGATAGCGGTCGATGTGTGGAGTAATAGTAGTAGATGCAGGCAGGAGTCGGTCTACTTGTCACGGACGAGATGCCTATATACATGATCATGCCTAGATATTCTCATAATTATGCACTTTTCTATCAATTGCTCGACAGTAATTTGTTCACCCACCATAATACTTATGCTATCTTGAGAGAAGCCACTAGTGAAACCTATGGTCCCCGGGTCTATCTTCCATCATATTAATCTCCCGTCAACGAGCTATTTCTGGCGCCGTTTACTTTGCATCCTTTACTTTTAGTCTTTATCATAAAAATACCAAAAATATTATCTTATCATCTCTATCGGATCTCACTTTTGCAAGTGGCCGTGAAGGGATTGACAACCCCTTTATCGCGTTGGTTGCAAGGTTCTTATATGTGTGTGTGGGTATGAGGGACTTGCGTGTGGCCTCCTACTGGATTGATACCTTGGTTCTCAAAAACTAAGGGAAATACTTACACTACTTTGCTGCATCACCCTTTCCTCTTCAAGGGAAAAACCAACGCAGTGCTCAAGAGGTAGCACTAACCATATTCACAATAACATTTAGGTCTCACGTTTACTCATATCAATGGCATAATCAACTAGCGAGCAATAATAATAAATCTCGGATGACAACACTTTCTCAAAACAATCATAATATGATTTAACAAGATGGTATCTCGCTAGCCCTTTCTGAGACCGCAAAACATAAATGCAGAGCACCTCTGAAGATCAAGGACTGACTAAACATTGTAATTCATGGTAAAAGAGATCCATTCATAGTCATACCAAATATAAATTAATAGTAATGGATGCAAATGACAGCGGTGCTCTCCAGCCGGTGCTTTTTAATAAGAGGATGATGACTCAACATAAAAGTAAATACACAGGCCCTTCGCAGAGGGGAGCAAGGATTTGTAGAGGTGCCAGAGCTCAATTTTGAAATAGAGATGAATAATATTTTGAGCGGCATACTTTCATTGTCAACATAACAACCGAGAGATCTTGATATCTTCCATGCTACACACATTATAGGCGGTTCCCAAGCAGAATGGTAAAGTTTATACTCCCCCACCACCAACAAGCATCGATCCATGGCTTGCCCGAAACAACGGGTGCCTCCAACTAACAACAGTCCTGGGGGAGCTTTGTTTGCAATTATTTCGATTTGATTTGCTTAGAGCATGGGACTGGGCATCCCGGTGACCAGCCATTTTCTCGTGAGTGAGGAGCGGAGTCCACTCCTCTTGAGAATAACCTGCCTAACATGGGAGATACATACAGCCCTAATTGATACACGAGCTATTCGAGCATACAAAATAGAATTTCATTTGAAGGTTTAGAGTTTGGCACACACAAATTTACTTGGAACGGCAGGTAGATACCGCATATAGGAAGGTATGGTGGACTCATATGGAATAACTTTGGGGTTTATGGAAGTGGATGCACAAGCAGTATTCCCGCTTAGTACAAGTGAAGGCTAGAAAAAGACTGGGAAGCGACCAACTAGAGAGCGACAACAGTCATGAACATGCATTAAAATTAATAAACATTGAGTGCAAGCATAAGTAGGATATAATCCACCATGAACATAAATATCGTGGAGGCTATGTTGATTTTGTTTCAACTACATGTGTGAACATGTGCCAAGTCAAGTCACTCGAATCATTCAAAGGAGGATACCATCCTATCATACCACATCGCAACCATTTTAATAGCATGTTGGCACGCAAGGTAAACCATTATAAACTCCTAGCAAGTTAAGCATGGCATAAGCAACTATAATCTCTAATTGTCATTGCAAACATGTTCATTCATAATAGGCTGAATCAGGAATGATGAACTAATCATATTTACAAAAACAAGAGAGGTCGAGTTCATACCAGCTTTTCTCATCTCAATCAGTCCATCATATATCGTCATTATTGCCTTTCACTTGCACGACCGAATGGTGTGAACAATAATAATAGTGCACGTGCAATTGGACTAAGCTGGAATCTGCAAGCATCTGACACACAGGAGAAGACAAGATAATATGGGCTCTTTGTTAAATCAACAATAATGCATATAAGAGCCACTTCAACATTTTCATTATGGTCTTCTGCTCTCGACCCCCAAAGAAAAGAAAAGAAATAAAACTATTTACACGAGAAAGCTCCCAACAAGCAAAAGAAGAACGAGAAATCTTTTTGGGTTTTCTTTTAAGTATCACTACTACAGGCATCGAAAGTAAACTAGTTGAAAGCTACAACTATTTTTTTGGTTTTTCTTAAGGTTATTCAAACACACAAGAAAGCAAAAAAAAGGAAAACAAACTAACATGGATAGTACAATGAAAAAGTATGAGCACCGACAACTAGCATGAGATTGTGAACATGAATGTAATGTCGGTGAGAGATACGTACTCCCCCAAGCTTAGGCTTTTGGCCTCAGTTGGTTTATCGCCACGGCTGCCCTGGCGGATATCCAAAGTTGTAGCCGGGGTCGTACAGTAATGCAACACTTATTGCCTCCTGAGCTGCCACTTGGAGGCGAGCTGCCTCAGTCCTCCTCTTATACTCGTTCGCCTCCTCCCTGGTTATAATCTATCTCCCTTTTGTCTGAAAGTCAAAGAAAGTTGGAGCAGGGAGAGCAACATGGAAAGTGCGGCGCCTGTCAAACATTAGTCGGTACTGGAGAGGTTGCTCATTCCTCTCAATAAACTGATGGCGAACCATAGCCTCATGTCGGTGTGGAACGACACCTATGGGATCACAAGAATCCCTACTACGGTTGCCGGGGCGCAGGGTTGCGAGAAGAGCAGGATTAGTAATCAACACAAGGATCGTTTACCCAGGTTCGGGCCGCGAGGATGCATAAAACCCTAGTCCTACTTTGGTGGGTGTATTTCAGAGAGTTCTTGAGCTCCCGAACTATCTATGGTGGGGTGCGTGGTCCCAAAGAGCCGAATCCTTCTCCAGTATGCCATGGGCCTCATTTTATAGTCGAAAGGGGATGCCACAGTGGCATACAGGAGGTGGAAAGACGTACAGTATTGCGAGCTTATCGCTCGTATTACAGGACAAGACACATTTAATGCGCCGCTTAGGTGTCCCCTAGCTTTATCGGGGACGGCGGCGAGGCCCGTCCCGTCCGTCGCCGCTCCTCCTCGCTTCGACACGTGCCCCGGCCAGTGATGCGTGCGGCGCCATGTAGGCAGGCAGGCAGCTGAGGTGGCGCGGTGGTGGAGCCTCCACGAAGATCTGCATGCCGCCATGCAGGCGCTTGATGAGTTGGCCTGGGAGCTGCATGTTGCCACGCAGGTGCCTGCCCAGCTGGTTGGGCTGGCAGTTGCATGCGAACGGCGGTGGAAATTTGGTTGGTGCCGGCCTGGCAGTGGCCCTGCTGGCGTCCTTGGTGAGGGCCTTGCCGGGTGGCCCGGCAAGGATCTCGCCGTGGCGCGCTATCGTCCCCGGCAAGGATCTTGCCGGGGGTCTGGTGGCCTTCCCCGGCAAGGATCTTGCCGAGGGTCGTCGTCTTGTAATCCTCATCTGATCTTGAGTGTTCCTTGTCTTCACAAAGATCTGCATGCTACCATGGAGGTGCCTCCCGAGCCCTGGCCCAACGTGGTTGATGGTGTTGGGGACATGGGCTCAAGGGTGGCTCGCTCTGTTGGTGTTTGGGCGTGCGGCCCTGGCAAGGGTCTTGCTGAGGTTGCTGAGGCCGTCCCCGGCAAGGGTCTTGCCGGGGGAAACTGCTCGGTCCCTCTGCTTCTTTGCGGTCTTGGCCTTGGCATTGCTCTGGCTATCTTGGTGTTCGGTTTTACCTCGGTCCACCTCCCCTGCTCTGCTTGGTGTGGCCGTGTGCGCGGCTCCGACTCCCCGTGCACAGGTAAAGGGGTACAAAGGTGCACCCCTTCTTTTGTACACCAATAGGAGCCCCCGGGCCTGGGCCACACATAAGCGCGACACGTTGTTGGGCCAGGCCCAAAACGGTGCGCGTACAAGCGGGGCGGTTTTTACCGCGGTAAAACTTTTCGCGCGCTGCGCTTCCCACGACCCGCGCGCGGCGTGGCGCAGCGTGGAGGGGTGCGCGTGACATGGGCGGCATGCGTGGGGCGGTTTCCGCATGCATGCATCACATCATGGTAAAGAGGCGGCTCGCGCCTTCCCCATAAAAAGAGGGAGGCATGGAGGCGCGGCTCATTTACTGCACGGGGTCGGGTCACGGTCTTCAAGGCGTCCACCCCCCACGATCACGGGGTGGGGAGAGGTCGTTTCACCCGTCCCCTCGATTCTGCACGTTCGCCACGCGTCCTCCATGCGCTTGGGGTGGCCAGCGGTGGAGGCGGGGAACTGGGCCGTCGCTGATTGGGGCAGCGGGTCGGTCTCGATTCCCTGCGCCGCTGGTGGCTAGATTGGCCGAGCGGGGCGGCCGAGCCCCGACCCCGCCCCTTTATAAGTAGGGGGAAGGGGGGATGGCATCCCGCACTCTTCTGTCATCTATCTCCTCTTGCTTCTTCTTCTCCCTTTCACTCGCCATTGAGAAAGGGAACCTCGGTCCCTCGACGGTGGCGGCGAGGGTCACTGCTCGACAGCGCATTCCTCCTCCTCCTGAGCCCGCGGTGGTGGAGCCGGCCGCGAGGGGAAGGGGGAGGGGGCGAGGCCGTGGGCGAGGCCGGGGCAGAGGTCGTGGCACTCGGGGAAGAGGAGGACGGGGCGGCGCGCCGGCTTCGCCCCCGCCAATGATGCCTTTTCCGACGGAAGGCCATGTCGGAGACCAGCCCTGCGAGTTCTTCATCAGGCTGCGCCGACCTCCGCGTCGCCGTCTTCATCTTCGTGCCCCGTTTGCTCGGGAGATGGAGCGTGACCCACCCCAAACCCTCAGATTGCACATGAGGGGCTGTGGGAATGGGGGCACGCGGGTCGACGTCGACTTCCCGGCTCCTCGGGTCATGTACCTCCGTCGTGGATGGAAGACATTCGCTCGCATCCACAGCCTGACGGCGGGGCTCGTCCTCTACTTCAAATTAATGGAGGACGGCCCGCTCTCCATCAAGGTCTTCGGAGACTTCGGGACTCGCCTGAAGTGCTGCGTGGGGAGCTCCTCCGACGGAGATTTCGACGACGGAAGCTCTTCCTCGAGCGAAAGTGACGAGGAGGACAATGGGGCACATGACGGGGACGAGTCCGACTAGGCGTCGGACGCCCCGCGCGTTGGCGGGTGCGGCACCAGCAGCATCTGCACATGGCCGCCCCTCCGGCAGAGTTTTGCCGGGGGAGGGGCCAGCTCCTTGAACTTCTCGGGGCCGTCTCCTTGGGCGGCTGGCGTCGGGAGGCTGCGGAAGAGGAAGAGGGCGGGCGGCAAGGCCGTCAACTCGGAGTATGCGGGCACCGACACCTTGATCGCGTATTGCCGGTCCTGTCGCCTCGTCTGCCAGCTCCTTTCCCGGCACCGCCATCACTGGCCCATCCGTGGGCGGCCATCGAGGTGTTCTCTTGGTGCTTTCTGCTGCTCGTAGCTCGCCTAGGCGCCCCTTTTGCCCTTTCGCCTCCTTGACATGCCTCATGAGGAGAGGGACAAGAAAGGGATTACGGGCATCTCATCTCTTTTTTAACTTGTAAGCCTTCAGGCCTTGTTAAATTTAAAGCTTGTAATCCCCCTTGTTCATGTTTTTCATTTCGTATGAACTGTACTTGTACAGGATGTTTTTAATGAAAATGGGGTGCTTGCCGGGGGTTTTCGTTCCTGGATGGAACCCACGACAAGGAGCGAATCCTTGTTACTATTTAAGATAAACATTTTCCACCCGGCAATAGGCCTTGCCGTCCCCCCTCTTCGCTCGACCATTCTCGCGCCCTTGGCGGAGGCAGGGATGAAGCGGGCTTAGGCTCCTCGTTCTATTTCCTTGCCGCCGCGACTGCAACCAAATCCGAGCCCGGGAGATAATCCTTGGGTATAGAAAAGGGGAGCACAGTGGCCTAGAAATAAAACGAGGTTTTACATATCCCAGTTTCATAACGAAATGCATGACGGAGGATAAATGATTTATCTGGATCTGCAGCCCCCGGCAACCTCATCTCGCCGCGGTTGGATCCTTGTACTTGCAGCCCTCGGCAACTTTGGTTTGTTGGGGTTAGAACGCCGGTCCGTGCCTTTTCTTCCAAGTAGCTCAGCAGAAGTGCTCATGTGTCATGCGAACCAAAAGAGGACAGAAAAGAAATAGAGAGACGCGCACTCGACCTCTAGGCTAGGGGTTAGTCGCTGCTAAGCACTATCAACCCTAAGCAAGGAAGAGACTCGACCTAGCATGCATGCTATAACTTAGGGCGCCAGCGCTTCATTTATTTATGCTCAGGGTCTGCGCCTGGCTTTGTACAAAGGGTTACATGCCTTGCCGGCAAAGCTTGTACAAAAAGGTGTTTTGCCGGGGGGGGCCGGCAAGCCGCGCCTTATGGGTAAAACTTGCGAAGATGCTCGATGTTCCAGGAATTACTCACTTGGACAGCATCTTCGGTCTCCAGGCGGACTGCGCCAGGCCTGGTGACTCGTATTACCCGATAAGGGCCTAACCACTTCGGCGTCAACTTGTTGGAATTCTTGGCCGACTGAACACGCCGAAGAACAAGGTCGCCTTCCTCAAAGCTTCAGGCATGAACCTTGCGGCTATGGTAGCGGCGCAAGGCTTGCTGGTAGCATGCTGCTCTCACAGCCGCCCGAAGACGATCTTCCTTAAGGAGCATTGCGTCATCTTGCCGCAACTGCTCTTGCTCAAGCTCATCATAAGCGAGCACTCGAGGTGACCCGTATATGAGTTCCGTGGGGAGAACTGCCTCCGCCCCATATACTAGGGCAAAGGGTGTCTGGCCGGTGGCTCGATTTGGCGTCGTTCTGACTGACCAAAGAACCGCCGGGAATTTATCAATGCAGCGCCTTCCGCTCTTACGCAGCCTGTCAAAGGTCTTCGTTCTCAGGCCTCGCAACACTTCAACATTTGCCCTCTCTGCTTGGCCGTTGCTCCGAGGGTGTGCCACGGAAGCAAAACAGACCTTGCTGCCGAGGTCTTGAATGTATTGCATGAAGGTGTAGCTTCTGAACTGCGTGCCGTTGTCGGTGATGACTCTATTTGGCACACCAAAATGGCAGACCAGTCCCTTGAAGAACTTGACAACTGACTGAGTAGTCACCTTTCTCACTGCTTCCACCTCCGGCCACTTTGCGAACTTGTCGATTGCAACATACAAGTACTCAAAGCCCCCGACAGCACGGGGGAAAGGGCCCAGTATGTCGAGCCCCCAGACCGAGAATGGCCAGGGGAGAGGGATCGTTTGAAGGGCTTGAGCTGGTTGATGAAGCTTCTTTGAATGGAACTGACACGCTTCACACTTGGTTAGTAGTGTCGTCACATCTTGGAGGTCGGTGGGCCAGAAGAAACCTTGCCGGAATGCCTTTCCGGCAAGGGCCCTCGACCCTATGTGGGAGCCACATATGCCTCCATGTATCTCTGCCAACAGCTCCAGTCCTTCCTCTCGAGGGATGCACTTCAATTTCACGCCTTTCGGCCTTCTCCTGTACAGGACGTCATCGACGAACTGGTACACGGCAGACCGGCGGGCTACATTTTCCGCTTCTTCCTGCTCCTCAGGAAGTTCCCTTGTTTGGAGGAATCAGACGGTATGCTGCGCCCATGCCGGAGCCTGAGGCTCGACAGCAAGGACCAAAGGCATTTCCTCAGCCATGGGCGCGGCTGTCTCCATGGCCAGGGCTTGACGCCCTGCCGGAGCCAGTTGCCCTTTGGCAGGTTCAGCGTCCGCGGCAGCACCCTTGTCGGCAGCCCCAGGGGGCTCAGTAGGAAAGTACTTGCCGGGACCTGACTTCCCCTTTTTGTTCTGCCCCGTTGATGGTTCGACGGATGGTTGAGTTAACCGGAGCAAGAAGGTACCTGGTTCCACAGGTAGCTTGAATGCAGCACGCTTCGACGGGTAATCGGCGATGTCGTTCTCCATTTGGGAGACGTGCTCCGCTTGGATACCGTCAAAGCGCTCCTCCAGCTTCCTCACCTCATGTACGTAAGCCTCCATCGATGGGCTCTGGTAATCCTTGTTGACCTGTCTGACAACAAGCTGCGAGTCACCCCTGACGATGAGCTTCTTAACCCCGAGGTCTGCCACGATCCTGAGACCGGCAAGCAGCCCCTCGTACTCCGCAGTGTTGTTGGTGGACATCTCCTTGGGAAAGTGCATCTGGACCATGTACTTGAGGTGCTCTCTGGTGGGCGCGACGAGCAGCACGCCGGCACCGGCGCCTTGCAGCTAGAAAGCCCCATCAAAGTACATGATCCAGTTGCGGTCTGCTTCCTTGCCGGGGAGAGCGGTCTCCTGGATTTCTTCGTCGGGCGTTGAGGTCCATTCTGCAATGAACTCCGCCAAGACTCTGCTCTGGATTGTCGAGGTACTTTCAAACTTGAAACCAAAACTCGACAAATCCAAGGCCCATTCCACAATCCTTCCGGTTGCATCTGGGTTATGCAGTATCCGTCGCAATGGGAGGCGGGTGACGACAGTGATCTCGTGGGCTTGGAAGTAATGACGCAACTTCCTTGAGGCCATAAGGAGGCCGAAGAGCAATTTTTGCACATCGGAGTACCTCGACCTAGCCCCTTGCAAGAGGGATCTGACAAAGTAAACCTGGTGCTACATCATCTTCTTCTTCTGCACCACCTCTCCTGACTGTGCAAGCATTGCCTTGGTGGCGTCAGATCCTGCCGGGAGCCCTGCCGGGGGGATATTTGGCTCGCCATCCGCTGGGTCTGCCGTCGCCACTGCCTCTTCGTCGACCTCCCTCTGCGCCACCAGTGCGGCGCTGACCACTTGATTCGTTGCCACTAGGTACAGCAGCAACGACCCTTGTGGTTTAGGCGCAACCAGTATTGGCGTGGAGGAAAGGTATTTCTTCAGATCCTGCAACGCCGCCTCGGCTTTCGGGGTCCACTCCATTGGGCCTGCCTTCTTCAACATTTTGAAGAAGGGAAGGGCATGCTCGGCGGACTTGGAGATGAATCGGCTCATGGCGGCGACGCAGCCAGTGAGCCGACGCACATCTTTGATCCGCTTGGGCGCCTCAATCTGCTCAATAGCTTTGATTTTGTCCGGGTTTGCCTCGATCCCGCGCTGCGACACAAAGAATCCGAGAAGCTTGCCGGAGGGAACGCCGAAGACACACTTCTCAGGGTTCAGCTTAAGGTTGATCTTGCGCAGGTTGGCAAATGTCTCTTCCAGATCTTGCACAAGAGTTGGCCCGTCCTTGGTTTTGACCACTATGTCATCCATGTATGCCTCCATATTTCTATGGAGCTGAGGTTCAAAACCAATTTGGACTGCTCTTGCAAATGTCGAGCCAGCACTCTTCAACCCAAAAGGCATCCGTAAAAAGCAATACGTACCACATGGGGTGACGAATGCTGTCTTCTCTTCATCCTCTCTTGTCATGAAGATTTGGTGGTAGCCGGAGTAGGCGTCGAGGAATGATAATAGATCACACCCGGCCGTGGAGTCAACAATCTGGTCGATGCGCGGCAACGGGAAGGGGTCCTTAGGACAAGCCTTATTGATATATGTGTAATCAATACACAGCCTCCACTTCCCATTTGCCTTGCGCACCGCTACCGGATTGGCCAACCACGACGGGTGGAGCACTCCTCTCACCAATCATGCTGCTTCCAACTTCCTGATCTCCTGTGTGATGAACTCCTGCCTCTCCAGAGCCTACTTCCTGACCTTCTGCTTGACGGGCCGCGCATGAGGGCAGACAGCTAGGTGGTGCTCAATCACCTCCCTGGGAACACCGGGGAAGTCGGATGCTTGCCACGCAAACACTTCGACATTTGCCCGCAGGAAGGTGACGAGCGCGCCTTCCTATTTGCTGTCGAGGGTGGAGCCTATGGTGAAGGCCCCTCCCGTGCCATCCTCCCTGGCGGACACCTTCTTGGTCTGCGGTGGTTCGGCTCTGGATTTCTTGCTCTTGCCGGTAGAGCTCTCTTGCACGTCCTCGATGGTAGCGCAGCACTCCGAAGAGGTGTGCTTGCCGGAGTGGGTGCGAGAGGTCTTGCCGGGCTTCTTCTTCCCTCCCGGGCCTTCAGTGGCAGGAGCAGGTGCCTTGATGGCAGCTGCTGCAACTGCTTCCCGGTAGAGTTGGTCGGCGCAAATCAGCGCGTCCTTCTTGTCGGAGGGGACGGAGATGATGGTCAACGGCCCGGGCATCTTTAGCATGTGGTAGGCGTAGTGTGATGCCGCCATGAACTTGGCTAGTGCCGGGCGGCCGAGGATCCCGTTGTAGGGCAAGGGGATCTCGGCCACGTCGAAGATGATCCTCTCCGTCCTGTAGTTCAACTCTCCTCCAAACGTCACGGGCGGCG
Source organism: Aegilops tauschii subsp. strangulata (assembly GCF_002575655.3). NCBI lineage: Eukaryota > Viridiplantae > Streptophyta > Magnoliopsida > Poales > Poaceae > Aegilops > Aegilops tauschii. The sequence goes on from NC_053041.3 coordinate 596,726,092, forward strand.
TGACCTTCCCCTTCGGCTGGCTCTTCGCCGGATTGACCCCTTGAAACGTGCCCGTTTCCTCGAGGTCCCCATCAGGAATTTGCAGCCTTTTGATCACGACGGGCGAGATCAAGTTCAGGCCGGCCCCGCCGTCAACCAACATCTTGTTCACCTTGAGGTTGCGTATCGTTGGTGAGACCAACAATGGCTAACACTCGACCGCGGTTGTGCGGTCAGGGTGGTCCTCGGTGTCAAAGATGAGGGGCGTGCTGGACCACTTCAGCGGCTTCTGAGCGTCGAACGACGGCTCTGCTGCTGTAATCTCACGCGCCCCCTGCTTGAGATGGCAGTGAGAAGTATGTAGCGAGGCGCCACCATCGACGCACATGGCCTCCGTAGCCTTCTGGAACTCTTGCTCACCGGACTCGTCATCCTCGTCGGGATCATCGTCTTCTTGTTTCTTGTCACAGCACCGAGCAGGCCTCTCTTGCTGGTTGTCCTTGCCGCAGTAGCCTCCTTGGCTGCCAAGCTTCTTGCTGGATCCCTCGGCGCCATCCTGGTCCTTCTCCTTGTCCCACCTCTCGTACTCAGGTTTTTGCTTCTCAGCAAGCAGCTCGACTTGTCGGCAGTTCTGGAGGTCGTGGCCCTTGGTGCGATGGATCTTGCAGTATTGCTTGCCGGAGCTTCCTGGCTTGTCGGTAGCCGCCAAGGCCCGGCAGACGGCGCACCCGGCAATCTCCTTGCTGGGGGCGTCTGCCTTGACCTTCTTGGCAGCGCTGGTGTCGTCAGATCCTTCAACGGCAAGCACGGCCTTGCCCTTGCATTTCCTGTTGCGACGCCGGCCCTTCTTCGTCAGGGTGGCGGCGTCTTCGTCGGTAGAGTCAGTTTCCGCGCCAGCGTCTTCGCCGGGGTACTTCCTTCCCTCTTCAGCCCGGGCGCATCTATCGGCCAAAACGTCGAGCTTGGCCACATCCCTAACCTTGGTCATCGCCAGCTCTTCGTGCATCTTGCGGTTGCGCATGTTCTGATGGAAGACGCTGATCACAGCGGCGGGATGAACATCGGAGATGTTGTACTGCACCCGGCTGAATCTCTGGATGTACTTTCGCAGGGTTTCCCCTTCCTTCTAGGGAATGATATGCAGATCACTGGCCTGGCCATGAGCTTGGTGGCCCCCTGTAAAGGCACCAACGAACTCATGGCACAGATCCGACCAAGAAGAAATGGAATCCACCGGCAAGTGCATCAACCAAGACATAACATTGGGCTTCAGTGCCAGCGGGAAATAATTGGCAAGCACCTTGTCGTCGCGAGCTCCGGTAGCCTGCATCGCAATGGTGTAGATGCTGAGGAACTCGGACGGATGGGTCTTGCTAGTGTAGTTCTCGCCGACGTCGGGCTTGAACGTGCGGTGGGACGGCCACTGGAACTGGAGCAGCTCGCGGGTAAAGGCCGGGCAGCCCAGCTCATAAGGTAGGCTGCCAGAGCCCCCCGGTGCTGGGTGGTCCATAGCGGGTCCTGCCCGCTTGTCCGACTGGTGGCGTGTATCGCGCCGGCGCACGATGGTGGTCCGAGCATCTTTGTGAGCTCGTTCTCAAAGAACTTGGCGCTGGTCGCGGAGGGTCCGCGGGTCGGACGACGCTATGGAGATGTTATCACAAGCGTCGTCATGACAGGCCAACGCCGCGGCGGCTGGCGAAGAGGAGGAGAGTGCACCGTGGCCGCAGCTACCCCGGTCCTCCCAGCGCCAGCATGTGGTGGCTCGGTGGAGCGCCGACTCGAGGGCCCCGCCGGTCAAGGATCGTCTTTGTTGGCGACGAGGCTCCGGATGGTGGCCCTCCATTCGTCGAGCTTCTCTGCAGCAGCAGGGAAGTCGAGGAGCAGCTGCGCGCGTGCCAAAGCTTATGCTGGCGTGGGCGGCGGCGACAGCTGCATGGATCGCGGAGCGCTTCAACTTCTAACTACGTTAGAAGGAGCTCCGTTATGACCCAGCGGCTGTGTGCCATTTTCGCTAGCACTTCGGCGGGCATGCTGAGCCCCTTCATCCCGCGGATGACGCACATGGCTCTTCCCACGGCGGTGCCCAGGGTCACCGGCGTGGTGACGCTGCTCGTCGCGCACACCATGGGAAGGGCGCACAGTGGTCGCCAGCGTGGGCGTCTTGGAGGTCGCTGCGCCGCCCGGGGGTGGCACAACGACACTCCTGGATGGCCCCACGCCACCTGCAGGGCGCCCAGCTCCGTCTTTGGATCTGGCGACGTGAGGCCGGTCGTCTGGCACGCGAACAACACCGCTCGCTAGGCTCTGACTGCAAGGGCGATGCTGGTGCTCGCAGACCGCGGCCCGGGTCCCGTCCGCGACCGGCCCACTGCTCGCCCGCACTGGCACGGGCCGTTCGACTCCCAAAGAGCCGATCGCCGTGGCTGTCTTCTTCTTGGGAGCCACGGCGACGAAGAGCTGCTAGGCTAACTACTAGACCAGATTCTCACAATTGTGCCCCCTACCTGGCGCGCCAAAGATGTCGGTGTGGAATGACACCTATGGGATCACAAGAATCCCTACTACGGTTGCCGAGGCGCAGGGTTGCGATAAGAGCAGGATTAGTAATCAGCACAAGGATCGTTTACCCAGGTTCGGGCCGTGAGGATGCGTAAAACCCTAGTCCTGCTTTGGTGGGTGTATTTTAGAGAATTCTTGAGCACCCGAACTAGCTATGGTGGGGTGCGTGGTCCCAAAGAGCCGAATCCTTCTCCAGTATACCATGGGCCTCCTTTTATAGTCGAAAGGGGCTGCCACAGTGGCATACGTGAGGTGGAAAGGAGTACAATATTGCGAGCTTATCGCTCGTATTACAGGACAAGACGCATTTAATGCGCCGCTGAGGTGTCCCCTAGCTTTATCGGGGACGGGGGCGAGGCCCGTCCCGTCTGTCACCGCTCCTCCTCGCTTCGACACGCGCCCCGGCCAGTGATGCGTGCGGCGCCATGTAGGCAGGGAGGCAGCTGAGGTGGCGCGGTGGTGGAGCCTCCACGAAGATCTGCATGCCACCACGCAGGCGCTTGATGAGTTGGCTCTAGAGCTGCATGTTGCCACGCAGGTGCCTGCCCAGCTGGTTGGGCTGGCAGCTGCATGGGAACGGCGGGGGAAATTTGGTTGGTGCCGGCCTGGCAGTGGCCCTGCTGGCGTCCTTGGTGAGGGCCTTGCCGGGTGGCCCGGCAAGGGTCTCGCCGTGGCGCGCTATCGTCCCCGGCAAGGATCTTGCCGGGGATCTGGTGGCCTTCCTCGGCAAGGATCTTGCCGGGGGTCTGGTGGCCTTCCTCGGCAAGGATCTTGCCGAGGGTCGTCGTCTTCTAATCCTCATCTGATCTTGAGTGTTCCTTGTCTTCACAAAGATCTGCATGCTACCATGGAGGTGCCTCCCGAGCCCTGGCCCAACGTGGTTGATGGTGTTGGGGACGTGGGCTCAAGGGTGGCTCGCTCTGTTGGTGTTTGGGCGTGCTGCCCCGGCAAGGCTCTTGCTGGGGCTGCTGAGGCCGTCCCCAGCAAGGGACTTACCGGGGGAAACTGCTCCGCCCCTCTGCTTCTTTGCGGTCTTGGCCTTGGCGTTGCTCTGGCTGTCTTGGGCTTCGGTTTTACCTCGGTTCACCTCCCTTGCTCTGCTTGGTGTGGACGTGGGCGCGGCTCCGACTACCCGTGCACAGGTAAAGGGGTACAAACGTGCACCCCTTCTTTTGTACACCGACACCTCATAACCTAGATAAGTGGGAGGCAATTCCATATCATTTTCATGTATGGGTATCTCAAGAAAATTACCCACACAGGTTGCATAAATTCCACCAAACAAGTCTGCACTTAAACAATTATTATGAAACCTTCGTGCAACAATGGCCCCCAAGTTATATTATTAATCTCCTAAAACAGCACCCTTGAGAACACTAAGATCTGGAACACACATCTGGCATGCCTCATCTTTACCATTTATGCATCTACCTATAAAGAGAGCAAAATAATGTATAGCAGGAAAATGAATGCTACCTAGATTCCTCCACAGTGATACTAGCAAGAAAATCCTTAAAGTCAGATATGCGAGGTTCACTAGTACTACCCCACTGCGGAAGTTTATAAGCAGTATTAAAATCTTCTAAGTCCATAGTATAAGATTTACCATAGATATCAAATAGGAAAGTGTGAGAATTACGTGAAGATGAAAAGTTGAACCTTCTCACAAAGGAATTAGTTAGGTGATAATACTAAGGGCACTTATCTCGCATGAAGCCCTCGAGTTCAGCATTACGCACATATGCGTCAAATTCCTCCTTAATTCCTGCTTGGACCATGAAATCTTCTGACGACCATTCACAAGGCCGCACTTGACCTTCTCTTGGTAGTTCATGGTCCGGCTCACGCATTGCGGGACTGGGTCCTTGCTTCCTTGAAGAACCACCTTGGTACATTTTCCTAAACATATTTCTTCCTCTAAAAAAATTCTGAAATTTTTAGTAACTAAAACTAAAAGTGAACCAAACTCAACAAAATTGATAGCAACTACTCCCACAAGTGCCTAGAGACTATATCATCCATTAGAACCACTTGGGACCATATAAATTTGACATGCAAGCTCAAGAACAGGGTCACCTAGGCAGCAAAAATTTGCAATGAATAAAGCACTAGAACAAAAACTAATCGGACCATTGGAGGAGTCACATACCGAAGAACAATCCCCCAAAGCAGTTTTGTGAGTGGAGCTTTGAGCAAGGAGATCGAAAATAGTAGCAAGATGAGCTAGAACTCGTGCTTGAGCTGGTTGGTGATTTTTTTGGGAGGAAGGAGTGTGTGGTGGCTGGAATAAGTGGAGGGGGCCACTAGGGGCGCACGAGGTAGGGGGGCGCCCCCAGGGGGGTGGGCGCACCCTGGACCCTCGTGGCCAGGTGCTTGCTCCCCCTGATGTGTTCTCAGTGCCAGATATTCTCAAAAATTCTAGAAAAAATCAAATTTCATTTTTAGGGCATTTGGAGAACTTTTATTTTTGGGGTATTTTTTAATGCATGGATAATTCAGAAAACAGATAGAAAATACTATTTTTTGCTTTATTTAATCAAAATAACAGAAAGTAAAAGGAAGGTACAGAGAGTTGTGCTTTCTAACTTCACCCATCTCATGCTCATCAAAAGGAATCCACTAACAAGGTTTATCAAGTCTTGTTAACAAACTCATTCCGAATCACATGAAACCGGAGAATTTTCGAATAGCACTAGGTTACCTCAACGGGGATATGCACGTCCCCAATAATTAGAATATCATATTTCTTCTTGACAGTAGGAAGAGGAAATTGAAAATCTCCAATAGTAATCGATGGAATTTTTCCAATAGAGTTGATACTGTGGACTTGAGGTTGTTTCCTCGGAAAGTGTACCGTATGCTCATTACCACTAACATGAAAAGTGACATTGCCTTTGTTGCAATCAATAACAGCCCCTGCAGTATTCAAAAAGGGTCTACCAAGGATAATCGACATACTATCGTCCTCGAGAATATCAAGAATAACAAAGTCCATTAAAATAGTTACATTTGCAACCACAACAGGCACATCCTCACAATTACCGATTGGTATAGCGGTTGATTTATCGGCCATTTGCAAAGATATTTCAGTAGGTGTTAACTTATTCAAATCAAGTCTGCGATATAAAGAGAGAGGCATAACACTAACACCGGCTCCAAGATCACATAAAGCAGTCCTAAAATAGTTTCTTTTAATGGAGCATGGTATAGTTGGTACTCCTGAATCTCCAAGTTTCTTTGCTATTCCACCCTTAAAAGTATAATTAGCAAGCATGGTGGAAATTTCAGCTTCCGGTATCTTTGTTTTATTTGTAACGATATCCTTCATATACTTGGCATGAGGATTCATTTTAAGCATATCAGTAAAACACATACGCAAAAAGATAGGTCTAATTATTTCAGCAAAGCACTCAAAATCCTCATCATCCTTTTTCTTGGATGGTTTGGGAGGAAAGGGCATGGGTTTTTGAACCCATGGTGATCTTTCTTTACCATGCTTCCTAGCAACGAAGTCTCTCTTATCATAACGTTGATTCCTTGATTGTGGGTTATCAAGATCAACAGAAGGTTCAATCTCTACATCATTGTCATTACTAGGTTGAGCATTAACATGAACATCATCATTAATATTATCACTAGGTTCCTATTCATTACCAGATTGTGTTTCAGCATCATCAATAGGAATATCATTGGGATTCTCAGGTGTGTCAATAACAGGTTCACTAGAAGAATGCAAAGTCCTATCATTTTTCTTTTTCTTTTTCTGAGAATCTTCCTCAATTCTCTTAGGGTGGCCCTCAGGATACCAAGGTTCCTGAGTCATTCTACCCTCTCTAGTCATAACTCTAACAGAATTATCATTCTTCTTATTATTTAATTCATTGAGCAAATCAGTTTGAGCCTTAAGCACTTGTTCTACTTGAGTGGTAACCATAGAAGCATGTTTACTAATGAGTTTTTGTTCACCTTTAAGTCTAGACATATAATCACTCAAGTGTTCAATCATATAAGCATTTCTTTTCAGTTATCTACCAACATAAGCATTGAAGTTTTCTTGTTTAACCATAAAATTATCAAACTCATCTAAGCATTGGCTAGCAGACTTATAACGAGGAATATCACCTTCATCAAATCTATAGAGAGAATTTACCTTTACTACCTGTGTCGGGTTATCAAGACCATGTATTTCTGCAACAGGCGGAAAATTAAGACCATGTATTTCTTCAAAGGAGGCAAATTCTTAACATCTTCAGCTTTAATACCTTTTTCTTTCATAGATTTCTTTGCCTCTTGCATACACTACTAGGGAAAAGTCTAGCAGCAGCGCGGGTTTTTGGCCTACCAGTAGCGCGGGTACCGGCGCTACTAATAGGCGCTACAGCTAACCCATAGCAGCAGCACGTGCGCGCCCGCGCTACTGCTATACAAGTGTAGCAGCAGCGTGCTGCGTGGAAGCTCGCTACTGCTAATAGCTCTAGCGCGCTTTGGCCGTACGCGCTACTGCTATAGTCACGCTGCTGCTAACTTTCCTTCACTCGCTACTGCTAATTTTAGTAGTTTTTGAATTTTTTCTGCATATTTCTTTTGTATTTGAACAGGCTTTATACAAGAATCTTTAGCACATACAAATGTCATCATCATACACATACAAATCGCTGCGAGACCACAAATGTAATCATAGAATATACTACAAATAGTCTCATCATAATCATCATCCAACACAAAGTGGTATCTCGTCATCATCTCAAAAATAGCGATACATGCAAGTCTCGAATACTTGCAACTACAACGTCATCCATCTAAACAATGATATACGCGAGAAGTGCTATCACTATGAGCGATAGTGGAACTATGCAGTACATGAGGCGGCGGTCATGAGTCCTCTCTCGCGCTCGCCTGAACCTCAAGTAACTAGCTTGTGCTTCTTGTCTGCTTTTGAAGCCTTTATGGCTGGCGCCCGAGACCCACTGCACTTGTGCCTGACACTCATGGCACTCGTCATACACTCCCGGAACTTTCCCTTCGTACACGACATAGCACTTCGCCATCAAGAAACAAGGTACCTGTTAGAGATGCATCTTCATCAAGAGGATGTACAATCATATGCAACAAACTATACTAGAGCAACACGAAAAATAAAGGGTTAGCAACTAGATGCAACATACAGTACACAAAAACTAATTAACTAGAGGTACGCAGGTCATCGTACGCAAACTAATAAAGTAGCGTTACGCAAGTTCGGCAGGGATCGTGGACATCACAAAGTTTCATTGCTACAGAAAGTATACAAGTTCAACCGACACATATCATCATCATCGGCATCGTAAATAACTAGAAGTTCCATCCTTCCGTATCATCGAGGATGGACCTAGCTTCTTGAACGGTGTGAGGTCTAGACGTTGCATGCCTATGCGAGTTCGGACGTCAGTTCGCGATATAGGGCCGTGGTGGAAGATCCCCTTCTCATCGACGACTTCTTTCATGATGATCGTCGCAATGTCCCTTTGGATGCGAAAGAAGTTATCTCTAAGTTTATAATCCGCTTCTCCATGAGATTCTAGCCACTTGTGGATATGATCATCATTTCTTCTTGTCATGCGAAGCTTGTGGTGATCCGTGTTGAACTCAATCATGAGATGGACGATGTAGAATCCATCCTTCTTTCTTGGTTTTGGGACATGGATGCAGGAGAAGTTAGTTTTATGCGCGAAACCCATCTTCTTGTTCCTTTGTTTCCTGATCTGCATGTGGCCACCTCTAATGCTGAAGCCTTGGAGAGCATCATCTAGAATATTCATTATGTGGGTGTAGCCCTTTTTCTCGTAGTCTCTGGAAGGGTCGAAATACACGGCGTGGGAGACTCGCCGGTAAAGAATGATAAGGACGGCGCGCCCGTTGCTGTGGGGAAAACACACCTCAAATTATTCTCCATATGAGCGAGAAGGAATGATTGAAATGTACGAAAGAGTTGTCCGGAACTGACTTACTTTGGATGATAAGGAAGGAGGACAATTTCCTGGTCCTTATTCTGTACCTTGACGTTTTGGAGGTAGTCCCTAGCAGTTTCGCGCTCAAAGTCGCCGAGACTCAAGAAAGACTCGTACATGTAGTACGGATCCGCCACAAAGATTTGCGAGACTTCTTCTCTCTTCATGACGGAGCTCATATGTAGCGCAAAAAGGCGGCCGATTGTAAAATGGAGCCACCTTGTCAGAAACATCTCAAAAATATGGTCAAGCCGCAGGAAGTACACCTCCGCGGGCCGTGTGTCGACGTAGCACTTCCCCTCAGGCACACGAGCCGCGTATGTCGGATATCCTTGATCCTTTGAGGCTAGTAGGCTTTTCTCAGTCGACAGCACATGGTCGTGCAGTCTCCTGAGATCCCCTGATAGTGCCTTTAGCAGTTTCGGCGGTAGCAGCGGCTCGCCCGTGAGATGGAACATGGCCACACCTTTCATGGGTACACGCTCTTCAGAATCCATCGCCTGGATGCTATGTGCTCTGGCTTGTTTGGAGGCAGCTATCTCCCCCGATCTCTTCCTCTCCTTTTTCTTGGGCACACCTTCCAGACCCTTCCTTAACCCCTATCCCAGTGTTCCCGGGCTAAGTACTGTACGACCCTGGCGCCGGCTAGTTGAGCCTGTGTTGAGGCGGCATCTTCAGGCGTGTCCTATGAGGATTTCATGAAGAGAGACTTTTTGCAATCCCTGCTACGACCTTGCTGCCCGGGCATATCATCCATATCCTCATTAGCATGCTGATAGCCCGAGTCGTCATACGGTTGACTCATCATATATATGTCACGGTCATACGCGTTTGTATTGAGGAAACCCATAGGGTCGACCTCCGTCTCATCATCCATTCTCTGTTCTACAGGACCGATTACATCAGCCAGTACTATTGCACCCCCTTCATCACGTCGTCTGCTGCTCTTACCCGGCACTACAGGAGCTGGTAATTGCGTAGGCGGGCTGGTGGTCTCCGCACATGCTTGGTGATGTGTGGTTATTGGTGTGCTCTCGGCCGGCTCCAGACGAATAAGATTCTTCGGCCATAGCAGCACCCAACCCTTGCAGCTTCCAATCCGTGGCGGGGTCTTGTCGTCCTCTCCCACATGCTGTACTGGAGGAGGCAAATTCTCGTGCCCCGATTTCACACTGGACAAGCTAATCCTGAAGTGCCCAGCGGGGATCGGATGGTTGTGGAACATGAGATCCAAGGGCTTCGTTATCACCCCCTTTCCCACGTCCACCTTCTGGCCTTTGATCAAGTAGAGTACGGTTCACGGGGTTTCGTCGGCCTGCAAACACATATGTCTGTGGCGTAAAACATCTGAAAGGCAACGAAAATGGAATATTCTATATATATATGTTGGTGCGACATGTAATTACCGTGACGGCATCAAGCTCAGCCAAAGACGAAGGCCCACCTAGCGCGCCAGAGACTGAGGACGGGCTGCTATGAGCGGGAGCGGCTGCGAGAGGAGGCCCGGCTGCGTAAGCAAGTGATGGTGCGGTGTTGTTGTTCTCATGTAGTTGCTCCCAACGAAACTGGGCAACGGGAAATCATGTACCGTCTTGTCTGGATTTTCCTTCGTCCAGTTGATGATAGTTGGAACCAAGTTAGTAGTGAAATCATTTCTGCAGGGAGTTACAGCTGCATTGACTGCCTGCTGTAGCAACTCATTTTTCTCCTCGGCTGTTTTTTTCGCGTCCTCAGCTGCTTTTTCTCGACGGCAAGCTTCACCTTCGCGTTGATGTCCGCCTGACTAAACTTCTTTTTCTGCTTATTGTCCTCCGGGCCCTCACTGTAAAATACCTTCCACGTGGCACCGTCTCCAGCGCCGTGCACACGACCATATTGGAGCCGCTGGCCCAAAGGGTCTCCCTTAAGTTCGTTCAAGGCCCGGTTGAGAGGGGTGTCCCACTTGGGCCTCATCAGAAAAGTAGGGCTTTCGGCTGCAAGCTGGTGTTGCTTCTCCCGCAGAAGGAGCGTGAACTGTTTAGGAATGTGTAGTCGACTAGATATGGAGCTAAATGTAAGGTGGTAAAAGAGTAATTACCAGTAGTCTAATCAATTTCCTCGTGATCTGGTCCGTGTAAAAAACCTTCGTTACCTTGTCCCACTTGTAGCAGGCCCTGATGAAGTCACGCTCCAAGGGGCTGGTGAACTTCATGAAGGGGTCTGGGATACCCGCGGCTTCACGTTCTGCGTCCTCCTTATCCCATATGGGCCTCTTACCGAGGTAGCCACGGCTTCTGAGGTGATGCTTCCCCGTGTTCCTTTGCTGAAGGCTCTTGAATTTCGCAGCCTTAGCCTTGGCTGCCTCGGTAGCGCAAGTGTCCTTCAACTTTTCGAACTGCTCTTCTGTAAGTGTCGGATTTTCCTCCAGAATCTTGGACAGGGGTTCCTCAGCTTATCTTGCCACAGTAACCGGAACTAACATTGACTCCGGTAAGGCACTTAAAGAATTGACCGATCTCAGCCTGACTTAAGGTGAAGCAAGAAGGGGGGCAATAATCCTCTTTCTTTATTTTATTGCCCTTCTTCTCTCGTGCCTTTGTCTCTGTCTCTGTCTCGTCTAACATTTTACGGGGCGGCATGTGCAGATCTTCCCTGATTTTCAAATCTTGCAAGTCTTTTCTTGCCTTCGGCCCATCCTTGGTCTTATCCGGCATGTTCATTAGTGTCGCGAGCAAGCTCTCAAGGACATTCTTACATATATGCATTTGATCAAGGCAATGAGGTGTATCGAGTTTGTGCCAGTACTCCAAGTCCCAGAACATAGACCTCGTCTTCCATACCTTCAGCAGCGGCTCCGGCGCCTTTTTCATCGTCTTTCCCGGCGAGGGGCACTCCTTCCAGTTTTTCAACAACTCATCGATTTCGGCACCGCTCCGCTTACGTGGAGGTCCTCGATGCTCAGCGTGACCATTGAATAGATCTCCACGGTTTCTCCACGGGTCGTCCTGTTCGAGCCATCTTTGATGCCCCATGTACACGATTTTCCCAGACCCGCCATCTTTCCTTGACGTTAGCTGCTGAGACGTCGTATCATCCATGCACCGCGTGCATCCGCAATATCCATGGCACACCTGGCCTGCGACATATCCGTAACCGAGATAGTCGTGCACCATCATGATCAGCACAGCTCTCATGTAGAAATACTCGCCTTTGCTGGCGTCCCATATCTTGGCCGGTGTTTTCCATAACGTCTCTAACTCCTCTTGAAGTAGCCCCAGATACAAATTAATATTATTTCCTAGTTGTTTTGGCCCTTGAATAAGCATGCTCATGTGAATGTACTTCGACTTCATGCACAACCAGGGGGGAGGTTGTACATCCATACAAACACGGGCCATGTTCTATGGTTGGTGTTCTGGTTGCCAAACGGATTCATGCCATCGGTACACGCGCCAAGCATAATGTTCCTTGCATCACATTCGAAATACCGATAGAAGCTGTTCAACGCTCTTCACTGGCTGCCATCCTTGACGTGTCTCAGCTTCGGATCATCTCCATCGTTGGGCTTCTTCCTCTCCGCGTGCCAGCGCATTAGCTTTGCTTCCTTGGGATATACAAAATACCGCTGGAGACGGGGAGTGATCGGTAAGTACCATACAACTTTCTGGGGACATTTCTTCCCGGCCTTCTTGTATCGAGAAGCATTGCACACCGGACAGCTTGTTTTTTCCGCGTGCTCCTTCCGATAAATTATGCAATCATTGATGCATGCATGGTATCTAACATGCGGTAGATCAAGAGGGCACATGCTCTTCTTGGCCTCATCAACACTGGTAGGACATAGATTCCCCGCGGGAAGAACATCCTTTAGCTACTTGAGATGCTCATCGAGGCTAGTGTCGGTCCATTTGTTTTTAGCCTTCATCTTCAGGAGTTGGAGCGTGAAACTCAAGCGGGTCACCTCAGGATTGCAACCATCATACAATGGAGTGTTCGAGTCTACCACCAGTTGCTCCAGCTTAGCCTCCTCTCTAGAAGCAGCTCTCTCAGTACTCGTCTCCTTGCGAAGCAGTGCTTGAACATGAGGGTCCCGCAGGATTGAACTTAGTACCGACGAACTCTGCTGCGTGGAGTCCACGTCATTCTCTCCGCCGCCAGGTCCAGCCCCTTCTCCTCCGCCATGTGCGGCCCCTTCTCCGCCGCCATGTCCGGCCTCTTCCCCACCGCCATTATCGATCATCTCTTCGTCTTGCCCCATGTCATCATTGCCTGCCCCGTCGGCGTCCTCAACATCGTCATCCTCATCTTCAATTATCCACCGAGTATACCCATCCATGAAACCAGTCATGAGCAGGTGCGCTTCGACACGACCATCGTCATAGGGGTCGAGCCAAACTATTCCTTTGCATTTTCGACATGGACATAAAACCTCTGTCAGGTTATTTTCTTTCATGTCCTGCACCACCGACCGCAACCACCTGTCCACCATTGTTCCACTGACCATCATGAACATCGGCACGGTAATAATAAACAAATTGATTATAAAAATGCGTGCATGCATCAAAGTCACACAAAAATTCGGCATGACCTTCGCTAAAAATAGGACATATATAGATCTAGAGTTTGCCTGAATTCGCCGAAACGGAAATAAATCGACATTTCGGCAAAACATAGGCAACTCAAAAGCACAAGGCGTCAACTCATGCCACACACACAATTTCCATCATATTGCCAAATTATCATATCACACACACATACACATATTTCCATTTTGCAAAAGCATGAAATTTTAATCACCTCTATCTCAATATCGAGCACATGGTGGATATGATGATGTAGGGAGATCTAAAGTGCACAAAGCTCTTCTTGACAAAGATAGATCTAATTAGGGGGCAAATAGGTCACTTGACTAAATGCTACATCTACCTAGCTAGCTAATTTGGGAGGAGACAGCTTCAACTAGTGGAGGGGGAAGGAAAAAGATAAAGGACATGCATTAATGGAGGTGGTGTAGTTAGCTAGGAGTAATGAAGAGAGAGAACGGTAGGTAGAAAAGGGAGAGTAATGGGGGGAGAAGTGTTGAGGAAGAAGAAGAGTGAGAGAGGGAGGATGTGGGAGGTAGGGGAAAGGGAGGAGAGGAGATGGGGGAGGGGAGAACGGGTGGGGAAAGGTGGTGGGGTACTGCGCCTTAGCAGTAGCGCGGGTGGAAAGGCGCGCTACTCCTAAGGGTGTAGCAGTAGCGCGCTTTTCTCACATGCTCTACTGCTAAACGGGCCAACCGTGTGGACAATTTCAAAATTAGCAGCAGCGACGTGACTAAAAAGCGCGCTGCTACTATTGCTTTAGCAGTAGCGCGCATCATGCCACCGCGCTGCTGGTAAACATAGGTTATTGGGTACTGTCGGTACATTTTCGTAGCAGCGCGCTATATCCATCACATGCTACTGCTAAATTTTCATCAGCAGCGCGCATATCCTAACATCGCTACTGCTAATTAGCAGTAGCGCCTCTTTTTGTGTCGCGCTGCTGCTAAGATTCTGTGTATTAGGTTTTCCCTAGTAGTGATATCTTCAGGACTGAGAAATAGAATACCCTTTTTCTTCGGAGTTGGCTTAGGAGTTGGTTCAGGAAGTGTCCAATTATTTTCAGTAGTCAACATATTATTCAATAGCAATTCTTCTTGATCAACAGTTCGTTCCCTGAAAACACAACCAGCACAACTATCCAGGTGGTCTCTGGAAGCATCGGTTAGTCCATTATAAAAGATATCAAGTATTTCATTTTTCTTCAGAGGGTGATCAGGCAGAGCATTAAGTAATTGGAGAAGCCTCCCCCAAGCTTGTGGGAGACTCTCTTCTTTAATTTGCACAAAATTTTATATTTCCCTTAAAGCAGCTTGTTTCTTATGAGCGGGGAAATATTTAGCAGAGAAGTAATAAATCATATCTTGGGGACTACGCACACAACCAGGATCAAGACAATTAAACCATGTTTTAGCATCACCCTTTAATGAGAACGGAAATAACTTAAGGATATAGTAGTAGCAAGTTTTCTCATCATCAGTGAATAGGGTGGCTATATCATTTAATTTAGTAAGATGTGCCACAACAGTTTCAGATTCATAGCCGTAAAAAGCATCAGATTCAACAAAGTAATTATCTCAGGATCAACAGAGAAATCATAATCCTTATCAGTAACATAGATAGGTGAAATAGCAAAAGCAGGGTCATATTTCATTCTAGCATTCAAAGATTTTTCTTTAAGCTTAGCTAATAATTTCTTAAGATCATTTCTATCATTGGAAGCAAGAAAGTCTCTAGCAGTTTCTTCATCCATAACATAACCCTCAGGCACAACAGGCAATTCATATCTAGGGGGAGAATCTTCATCATCACTTTCATCAATATTATCAGTTTCAATAATTTCATTCTCTCTAGCCCTAGGAAGTTGTTCATCAAGAAATTCACCTAGTGGCATAGTAGTATCAAGCATAGAAGTAGTTTCATCATAAGTATCATGCATAGCAGAAGTGGCACCATCAATGACATGCGACATATCAGAATTAAGAGCAGAAGCAAGTTTAGGTGTCGCAAGCTTACTCAAAACAGAAGGTGAATCAAGTGCATAGCTAGATGGCAGTTCCTTACCTCCCCTCGTAGTTGAGGGAAAAATCATAGTTCTTTCGTCCTTCAAGTTCCTCATAGTGACCAGCAGATATAAATCCCAAGTGACTCAAAGAATAGAGCTATGCTCCCCAGCAACGACGCCAGAAAATAGTCTTGATAACCCACAAGTATAGGGGATCGCAACAGTTTTCGAGGGTAGAGTATTCAACCCAAATTTATTGATTCGACAAAAGGGAGCCAAAGAATATTGTCAAGTATTAGCAGTTGAGTTGTCAATTCAACCACACCTGGATAACTTAATATCTGCAGCAAAGTATTTAGTAGCAAAGTAGTATGGAAGTAACGGTAGCAAAAGTAACAATAGCAGTTTTGTAATAATTGTAACAGTGGCAACGGTAAAGGAACTAAGCAAAGAGCAATATGTGAAAAGCTTGTAGGCATTGGATCGGTGATGGAGAATTATGTCGGATGCGATTCCTCATGCAATAGTTATTACATAGGGTGACACAGAACTAGCTCCAGTTCATCAATGTAATGTAGGCATGTATTCCAAATATAGTGATACGTGCTTATAAAAAAGAACTTGCATAACATCTTTTGTCCTACCCTCCCGTGGCAGTGGGGTCCTATTGGAAACTAAGGGATATTAAGGCCTTCTTTTAATAGAGTACCGGACCATGCATTAACACTTAGTGAATACATGAACACCTCAAACTACGGTCATCACTGGTAGTGGTCCAGATTATTGTCACTTCGGGGTTAACAGATCATAACACGTAATAGGTGACTATATACTTGCAAGATAATATCAAGAACTCACATTATTCATGAAAACATCATAGGTTCAGATCTGAAATCATGGCACTTGGGCCCTAGTGACAAGCATTAAGCATAGCAAAGTCATAGCAACATCAATCTCAGAACATAATGGATACGAGGGATCAAACCCTTAACAAAACTAACTCGATTACATGGTAAATCTCATCCAACCCATCACCGTCCAGGAAGCCTATGATGGAATTACTCACGCACGGTAGTGAGCATCATGAAATTGGTGATGGAGGAAGGTTGATGATGACGACGGCGACAGATTCCCCTCTCCGGAGCCCCGAACGGATTCTAGATCAGCCCTCGCGAGAGAGATTAGGGCTTGGCGGCGGCTCCGTATCGTAAAATGCGATGAATCCTTCTCTCCAATTTTTTTCTCCCCGAACGTGAATATACAGAGTTGGAGTTGAGGTCGGTGGAGCACCAGGGGGCCCACGAGGCAGGGGCGCACCCAGGGGGTAGGCGTGCCCCCACCCTCTTGGACAGGGTGTGGGCCCCCTGACCTTGATTCTTTCACCAGTATTTTTATAAATTCCAAAAATATTCTCCGTGAAGTTTCAGGTCATTCCGAGAACTTTTATTTCTGCACAAAAATAACATCATGGCAATTCTGCTGAAAACAGCGTCAGTCCGGGTTAGTTCCATTCAAATCATGCAAGTTAGAGTCCAAAACAAGGGCAAAAGTGTTTGGGAAAGTAGATAGAACGGAGACGTATCACAAGGCAGGTGCTGCCAGGGTAGAGAATGGCCCAGATGTCTATAAAAAGTTAGGGAAAGTAGTAAAATGTGTTAGCCATGTTTACTAGAACATGCTTAATACATCTACCGTACAGAACATAGCCATTAATGGAAACTGGTATTGGTAAGATTGAACTGGTGAGTACATACTTCGTAAGTCCTGAGAGGTAGTTGCTGGGGCACTTCATCTTGGCCAGAGCCCGCCCAAAGTCAATGACGGCGGAGGCGAGCTGTTCCTCCGGGTCGAAGCATGGATCAGTGTCACTTACATGTGTAACTACAGGCAACCAGTAAATGGTAGAAGTTAAACTGCAATTGCACAAATTATGTGAAATACTTTAAGACATGGGACGCAGCTAACCTCGACGGCAAACAACAACATCGGCCATTATGACCCTGCGTAAGTACATGGACAGGCATGTTAAGTATAACAGGGTTAGCATCCACTAAAAATAGCAAATGAGCAGCATCTCTAGTGATATCTTGAGTCATCTATTGTAAGTTTGTTGCTGGTATTGGTGAAATTGAGCTGGACACTATAATAATTGAACATCACACAGTGTGTAGTACTGAAATAAACAAGGCACGAACATGCTTAATACACCAACCGTACAAATCACAGCCGTTGCAAGTGGTATTGGTAAGATTTAGCTGGTCAGATCTTACCTGTTAAGTCCTAGGGGATAGTCGCTGGGGGAGTTCATCTGGGCCAGAGCCTGCACCATGTCGGCGGCGGCGGAGGCGAGGTGTTCCTCCGGGTCAACACGCACAGCGGCCATCGCGCCATGGACTGCCATCAGCTCCTGGCGGTGTGGATTTTGAGGCATTAGGATGTTTCGCAGGCGCCATTTAAGCAATCAGGCCAGGGCCGTGATAGAGATCGGTGGGTTACCTAACTGGATCTGAGCAGAACGTAGATGTGGTTGAAGCTGTGGTTGCGGCGGCGACGGTTTGAGATGCCGGTAGGGGGAGGCGCAAGGGGGGGATACTGAGGGTGAGGACGTGCTTGGAGGAATAAATTCTGAAATTGCGTAGCTTAGGTGTCCCCTTGCTTTATCGGGGACGGGAACGAGGCCCGTCCTGTCCGTCGCCGCTCCTCCTCGCTTCGACACGTGCACTAGCCAGCGATGCGTGCGGCGCCATGTAGGCAGGTAGGCAGCTGAGGTGGCACGGTGGTAGGGTCTTCACGAAGATCTGCATGCCGCCACGCAGGCGTGTGCTGAGTCGGCTTGGAAGCTGCATGTTGCCACGCAGGTGCCCGCCCAGCTGGTTGGGCTGGCAGCTGCATGCGGACGGCGGTGGAGACTTGGCTGATGCGGTCCTGGTAGTGGCCCTGCTGGCGTCCTCGGTGAGGGCCTTGCCGGGTGGCCCGGCAAGGGTCTTGCCGTGGCGAGCTCTCTTCCTCGGCAAGGATCTTGCCGGGGTCTTGTGGCTCTCCTCGGGAAGGATCTTGCCGTGGATCGTTGTCTTTTAATCCTCATCTGATCTTGAATATTCCTTGTCTTCACAAAGATCTGCATGCCACCATGGAGGTGCCTCCCGATCCCTGGCCCAATGTGGTTGATGGTGTTGGAGACCGTGGGCTCAAGGGTGGTGCGCTCCGCTGGTGTTGGACGAGCCGCCCCGACAAGGGCCTTTCCGGGGCCGCGGAGGCTGCCCCGGCAAGGGTCTTGCCAGGGGAACCTGCTTCGTCTCTCTGCTCTTTTGTGGTCTCGGCCTTGGCGTTGCTCTGGCTGCCTTGGGCTTCGGTTTTACCTCGGTTCACCTCCCCTGTTCTGCTTGGTGCGGCCGTGGGCGCGGCTCCGACTGTCCGTGCATAGGTAAAGGGGTACAAAGGTGCGCCCCTTCTTTTGTACACCGATAGGAGTCCCCGTGCTTGGGCCACACGTAAGCACGACACGTTGTTGGGCCAGGCCCAAAACGGAGCGCGGGCAGGCGGGGCGGTTTTTACCGTGGTAAAACTTTTTGCGCGCTGCGATTCCCATGACCCGTGTTGAATGCACGACGTGGAGGGGTGCGCGTGACGTGGGCGACATGCGTGGGGTGGTTCCCGCACGCATGCATCACATCGCAGTAAATGGGCAGCGCGACCCTCACCTTCCCCATAAAATGGGATAACCGTGGGCGCACTGTTCCTTTTAACCTCCGCGCAATCCCTATCTCGGAAGCCTCCGTTTGCCTTCATCTTCTTCCCTGAGCTTCACTTTTGCTCGCCGCCGTTGCGTTCCCGCCGCCCTCTGTTTCTTGCCCCCCTCCCCCAGCCGCCATGGCACCCAAATCCACCAAGGGCAAGTGAGTGGCCAAGGAGGCCAGAGCGACGGAGCTACCGGAGAGTGCGCTGGCGGTGCAGCGGACGCAATCCGCCTTCTTCCCCTCAACAGTTGATGTGTTCGAGCTCCAGGAAGCCTTCAGGCCCCTGTGGGGGGTGAAGACGGGGAGAGAGAAGATGGGGCACCCAGCCACGCGGGTCATCCCCGGCTACTGCGCCGAGGCTGCCCCGAATCGGTACCCTTTCTTTGTCGACTATTTCTCCTGCAGGCTTTGTCCTCCCTTCTCCGATTTCTTTAGCGACATCATGCATACCTTTGGCTTCCGCCTCTTGGATTTTACCCCAAATGTTGTGGCATGCATGGACCTTTTCGCGCACCGCTGTGAAGGTTTCACCGGGGTGCACCCCAACACGGCGCTTTTCCGCCACTACTTCTTCCGTCGGATTCAAACGGGGGGTGCCATCTCTCGTGGCCTCACCTGGATCCCAAGGTCAAAGGGAGCATACCCGGATGGCGCCATGAAGGAGAGGTGGGAAGAGTGGCGGGGCCGGTGGTGCTGGATCGAAGAAAAGGACCCGCCGGCGTTCTACGAAGTTCGCCGAGCGCCGCCGGTCCGCAGAAGCGATTGGAGCGACGTCGATGCTGACGACAAGAAGCTCACGATCGCCACCACCAGGATCCTTCGGCTCACCGAGGCCGGGCTCACCCTTGAGATGAATCAGGCGGACTTCATCCGCCGCCGGATCGCTCCACTGCACAACAAGGGGAGGCCGGCCTGGCTCTTCACGAACCCCGCCGACATCATGCGGCTTCGCCCCGGTCTAGACCACAATTTCACGGTGATGGGGCATGCCCATTTCTGCCAGCGGCTCTTCCAGCTTGATGGGGGCCGCGACGGCGAGGTCGAGCGGACCGACAAGGTGGTGAGGGCCGCCGAGAAGGCCGGCAAGGTTGTCAAGGGGCGTTTGTTCAAGTTGCCTGAAGGAGTGGTCCCGCGGTGCAATAATTCGCGTCGGACCGACATCATCGCCATGATGCCGGACTGCAACGCGCATGGCCCTGACCCGAGCTGGGTCGAGCCGGAGGACATCCAGGTGCAACAGTTCTTCGACACCCCGAGGGATACATCAACGCCGACGCCGAGCAACTACTCGTCCAGGACACCTCCCAGGCTGAACTGGACTACATTGCCGCCAGAGCTAGCGACGCGCAGCTTGCCGAGGAGGCCGGCAGTGCTGGTGGTGTGGAGGACAAGGCTGAGACGGCCGCGGAGGAGGAGGAGCTCGCCCGGTGGGCGGCGGCCGCCGGGGAAGCCAGCAGCGCCTGCACCGAGGCTCCTCTGGTTGAGGATGCGGCCGACGAGTCGTCAGAGGAGGAGGCCGGGGGCTGTTGACCCTCCGGCCATGGGGAGAGGGCGAGTCCTGCGGCGGGCGACTTCTGGCTAGCCGGCGCGGCCCGTCAAGTTCGCGCGGCAGCCAAAGTCCCCGGAGGAGTCCGCACGTCCGACGAGGGCCGCGGCGGCGAAGAAGGTGGTGAAGGCTGTGGCGGTTAAGAAGAAGGCATCTGCGTCCTCTTCCCCTCTTCCGGCAGATGCCGACGCGGGGGTCACTTTCGACTTCGGGTCCCTCAGCCCGAGGAGGAAGAGGAAGGCAACAGAGGAGGAGGTGGACGACGAGTAAGTATCCTGCTCTTTCCCGTCATCTCAATCTCCTCAACCTGCACTGTTTGTCTTGACTTGTCTTCATCTTTGCAGGGACGCGGAGACGCTGGCCTAGGGGGTGAAGAGGGCCAAGGCCTCGGAGGGCGGCTAGCCCCCGGCTGGTACTTCAAGGGCGCCACTGGTGGTGTTGAGTAGCCCGAACAGTAGCCCCCAGTGCAGCCCCCAGCGCAAGTCCATCACCCACCCCTTGTAGACATGTGTCAGGGGTACGATGCTTTGGTGCTCACCTTGCCGCGTATGCAGGAGGAAAGCAGCAGCAGGAGGAGCCACAGAGGGCTACTCCTAACATGCCGCCCCCATCAACCACGCCGCCCCGAGGGGTGTCCCCGGCAAGGGCGCCATGCACCGGGCCGACGCACCTGGAGGAGGAGGAGGAGAACTTGGGCGCCGGTGGCTACGCATCGGCGCCGAATGTCGGCGGGGAGGGGGCTTCTGCTTCCCAGCCAGACGCTGGTAAGTTTCTCGCCTTACGCCCCTGCTCTTTCTCTTTTCTTGTTGATTCTTGGTTTTGGCTTCACCCTACCCTCTTCTTGATATCCAGATCCTCTCTCGGTGGACCGGGATGACCTGGACACCGTCATCGAGGATGTTGCCAAGAACGCCGCGGCGGAGGCCGAGAAGATCGCCGCCGAGGAGGCCGCCAGGGGCGCTGCGGAGGATGCCACCAAGGGGCCTGCCGGGGAGCCCGGCAAGGCTACCGCCAAGGAGGCTGGCAAGGGGCCTGCCGGAGAGGCCGGCAAGGCCGCTGTTGGGGAGGAGGTGGTCGATGACCAGCCTTCCTCCTCCGCTGCCTCTGGCTCCGGCAGGTACCTGATGGTGAGCGACGATCTCTTCGTCCACCGCCCAGGCGTGTCGAGCACCATGTCTCCTGTCGAGGGAGAGGTGTTTGACGACGAAGTGCTTGCCGCCGCCGGGCTCGAGGTCGTCGATGAGCCGAGCGTTGCTGGCGACGGCTCCCAGGAAGAGCGGCTGCTTCGGGCCGTGGGTGTCAGCTTCCGGTAGCTCCAGGCACTCCACCGCGCCCGCCTGGACAAAGCTAAGTCCAGGGTGGCGGTGGCGGAGAAGGCGGAGGCGGACCTCTAGAAGCGCATTGTCGAGACGTAGGACTGGTTCCGCCAGGCTCACGAGGAGCTGAAGGTCGCCCAGGGCGAGCTGGCCAAGCATGATGTGGAGCTCACCATGAAGCCGGCCGACATCGAGAAAGCTCAAGAGGCGGCGGAGAACTTGGCCGCCGACGCCGAAGCCACCCGGACCTAGCACGAGGCCGCACTGAACTCCCAGGAGGAGGACCTTGCCACGCACGAGGATAAGCTTGCCGCCACGCTTCGCGGCAAGGATGAAGAGGTGGGGAAGCTTGTCTTGCAGCGGACCCGTGAGCTGGAGAAGAGGCACAAAGAGGCGCTCGATGCCCAGGCCCTTGTTCACGCCGGCAAGGTGAAGGAGCTGGAGGTGGAGCGGGACAGGCTGAAGGAGCAGACCCTGAAGCTGTCCCAGGAGAAGGACACGCTCAACGGCGCCCTGACGGAGGTGCAGGGCGCGGCCGTCAGCAGGGCCGGGGAGCTTTCCGAGGCCAACAACTGAAGGAAATATGCCCTAGAGGCAATAATAAAGTATTATTTATTTCCTTATATCATGATGAATGTTTATTATTCATGCTAGAATTGTATTAACCGGAAACATAATACATGTGTGAATACATAGACAAACAGAGTGTCACTAGTATGCCTCTACTTGACTAGCTCGTTAATCAAAGATTGTTATGTTTCCTAGCCATAGACATGAGTTGTCATTTGATTAACGGGATCACCTCATTAGGAGAATGACATGATTGACTTGACCCATTCCTTTAGCTTAGCACTCGATCGTTTAGTATGTTGCTATTGCTTTCTTCATGACTTATACATGTTCCTATGACTATGAGATTATGCAACTCCCATTTACCGGAGGAACACTTTGTGTGCTACCAAACGTCACAACGTAACTGGGTGATTATAAAGGTGCTCTACAGGTGTCTCCAAAGGTACTTGTTGGGTTGGCGTATTTCGAGATTAGGATTTGTCACTCCGATTGTCGGAGAGGTATCTCTGGGCCCACTCAGTAATACACATCACTTTAAGCCTTGCAAGCATTGTGGCTAATGAGTTAGTTGCGGGATGATGTATTACGGAATGAGTAAAGAGACTTGCCGGTAACGAGATTGAACTAGGTATCGAAATACCGATGATCGAATCTCGGGCAAGTAACATACCGATGACAAAGGGAACAACGTATGTTGTTATGCGGTCTGACCGATAAAGATCTTCGTAGAATATGTGGGAACCAATATGTGCATTCAGGTTCCGCTATTGGTTATTGACCGGAGAGGTGTGTCGGTCATGTCTACATAGTTCTCGAACCCGTAGGGTCCGCACGCTTAAAGTTACGATGACAGTTTTATTATGAGTTTATATGTTTTGATGTACCGAAGGTTGTTCGGAGTTCCGGATATGATCACGGACATGACGAGGAGTATCGAAATGGTCGAGACATAAAGATTGATATATTGGACGACTATATTCGGACACCGGAAGTGTTCCGGAGAAGTTTCGGATAAAACCGGAGTGCCGGAGGGGTTACCGGAACCCCCCGGGGAAGTATTGGGCCTTAGTGGGCCTGAGGGGAGAGAGAGGGCAGCAGCCCAGGAGGTGGCGCGCCCCCTCCCATGGGGAGTCCGAATTGGACTAGGGGAGGGGGGCGTGGCCCCTCTTTCCCTCTCCCTCTCCCTCTCTTTCCTTCCCCCTTCTCTCTTCCTAGTTGGACTGGGAAAGGGGAGTCCTACTCCTACTAGGAGGAGGACTCCCCCCCTCCTTGGCGCGCCCCAAGGGCCGGCCGGCCTCCCCCCTTGCTCCTTTATATACAGGGGCAGGGGGGCACCTCTGAACACACAATTGATATACGATATTTTAGCCGTGTGCGGTGCCCCCCTCCACCATATTACACCTCGATAATATCGTTGCGGAGCTTAGGCGAAGCCCTGCGTCGGTAGAACATCATCATCGTCACCACGTCGTCGTGCTGACGGAACTCTCCCTCAACACTCGGCTGGATCGGAGTTCGAGGGACGTCATCGAGCTGAACGTGTGCTGTACTCGGAGGTGCCGTGCGTTCGGTACTTGATCGGTCGGATCGTGAAGACGTACGACTACATCAACCGCATTGTGTTAACGCTTCCGCTTTCGGTCTACGAGGGTACGTGGACAACACTCTCCTCTCTCGTTGCTATGCATCACCATGATCTTGCGTGTGCGTAAGAATTTTTTGGAAATTACTATGTTCCCCAACAACAACTCCATCAAGGACCTCAAGCTGAAGCTAGAGGGCCTTGAGGGGATGCTCATGAAGGCCAAGGCCCGGGAGGGGACCATGGCCAAGGAGTTGGAGACCGAGAAGCAGCTGCAGAAGAACGAGGCCGCCGAGCACAAGGATTCCGTGGAGGGCGTGAACCGCTGGATCGGCCGTCTCGAGGACGTCGCCGGCAGGATCACTGCGCAGCTAGCCGCTATGGGGATGCCAAATGTGAGGTACACCCCAGAGCGCAGCGGGACCACCAACGCCAAGCTGACCCTGTTCTTCGAGTGTGTTCTTGGGGCCCTGGAGCAGCTTCACGCCAACCGGGCGGCCTCGCTGGCCGATGAGGCCCGGAGGCTTTGCCAGGGTGCCATGACCAAGGTTCTCACCAAGGTGGCATACTGGTACCCCGACCTCGACTTCAACGCCGCGCTGGAGAGCTTGCCGGAGGATACTGACGTCGCATCGCTCAGGGAGCGCATCAAGCCCATCATCAGCGGTGTCGGCGGAATTCTGAGGGTGGAGGGCCAACGCCGGCATTAGGCACCCCGTTTCTTTTCATTGCTGCAAGTTCACAACCAAGAGGATTTTTATCTTTAGTTAGAACTGCGGCAACAAGCAATGTAATATAACTTCTGCAGTACTTCGATATTATGCGTGTTATTTTCCTATTCGATTTTCCTTTGTATGTCCACCCTACATAACTGGGTAGGCTTGCCGGCGCGTAAACCCAGGGCGGCGTCTTGGGGACGGATCCCCATTGGCCTGCCGGGTATGCTTGCTACCGGGTGAACCACCTTACCGCCCTTAGCGCAGCCGCCCGAACTATCGAGCTTGACTCGAGTCAGACTCGAGAGCGTTGCCAAGTGCGGAAGGCTACCCTGCCACTCTCGACACGGCCGCTTGAGCTATTGAGCAGACTCGAAATAGAACAAGGGCATTGCCAATTGCGGGAGGGCCCCTTTTCGTGCAAGTTTTTCATACATAGGCAAGATCTCCGAGGATGATAACCTTGTGTATAAAAGGAAATAACTGAAGGCTCTGAATGACTTTGCTTTTCTATTGCCGCGCTGGCGTCCTTCGCGTTCGCAGGCGGCACCCTTTTCTCCTGGCCGTCTCCTTCTTGGAAGCCATGGCGATGAAGAACTGCTAGGCCAACTACTAGACCAGATTCTCACAATTGCGGCCCCTACCTGGCGCGCCAAAGATGTCGGTGGGAAATGACACCTACCGAATCACAAGAATCCCTTCTACGGTTGCTGGGGCGCGGGGTTGTGACAAAAGCAGGGATAATAGTCAACACAAGGATCGTTTACCCAGGTTCGGGCCGCGAGGATGCGTAATACCCTAGTCCTGCTTTGGTGGCTGTATTTCAGAGAGTTCCTGAGCTCTCGAACTAGCTGCGGTGGCTGCATGGTTCGAAAGAGCCGAATCCCTCTCCAGTTCGCCACGGGCCTCCTTTTATAGTCGAAAGGAGCTGCCACAGTGGCACACAGGAGGTGGAAAGGCCTACAGTGCCGCGAGCTTATCGCCCGTATTACAGGTCAAGACGCATTTAATGCGTAGCTTAGGTGTCCCCTTGCTTTATCGGGGACGGGAACGAGGCCCGTCCTGTCCGTCGCCGCTCCTCCTCGCTTCGACACGTGCACTAGCCAGCGATGCATGCGGTGCCATGTAGGCAGGTAGGCAGCTGAGGTGGCACGGTGGTAGGGTCTTCACGAAGATCTGCATGCCGCCACGCAGGCGTGTGCTGAGTCGGCTTGGAAGCTGCATGTTGCCACGCAGGTGCCCGCCCAGCTGGTTGGGCTGGCAGCTTCATGCGAACGGCGGGGGAGACTTGGCTGATGCGGGCCTGGCAGTGGCCCTGCTGGCGTCCTCGGTGAGGGCCTTGCCGGGTGGCCCAGCAAGGGTCTTGCCATGGCGCGCTGTCGTCCCCGGCAAGGATCTTGCCGGGGGTCTTGTGGCTCTCCTCGGCAAGGATCTTGCCGAGGATCATTGTCTTTTAATCCTCATCTGATCTTGAATATTCCTTGTCTTCACAAAGATCTGCATGCCACCATGGAGGTGCCTCCCGAGCCCTGGCCCAACGTGGTTGATGGTGTTGGAGACCGTGGGCTCAAGGGTGGTGCGCTTCGCTGGTGTTGGACGAGCCGCCCCGACAAGGGCCTTGCCGGGGCCGCGGAGGCTGCGCCCGCAAGGGTCTTGCCAGGGGAACCTGCTTCGTCTCTCTGCTCTTTTGTGGTCTCGGCCTTGGTGTTGCTCTGGCTGCCTTGGCCTTTGGTTTTACCTCGGTTCACCTCCCCTGTTCTGCTTGGTGCGGCCGTGGGTGCGGCTCCGACTGTCCGTGCACAGGTAAAGGGGTACAAAGGTGCGCCCCTTCTTTTGTACACCGACAACTATATATATGTTACTCAAATGCTGTTACCCAAGTTCATAAATTTTCATGGAAAGTATTAGTATCGTACATAGTTCATTGAGTTTAAGCATGTGCCCGATGTCCAGAAGGCATTTGCATATTAACTGTCCATATTGCAAATTCACACACAGGTTAACATAAGGAAACATATGTGTAACATACTAGTCATCGCACACGAGTACTCGCAGACGCATTGTGTGCGATACTCCTAGCCACCGCAAGCAACTAGTTTGCATTTTTCAAAGTTTTTGTACACATAGAATCGCACACGAACTAACTGTATTGACCGTCTGTGTTGTAATTTCTCAACGCAAACAGTTCATCGGAGTCGGCTGTTTGCCACGTATCATACACATCTTGTTTACACGACTCGTTTGTGTTCTTTTGGCTCATCGCAAACAGTTCATCCATGTGAACTGTATGCCACATATCACACACATCTTGTTAAGTTGAACCGTTCTGTTGTGTTCCCTAATCGAAAACAGTTCATCCGAGTGAACCGTATGCCGTATATCGCACACACATTGATATGGCTGCCCATTTCTGTTGTTCTACCTCATCGCAAACAGTTTGAATGGATTAACCGTGTGTTCTGCATCACGCACACATTGATATGGCTGCCCGTTTCTGTTGTTGTGCCTCATCGCAAACAGTTGGAATGGATTAACCGTGTGCCCTGCATCGCACATGCAACTAAAATCCGAACCGTGTTTGATGGCTTCGCCATCGCAAACGGTTTGCACCTTTTTTGACGTTTTTTACACCACCATTTGCAATCATTGCATCACACACAGTTTCGGCAAAGGGCCTCCGATCGTAGTGTCGCGTTTGCAGTATCCTGCAGTAGTGTGTGCTCAATTACTTTGGATGACCCAAACTCTTAAGGATTATGGGATACATGTGAAACATGTTTTGTTGCTTTGTGATAATAAAAGTGCTATTAAGATTGCTCACAATCCCGTGCAACATTCTCACACTAAGCATATTGAGACCGTCATCATTTCATTCGAGATCATGTTGCTAAAGGAGACATCAATCTTAAGCATGTTCGAACCGATAAGCAATTGGCGGATATATTCACCAAACCGCTTGATGAGAAAGTATTTTTCCGTTTGTTAGGGGAATTTAATATTATTGATGCCTCAAACTTGGAGTAGAAGCTTCATTCGGATACCTGCAAGGCTTGAGCCTTTTTTCACTAATCCTTGACATCTCTCTTATGATGATGGTCATATGCCTTGGATCTATACTCTTACCCTTGCATGTTATCTAACCCTTGTTGGTACTTGGATGAACCCAAATCGATGAGATTGCAAGTCACTCACATATTGAGAAATCTCTACATCACAAAGTTCCTATGATTTGGTTGTTGAATACAAGGAAGCATGAACTCACTATATCTATCCTTTGACAACTTCCATGTGTCAAATTTCATGGTTGTCAATTTGGATACACAAGTGCTCTTCTTTGCAAGACTAACCCATGTAGGAAGATGAACTCAAACTACTAGCGGTCCTCCCAACTCTTGATGGACACCTTGAGCTTCCAAAACAAGTTCGACTACAAGGAAGCCTCCACTTCCCATTCACCTTGCACACTACCACTGTGTTTGCCAACCATGTTGGATGCAATACTCCTCTGAGCAAACCAACTACTTGAAGTTTCTTGATCTCCTCGGCAATGAACTGCTGCCGCTCCAAAGCTTGTTTTCTGACCTTCTGCTTGCTGGGACGGGCCTGAGGGCAGACAGCAAGGTGGTGCTCGATTACCCCCTGGGAATGCCGGGCATGTCGGATGGTTGCCAAGCAAACACATCGACATTCGTCCTCACGAAGGCAACGAGCGTGCTTTCCTATTTGTCGTCAAGGGTGGAGCTGATAGTGAACGTACCATAAGCGCCAACCAGCCCTGGCGGGACCCTCTTCATAGTAGGTGCAGGAACCTTGGACCTCTTGCTAGTGGAACTCTCTGGAAAGTCATCTGTAGGTGCAGCACAGTCCGGAGAGGCGTGCTTCCGGGATTCCTGGCCGGCATCCCTGCTAGCTTTCCTTCCTTTCTTGTTTTCGTTGGTGGGGACTGTAGCCTCTGCGGCCTCGGCAGCGACCGCATACCGGTAGATCTTATCGACGCATATAATTGCGTCCTTCTTAACTGATAGGATGGAAATGACGCCCATTGGTCCTCGCATCTTCAAGGTGTTGTAGTCATAGTGGGATGCCGCCATGAACTTTGCCAGGGCAGGTCGACCAAGTATCCTGTTGTATGGCAAAGGAAGCTCGACCACGTCAAATACAATCTTATCAGTCCGATAATTCAATTCTCCTCCAAATGTCACCGGCAATGTGATCTTCCCCTTTGCAGGAATTCTGCCGGGGTTGATCCCTTGAAACGTGCTAGTATCCTTGAGCTCTTCATCTGATATCTGCAGCTTGCTGATCACTGATGTCTACTACGCAACCTTCTCCTTGTAGACGTTGTTGGGCCTCCAAGTGCAGAGGTTTGTAGGACAGTAGCAAATTTCCCTCAAGGGGATGACCTAAGGTTTATCAATCCGTGGGAGGCGTAGGATAAAGATGGTCTCTCTCAAACAACCTTGCAACCAAATAACAAAGAGTCTCTTGTGTCCCCAACACACCCAATTCAATGGTAAATTGTATAGGTGCACTAGTTTGGCGAAGAGATGGTGATACATGTGCAATATGGATGATAGATATAGGTTTTTGTAATCTGAAATTATAAAAACAGCAAGGTAAAATAACACCTCAAAGCTATTCTTTCTGTTCGATCTATCATGGAGTTCGTACTAGAATAACACCTTAAGACACAAATCAACCAAAACCCTAATGTCACCTAGATACTCCAATGTCACCTCAAGTATCCGTGGATATGATTATACGATATGCATCACACAATCTCAGATTCATTTATTCAACCAACACAAAGAACTTCAAAGAGTGCCCCAAAGTTTCTACCGGAGAGTCAAGACGAAAACTTGTGCCAACCCCTACGCATAAGTTCACAAGGTCACTGAACCCTCAAGTTGATCACCAAAACATACATCAAGTAGATCACGTGAATATCCCATTGTCACCACAGATAAGCACATGCAAGACATACATCAAGTGTTCTCAAATCCTTAAAGACTCTATCCGATAAGATAACTTCAAAGGGAAAACTCAATCCATTACAAGAGAGTAGAGGGGGAGAAACATCATAAGATCCAACTACAATAGCAAAGCTCGCGGTACATCAAGATCGTGCCAAATCAAGAACATGAGAGAGAGAGAGCTCAAACACATAGCTAGTGGTACATACCCTCAGCCTTGAGGGTGAAATACTCCCTCCTCGTCATGGAGAGCGCCAGGATGATGAAGATGGCCACCGGTGAGGGATTCCCCCACCGACGGGGTGCCGGAACATGGCCCCGATTTGTTTTTGGTGGCTACAGAGGCTTGCAGCGGCGGAACTTCCAATCTATTCTTTTCCCGAAGGTTTTCAGGGCATATGGACATATATAGGCGAAAGAAGTCGGTCAGGGGAGCTACAAGGGTCCCACGAGGGTGGGGGCGCGCCTCCCTGCCTCGTGGCCACCTCGAATCTTCCCTGACATCTACTCCAAGTCTCCTGGATTGCTTCCGTTCCAAAAATAACTCTCCCGAAGGTTTCATTCCATTTGGACTCCGTTTGATATTCCTTTTGTTTGAAACACTGAAATAGGCAAGAAAACAGCAATTTGGGCTGGGCCTCCGGTTAATAGGTTAGTCCCAAAAATAATATAAAAGTGTATAATAAAGCCCATTAAACATCCAAAACAGAATATATAAGGACCGCGAACTATTCAACACTTCTTCGGCGTGACGCTCAAAGAGATGTACAGATCGGTCTTCGGATCACAAATAGAGTGTTCGGACACCTCCGAGGATGCGGGTCTGAACTGCAATCGTCCAGACACTCAAGTAAGTAATTCCGCGGCCGAACATGTTGTCTTTTAATTTATCACAACATCATTCTGAAAAGTCTCCTTTTCCCGATAAAAAGGCGAAGATGATCAGGTGTCCGGCCCCCCTTCCCGAAGGCTCACCGGATCCTGTACTAGCCAGGATGCTTGAGCTTGCGCCTTATCAAGCGCCATCAGGGGAAGATAAAGGTAGGAACAAAGAAGCCGAGAGCGAGCCTCACTCACTATTCATCCAAACCAGGGGAATTAGTGCCTCCGCGAAGGAGGATAACCGGGGGGAAGAATCTAAAATTCCCTCTCCCCAGGGAAGGAAGAGGACCGCCTCTGAAGACTTGGAAGTAATGGTCTCCAAGCGAGGGAAGAAACCTTTGTCAGAGGGTCCTACCCCGGAGGTCATCCTTACCATACAGTACCCACAAGGGGACCAGCCCTCCACCGAGCTGTGAGTAAACAAAAGTACTTTCGATAAATATATCCTGCTTCATTTCTGAGAATGATAACCGAGACATATGTCTTGCAGTCCGGATCGTAGCGCTTCTCGACAGAGTTCGCCTTCGGGGGATCTTCTTCCGGAGATGATGGAGAGCGAAACGCCTCCCCATGCCTCCCCGCCTCATGAAGCGGACGACCCTGAGGTGTCGTCACGGAGGGTTTCTCCTGATCTGCCAAGGCCAGAAGGTAAAGCTTCGGCAACCCGAAGTCCGGAGTATCCAGTTCCTAAGGAGAGCAACAGAAAGAGTCCGGGACCGTCCGGTGCGCGACCAGACGCACTGATGAATCTTCTGCAGCGAGCGGCTATCTCAGAAGTGCATCGTATGCTAATGGGTATGGTGGTTGAGAGGATTTCATCCGCCGAAAGCGGGTTGCATGAAGCTTTTATGAGCGTGCTGAGAGGCTTTGAGGTACGCAAAGTAATATATATTTTGACGGTACCGCACACACTAGGTGTGCCCTATGTAGATAGTAGCCCCTGAGACTCTGGTTGCTGTCCGAAGACGGCAAACAGAGGATCATAGTCCCAGGTATTCATATGCAGGCGGCTAAGGGTCCAGTTGCTGGCCGGACTAATGAGTTAGCCGAACTGAAGCGGCAACCTTATGCGGCAGATGCCGACATCGTGCCTGTAAACAAGCGGCTTGACGAGGCACAGGGTATGTATTCTCCTGTGATCAACACATATTAAGTGGAGCATGATGCTAGTATCTGTAATGTGTTGTGACTGCAGATGGAGTTGCCACCGTGGAGACCCTTCGGGCGGAACTTTCCCAAGCCAAGGAACAAGCCAGGAGGAGTGATGCGGCCGCCACAAAGGCGGTCGAAGAGCTAAGAGCCGAACAGGCTGCTCATTGCCAGAGCAAAGAGAAAATGGCCAAGATGGCTGTTGAGTTGAAAGATGCCGCCGACCATTATGAGCTTCTTGAAAAGGACAGCAAAACGAAGACGACGGACCTGGATAAGGCCATGGAAGCGGCCAAGGAAACCCGCTCGCAAGTCAAAGCGGCGAAGGAGGAACTCCGTCAAGCCGGAGATATCGCGGCTGGAAAGCCCTTTTTGTTCCGGACGAGGTTTGGAGACCCGAAGTATGCCCCTCTGGATAAATTATGGAGTTCTGCAGACGCGTACTTGGATTTAGCAGTGAGTGCCGCTGATGCAACCGAGTTTTTCAAAGATCAGAAAGATCATGTAGTGGAAAGATTGTTCTGGTCACAGTTCAGCACTCCAACGCGTCCGCTGCTGTTAAATGAATAAATGGCCGAGTGAGCCGAGCTCCATAGGTTGTTCGGACTTGCTATGAGGTCAGTCGTGGATCACCTTTGGCCGGAGGGACCGAGGCCGAATAGTTATTTTGGTCTAGTGCAACGATTCCTTGGCGCTGTGCCGCAAATTGACGCCGTAAAGAGGTCGGCGTGCATAGAGGGTGCGCGGATGGCTCTTGCCCGTGTTAAGACATACTGGGCGGAGATGGAGGCCACCGCTATTGCAACTCGAGGCCCGGCCGCAGGCCAGGTCCCGGCCGAGCACTATTTTGAAGAAGTCCTGGAAGGCGCTCTGTCACGACCGGTTTTCCAATAAAAATATTTATTGAGAAACCAATCCCTTTTACGGACCAGTAGAGAAGAATTCTCCTCACTGGTAGACAATTTCTTGATCACAGAAGAAAAACTAGGAGTACTAAATATAATACAAGGTTGAGCGGAGATTGCTCAACAATTTATTACAAACGCGCCAATATTACATATAAAGGCGGATAGGGTGGCATAACTACTGGCTCACAATAAAAGCGGTGGTGGGTATGTCACGGTGAAGTGGGTGACATGACCCCTGCATCTAACAGCTCTTCGAGCGTTGGAGTGAGGCTCGAGGATACTTATTGTGGGTGTTGGAAGCGTATATAATACAAGTGACCAATATCCAGGATCGCACGGGACTGACTGGGACTCCTCTAGGCGTCGGACTCACTATCAAACTCTTCATCCATGAGATCGCCTTCGTCAACATTTGGCCAAATCAACAAGCCAGGTGAGTACTATGAAGGTACTCGCAAGACAGTTCGGACATAAGATATAACAAATGTAAACATGATGGATATGAACAGCTTAACAAAGCGCACTAAGAGAATGAGATAGCAATGCATGGCGAATAAAAGAGAAGTCGGGCGGTAGTCCTCCCGAAATCCCAATGTAATACTGAAGACCAATCGAGTGTCTGAATGACTCCTCGAAAGGATATAAATGAAATAACAATGCCGCACTCGGGCGTCCAGGCAACACCTCATAAAGGGCTTAAAATTGAAAAATAAATAACAGTGCGTGCCACAGTCGGACGTCTGAGCGACATCACGTAAAGGTCTTATATCGAAAGTAAATAACGGGCATGCCACAGTCGGACGTCTGAGCGACATCACATAAAGGGCTTATATTGAAAGTAAGTGACAAGAGTGCCACAGTCGGACGTCTAAGCGACATCACATAAAGGGCTTATATTGAGAATAAAAGACAAGAGTGCCACAGTCGGACGTCTAAGCGACATCACATAAAGGGCTTATATTTCATAACTTAATATTTCAGTAGCTCATGAATTTAAATCATCGCAAGGGAATATTCAGGTACGAGATAAATAAAAGGTTAGTCCATCCACAGGAATAACGATTTAACCGGGTTTACCACTCAAGCTTGTTCACCGGGGATTTACCACGAGGACTGACACAGATATGGATATACTGGCCATAGTCCTTGACCATGGACATGATGACTCGGAAGGATTTGACTCCGCAGAGTTTGTACTATTTAACCACAGCCAACGGATTTCAGTAGTCATGAGGGACTAGTTCCGTTTACGGTGTTTTAGGAGAAACACATCTAACCAGTACACACCCATTCAACATTCCGATGCCAGGAATCACCCTCGGCAACGTTCAAGAAAAACTTTGAGACGAAGAGGCTACAACCTCGCGTAGCATGGGATCAAATTTATATACGCGCGCTCTAAGGGGTGCCCCCCTCTCGGTCCCAACCGGAAACACCCATGCCCCCTGACCGGATGACTGCTTTAATCCAGGGCCATGGAACCCTCATCCCGGCCCCTCTATTTGGTGTGTACAAGGAAAGAGGTTAACAACTTACTAAACCGTATTCTTTGCAGAAGACATGTGGCAGCACGAAAGGGGAAGAACGGTAACGTGACTCAGGCCACGTTAACGTCGGAGTTTATCAGATGACGTAAGACTGGCATGCTACAACAATACCATCTTACTACCTTTCATGTCACCACATGATCAGGTCATCTCTCATCGAAGATCACAGTAACTTCGAGACACAGGGTTAGTTGCCTTGCATGCAACGTAATACTCACCGATGCTCACTTGCCATGCATAAACCATTCAAGCAAACATGCAAAACACCTATCATATCAAAGGTTCAAACATGCTTGCCTGGTTCGGAGAAGTCGGAGTCTAGCTCGGCGAAGTTCGCGGCTCCGTCACCTCCTCCGGAACCTACGGTATAACGAAACCGTACACTAACGTGAAAATCATCGCGTGCATAAAAATTGTTCCAAAAATTTTCCAAACAAATACTATAAAAAACTAGACAAAAATACAATACTGACAGAAAATAAATCAATCTAAAATCATCTTTTATTGAAAAGATATAAGGGTTTTAGTCCAAGGAATGATCTCTGATGAAACAGAAAAGATCCAGGGACTTGTTTGAGAAAACAGGAAACGGTTCGAAATGAAATGCGCCAGCCCAAAGAGAAAATGCATTTTGCCCGAAGGCGCTAACAGAAAACGGTTCGAGGGGGGAAAGAAGAGAGGCTGACGGGGGGGTCCCACCCGTCAGGTTTAAAACTCCAACGACGCTCACCGGCGCCCGAAGGCTGCGGTGGTTGCTGGCATTGAACCACGGCGAGGCAGACAGATCGGAGGGTACCAATAGGTTCAGGGTGATCTTCCGCGTCGGTGGGTGGTGGACTTGGCCGTCGGAGAGCACCACGTCGACAGCGACACTTTCTCCGGCGGACGGTGGTTCGGGCGATGGTGGAGTACTCCGGTGGGTGCTGCAAACTCCAAATTGATGCGCGGGTCAGAAGAGTGGAAGCATTAGGAGGCTACTGGCAAGAGCTGAGGGATAGGGGTGCACGCACGGGGGTGAATCAAGCTGGATCCCGTGGCGGGTCGAGGCGGCCGGAGTTGGGGAAGAAGGCTTCCTCGGGGCTCTCCCAGTGGCTTGGCGTGGTATTGGTGGTGTGCAGAGGTGGTGTGGGTTCGAGTTCAAGCTCGGGACCTCCTTTTATAGGCGATCCGAGGGGGTGGCCGTTAACGGGATAGCTCCGGCGAGCGATTACGGCGAGGCAGAGGTTGGGCAGGGGATTTAGGAGGCTAGGCACCATCAGGGAGGATCACTGGTGCAGTTCCCCCTCTAAACCTCGGTCGGGCTTGGCGTAATGCGCCGATCCTCGACGGGGCGGCCGTACGGGCACGGCGGCGGCAGAGAGCGCGCTCCGCGCATACCAGTTCACGACGACTGACTGCAGCGAGCATGGGTGAGTGGATGGCCACGCGGTGGCCTCTGGTGGCTTGGGCGGCGCTGGACAGCGCCGTCCATGCTGCGCCTCTCTCTGGCAACCGCAAAGGCCGCTACTGCCGTCGCTCACGGGGTGGCGCACCTCCTCCTGCTCGTCGCCGACGCCCGCAAACCTCCAAGCGATCGTGCGGCGCAGGGATAAGAAGGAAGCACAGGGCGCACGGCGCCACCGCGGCCACTGGCGAGATCGAGAACAGGTTCTGAAGAAAACGACAGTGATCACTGAAACTGTTTACTGAACTTCTGAACATTGATAGTAACAGTGCCCTTCAGGTGTTCGACGAAATGATTTGGCATGAAGAAAAAAAATTCAGGAGTTGGGGCTTGGTGAGGTGACCTCTCAATGCATCCAGAGGCTGCCTGGATTTTCTCAGATTTTTAGGAGGAGAAAACAATTGAATTTCATCAAATTTGGCAAATATGGTCCAAATTTGCAGCAAGCACAAATTGAAATATTTGAACTGGAGACCAGTGGATCATCATGGATCTTGGTTGAGGGCTCTAAGGACTAGCCAGGGAAATTTGTTTGGAGGCCAAACTCAAAGTAGAAATGGTAGCTCCTTTGTAAATCTCCAAGAGCTAAAGTAGAAGGCAGAAAATATTTTTCATAAGAATTAAATGGAAGAAAATTCATGGGGAGGTTCAACTTGCTGGATTTGAACTATATCTTGACCCAAAGATGAGAGATGGCTTTGGGAGGGGATTTCCACTCATGTCATGGCAAGAGGAGTTTTTGAAAAGGGGAAAAGATCAGTCCACATGCCATAGGGCTATTTAAAAGATTTTTCAAAAGAAAATTTCCCAAATGAAAAGCATTTGGTTTTGAGTCCACATAAGATGGGAAAAACTTCCAAGACCAAAATCAAGTCTTGGGTGAATCCAAACAAAACACTTGTCATAAAAGAAAGTTTTTGAGAGGGAGAGTTCTTTAGAAGAAAGAAATTTATATAACCTACCTCAAATCAAATAAGAGTTTGAAAAAGCCAAATAAAATTTTTGGGTGTCACAACACCTACCCCCTTAGGAAAAATCTCGTCCCCGAGATTTCAGCTGATCCTTAAATAGATGTGGGTACTCTGCCTGAAGAAAATCCTCTCTCTCCCATGTTGCTTCATCCTCGGTGTGATTGCTCCACTGAACCTTGAAATTTTTTGTTGTTTTCTGGCGGGTTCTCCTTTCAGACTCTTCCAATATCTTTACTGGCCGTTCTCTGTAGGTGAGGTCTGGTTGCACATCAATGCTCTCATGAGATACATGCTTCTCCGGGTTGCTCACACATTTCCTCAACTGTGAGACGTGAAACACGTCGTGGACGTCTGACAGCTCTTTGGGTAGGTCCAGCTGGTAGGCTACTGTGCCTCTTCGTGCAACTATACAGAAGGGTCCAATAAATCTTGGGGCTACCTTCCCTTTAATTTTGAACCGTTGCAGGCCTTGCATAGGAGACACTCGTAGGTATACGTAATCACCGGGTTCAAAGCTGACCTCACGATGTTTTCGATTGTAGTAGCTCTTCTGTCGGCTCTGAGCTGTCTTGAGTCTGTCCCTGATCTGTTTAACTTTCTCCTCGGCTTCCTTGAGCATGTCTGGGCCGAAGATACAACTTTCACCTGTTTCTGACCAATTTAGTGGGGTACGACATCTCCGCCCGTACAATGCTTCAAAAGGTGCCATCTGTAGGCTGGCTTGGTAACTGTTGTTGTAAGCAAACTCGGCATACGGCAAACTTTCTTCCCAACTGGATCCATAGGTGAGCACACAGGCTCTCAGCATGTCCTCTAGGATTTGGTTCACACGTTCCGTTTGTCCATCAGTCTGAGGGTGGTACGCTGTACTGAATGCTAGTTGCGTGCCCAGAGCTTGTTGTAAGTGATCCCAAAATTTAGTGACAAATTGAGTGCCTCGGTCGGATATTATTGTCTTTGGGACTCCATGCAGACAAACTATACGGGAGAGATAAAGCTTGGCTAGCCTTTGAGTGGAGTAGGTCGTCTTCACGGGAATGAAATGTGCTACCTTGGTTAGCCTATCTGTGATGACCCATATGGCATCATTTCCGCGTTGTGATCAAGGTGGTCCGACGATGAAGTCCATTCCAATTTCATCCCATTTCCACTCAGGTATCCTGTTTGGCTGTAGTAGCCCTGCTGGTTTTTGATGCTCGGCTTTTATGGGCTGACAAGAGTCGCAACAAGCAATGAATGCGGCTATATCCCTTTTCATACCGTGCCACCAAAATCTTTCCTGAATGTCTTTGTACATTTTGGTTCCTCCAGGGTGGATCGAATATGGGGCGGTGTGGCTCTCGGTTAGGATCTGTTGCTTGAGTTCCTCAATGTTTGGCACGCAAAGTCTGTCCCCGTACCTAATATTCCTTCATTGTCTGTGACGAACTCTGAAGCCTTTCCAAGGCTCATTTTCCTCTTTATACCTTTGATGCTTGGATGTCCATGCTGAGCCTTCTTAATTTGTTCCACTAGGGTGGGATGTATCTCCAGATTTGATACGTTGCCCTCAGAGACCAACACCATGTTGAGTCTAGCGAACTCCTGCTGAAACTCAGGCCTCAAGTTCTGTGGACTGTCGTTGCCCGGGCTAGGGTTCCGACTAAGAGCATCTGCCACTACATTTCCTTTCCCTGGATGGTAGTGAATGCCGACATCATAGTCCTTGACCAATTCCAACCAGCGTCGTTGTCGTAAATTTAGCTCTGGTTGAGTGAAAATATATTTAAGGCTCTTATGGTCCGTATATATTTCACAACGATTTCCCAACAGAAAGTGCCTCCACTCTTTGAGTCCATGGATGACTGCTGCTAGGTCCAAGTCATGAGTTGGATAATTTTCCTCATGCTTCCGTAGTTGCCTGGAAGCATACGCGACAACTTTGCCGTCCTGCATCATTACGCACCCGAGGCCCTTCCGGGATGCGTCACAAAACACTTCAAAACTCTTGTGTATGTCTGGCACAATCAAAACCGGTGTTGTTGTTAGTTTCTTCTTGAGCTCTTGGAAGCTTTTCTCGCACGCTTCCATCCATACAAATTTCTTGTCCTTCTTGAGCAGCTGTGTCATTGGTTTTGCCACAGTGGAGAATCCTTCAATGAACCTTCGGTAATATCCAGCCATTCCTAGGAAACTCCGTACATCTGTTACGTTGGCTGGTGGTTTCCAGTCAAGTATGGCTTTGACTTTCTCTGGGTCTACGGCCACGCCTTCTTGGGACAATATATGGCCTAGAAAACCAACTTGCCTTAGCCAAAATTTACACTTGCTAAATTTGGCGTACAATTGATGTTTCCTTAATTCTCCCAAAACAATTATGAGATGTTCATCATGCTCTTCTGGTGTCCTTGAGTATACCAGAATATCATCAATGAATACCACAACAAATTTGTCCATAAATTTCATAAACACTTTGTTCATGAGGTGGACGAAATATGCGGGGGCGTTCGTCAGTCCAAACGGCATTACTGTGAACTCATATAATCCGTATCTGGAGGTGAATGCTGTCTTAGGGATATCTTCTGTCCGTACTTTTAATTGATGATACCCCGATCTCAAATCAATCTTTGAGAACACCTTGGCTTGTGCGAGCTGGTCAAATAAATCATTTATCCGTGGCATCGGATATTTGTTTTTGATGGTGACCATATTGAG
The DNA here is from genome assembly GCF_002575655.3 of Aegilops tauschii subsp. strangulata. Lineage (NCBI taxonomy): Eukaryota > Viridiplantae > Streptophyta > Magnoliopsida > Poales > Poaceae > Aegilops > Aegilops tauschii. The sequence continues at coordinate 596,765,222 of NC_053041.3, forward strand.
AGCTCGATAGTCAATACAAAATCTCAGTGTCCCATCCTTTTTCTTGGCGAATAATACTGGTGAACCCCATGGTGAGGAGCTGGCTCGAATAAATCCTTTGTTCAGTAATTCCTTTATTTGCTTCTTTAATTCTACCAACTCGGATGGTGCCATTCTATAAGGTTTCTTGTAGATGGGGGTGGTGCCAGGTGCTAGTTCGATGCTGAACTCTATCTCTCGGTCTGGTGGCATGCCTGGTAGTTCTTCTGGAAATACGTCGGGAAATTCGCACACCACTGGAACTTTTCTCAATTCTGAAATGTCCACTTTGTTCAGCTTTGGTTGCCGTGACCGTGGTCGCTCTTGAGCTATAACTTTTATTGTCTTGCCGTGATGATGAGTGAGAATCACAGTCCGATTGAAACAGTCAATAAATCCCTTGTTGGTGGTCAACCAGTCCATCCCTAGGATAACATCCAGTCCTTTATTTTCCAACACGATGAGATTAGCCTGAAACTTTAGTCCTTCGAATTCAATAATCACTCCTTGGCAGTAACTCTGAGTGATCTGCTTATTCCCCGGGGACTTGATAGTCATAGATTTTTCCAAAGGAAGTATCGGAAAACCATGTTGCAATACAAAACTCTTCAAAATGAACGACTGAGAAGCTCCAGAATCAAACAAAACCGTGGCAGGTACTGTGTTGACAGGGAACGTACCGAGTACGATGTCTGGGGAATTCTGTGCTTCTTCCTTGGTCACATGGTTCAGGTGACCCTTCCTGTGATTGTTGTTGGGGCTGAAATTGTTGCGCTTGGGGGCTGGATTGTTCCCACCATTGTTCGGCTTGGGGGCCGAGTTCCTTGGTTTCGGGCACTATTTAGCATAGTGCCCTTCCTCTCCACAAGCACAGCAAGTGACCCCTGGACGATATGTAAAGTCCTTGTCCCTTGAATGAAACTGTCTATGGCCTTAGAGCAGTAGGCGTGGATTTTTTTGCTTCAATCCTCTGGACATCAGTCTTGCTTCGGTTGTTGCGAGCAAGAGTCGTCTTGTCCCTCTTTCGCTTACGAATATCCTCCAGACTGCGGCGCTCATTCTCCAAAGTAATGGCCTTGTCAACCAGAGTTTTGAAATCTGGGAAAGTGTGTACGACCAGTTGGCATTTTAGTGCTGGCGCCAGGCCATCCAAAAACTTTTCCATCCTTTTGTTCTCGGTCATATGCTCATCGTAGGCATAACGAGATAGCTGGGTAAACTGATTGTTGTATTCTGTCACTGACATGCCTCTCTGCTTGAGGTCATCAAATTCTCTTTTCTTGATTTTTATGATGCTCCTGGGGATGTGTGCCCCACGAAAACCTTCCTTAAACTCCACCCAGGTGATGTTATGTTCACTGGGATGCATGTGTAGGAAGTTCTCCCACCATGCTGCAGCTGCTCCAGTGAGGTAGTGAGGTGCATAAAGCACCTTCTCATGATCAGAATATTGAGCAATAATCAACTTTCTTTCAATGTCACGAAGCCAATCATCGGCTTCAAGTGGCCTATCAGTGTGAGAAAACGTTGGAGGGCGTGTCTTCTGTAGTTCAGACAACTTGGAGTGTGGTTGGTATGGCTCACGGTGATTCCCCATATTGATGACGTGATTCATCATTTCCTGGTGTTGCTGTTGGCTTTGTTCGAAAAGATGGCATACTTGAGATAAGGCTGCCTCGCTGTCCTGTTGATTAGACTGTCCCTGAGTGAAGTTGTTGCTTGTCTGTGTCCCATAAACTTCTTATGGTGGATTTGGCATGGAACGAGTCCACGGGCGAGACATTTTCCACTCTGGGGGTATTATTTTGCAAAATTTATGAGAAGAACTGTGTGGCACAGGAAAATTTTGCAGAGACGAAAACTTTAAAAGATCTCAAGATTTTTCAAGAACATAATTGATTTCGCACGGAGAAGGACTGCTTAGCACATATCTTACACGTGATACGCAAACATACGATACATCACTCAGGATGTGCGTACACACTCCTGACATGTTATTAAGGCTAGCACACTCCTCCCGGATCCTACATGAAGCGCACAGAACTACTACAAACTAACGTACATATAAAACATATCATACATGCAGACACATCGCGCGGTGACTAGGCGCACTCAGTCGGAGATGGTGAAGATATCCTTCCCCTTGCCGAGGGTAAGGCCCAACGGTGCAGGAGACTCAACCTCCACCTCCTCCCTAATAGGCTCCAGGCGCGTAGCACTGCGCTGAGGTGATGGCGCGGGTGCGACAGGCGGTAGTGTGGGTGCAGCAGGCGGTGCAGCTCTGACTGGAGTAGGAGCAATGACCCGGTCGAACTCCTCAGTGGTAGGTAGACGGCGAGCAGTGGCCAAAACGGCAGGTGAATAAGATGCTGAGGACGAGACGAACGTCAGTGGCGGTGCCATGTGGAGAAGCTCCCTCCTGTTGGCAGAACAGCCCCGAACTAAGTCCATGCGGGCAGCCACAAGACCGTCCACGAGGTTGTTGAAAGCTTCCTCCAGAGCTTTGAGATACTCAACAAGCATCTCGATAGCTTCATCTCGCTCTCCCCTATGGCAGGCGAATGCATAGTGACAAGTATATGGCACATGGCATGGGAGGTAGCGGTAGCGACGAGTCCTCATCGAAGGAAGATTATCCCGAAGGCGAGCTATCCCCTCACGGGCGGCCATCTGCATGGCATGCCTCTCCGTAGGCATGGCCCTTCCCACAAAACGGAAGTGGCGAGACACAGAACGTCCTCCCTTGAATTGCACCACGGCCTGGTGCATAGACACGTCGTCGCTGAGCTTGTGCTGGTAAAGCGTGAACTCCGGACGAGTCGCCGGCCCGATCGCGAGCTTGGTGATGGAGACGAGGAGTTTGACAAACCCCTCGGGTACATTCGTGAACACCCGAGTCTCGCAGTCGCTGCCAGCCATCTACAAAAGTAGGCAAAAATTCTGAGTAGTCAAATCATAAATTTATGATGACCAACAGAAAATAGCTACATTTGCAAAAAGCTGAAAAAGCACTAAAAGACGCCAATAACCAATTAGCGATCGCATCTAGTGGCTTCCTACAGTCAGCCTGGCTCTGATACCAAGCTTGTCACGACCGGTTTTCCAATAAAAATATTTATTGAGAAACCAATCCATTTTACGGACCAGTAGAGAAGAATTCTCCTCACTGGTAGACAATTTCTTGATCACAGAAGAAAAACCAGGAGTACTAAATGTAATACAAGGTTGAGCGTTGATTGCTCAACAATTTATTACAAACGCGCCAATATTACATATAAAGGCGGATAGGGTGGCATAACTACTGGCTCACAATAAAAGCGGTGGTGGGTATGTCACGGTGAAGTGGGTGACATGACCCCTGAATCTAACAGCTCTTCGAGCGTCGGAGTGAGGCTCGAGGATACTTATTGTGGGTGGCGGAAGCGTATATAATACAAGTGACCAATATCCAGGATCGCACGGGACTGACTGGGACTCCTCTAGGCGTCGGACTCACTATGAAACTCTTCATCCATGAGATCGCCTTCGTCAACATCTGGCCAAATCAACAAGCCAGGTGAGTACTATGAAAGTACTCGCAAGACAGTTCGGACATAAGATATAACAAATGTAAACATGATGCATATGAATAGCTTAACAAAGCGCACTCAGAGAATGAGATAGCAATGCATGGGGAATAAAAGAGAAGTCGGGCGGTAGTCTTCCCGAAATCCCAATGTAATACTGAAGACCAATCGAGTGTCTGAATGACTCCTCGAAAGGATATAAATGAAATAACAATGCCGCAGTCAGGCGTCAAGGCGACACCTCATAAAAGGCTTAAAATTGAAAAATAAATAATAGTGCGTGCCACAGTCGGACGTCTGAGCGACATCACGTAAAGGTCTTATATCGAAAGTAAATAACGGGCGTGCCACAGTCGGACGTCTGAGCGACATCACATAAAGGGCTTATATTGAAAGTAAGTGACAAGAGTGCCACAGTCGGACGTCTAAGCGACATCACATAAAGGGCTTATATTGAGAATAAAAGACAAGAGTGCCACAGTCGGACGTCTAAGCGACATCACATAAAGGGCTTATATTTCATAACTTAATATTTCAGTTGCTCATGAATTTAAATCATCGCAAGGGAATATTCAGGTACGAGATAAATAAAAGGTTAGTCCATCCACAGGAATAACGATTTAACCGGGTTTACCACTCAAGCTTGTTCACCGGGGATTTACCACGAGGACTGACACAGATATGGATATACTGGCCATAGTCCTTGACCATGGACATGATGACTCGGAAGGATTTGACTCTGCAGAGTTTGTACTATTTAACCACAGCCAACGGATTTCAGTAGTCACGAGGGACTAGTTCCATTTACAGTGTTTTAGGAGAAACACATCTAAACAGTACACACCCATTCAACATTCCGATGCCAGGAATCACCCTCGGCAACGTTCAAGAAAAACTTTAGACAGGGAGGCTACAACCTCGCGTAGCATGGGATCAAATTTATATACGCGCGCTCTAAGGGGTGCCCCCCTCTCGGTCCCAACCGGAAACACCCATGCCCCCTGACCGGATGACTAGCTTTAATCCAGGGCCATGGAACCCTCATCCCGGCCCCTCTATTTGGTGTGTACAAGGAAAGAGGTTAACAACTTACTAAACCGTATTCTTTGCAGAAGACATGTGGCAGCACGAAAGGGGAAGAACGGTAACGTGACTCAGGCCACGTTAACGTCGGAGTTTATCGGATGACGTAAGACTGGCATGCTACAACAATACCATCTTACTACCTTTCATGTCACCACATGATCAGGTCATCTCTCATCGAAGATCACAGTAACTTCGAGACACAGGGTTAGTTGCCTTGCATGCAACGTAATACTCACCGATGCTCACTTGCCATGCATAAACCATTCAAGCAAACATGCAAAACACCTATCATATCAAAGGTTCAAACATGCTTGCCTGGTTCGGAGAAGTCGGAGTCTAGCTCGGCGAAGTTCGCGGCTCCGTCACCTCCTCCGGAACCTACGGTATAACGAAACTGTACACTAACGTGAAAATCATCGCGTGCATAAAAATTGTTCCAAAAATTTTCCAGCTAAATACTATAAAAAACTAGACAAAAATACAAGAGTGACAGAAAAAGAATCAATCTAAAATCATCTTTTATTGAAAAGATATAAGGGTTTTAGTCCAAGGACTGATCTGTGATGAAACAGAAAAGATCCAGGGACTTGTTTGAGAAAACAGAAAACGGTTCGAAATGAAATGCGCCAGCCCAAAGAGAAAACGCATTTTGCCCGAAGGCGCTAATAGAAAACGGTTCGAGGGGGAAAGAAGAGAGGCTGACGGGGGGTCCCACCCGTCAGGTTTAAAACTCCAACGACGCTCGCCGGCGCCCGAAGGCTGCGGTGGTCGCCGGCGTTGAACCACGGTGAGGCAGAGAGATCGGAGGGTACCAATAGGTTCAGGGTGATCTTCCGCATCGGTGGGTGGTGGACTTGGCCGTCGGAGAGCAGCACGTCAACGGCGACACTTTCTCCGGCGGACGGTGGTTCGGGCGATGGTGGAGTACTCCGGTGGGTGCTGCAAACTCCGAATTGTTGTGCGGGTCAGAAGATTGGAAGCATTAGGAGGCTACTGGCAAGAGCTGAGGGATAGGGGTGCACGCACGGGGGTGAATCGAGCTGGATCCCGTGGCGGGTCGAGGCGGCCGGAGTTGGGGAAGAAGGCTTCCTCGGGGCTCTCCCAGTGGCTTGGCGTGGTATTGGTGGTGTGCAGAGGTGGTGTGGGTTCGAGTTCAAGCTCGGGACCTCCTTTTATAGGCAATCCGAGGGGGTGGCCGTGAACGGGATAGCTCCGGCGAGCGATTACGGCGAGGCAGAGGTTGGGCAGGGGATTTAGGAGGCTAGGCACCATCAGGGAGGATCACTGGTGCCGTTCCCCCGCTAAACCTCGGTCGAGCTTGGCGTAATGCGCCGATCCTCGACGGGGTGGCCGTACGGGCACGGCGGCGGCAGAGAGCGCGCTCCGCGCCTACCAGTTCATGACGACTGACTGCAGCGAGCACGGGTGAGTGGATGGCCACGCGGTGGCCTCTGGTGGCTTGGGCGGCGCTGGACGGCGCCGTCCACGCTGCGCCTCTCTCTCGCAACCGCAAAGGCCGCTGCTGCCGTCGCTCACGGGGTGGCGCACCTCCTCCTGCTCGTCGCCGACGCCCGCAAACCTCCAGGCAATCGTGCGGCGCAGGGATAAGAAGGAAGCACAGGGCCCACAGCGCCACCGCGGCCACTGGCGAGATCGAGAACAGGTTCTGAAGAAAACGACAGTGATCACTGAAACTGTTTACTGAACTTCTGAACATTGACAGTAACAGTGCCCTTCAGGTGTTCGATGAAATGATTTGGCATGAAGAAAAAAATTCTGGAGCTGGGGCTTGGTAAGGTGACCTCTCAATGCATCCAGAGGCTGCCTGAATTTTCTCAGATTTTTAGGTGGAGAAAACAATTGAATTTCATCAAATTTGGCAAATATGGTCCAAACTTGCAGCAAGCACAAATTGAAATATTTGAACTGGAGAACAGTGGATCATCATAGATCTTGGTTGAGGTTTCTAAGGACTAGCCAGGGAAATTTGTTTGGAGACCAAACTCAAAGTAGAAATGGTAGCTCCTTTGTAAATCTCCAAGAGCTAAAGTAGAAGGCAGAAAATATTTTTGATAAGAATTAAATAGAAGAAAATTCATGGGGAGGTTCAACTTGCTGGATTTGAAGTATATCTTGACCCAAAGATGAGAGATGGCTTTGGGAGGGGATTTCCACTCATGTCATGGCAAGAGGAGTTTTTGAAAAGGGGAAAAGATCACTCCACATGCCATAGGGCTATTTAAAAGATTTTTCAAAAGAAAATTTCCCAAATGAAAAGCATTTGGTTTTGAGTCCACATAAGATGGGAAAAACTTCCAAGACCAAAATCAAGTCTCGGGTGAATCCAAGCAAAACACTTGTCATAAAAGAAAGTTTTTGAGACGGAGAGTTCTTTAGAAGAAAGAAATTTTAAATAACCTCCCTCAAATCAAATAAGAGTTTGAAAAAGCCAAATAAAAATTTTGGGTGTCACACGCTCGTGTAATAGAGGCTCAGTGCTCGAAGAGTATCATGTTCAAGTGACATGTTTCCCGATTTTAAAAACAATGCTATTAAATTATAAAGGATGTGTTTATACTTTTGCCTGAAAGTATTATCATGCCTCCTGTGTGGCCGTTTATGTATATATGTATATAACTTGAAAGTTTGCAGTCGTAGGCTTCAGCCCCCACGCATATAATGCGGGGGTGTTCGCAAAAACACGTATTCAAACTTGATCCAACGTCTTGGTCCATTAAGGAGGTGATAGCACAGCGAACGAGGCAATCGGACTATATTGCTTTAACACTTTCACTTGGCCATAGGAGTTTGACGGTGGGACTACTATATAGCCCCTGGTACCTCCGCGCTCATCCGAATACGGGGCGCGTACATACATGACCGGGAAACGGCCCTTCATTAATGCGGAGGAATCCCGAAGATTCCGCTAAGTCATCGAGTGGTTGACCAGTCTCGCCCTTTATCATGATAGTCAGTTTTCGGCTTTCTTTACTAAGGTGCTCGTCCGGATGAACCAGGGCACAATCGCAGTAGTTCTCCCGGTGCCACCTTAGCCGATAGAGCGGAACGTAAGGTAGCAAAACGCGGGAGCCGGGCAAACCCAACATTTGACCAAAGACATGATTCGGAGCTGATGCATATAAGGCCAAACTCGCGACGCCAATCACTCCCTAAGGTATTCGGTCTTTACAACATATACTGGACTGAATAACGCCCTTGATAATGATCCCTGAGTGTCCAGGTACGTGCATCATTCTGACGTGGCGAAATGCCAATAACGTCAGCATTGCTCTCGGTTATGCTGAGTATCCGGAGGATGTGAAGCAACAAGAGACGGTAAAAAAGGTTTACGCAGGGTCTTAATCTAAAAAGAAACCTTTGAGCGGGGCCCTGCTGCACGTCTGCGCCTGTGTCTCCGTTGTGCCGTATCCTGGAAGGGTGTAGCACGATTACCATATGCGGGAAGCCCCTAGTACCGCCTATGAGGGTAAATCCATCGAACCAATCTTAGGTATATCTAAGCTGTTACAACTAGTGATGCGCCGGACTCGTCTAGCCTTGTCCGCGGTCTTGAGGATCGATCATTTATTCTGGTTGGAGAGGTTGTTTAGTGTTTGGCTGCTAAAGCCGCCACACGTTCTTCCGCGCGTAAGGAACGCTCGATATTTCCGCTAATTGTGATGATACCACGTGGACCGGGCATCTTAAGCTTAAGAGAAGCTTAATGTGGTACTGCATTAAAACGAGCAAAAGCTGCTCTTCCGAGTAGTGCTTGATAGCCACTTCGGAATGGAGCGATGTCGAAGGTTAACTTTTCCCTTCGGAAGTTGTCGGGAGAACCGAATACAACCTCTAGTACTAGAGAGCCCGTACAGCGGGCCTTTGGGCCTGGTATTACTCCTTTAAAGGTAGTATCGCTTTGGCTAATTCTCAATGGGTCTATCCCCATTTTGCGGACTGTGTCCTGGTATATCAGATGGAGACTACTGCCGCCGTCCATGAGGACTCGGGTGAGATGGTATCCGTTGATTATTGGGTCTAGCACCAAGGCAGCCAGTCCTGTGTGCCGGATACTTGTCGGGTGATTCCTGCGATCGAAAGTGATCGGGCAAGCCAACCAAGGGTTGTACTTAGGGGTGACGGGCTCTACAGCGCGTGTGTCACGGAGTGCATTTTTGCTTCTCCTCTTCGTCACATGAATCATGCTCACTGTTTTGACCTCTGGTGGGAACTTTTTCTGTCCCCCAGTGTTTTGCTGACGAGGCTCATCCTCGTCTTCGCTTGGTGTCTCCCTCCCCTTGTGTTCGGCGTTTAGCTTACCGGCCTGCTTGAAGACCCAGCATTCTCTATGGGTGTGATTTGCAGGTTTGTCGGAGGTGCCATGAATCTGACATAATTTGTCTAGAATCCTGTTTAGGCTGGACGGTCCATCTCTGTTGCCTTTGAAAGGCTTTTTCCACTGACCGGGTCGAGAGCCCCTGAATCCGGCGTTTACCACCATGTTGTCTGGGCTGTCTTCGTTATTTCGACGCTTGCTTTTACTGCATCATGGTTTTCCGTTGCCATCCCTGACTTCGGATGTGCCTGGGTCGCTGGTGCTACTACGTGCTAGCCAGCTATCTTCGCCCACGCAAAAGCGGGTCATGAGGCTTGTTAGGGCTGCCATTGTTCTCGGTTTTTCTTGGCCGAGGTGTCTGGCGAGCCATTCGTCGCGGACGCTATGTTTGAAAGCTGCTAAGGCTTCTGCGTCCGGGCAGTCGACGATTTGATTCTTCTTAGTGAGAAATCTGTTCCAAAGCTTTTGGGCTGACTCTCCGGGCTGTTGAATTATATGACTTAAATCGTCTGCATCCGGAGGTCGGACATAGGTCCCTTGAAAGTTAGCCCTAAAAGCATCCTCAAGCTCCTCCCAACTTCCAAATGAATTTTTGGGGAGGCTCTTTAGCCAGTGCCGAGTTGGTCCTTTCAGCTTGAGGGGCAAGTACTTGATGGCGTGGGGATCATCTCCGCGAGCCATATGGATATGGAGGATGAAGTCCTCAATTCAGACCCCAGGGTCTGTCGTTCCGTCGTACGCCTCTACGTTCACGGGTTTGAATCCTTCTGGAAATTCATGATCCAGCACCTCATCAGTGAAACATAGGGGGCGTGCGGCACCCCTGTATTTGGATGTGTCGTGGCATTCTGACGGTTGTAGTGTTCGGTTTTGATTATGCGCTGAAGCGCGCTTCCTAGATCCGTAGATGGATCTGGTCACGCCGGCCTTTTGATGCAGGTCCTCGCGTGAATTGTGTGCTGACTTATGTGCAGCCTCGTTAGCCGCTCTATCACGGCCATGAGGTGGTCGACCCGACCGGTCGGCCGTTTTATTTTTCGGCTGTGTAGGCTCTAAGGCCTCATCATCGAATTCAGGCAACAGCTTGCGCCCTGGGTAGCTCTTTGTGTGGCGACTGCCACCATACTTTTCTTCAGTGTCAAGCACTTTGTTCCATCTGCTGTTGAGCGTATTCTGCGCGGCCTTAAGCCTTTGCTTCTGCTTCTTCAGACTCCTCGCGGTGGCAATAAGCCTTCTGCGGAGGTTCTCTTGTTCCAAGTGCCCTTCCGGGATGATGTGTGCATCGTCGTCCGGACTATTTTCCTCTCCGGAGAGAGGTGGATTAGCTTTATCCTCGGCGTCACCCTGATCGGACAGCGGCTCTGTACTATGTTCGCCGTTCGCTGGTTCATCCTTCTCTGTCGCTGGGTCTGTGTGGTCGTCGTTTCCTCTGGAGTCGGCTGGGGTCTTATTTTTTCTTGCGCTGTTATCGCTGTTTTTGCCGAGGCGGGATTTGGAACGGTGCCTATGCCGTCGCTTTGGTTGCTTCTCGAGGGAGCTATCCTTCGCTGCATCCTTCCGTTCCTCGTCATTTTTTTCTTTGGGTGTATCCACCATATGTATATGTCATGTGATGAAGTGGCTGTCCAGCGCCCTGTGGGCGATGGTTCCTGTTCCTCTCCTGCATCGTCGTCCATGCCGTCGATATCTTCGTAGTCGAAATCGAGCATGTCGGTTAAATCGTCGACAGTGGCTACCAAGTGGGTGGTGGGTGGGGAGCGAATTTCTTCGTTGTCTGCATCCCATTCTAGCTGGACATAGTTCGGCCAAGGTTCTCCTAACAAGGAGAGAGACCTTAATCAATTTAGCACATCGCCAAAAGGAGAGTGCTGAAAGATATCTGTGAAGGTAAACTCCATGATCGGTGCCCAATCGGAATCAACGGGCACGGACGCAGGCGGCTCAGAGCCCGTGGTCGGGGACGAACCCAACAGCTCGGCAACACGGGTCCCGTAGGAGGTGAAGTCAGTATTCGGCTCTATCGCCACTGAGTGTGCAGCCTCCGTGGCGGGGTCCATCCACCCATCCACAGATGGCGCAATTTGTTCCGGATTGAGGGCCAGAGTGGTTGCAGGTGTGATGTCCCGAACACTGTCCGACGGCAGAGCTAAATCATGCTCGTCGTGATTGTGTGACACACCTGACATGGGTTCGAATCCGTCGAAGATCAAGTCTCCGCGGATGTCGGCAGTGTAGTTCAAGTTTCCAAATCTGACCTGATGGCCAGGGGCGTAGCTCTCGATCTGCTCCAGATGGCCAAGCGAGTTGGCCCGCAGTACGAAGCCGCCGAATACGAAGATCTGTCCGGGGAGGAAAACCTCACCCTGGATCGCATCGTTGCCGATGATCGAAGGATCCATCTAGCCTTATGGTGACGGCACAGTGGAACTCTCAATGAAAGCACCAATGTCGGTGTCAAAACCGGCGGATCTCGGGTAGGGGGTCCCGAACTATGCGTCTAAGGCGGATGGTAACAGGAGGCTGGGGACACGATGTTAACCCAGGTTCGGGACCTCTCGATGGAGGTAATACCCTACTTCCTGCTTGATTGATCTTGATGATATTAGTATTACAAGAGTTGATCTACCTCGAGATCGTAGAGGCTAAACCCTAGAAGCTAGCCTATGGTATGATTGTTGTTGTCCTACGGACTAAACACTCCGGTTTATATAGACACCGGAGGGGGCTAGGTTACATAGAGTCGGTTACAAGGGAGGAGTTCTACATATCCGTATTGCCAAGCTTGCCTTCCACGCCAAGGAGAGTCCCATCCGGACACGAGACGAAGTCTTCAATCTTGTAACTTCATAGTCCAACAGTCCGACCAAAGGATATAGTCCGGCTGTCCGAGGACCCCCTAATCCAGGACTCCCGCAGTCGTCATATTCTGAGTCAGCTTCGACGCCATCTTCTTCTCCAGGGAGTCGCCTCCTCTCCTCTGTACTGGCACATTTATCCGCCAGGGTGTAAAGCTCATTTACAGTCTTGGGCAGCCGGACGTTCATCTTAGAACGTATCTTATGGTTGCGCATGTTGGATTGGAATGCGGAAATCACAGCTGCCGGGTGGATATCTGGAATGTTCCTATGCACCGGGCCAAACCTCTGCAGGTATTCCGCAAACTATCCCCTTCCTTTTTGCCGAAGGAGCTGCAAATCGCTGGGCCTCTCTGGTTCTTGATGACCGCCCGTGAAGGCACCAACAAACTCATTGCACAGGTCAGCCCAGGTCGAGATGGAGTTATCCCGCAAGTGCATCAGCCACGACCTCTGATGACCCACAAGTGTAGGGGATCAATCTAGTCCTTTCGATAAGTAAGAGTGTCGAACCCAGCGAGGAGCAGAAGGAAATGACAAGCGGTTTTCAGTAAGGTATTCTCTGCAAGCACTAAAATTATAGGTAACAGATAGTTTTGTGATAAGGTAATTTGTAACGGGTAACAAGTAATGAAAGTAAATAAGGTGCAGCATGATATCCCAATCCTTTTTGTAGCAAAGGACAAGCCTGGACAAACTCTTATATGAAGGAAAACGCTCCCGAGGACACATGGGAATTATCGTCAAGCTAGTTGTCATCACGCTCACATGATTCGCGTTCGTTACTTTGATATTTTGATATGTGGGTGGACCGGTGCTTTGGTTCCTGCCCTTCCTTGGACAAGCATCCCACTTATGATTAACCCCTATTGCAAGCATCCGCAACTACAAAAGAAGTATTAAGGTAAACCTAACCATATCATGAAACATGTGGATCCAAATCAGCCCCTTACGAAGCAACGCATAAACTAGGGTTTAAGCTTCTGTCACTCTAGCAACCCATCATCTACTTATTACTTCCCAATGCCTTCCTCTAGGCCCAAACAATGGTGAAGTGTCATGTAGTCGACATTCACATAACACCACTAGAGGAAAGGCAACATACATCTCATCAAAATATCGAATGAATACCATGTTCACATGACTACTTATAGCAAGACTTCTCGCATGTCCTCAGGAACAAACGTAACTACTCACAAATCATAGTCATGTTCATAATCAGAGGGGTATTAATATGCATAAAGGATCTGAACATATGATCATCCACCAAATAAACCAACTAGCATCAACTACAAGGAGTAATCAACAGTACTAGCAACCCACAGGTACCAATCTGAGATTTTGGGACAAAGATTGGATACAAGAGATGAACTAGGGTTTTAGAGGAGATGGTGCAGGTGAAGATGTGGATGGAGATTGACCCCCTCCCGATGAGAGGATGGTTGGTGATGACGATGGTGATGATTTCCACCTCCCGGAGGGATGTTTCCCTGCCAGAACAGCTCCGCCAGAGCCCTAGATTGGTTTCGCCAAGGTTCCGCCTCGTGGCGGCGGTGTTTCGTCCCTAAAGCTTGCTTATGATTTTTTTCAGGGTAAAAGACTTCATATAGCAGAAGATGGGCCCCGGAGGCCTGCCAGGGGGCCCACGAGGTAGGGGTGCGCCCCCCACCCTCGTGGATGGTGGGTGGCCCCCTCTAGTTGATTCTTTCGCCAGTATTTTTTATTAATTCCAGAAACTGCCTCCGTGAAGTTTCAGGACTTTTGGAGCTGTGCAGAATATGTCTCTAATATTTGCTCCTTTTCCAGCCCAGAATTCTAGCTGCCGGCATTCTCCCTCTTCATGTAAACCTTGCAAAATAAGAGAGAATAGGCATGAGTATTGTGAGAAAATGTGTAATAACAGCCCATAATGCAATAAATATCGATATAAAAGCATGATGCAAAATGGACGTATCAACTCTCCCAAGCTTAGACCTCGCTTGTCCTCAAGCGGAAGCTGATAACGAAAAATATGTCCACATGTTTAGAGATAGAGGTGTCGATAAAATAAAATACGGACATGAGGGCATCATGATCATTCTTATATCAGCAACATATATATATATATATATATATATATATATATATATATATATTGTCATACGATTTCTTATGCTAAAGTAACAATCTATTCATAATGTCAAGTATGAATCAGAAACTTCATTGAGAACCAACAAACTATAATCTCAGTCATTGAAGCAATTGCAATTTATCATAACATCAGAAAGAGTCAGTATAAGAGCTTTTCAACAAGTCCACATACTCAACCATAATTTAGTCTTTCACAATTGCTAACACTCACACAATACTTATGGGTATGGAGTTTTAATCGGACACAGGGAAAGATAGGGGCTTATAGTGTTGCCTCCCAACCATTTACCTCAAGGGTAATGTCAACAATAATAGTTCATGCTAACTTACATCCAATTGGATATATATATCAGGATCTTTCCAACACAATGTTCTTGCTAAAGGATAAAATGTAAAAAGGAAAGGTGAAGATCACCATGACTCTTTGTATAAGGTATAAGACAAGAATAAAATATAGGCCCTTCGCAGAGGGAAGCAGAGGTTGTCATGAGTTTTTTGTGGTTGTATGCACAAGATCTTAATGCGAAAGAACGTCACTTTATATTGCCACTTGTGATATGGACCTTTATTATGTAGTCCGTCGCTTTTATTGCTTCCATATCACAAGATCGTATAAAGCTTATTTTCTCCACACTAATAAATCATACATATTTAGAGAGCATTTTTTATTGCATACAACAATGGCAACTTACTTGAAGGATCTTACTCAATCCATAGGTAGGTATGGTGGACTCTCATGGCAAAACCGGTTTTAAGGATATTTGCAAGCACAAGTAGTATCTCTACTTGGTGCAAAGAATTTGGCTAGCACGAGGGGGAAAGGCAAGCTCAACATGTTGGATGATCCATGACAATATACTTTATTTCAGATATAAGAGAACATAACCCATTACGTTGTCTTCCTTGTCCAACATCAACTTTTTAGCATGTCATACTTTAATGAGTGCTCACAATCGTAAAAGATGTCCAAGATAGTATATTTATATGTGAAAACCTCTCTTTATTTGTTACTTCCGATTAATAGCAACGATGACCAAAACTATGTTTGTCAACTCTCAACAACTTTTATTCATCATACTCTTTATAAGTGAAGTCATTACTCTCCATAAGATCAATATGATCTCTTTACTTCCTTTTATTCTTTCTCTTCTCTTTTATTTCTATTCCTTCAAGATCATAGTAAGAAAATCAAGCCCTTGACTCAACACTAATCTTTATTTTATATATATATATATATATATATATATATATATATAGCTCACGGACTCGATTACATAGAAGGCTCATAAAGCAGAACTCAAAACTAGATCATACTAAAATTTTATTCTACTAGATCAAGATATTACTAAAAGGATCGAACTAAGAAAAAGGTAAAGATAGGAGTGTGATGGTGATACGATACCGGGGCATCTCCCCCAAGCTTGGCAGTTGCCATGGGGAGTGCCCATACCCATGTAATCATATCTCTTTCCTCGGAGGTGGTGATGATGGAGTTGTTGATGATGTAGGCTTGTCATCTATCTTCCAACGCATAGGCTCACCATCGTAAAAGGATGATCGAGTCTCCGGGATCCTCAAATCTGCAGCCAAACTAATCCTCTTGAATCTATATTCATACTCACAATTTTGATTTTGCAGGTCATAAATCTGAGCTTGGAAGCGCTCAATTTTCTCGTGGAGCTTGAAGATGGCCTCCCCAATATTCTTGGCATCCAGCTTGTGGTTGTTGGTGAACTCCATGATCATTATATGACTGGCATCGAGTCCACGTTCCACCATCTCCTGGCACTTGAAAACTTGTTGCTCCATTGCCTCGAGCCTTGTCTCCATGCTTCCGGTCCTCCTTGGTCCCTCAACATCATGGATGTGCAGCAGCCCCTCACGCATCTCAATGGTTTGAGGATGTTGCAGCACTTCCGTGAGCTAGGGGTTGATGACCTTCTCGAAGAACTTGTCCTTGGGGGCACTTGGAGACGTCATGGTGATCTAGATCTGTCAGAAAAATAGCTTGAAACAAAAACAGAGGATATTTGTGTGGTACAGTGGTCAAAACCTTCGGGAGATTATATAATGCATTTTTATCGACCAAAAGAAGTATCCTGTAAGAAAACGGAGTCCGGAGGGCACACGAGGTGCCCACGAGGCAGGGGGCGCGCCCTCCACCCTCGTTATGCCTCGTGTCCTTCCCGGACTACTTATTTTCCTATTTTCTTAAATATTCCAAAACGGAGAAAAATTGCTATTAGAACTGTTTTGGAGTCGGTTTACTTACCGTACCACATACCTATTCCTTTTCGGAGTCTGAAACGTTCTGGAAAGTGTCCCTTATATATTCCTCCGGGGTTACGGTTTCAATAACATTAGTGTCAACATTTATTGGATTACCTGAGATATAATGTTTGATTCTTTGACCGTTCACCACCTTCGGATTTGTTCCTTCGAAGTTGTTGATTTTTATGGCACCGGAATGATAGACCTCCTCGATAACGTAAGGACCTTCCCATTTAGAGAGAAGTTTTCCTGCAAAAAATCTTAAACGAGAGTTGAATAGCAACACATAATCACCTACGTTAAAGTAACGCTTTTGTATCCTTTTGTCATGCCATCTTTTAACCTTTTCTTTAAACAGTTTGGCATTCTCATAG
Organism: Aegilops tauschii subsp. strangulata; assembly: GCF_002575655.3. NCBI lineage: Eukaryota > Viridiplantae > Streptophyta > Magnoliopsida > Poales > Poaceae > Aegilops > Aegilops tauschii. The sequence continues at coordinate 596,781,858 of NC_053041.3, forward strand.
GCCTGGGTTCTCCATTCAGCAAGTGAGCTTATGTCAAATAACCTCTTCTCACCGGCAAGTTTGAAATCATAATTGAGCTCTTTAATGGCCCAATATGCCTTATGTTATAGTTCGAGAGGTAAGTGACAAGCTTTTCCATAAACCATTTTATACGGAGACATACCCATAGGATATTTATATGCAGTTCTATAGGCCCATAATGCATCATCGAGTTTCTTGGACCAATTCTTTCTAGATCTATTAATAGTCTTTTGCAAAATTAATTTGATCTCTCTATTACTAAGTTCTACTTGACCATTAGACTGCGGGTGATATGGAGATGCAACTCTGTGATTAACATCATACTTAGCAAGCATTTTACGAAAGGCACCATGAATAAAATGTGAACAACCATCAATCATTAAATATCTAGGGACTCCAAACCTCGGGAAAATAACTTCTTTAAGCATCTTAATAGAGGTGTTATGATCAGTGCTACTAGTTGGAATAGCTTCTACCCACTTAGTAACGTAATCAACAGCAACTAGATTATGTGTATACCCATTAGAGGAAGGAAACGGTCCCATATAATCAAAGCCCCAAACATCAAATGGTTCAATAACAAGTGAATAATTCATAGGCATTTCTTGACGTCTACTAATATTACCGATTCTTTGACATTCATCACAAGACAAGACAAACTTACGGGCATCCTTGAAGAGAGTAGGCCAATAAAAACTGGATTGCAATACCTTATGTGCAGTTCTATCTCCAGCCTGGTGTCCTCCATAAGCTTCGGAGTTACACTTGCTTAGGATCTGGTCCTGTTCATGCTCAGGTACACAACGTCTAATAACACCATCTACTCCTTCTTTATAAAGGTGTGGGTCATCCCAGAAGTAACGTCTTAAATCATAGAAAAACTTTTTGTTTTGCTGGTATGTGAAACTAGGTGGTATAAATTTAGCAACAATGTAATTAGCATAATCAGCATACCATGGAGCAGTACGAGAAGCGTTTATGACAGCTAATTGTTCATCAGGAAAGCTATCATCAATAGGTAGTAGGTCATCAAGAACATTCTCTAACCTAGACAAGTTGTCTGCAACGGGGTTCTCAGCTCCCTTTCTATCAATAATATGCAAATCAAATTCTTGTAGCAAGAGAACCCATCTAATAAGTGTAGGTTTAGCATCTTTCTTTTCCATAAGGTCTGAACTTATCACAAGCAAATACAACTGCTAAAAATTCTTTTTCAGTAGTAGCATAATTTCTCTGGGCACTGTCTAGAGATTTACTAACATATTGGATAACATTTAATTTCTTATCAACTCTTTGTCCTAGAACAGCACCTACAGCATAATCACTAGCATCACACATAATTTCAAAGGGTAAATTCCAATCAGGTGGCTGAACAATAGGTGCAGAAATCAAGGCTTTCTTAAGTATTTCAAATGCTTCTACACAATCATCATCAAAGACAAAAGGAACATCTTTTTGTAAGAGATTAGTTAGAGGCTTAGAAATTTTAGAGAAGTCCTTAATGAACCTCCTATAAAAACAGGCATGACCAAGGAAAGTTCTTATACCTTTCGTGTCCTTAGGACACGGCATCTTTTCAATAGCATCAACTTTAGCTTTATCAACTTCAATACCTCTTTCAGAAATTTTATGCCCCAAGACAATACCTTCATTAACCATAAAGTGGCACTTTTCCCAATTCAAGACAAGATCAGTTTCTTCACATGTCTGCAAAACTCGATCAAGGTTGCTTAAGCAATCATCAAAACAAGTTTGATACACGGAGAAATCATCCATGAAAACCTCAACAATCTTTTCACAAAAGTCAGAGAATATAGCAGTCATACATCTTTGAAAGGTAGCAGGTGCATTACATAAACCAAAAGGCATACGTCTATAATCAAAGGTACCGAATGGGCAAGTAAAAGTGGTCTTTTCTTGGTCCTCTTCTGACACGGGTATTTGAGAGAAACCAGAATAACCATCTAGAAAGCAAAAATGTGTATGTTTGGATAATCTTTCTAGCATTTGATCAATAAAAGGTAAAGGGTAATGATCCTTTTTAGTAGCTTTATTTAATTTGCGGAAATCAATTACCATTCTATAACCTGTAATAATTCTTTGTGGGATCAATTCATCTTTATCATTAGGAACAACAGTAATACCTCCCTTCTTAGGGACACAATGGACAGGACTTACCCACTGACTATTAGCAACGGGATAAATTATACCTGCCTCCAGAAGCTTTAGTATTTCTTTTCTTACCACTTCTGTCATCTTAGGATTTAACCGTCGTTGGTGATCAACAAATAGTTTACCGTCTTTCTCCAATTTTATTTTGTGTGGACATAGAGTGGGACTAATGCCCTTAAGATCATCAAGAATATATCCAATAGCAGCACGGTGCTTCTTCAGAGTTTTCAATAATTTCTTTTCTTCATGCTCTGAAAGGTTAGCACTAATAATAACAGGATATATCTTTTTCTCATCAAGATAAGCAGATTTAAGAGTATTAGGTAATGGTTTAATCTCAAACACGGGATCACCCTTGGGTGGAGCACTACAGGAAACAGCTAGTTTGCCGTCAGTGAGCATCTTTGCCGTCAGCTTTTCATCGGGGTAGACGGCAAAGAGCACTTTTGTCGTCAGCTGCTGTCGGCAAAGAATGACTGACGGCAAAGAAAACTTTGTCGTCTGCTGTTTTTATTACAGACGGCAAAGAACAGTTTGTCGTCTCTGATTTCTATTACAAACGGCAAAGAAAACTTTGCCGTATGCCGTTTTTATTACAGACGGCAAAGAGTGCTCTTTGCCGTCTGTAATAAAAACCGCATACGGCAAATAACTTTGCCGTCTGTAATATAAACGACAGACGGCAAAAAAGAAACACACCTCGCAGATCGACCTCGTGGATCGATGAGGTGGCACGATCCACACCCCACGCAGTATCTCTCTCCCACGCCCCCAACAAGTTCTCTCTCTCTCCCCCGCGTTCTCTCACCCTCAGCTGACCCCACCATGTTCTCTCTCCCTTATCCCCCACGTTCTCTGTCTCTTACGCATCTCTCTCTCTCCCGTAACTCCGCAGCAGCCCCGCCACGGTCGCCGCCGGCCACCCTGGCACCTAGCCACGCTCCCCTCCAACTGCCCCGTCCTCTCTCCTCGCTCGAGCCGGCCCCGTCCCCTGTCCCCGTCGAGCAGGCCCCGTCCCTCGTTGCCATGGAAACCGCCGCCGGCCTCCTGCCTCGCGGCGCCGCCCGTTCCCAAGCACAGGCCGGCGAGCAGCGCGGCCCCTTCCCTTCAGCGCCTCCTCACTCCAGGCAGCGCGACCTCCTCCCTTTGGGTTCTCCTCCCTCCAGCGCCTCCTCTCTCCGGCAAGCAGCACGGCGCAGACGGCGTGAATAGCGCGGGCGGCACGGCGGCTTCCTCACTCCGGCGAGCAGCATGGCTTTCTCACTCTGGCGAGCAGCGCGAGTGGCGTGGGTTCCTCCCTCCATCGCCTCCTCACAGCAAAGAGCAGCGCGGGCGGCGCGGCGCGGGCCGGTGAGCGGCGCGGCCTCCTCACTCCGGCGAGCAGCGCAGGCCGCGCGGCGCGGGCTCCTCCCTCTGGTGCCTCCTCACTCCGGCAAGCAGCACAACCTCCTCCTTCCGGCGGCTCCTCACTCCGGCGTGGCCTCCCTCCGGCAGCGGCGCTTTTCTCCGGTGAGGTCGGGCGCGGCCACCATCTCTTCTCCGGTGAGGTCGGCATGGTGAGCAGCTTGGCTGTTGGGAGCGTGCGGGCGGCAAGAATCTCTGCTCCGGTGAGCTTTGTACGAGATGATGTGGACATGCGGTGACGAGACTGTTCATCCAATTTTTTTAATAAAAATGAACGCTTTGCCGTCTGTGATGTTTCTGCCTAACGGCAAAGAAGTAGTCTGGCTCACGGCAAGACACTAACGCCGTCCGTCAGGGTCGTTAGTCTGTTAGGTTGCTTTTCTTTGCCGTCTAGATGGTCTAGTTGACAGCAAACAATATAGACTGACGGCAAAATCTTTGCCATCATCCAAAAAAAAGCAAACGGCAAAGTATTCTTTGCCGATTTATCTTTGCCGTCTGATTTTGCCGTCTACTTCCAGACGGCAAACTCTTTGCCGTCTGAATTTACGTCTTTGCCGTCTGTAATCCACAGACGGCAAATTACCTGTTTCCTGTAGTGGAGGAGGATCCCCTAGGATTTCAACAGGCAATTTGTGTTTCAAAATAGGTCCCTGTTTAAAGAATATTTCATCTATTTCCCTTTTTTCATTCATAAACATATCATTTTCATGGTCAAGCAAATATTGTTCTAAAGGATCATTAGGAGGCACGACAATAGAGGCAAGACCAATAATTTCATCTTTACTAGGTAATTCTTTATCATGGGGTTGTCTATGAAATTTAGCAAAATTAAACTCATGAGACATATCCCCCAAACTAATAGTAACAACATCCTTTTTGCAGTCTATCCTAGCATTAACAGTATTCAAGAAGGGTCTACCAAATATAATGGGACAAAAGTTATCTTGTGGAGAACCAAGAACAAGAAAATCAGTAGGATATTTAACTTTCCCACACAAGACTTCAACATCTCTAACAATCCCAACTGGTGAAATAGTGTATCTAATGGCAAGTTTAATTGTAACATCAATTTCCTCTATCTCAGCAGGTGCAATATCATGAATAATTTATTTGTGTAAGGAATGAGGTATTGCACTTGCACTAGCACCCATATCACGTAAGCCATGATAGCAATGATCTCCTATTTTAACAGAAATAACAGACATGCCTACAACAGGTCTATGTTTATTTTTAGTATCAGGTCTAGCAATTCTAGCAGCTTCATCACAGAAGTAAATAACATGCCCATCAATATTATCAGCCAAGAGATCATTAACCATAGCAATACTAGGTTCAACTTTAATTTGCTCAGGGGGTGTAGGTGTTCTAGTGTTACTCTTACGAACCACAGTTGAGGCTTTAGCATGATCCTTTATTCTAACAGGGAAAGGTGGTTTCCCAATATAAGCACTAGGAACAACAGGATCATCATTATAAGTGATAGTCTTTTCTTCAACTTTAATAGGTGCAACTACTTTTACTTCAATGGGAGGATTATATTTAAACCACTTCTCCTTAGGGAGATCAACATGAGTAGCAAAAGATTCACAGAAAGAATCTACTATCTCAGAGTCAGGTCCTTATTTAGTGCTAAATTCACGGAAAACATCGGTGTCCATGAAAGATTTCACATAATCAAACTTAGGTGTTATACCTGACTCCTTACCGTCTTCGAGATCGCAATCTTCAGAGTTGCGTTTAATTCTTTACAATAAATCTCATTTGAATTCAATAGTCTTCATCATAAAAGAGCCAGTACAAGAAGTATCGAGCATGGAGCGATTATTGAGAGAAAGCCGAGCATAAAAAATTTGAATACTAATTTCTCTTGAGAGCTCATGATTGGGGCATGAACATAACATTGACTTAATCCTCCCCCAAGCTTGAGCGATGATTTCTCCTTCGCGAGGCCAAAAATTATATTTATAATTACGATCACGATGAACAAGATGCATAGGATAAAACTTCTGATGAAATTCCAATTTCAATCGGTAGTAGTTCCATGATCCCATGTCATCACATAGCCTAAACCATGTCAATGCCTTTCCCTTCAAAGATAAAGGGAAGACCTTCTTCTTGATAACATCCTCGGGCATACCTGCAAGCTTAAATAATCCACAAACTTCATCCACATAGGTTAGGTGCAAATCGGGATGTAATGTTCCTTCACCTGTGAAAGGATCAGCTAGTAGTTTCTCTATCATACTCGAAGGAATTTAAATGGAAACATTTTCAATAGGTACAGTAGGTTAAGGAGCAACTCTTTGCTCTACTGTTCAGGGTGAAGATACCCCGAACAAGCCCCTCAAAGGATTATGTTCCATAGTAATAAGTGACAGTAAATTTCAGCACACTATATAAGTTTTTCCTTACCAAATTCCAATTACCAAAGGCGCTTCACTCCCTGGCAACGGCGCCAGAAAAGAGTCTTGATGACCCACAAGTGTAGGGGATCTATCGTAGTCCTTTCAATAAGTAAGAGTGTCGAACCCAACGAGGAGTAGAAGGAAATGACAAGCGGTTTTCAGTAAGGTATTCTCTGCAAGCACTGAAATTATCGGTAACAGATAGTTTTGTGATAAGGTAATTTGTAACGGGTAACAAGTAATGAAAGTAAATAAGGTGCAGCAAGATGGCCCAATCCTTTTTGTAGCAAAGGACAAGCCTGGACAAACTCTTATATGAAGGAAAATGCTCCCGAGGACACATGGGAATTATCATCAAGCTAGTTTTCATCATGCTCATATGATTCGCGTTCGTTACTTTGATAATTTGATATGTGGGTTTACCGGTGCTTGGGCTTCTGCCCTTCCTTGGACAAGCATCCCACTTATGATTAACTCCTATTACAAGCATCCACAACTACAAAAGAAGTACTATGGTAAACCTAACCATAGCATGAATCATGTGGATCCAAATCAGCCCCTTACGAAGCAATGAATAAACTAGGGTTTAAGCTTCTGTCACTCTAGCAACCCATCATCTACTTATTACTTCCCAATGCCTTCGTCTAGGCCCAAACAATGGTGAAGTGTCATGTAGTCGACGTTCACATAACACCACTAGAGGAAAGACAACATACATCTCATCAAAATATCGAACGAATACCATGTCACATGACTACTTATAGCAAGACTTCTCCCATGTCCTCAGGAACAAACTTAACTACTCACAAATCATATTCATGTTCATAATCAGAGGGGTATTAATATGCATAAAGGATCTGAGCATATGATCTTCCACCAAATAAACCAACTAGCATCAACTACGAGGAGTAATCAACACTACTAGCAACCCAAAGGTACCAATCTGAAGTTTTGGGACAAAGATTGGATACAATAGATGAACTAGGGTTTTAGAGGAGACGATGCTGGTGAACATGTGGATGGAGATTGACCCCCTCCCGATGAGAGGATCGTTGGTGATGACGATGGTGATGATTTCCCCCTCCTGGAGGGATGTTTCCCCGCTAGAACAGCTCCACCGAAGCCCTAGATTGGTTCCGCCAAGGTTCCGCCTCGTGGCGGCGGTGTTCCGCCCCGAAAGCTTGCTTATGATTTTTTTAGGGTAAAAGACTTCATATAGCAGAAGATGGGCACCGGAGGTAGGGGGCGTGCACCCACCCTCGTGGATGGTGGGTGGCCCTCCTCTGGTTGATTCTTTCGCCAGTATTTTTTATTAATTCCAAAAACTGCCTTCTTGAAGTTTCAGGACTTTTGGAGCTGTGCAGAATAGGTCTCTAATATTTGCTCCTTTTCCAGCCTAGAATTCCAGCTACCGGCATTCTCCCTCTTCATGTAAACCTTGCAAAATAAGAGAGAATAGGCATGGGTATTGTGACAAATGTGTAATAACAGCCCATAATGCAATAAATATCGATATAAAAGCATGATGCAAAATGGACGTATCAACCTCACGTTCGACTTGAGTACCTTTTCATTTCTTCCTCCGGCGACTTGAAAGGCGATGGTGTAGATGCTCAAGAACTCTGCCGGGTTCGGTCTTCCATCATATTTTTCTGGTATCTCTGGCTTGAACACACGGGCAGATGGCCAATGGACTTGCCGTAGCTCACGAGTGAAGGCGGGGCACCCAACCTCGAAAGGCAGGTATCCACCTCCACTGGGCCTATCAGACTGGCGGCGGATTTCGCGGCGCCGTTCTATGGTGACGCGTGCATCTTCATTCCGCCTATCTTCCAGGACCTGTCGCTGATCTCGATGGGCCCGAGGATCAGATGAAGCCATCGACACCTCGTCGGGCTCTTGGTCGCGTGGCTCTGGCTGCAGCCTCTGTGCTGGCTACCGTGGAGGGGACTGCACCATCAGAATGGCCCCTTCAGCACGGTCAGCAGCTCAAGCTGTTGTCGTTGCTTGCGGGTGATGGGCTGGACCTGCCCACTGTGATCCTCCCTCCTGAGCGAAACCAATCAAACTTCGAATGGTGGCTCTCCACTCATCCATTTGATTGGCCGCTAGCGGGAATCTTAGCAGGAGCTAGGCTCGCGCCATGGCTTCCGAAGTAGTGCCTGGCATGGACGACGATGCATACTGCAACATCGCCCGACTTCTGATGGTACCAGTAGTGGCGGGGCCGTGCTCTCGTCGCTGCGGGCCAGTCGCCATGGCGGCGTGACGACAAGAAGGATGTGCATGGGGATTGATGACCCCATTCAGTGCTTTGTCTTGGTTACCTTGTCCTGGGGAAGGCGCGCGCCTCATAGCTGCGCCCGCAGCAGGGACAACTAGGGGGTTGTGATTCGCGCTAGAGCGGGTGCCATCGATACGGATGCGCTCTCCAACGAGGTGGAGAGGCGGAGACTGAATATCCTCCCCACCCGCGCCTTGTAGAACATAGCCGCCGGGGTGCTGCTGATGCTGCCCCCCTCCGGCATCTCCTACTCCCACCTCAGCCGCAGGGGGAACGATGATAGTGCCGCCTGCACCAGTCATGTTCCCCGCGGCGCCCGCGTCCCCCGACGCCACTGCAGCTCCCATGGCGTTGGTGGCTGCATGCGTGGGGGCCTTCAAGGTGGAAGGGTGAGCTGTTCCGCCGGATTTCTTCTTGGGCACCATGGATGATGAAGCTACCGATGAAGAAGATGACGATGACGATTGACGCGCTGCTTACGACCTTGGGTTCGCGCAAGCGCACCCCCCTACCTGGCGCACCAAAGATGTCGTGGCAGGACATGATCACCTATGGGGCCATCAGCCCGTTTTGGTTCGGCGAGGGGCAAGGGCACATTGCACAAAGAGCCCAAGCCACGAAGCAGCACGACAGTGGTGACGCGTGTCGTTTTTACCCAAGTTCAGGCCGCTGCGAAGCATAAAATCCTACTCCTGCTTTGGTGGATTGGGTGGAGGACCATGACGAACACGCAATGCTCAAGCCCGGCAAGGCTGCCTCGGGGAGAGCAGCTACACGCATAAGAGTGTACAAGGGTCCAAATTCTATTTTAGGTTGCCATGGCCCTCCTATAGGCTAAGGGGTTACCAGAGTGGCCAATCAGTCATTACCTACTGATTAGATAGCCAACAGTGCTATCATACCTAACTCTGGCAGTTAGGACAAAGTGCATTAAATCCAGTGCTAGGTGTCACGCTAAGAATGCAGCCCGACAGGCCTGCTGCTCCGCTGAACCACCCTCTTGTCTGCCTGCATGACACGCCTCTGGACGGGTGTCATACGGGGGGATCTCCCTTCCAAATGGCGGCCACGTGCCAAATGAGAACCACTTAATCACTTGGGGCTCGACACCACACTGGTAAGTGACTTACGTCGTTGTGCAGTGGAGCGGTGGAGTCTTGGCGGGGAGATCCGCCCTTGGCGGCCCCGACAGCTTGCCGGGGGAATCTTGGGACTTGTCCTTGGTCAGGCCTCGACCTGACCGGGATCGCCTGCCCGGCAAGGGAGCTTTTTCCTTAGTGATATCTTGCTCCTTTGGCTTGCCTTGGTCTTCTTGATCCGCCCTTTGATTCCTCAAAGAGCTATCTCTCTGGCTTGGTCTTGTCTTGGATGCTTGTCGTTGTAGTAACTTTGCCCTTGTGCCTGTGTACAGTCTGGGCAACATACAAAGGTTTGTTGCACCAACAGTACTCATGCAGATCTCATATGAAGATCTTCCCGGCTTTCTTTGCAACACCGTCAAAGCTTGGTTTCCCGAGAAATACACTTGAGGACAAGTGTTGTCTTCCCAGGGAGCAATGTCACAACTCTGAAGCTGACTGCTGTTGTAGTTCTATATCTGTTGTCGACAACGTACCGGTTCGCCAACAGTTATGATGATCGGATGGTGGACAACACATGATCATGGTGGACGGTGGATTGAGCCTACTCCTACCTTTAACCCTGCTCACTGTAATTCACCGCACTGTCACTGTCGTTTTTTACTTCCTGTAACTCGCGTGGCTATGTAAACCAGTGTGCGTCCCGTGTGAGGGCATTCACTTTGTATGCTAAACCAAGAAACCCTAGCTTCCCTGTACCGTATAAAATTCCCCAATTTATAGAAGGGTCTCCAGATCGGGAGCTTATCATGATTTGTGTTTTAGTTTGATCCAGTGAGTAAACTTGTCGATCCCCTTCAGGATCTCACATCGCCCCACTCTACTGATTCCCCGCCCTAGCCGCTGGTCTCCGCCCCCGCTTGCGCCTGCATAGATAACCCTAGAGAGTAGGTCATGGGGGAGGAAGGAGAAGAGGTCATGGGGAGGAAGAAGAGGAGGACATGGAAGCCATGGTGGAGGAAGAAGATGGCCCCCTCATTCCCGAAGTTGGTCTTCGCATCAACTGCGCTCGCTCCGCCGCCTCTTCTTCCAGCGACCACGCCGGCCACATTCTAGTTGGGTGAGCTTCTTCTCCTGTTATGTTCCTGTACCATTTGGTGGTCTTGCCCCCTTCCCGTTTGAGGAGAGGAGTCAAGTACTAGCTAGGATTTTGTGAAGAGGTTGTTGGTTTCTTCTTGTGGAGTAGATTCTCAGGTCTAGCTAGGTTCCAAATAAATTTTGGGTCAGTCTTGTTATGTTGGTACCTTGCTGTCCTGGAGATTTGGATCTAGCTAGGTTTTTACATAGTATGTATTCATGATAATTGACTACAACAAGACACTTGAAAGTAAATCTAATTCTAAGAGAATGTGTTGTACAATCTACCATGCATCTGCAATTAACAAGAATGAAACTCCGAACAGGCTATATAGATTTGGCCATTTTCTTTTTTGCATAACTGATTTCCTGTGACGTTGTCTGTACTGTTGTTTAAGTATTAAGAGCAGTACGTACTTGTTTGCTATCAAACTGCGTCTACCAAGCACTGTACATTTCTCTATTCTCTGTTCTCTGCCAAAACAGAATAAATTTAGGCTTATCTAACAATAATTCTCTTGTTCCATTCGAAGTGTTGTGATTTCCAAACTGAATATTTTAGCATATTATTTCCACCAAGCATGATGTGATATTGTAGAGTTTTAGGATGATGTCCAGCTCATGGCTGTCATGAACCGACAAGCTTATAGATTTTCTTTCTCCTGGTGGAGGATAAGAAGCTGAAATTGAAACACACACATACAGCAATATGTTTTTTAACGCAGCAGTGTGATTCGACATTCATGCAGTGGAAACGGGTGTATTAGTGGACAAGCGAGGTAGGTTAGTACCAATGCAACTTGGTGTCATGTTTACTAGATGTATTAAGCTATGTTAGCCTGTCATTCAGTCCACATCCAATGGAGGACCTGGTCATCAAATGCTAAGAATATCTAACGTGGTTGATGTGAAACTTTGGTTGTAAATAAAACACTAAATACAAACATGTTTACGGACTCTTAGTGCTTCTGTCGGAAAACACTAGGCCCTGCTTGGAATGGGTGTAAATTTTTACACCTGTATTTATTTTACAGGTGTAAATTACCGGTCACCTCTTGGTTCCTGCCTGAAATGAAAACGACAGGAAGAGGTCTCTATCCTAAACCAGCCAGAAACGAGCCGAAACGCTAATCCAATTGGGAGATCGGAGAATCCTATGTTTATGCTTTTATTTTATGGTGGAACACACTAGGCATGTGACATATATATATACTGTTGGACTTCTCACTCGATCGTCCACCAACCTGCTCGCTCATTCTTTTCTTCAACGTTCAAAAACTTCCCAAAAAACAACCAATGGCGCCTTCAGAAAAGAATCTATGTACGATCGTGCTCCTAATTGTCATCGTGGCCGCCGGTACAAGTGAATTGTCTGTATCTCTTCTAGCAGCTTAAGTCGTTTTGGCATTAAATTGGCTGGTTCATGCTACTTATATTAATATGTTTTTTTTTTGATAAATCTATCGGCTAATTATAAACACGTTCTTGCATCGGTGTGCTAGTATGTTCAATGCCCTGCATGCACGTAGTCGGCGTCCATCGGATACTCTTTGGACACACACCTAAGCAGCAATTATCATAGACCGTGCCTTGGCGCCATTGGCTACGGTTGCAATCATGTATGCCAAGCTGAAAGCCCAACACCTTTTCTAGCGCTTGTGACGACTTCAAATTCTACTACTATTGCTACTGCTTCTATGAGATTGTTGCTAGTGCTAACACTCCGATCCAGTCATTATCTTAAATATAAATTATCCCCTCCTGGCTCTTATGTAATAATACATCTATATTGTTTTTTAATAAACAGGAGGGGTTACCACCCCTGCTATGCTAGTTAAATATATATTGAATAATTAAAGGAGAAGAGAGAAAGAAAGATCATAAGGATCGATTACAAAAGGGCAGCTAGCTATTGCTCAATTAGGGGGAAAGTAACCTTTCTTTTCTCTATCTATGGACAACCAAGGGATTTTTTTCCTTGAAAACCGCTCGACAGGCATTCCAAGTTAGCTTAAAATCCATTCATTACTTTTGTTTTCCTAGTGGTACCTACCAGTATTATCTTACTTGTGTTGTTACGAATGAAATTGTTGGACTTGTGGATCAAAATAAATTTCACTTTTCTCGAGCGCCACACACACACACACACACACACACCCACCAATGCATACACCTATTCCATTATTCCATTTGTCCCACCAACATGTCAAGTGGATTTCTGAAGATGAAAGCAAAGATGATCTAAATATGATGTTCGGAGCCAGAAATATATCTGAACGTGCCAGCGAGAGTAAATAATATTCATAACTTCAAACCATAAAATGATGGGACAAATCCTATATGGCTTGAGGCATCGATGTGATACAAATTTTAGAAGCAGAACCAAAAATGGTGTTAGTATCACTGTATCAGGTAGTAACTATTTGATGCCCTCCCATGCAGAACGACAAAAATAAAACAACTCAACACTGAACTTTTAGTCACTCTTATAGGAATATTTACACCATATAATTTCGTGCAATGTAATACATTGTTTGGCTAAACTTAAGGTTATTTGTATCCACGTCTGGACCTCCCATTCCCGGCGCCTGTGTGGTTGATTATTTCTGTTAGTTTCATCTTACTATTAGTTAACATGACGTCCAGTGACACCAAGTTTTTGGGACAGTCGCTTCCACGTGGGCATTATATATGGCGGTAGATGGTGATGTGAGAAACATCGTCCAGAGAACCAGTAAAAAGAACATGTTTCATATGATCCATTATATTTCTGGTAGTACATATATATACAAGTAAAAAGTGAGTATCTCTTATTTATACTTGAATTGTGTCACCGTGTAATATAAATATCCTGGTTGGTAATTGATTTGTAGATATCTTGCCGCTCGCATGCACTAGTCACTAATGCACTGGTAGATACATATCTAACTGCTCCTATTAGTCTCAATTTCACTTAAATGATTGTGGAGAATACAAAAAATCATTTATATCAACAACACAGATAAAAAGATCCCTCAAACATTTATTGGGAATAACATATGATCATTTATTCGTAACATTTATATTGCATGTACTAATCAACAATACTAGATAATAGACCTTTCTAGCCGGTCCATCACCGCCAAGTGTCCCTAACCCGTCAGTGAGCAAGATTCACTGTTGGGTCTTAAGCCTCGCATTCTGACCATTTTTGGATCCTTATGACCTGGTAGTTCCTTACTGGCAGTGATGCCACATATTACTGTTCGATAAATCCAAGAGCCCACAATGCCGTTTCATTGTCGGGTGGAGAACTGGAGACACACGGACTGAGATCCAGTGCCTTGACAGAGCCCAGGCACCGATGAACAGTGTGGTGCCTTCACTACCTGCACCAATTTTCCTTGTACAAAAGAATGCAATGATCCGGCCCCTCCACCACATTTTCCTTTGGCTCAGCAGTAGGCGATACCACAATGTTGGCCTCCAGCAGCGTGGGATCCTCACGACCCAGCTCACAACGACTCAGCTTGATTACGGTCGGCTTCCAACACCATGGCTCGCCCAGCGTCATTCAAATTTGTTTCCACTAGCAACCTTTGGCGCGTTTCTGGTGGGCCAGGTAGCGCCTGACACCATGGCGGGCCAGCTTCAGTTCCAAAACACTAGGGGATAGGATCATATATTTACGCTTCCTTGCTCATTCTTTTCTTCAACATAAAAAACTTAAAAAAAAACCAATGGCGCCTTTAGGAAAGTACGTGCTCCTAATTGTCATCGTAGCTGTCGGCCGGTATGTACGTGCACATGAATGAACTGTTGTAAATATATTTCTCTCCTAACAGCTAAAGTTTCTGGCATTGAATTGGCTGGTGTATGCAACTTAATATGTTGTTTTGATTAATCTTTTTTGAAAGTTATTGTTTTGATTAATCTTTCGGCTAATTAACCACGTTCTTGTACGTGCTAGTATGTCCACTGTGTTCAATGGCATTTGCATGCGCCGAGCCGAGTCAATGCCGGTACCCGAGCCACAATTATAGAGGACCGTGCTTTGGCTTCACCGACGGTTGCGATACTACATGCGAAGATGAAAGCTCCAATAACAGGTGGGGCGAGTGTGACTGCGACTTTAAATGCTACTGCTATACATGCTAGTCTGGGATTGTTGCTGTTGCTAGCGCTCCGATACAGCCATGATGCAATGATCCCAGCCTCATGTTTCTTAAAAATAAATGTAAATTACCCCTTCCTGGCTCTTATGTAATAAATGCAATGATCCCAGCCTCATGATGAACTCTTTTTAACTTTAAAAACATTTTCTAAATAGATGTTGAATTTATTTTGCAAATAACATTGAATAATTTTTCGAAATACATTTAAATTTTTTTCTGAACACACAATGATTGTTGTAAATAATATTAAAAAATTCCAAATGGACGATATTTTTAATACATGATAGGATTTTAGAAATGTGTGAATTTCTTTTTGTGAAATATCATGACAAAGGTAAATATCTTGTTTAAATTTTTTTTAATGAACATGAAAAAAAAGAACTAGAATAGGACAAACAAAAAAGCATAGAAACAGCTAAGAAAGTCGCTGAAGACCTACAACTTAAAAACAATCGTAGGCACGAGAAAACGTTAGGCTGGACGGTGCTGGTGGCGATGGCTACTGCCCGCAAAAGAAAAGAAAAACAAAATCAACCCAGCCCAAAATGTACGAACCGTAAAGAGATTTTTGTGCGACATCACTAATTGAAGAGTATTTTTTGCAAAGATCACGCCCACCTCTTCAGGTTGTGACAAGTGGCGCTCTGCATGTGCGCCACTTGTCGCAACCTGGAAGTTTTCCATTTTTTCGTATATCCGTTTATTTAAAATGTTTTATCTCTTAAACTGTGCGTCCAAATCTCGAACCATTTTCACCGTTGGATTCCTCGGGTCGAGATCTTCAAAACTAGATCCATGTTGATAGGTTTTGACGAACATTTGTTTCACGAAAAAACGGAAGAAAAAAACTGAAATGAGAGCACTTTTTTCTCCTTTTCGGAAGATGTTTCCGAGAGTCACAGCCGTGCCTCTCGCGGAAGCAAATCCATGCCTCTTGTGAAGGCAAAACCGTGCCTCTCACGAAAAAAAAGAGAAAACATGTTTTTTTTCATTTCCGAGAGGCACGGACATGCCTCCCGCGGAAGCAAAATCGTGCCTCTCACCGCAGAAAAAAATGTGTTTTTCCCGTTTCCGAGAGGCACGGCTGTGCCTCTCGCGGAAGCAAAACCATGCCTCTCACGGAAGAAAAAAAGAAGAGAGAAAAGTGTTTTTTCGTTTTCGAGAGGTGCCTCTCACCCAAGCAAAACTGTGCCTCTCGCAGAAGCAAAATTGTGCCTCTCACGGAAGAAAAAGAAAAGAGAAATTGTGTTTTTTTTTTCCAAGAGGCACGGCCTTGCCTCTCGTAGAAGCAAAACCGTGCCTCTCGCGGAAGCAAAACCATGGATCTCACGTGAAAAAAAGTGTCTTTTCATGCAATTTGTTTTGATTTTTTTCAAGAAACTAAGAAAGACCGATGAAAAACAAAAAAGTCAAAAAACACTCGGAAAAACCATATAAAAAGCCAAAAATCTGTGCGAAAAAATATAAATTAAAACAAAATCCGGAGAAAGCACCCAGAGCACGACACGTGGCGGCGGTTGAGAGCGCACCAAATGACGCGCTCTCACCCCACCCCATGTGATCGTTGGGGAGGCTCCCGAAGGAGCGCTCCTCAACTAGTTGCTCTCGTCTCTATGTGTGTGCGCACCCGTGTGTTGGGTTTGTTAGAAGAAACGTGTGTGCTGGGAGCAAACTTTATTATTGCTTTGTGCTGTTTTGTACGACAGATGCAAGCCCGCAAATAAACAGACAACTCCACATCTTGGCCCATAGGGAAAAGGAGCATGCTTGGCCCATAGGGGATCCGGCTAGTCTCATTTTATCTGATACTCCCTCCATTCCATAATGTAGTGCATATAGATTTTTCTGAAAGTCAAACTTTGACAAAGTTTATAGAGAAAACTATCTACATCTACAATACCAAACATGTACATTATGAAAATATAACCGATGATTTATCCAATGATGCGCATTTGGTATTCTATATGTACCTATTTTTCTCTATAGCTATGGTCAAAGTTTGTAATGTTTGACTTCTAAAAAAAATTATAGGCACTATATTATGAAACGGAGGGAGTATTATTTTTGATGTAACAGTTGTTTGATGTTAATAAAGTGCGTCCAAGGACATTCCCCTAAAAAATAAAAAATCTAAGTTTGGCCTACATCCAAAACAGGCTGACACAACAAACATGTGATGTCATTTTTTGTCACGTAAATGAAACCAAACTATATCTCGTCTAGATGAGTTCTGGGCACTCCTAACAATTTATATCATAATTCAAAACTTTGAGGATCCGTCCATGCACGCGCTTGCTAAGTGTACGGTTGCACTTTCTCAAGTTGTGCCATTTTTCACAAGCTATAGTACAGCATATTTGAAGTGAGATAAAAGTAAGATGGCGATCGATGTGAACAGTATGTGAACAAGAGGTGGTGCTGTGTGCAGCCGGCGATCGACCGAGTTAGCTTGGCTGTCACGATTACCACATGCACAGCACAGCAAGCATTCTTTCTTCCTTTCTTCGCCTCGCTCCATAGCTAGCTAGCTTCCCTCCAAATCCATTTACCCTACCGCACGGAGATCCTGTAAACCTTGCTTACACATGACTCCACGAGTATGCTATGGCTACGCTTCTTCTTCTTCTTACAGTACATGAATGCATGCAGGACGTACGCCCGCCGGATTAATTCCATCCAACGATTTCCTTCTTTTACAAGTTTCGCATCAACCATGCCATACCAGCACGACCTACACAAGTACATATATACACGACGCATCATGCCAACCTTCCCAACTCATCCCACCAAGCTCTCTCCCCAAATCACAACCACCAGCCAATCCAGCCAACCTTCCTCATGGCGGCCGCCACCAACACCAAGCCGAAGCGGCAGCAGCCGGTACCGGTCGTGGACCCCAAGTTCGAATGGGCGGACAAGGCCGGCACCTACGTGCTCCGCCTCAGCCTCGAGGGGTTCAAGAAGGGCGACTTCACGGTGCAGGTGGACGGCGCCGGCAGGCTCACCGTGAGCGGGGCGAGGCCGGGCGCCACCCCTGGATCCTTGCACAAGGTCTTCCAGCTCCCCTCCACCGCCAGCCTCGACGACATCGCCGGCCGCTTCGAGGCGGGCGTGCTCACGCTCACCGTGCCCAAGCGCGCGTACTCTGGTGTCCCCGCACCGACGAGCATCGAGGAGATTAAGAGGGGTAAACCTGGTGTGGTTAAGGAGGATGGTGCCAACCAAAGATGTCGACAGCAACGAGGATGAGGCGGCCAAAGGCCACGACAGCACCACTAAGCCTAAGGAAGAGATCGCCAAGGAGGAGAATGCGTCCAAGAAGGCCATGGACGAGGCCACGAAGAATGCTCAACAGCAGTAGCAACCGGAGGAAGTCAGTAGGCACAAGGAAGAACAGCAAAAGCTAGCACCAACTGTGAACAAAGAACAAGAAGTGAAGCCTAATGCTCCCCATGCCGCTGCTCCGGCCATACCCGAGATGCCGGCGCCGAAGCCGGAGGTTGCCAACGGCGAGAAAGCCAAAGCGGTGGTTGACCAGGAGAACCTGGCTGCGGCAGTGAGACAGCGCAGCGAGGAAGAGAAAGCCAAGGCTGCTGCCGCTGCCATGGAAGCCAAAGTGGTGCTGGAGAAGAAGGCCACGGCATGCAGCAGCTGGAAAGAGTGCGTGGCAGGGGGGCTGGAGCAGCTGACAGACATGAAGTGGGCGGACAGCTTGGTGGAGAAGGCAAGGAACAACAAGGAGGTAGTTGCCATCGCCATGGCTGCTTTCTCGCTCGGCTTCTTCGTCTCTCACAAGTTATTCAGGAAGTGACCACACATACGAACAATGGGTAATTTTTTTTAAAGGGACGCTTTATTACTTAAAAGGTTTAGGCATTACAGCGGGTCTCTGCATAACTAAAATGCACACAGCCAATAAAGTCCTCGCGACAAGCCAATATAAAAGAAGAAGGCGAAATACAAAGATGAAATCTGTATGACGCCTAAAGCATAGGTGGCCCAATCCTAAGATCATGCTGCCACCCATGTTGGGTAAATGTATCCCTCGCCGCAGCCTCCAATCGTGTACACACCTCCGTAAACAGGTCTCGATTCTCCACTTGTTGTAGACAGGACCATAAATGAAGCGTCCCGATACATCTGTAGATAACCTGCATAAGAGAAGTACTTTTATCGTTAAAAACCTTATCATTTCTACATAGCCAAAGCGACCAAATAATGGCAAGCGCTCCCATCCTGAGAAGAATTCTAAACCTGTAATCAATCCAATGTAACCAGTTGCCAAATATATTAGCAACACTACACGGAGGATACAGGCCAGAAGCTATCTGGATGACTGACCATATAGAACGAGCCAATTTACAATGAAAGAACAAATGTTCTATTGTCTCATCATGCGGACAGAATACACATTGCGTACTTTCATGCCAATTCCTCTTAATAAGGTTATCTTTAGTAAGAATGTCTCCGCGACGAAGATACCATGCAAAGATTTAATTCTTAAGAGGTATCTTCATCTTCCAGATCTTCTTATTATTATCAACTGGCACGTCTGACTGGATCAAAGCTCTATACATAGAATCCACTAAGAATTGTCCATTCCCATGTAGGTTCCAACGAAAGACATAGGATCCTTGCAACAGCTGTACCGTGGTTAACCGCTGGAGCAGTATGTTCCACGATTGGAGTCTAGGTCCAATTAAATCCCTTCTGAACGTCACATTTGGCGGAAATGATTCCAAAACCTTGGCAATAGTATCACCCTTATGACGCACAACATTGTATAGAGATGGATATTGTTCCTGGAGAGTAGCATTACCTAACCACTTATCCTCCCAAAATCTAATTTCCGATCCGTCCTTAATTAAGAAGGAATCATAGCGGAAGAAATATATCTTTGTTGCCATTAGTCCGGCCCAAAAATAAGAGTCCCCAGGCTTCCAGTATACTGGGGATACCTTAGAACCCACATATTTTCTCGTTAGGAGGGTTTGCCATACACCATCTTCCTTCAATAATTTAAACAACCATTTGCCGAGGAGGGCCCTGTTCTTAACCTCAAGGTCATGAATGCCCAAACCACCTTGGTCCTTGGGACGGCAAACCACACTCCATTTAGCCAGTCGATATTTCTTTCTCTCGCTATCTCCTTGCCAAAAGAATCTCTATCGGAAGTAATCCAATCTATGTAATACTCCTTTTGGCAATTGGAAGAAGGAAATCATATATAGTACTATGTTACATAGTACTGAATTTATGAGGACCAACCTTCCTCCCAGAGATAGCAATTTACCTTTCCAACTGCTAAGTCTCTTTTGTAGTCTCTCCTTGACGTGTTTCCATTCAGCATTTGTGAGTCTCCGATAATGTATCGGTATCCCCAAATAAGAGATCGGAAACTGGCCCAATCCGCATCCGAATGGGTAAATATGTGCTGAAGTAAAGATATATAGTTGTGTGATTAAAGTGTACAGTGACACGGCAGAACATAGATGTAAAGTCATTTGTGCAAGTAAAGTATGTACATTTTTTTTTGAAAAGGAGGTCATCCCCCTGCCTCTGCATCGGAAAGACGCATACGGCCACTTTATTAGAGCAAGTTCAACAAAAACAAATAGTCTGGCTACAACGGAAGATGGAAAAATCTTGGAATGTCCATTGGTGAAATCTAGCAGGGATTACAAATACTCTTGGCACATACAGAGCAAAACTCACTTACAGTTTGTTTGTACATAGAACCATGGTTATCAGCCGCCCATCACCGTTTGCGATGATTCATTGCATTTTGGACAATGCCTTCGTGCAACTAGGAAAAGGAAGAGGTGAAGAACTAGGAAGAAGGGCGAGGACTATATATATCATGCCGAGGCATGGGATGTCGGGTCCTGAGATCCGGAGGAGGGCGAGGACTAGGAAGAAGAGAATGATCTTCATAGGTAGAATGTTTTATATGTTCTTGCGGGATCGAGCATGGACGTTATTGCACTACTTGTAGCATGCGAACCTATCATCATTCAAATAAATATTGTAAATGATGCCTTTCAATTGACTTGATCTCACAAAAGATATGGGCTTACATAGACTTTTACCATCAATATATATTGAATATAATCTAAATAAATGATGCCATTTTAACATCTTTAATAGTGATATGCTATATTTTTCTTGGTGGGGTGAAGGGAAAAAAGCGTTGTGTTCAATTCTATATAATATAGTCTAACATACACGATTTTATCTAGAAAATGGTTGTTTTCATATAAGTTGTGTGAACGTTGCATGGATAACAAAAAAGTTCTACGCACATGCAAGATCTATCCATAGAAATGCATAGCTATGAGAAGGGGAGAGCATCTTCATACCCTTGAAGATCGCTAAGCAGAAGCGTTTATCAATGCGGTTGATGTAGTCGTACACCTTCACGATCTGTCCCGATCAAGTACCGAACGTACGGCACCTCCGCGTTCAGCACACATTCAGCTCGATGACGTCATCGCCTTCTCGATCCAGCAAGAGGGGCGAAGTAGTAGATGTGTTTCGGCAGCACGACGGCATGGTGACGGTTGGTGATGAAGAACAATCTCCGCAGGGCTTCGCCAAGCACTACAGAAACTAAACGGAGGATAAACTAGAGGGGATGGGGTTGCCGGCACACGGCTTGGTGAATCTTGATGTGTCTTCGGTGCTAGCCCTGCCCCTCTATTTATATGTTGAGCCCTGGGATCGAAACTTGGAGTAAAAGCCTCCTCAAAGTCGGTTTTGCCCGAAAGGCAAGAGTCCTTCTCGGACTCCAGGATCAAACGCCAAGGTTCCCGGTGTCTGGACCCAGACGCCAGGGTCCCTGGCGTCTGGCCCCTGGCCTCCGCAAAACTGTATTTTGCACTTACCAAAAGCCCCGTGGGCTTTACCCCTTGGCCCAAATAAAGTTTTCTCACACCAGAACATTTCGGGAAACATCCTAAACCCCTTCCAATGAATTTCGGAACCCTTCCGAAGACCAAACACTATTATTCCATATATCAATCTTTACTCCGGACTATTACGGAGCTCCTAGTCTTGTCCGTGCTCTCATCCAGGACTCCGAACAACATTCGGTCACCAACATACATATCTCATATAATACTATATCGTCAACGAACGTTAAACATGCGGACCCTATCACTACTAGGGAAAAGCCTAGCAGTAGCGCGGGTAAGCGTGCTACTGATACGGCGATACAGCTAAAGCTTAGCAGTAGTAGCGCCTACTGGCACTCGCTACTGCTATATCTACTTAGTAGTAGCGCTTTCCAAAACAACCGCTACTGGTAATTACTAGTAGCGCTTTCCAAAACAACCGCTACTACTATTATTCAGTATTCTATTTCTTTTAAGTTTTAGGTCGTATTCATACACCTTTATACAATTTTTCATACAGTAGCAATTTAGAGATTGTTTTTTACATTATAATGAGTTATTAAATCACTAGGTGAAAGAACCTTGGATTAGTTTCAAGTGCATGGATCCAAAGTAACCAATGGTCACTTTGGATCCATCCATTTGAAACTAATCCGCGGTTCTTTCACCCAATGACATAATAACTTATCACCATCATCATCATAATATCATTAACAACTTATCATCATAATATATCATTGTCATATAACTCCTAATCATCATCATTTTCGTCCATGACATCATCTAACAACTTGGTCACTAGTTATAATAACAACTCCTCCTCATCATCATCATAGTACTCATAATCACTACTCCTACTCAGCATCACCATCAATTCTAAGACATCGTAGCACATAATAAAATCTTCTCATCATCATAGTCATATATAATCAACACTAACTAATTGTTCTTAATACTTAGGACCGACTCCTTGAAGGAAATATGCCCTAGAGGCAATAATAAAGTTATTATTTATTTCCACATATCATGATAAATGTTTATTATTCATGCTAGAATTGTATTAACCGGAAACATAATACATGTGTGAATACATAGCCAAACATAGTGTCACTGGTATGCCTCTACTTGACTAGCTCGTTAATCAAAGATGGTTGAGTTTCCTAGCCACACTACTGGAATCACCAGTTTTGCCGTCTGCTTACTCTTTGCCGTCAGCTAGCGGACCGCAAAGAAAGGCTTTGCCATCACCGAAAGGAAAACGGATGACAAAGAGGTAGCGGACGGCAACGGAAGGCTTTGCCATCAGCATATCTTTGCCATCCGCTAGCTGACGGCAAAGATGCTTTGCCGTCCGCTAGCTGACGACAAAGAGGATGGGTGGTGGGCTTACGAGGATGACCTAACGGCCATTTTCTTTGCCGTCTGCTGGCGGACGGCAAAAGTTCTTTGCCGTCAGCCGGCAGACGGCAAAGAAAATGCTCGTTAGGTCATCCGTTTCCCCCCGGCCCCACCCCACTAGGTATGCTCTTTGCCGTCCGCTAGCAGACGGCAAAGAGCCGTGACCTACTAGCTAGCAGAAAAGGGGCCGTGCCCGTGCCCCGCCCTCTCTGATCTGTCCGTCCCCTGCCCGAGCCGCCGCCACCCCTCACCCCTGCCGCCGCCCCTAACCCGCGCCGCCACCCCCGTCGCCGGCCGCCCCATGCCACCCCCGTCGCCGGCCACCCCGCACCGCCCCGCATCATTGGTAATAAATGAAAACAAAGATATAATACTCTTTCCTTACAACTTCAAGTGAGTGTTACTGTCTTGTGCATATTCGGTTTCCCTTATTAGTCCAGGTTATAGTAATGTAATTGATGACTTATGCATGCGTGCGCAGCTTCCACTATATTCTCCTAGAGATTAAGCTTGAGCAGGGAGTAGTAACCGTCTTAGACTGGAGACGAAAAGATCCCCAGGATTATGCGGACATGACTCAAATGCTCGAGAAGTAAGTTAAATCGATCATTATCCACCATATCAGCAACTTTGTTCATTTCCTGATATCAAGTAATTGTTTTCTTTGTCTGGCAGGGTTTGGAGAAAATTCACCAAAAAAGCTCCGGGACTGCCGAAGAAGCTGCAATTTAGACAGCCGAAAGTAAGTACTACAGTAGCATGTTCCGCGCATCTCCTAGTGATTCAAGCGCTAGTTTCATCAATACCATTTAGCATGCTTGCTTATCAGTTTGATTGACCTCTATTTCTTGTAAAGTGGTTGTGGCAGGAACAAGGGGATGATTTCTGTGGATACTACGTTTGCGAGTCCATCCGCCACACGACCTGAGAGCGGGGCTACTCTGACGAACAATATGAAGTGCGTAAGCAATAATATTCACAATTTTATTTTATTACCATCATTTGTGTTGAGTTTCATTTATTCATATATATATATATATATATATATATATATATATATATATATATATATATATGTATTGACCCCCTTCTTCAAATTAGATCTTTCGGATGCGGGATGAACTCCTACCACCAGATCGTATGCGAGCAATTCAAGAGGAATTGGCGACATTCTTCCTTGACCACGTGATCGCTGAAAACGGAGAATACTATGTGGACCCTGTGTTCATATATAATTAGGAGATTATATTGTAAGAGATAATTATTGTATATATGTAGCCGGTAGTGTCGGATAGAGATACGAGAACTTGTTGTTCGACCAATCTCTCGGAGAAGGAGAGATGGTCGATATCACTTCTCTCTGTATGCATATGTTCATGACGATCTTCTGTTTCCTTCATTTGCTTACTAGCTAGCGTGTCTAGTCCTCTCTATACGTATATAGTATGTAGCGTCGACCAAGCACGGAGATAAGAGAGGACACTTCTCTCTATTAATTAGCTAGCTAACACAATATATGAAACACCTAAATTAACCCCCCAAAACCCCCAACCCCCCCCCCCCCTTCAAAAAAACAAAAAACCCAACCCCTGAAATGCTGACGCTTGGATGCCTATTGGTCCCGGTTAGTGCCACCAACCGGGACCAAAGGCCCTCCTGCCTGGGCTCGCCGCACCGGCCACGTGGAGGCCCATCTGTCCCGGTTCGTGTAAGAACCAGGACTAAAGGGCTAGGGCATTAGTAACGACCCTTTAGTCCCGGTTCAACAACCGGGACAAAAGGCCCTTACCAACCGGGACAGATGACCCTTTTTCTACTAGTGAGAGCTTGATTTTTGAAATAGAGATAAATAATATTTTGAGTGGCATACTTTCATTGTCAACATAACAACCAAGAGATCTCCATATCTTCCGTGCTACACACATTATAGGCGGTTCCCAAACATAATGGTAAAGTTTATACTCCCCCACCACCAACAAACATCAATCCATGGCTTGTCCGAAACAACGGGTGCCTCCAACTAACAACAATCCTGGGGGAGTTTTGTTTGCAATTATCTTGATTTGAGCATGGGACTGGGCATCCCGGTTACCGGCCATTTTCTCGTGAATGAGGAGCGGAGTCCACTCATCGTGAGAATAACCCACCTAGCATGGAAGATATAGACAGCCCTAGTTGATACATGAGCTATTCGAGCATACAAAACAGAATTTCATTTGAAGGTTTAGAGTTTGGCACATACAAATTTACTTGGAACGGCAGGTAGATACCGCATATAGGAAGGTTGGGGTTTATGGAAGTGGATGCACAAGTAGTATTCACGCTTAGTACAAGTGAAGGCTAGAAAGAGACTGGGAAGCGACCAACTAGAGAGCAACAACAGTCATGAACATGTATTAAAATTAATCAACACTGAGTGCAAGCATGAGTAGGATATAATTCATCATGAACATAAATATCGTGGAGGCTATGTTGATTTTGTTTCAACTACATGCATGAACATGTGCCAAGTCAAGCCACTCGAATCGTTCAAAGGAGGATACCACCCTATCATACCACATCACAACCATTATAAACCCCTAGCTAATTAAGCATGGCATGAGCAACTATAATCTCTAATTGTCATTGCAAACATGTTTCATTCATAATAGGCTGAATCAGGAACGATGAACTAATCATATTTACAAAAACAAGATAGGTCGAGTTTATACCAGCTTTTCTCATCTCAATCAGTCCATCATATATTGTCATTATTGCCTTTCACTCGCACGACCGAACGGTGTGGAGAATAATAATAGTGCACGTGCATTGGACTAAGCTGGAATCTGCAAGCATTCAATACGATGGAGAAGACAAGGTAATATGGGCTCTTGGTTAAATCAACAACAATGCATATGAGAGCCACTCAACATTTTCATCATGGTCTTCTCCTCTCGACCCCCAAAGAAAAGAAATAAAATAAAACTATTTATACGGGAAAGCTCCCAACAAGCAAAAGAAGAACGAGAAATCTTTTTGGGGTTTCTTTAAATTACTACTACTACAGGCATGGAAAGTAAACTAGCTAAAAGCTACAACTATTTTTTTTGGTTTTTCTTAATGTTTTTTAAACACACAAGAAGAAGGTTTAAAACAAAAAATAAACTAGCATGGATAGTACAATGAAAAAGTATGAGCACCGACAACTGACATGAGTGTGTGAACATGAATGTACTATCGGTGAGAAATATGTAATCCCCAAGCTTAGGCTTTTGGCCTAAGTTGGTATAGGGCCACAGATCGAAGCTACTCTCTCAGGTGTACGGAGGAGTGTCCTCTGGGTGCCACTGGTTGGCGATCTCCTCCGGATCCCACTGATAAACAGACTGTCGATAAGGGTCAAGTGGTGGCTCAGGCTCATGTTCTGGAACTTGTGTCAGACTCCAGTATGCATAAATGGCCTCTGGCAAGATGAGGTACGTGCCTGAAAGTATATTAAACAGAGAGGGTGCAGGCAAGGTAATAACCTCACAGTGAGTTTTACCAAATAACAAACTATACTTAAGCAGTTTCTTCTTATATTTAACAGTAAAGTCTTGTGCTACCATACTTTTATAATCTAGAAAAACAGGGGGCAGCAACTTTTCCTCTTTCCCATAATGCCTAATAGGTATCTCAAAGTGTACAGCAAGGCGCGAGGATGTAAATTTAAACCTTCTCACAAAGGAATCAGTTAGGTGGCGGTATTGCAGGCACTTATCTGACACGAAGCCCTCAAGATCAACATTACGCACATACACGTCAAATTCATCCTTGATACCTACTTGGACCATAAACTCCTCTAACGGCCATTCACAAGGCCGCACATGAGCTTTCCTTGGTAGTTCATTGTCCGGCTCACGTACCACGAGCCTGGGTCCTTGCTTCCTTGAGGAACCACCTTGGTACAATTTCCTAAACATATTTCTTCCTCTGAAAAATTTCTGAAATTTTTAGTGACTCAAAATAAAAGTGAACCAAACTCAACAAGGTTGATAGCAACTACTCCCACAAGTGCCTAGAGGCTATATCATGCATTATAACTACTTTGGACCATATAAATTTGACATGCAAGCTCAAGAACAGGGTCACCTTAGCAGCAAAAAATTGCAATAAATAAAGCACTAGAACAAAAACTAATTGGACCAATGGAGGAGTCACATACCAAAGAACAATCCCCCAAAACAGTTTTGTGAATGGAGCTTTGAGCAAGGAGATGGAAAATGGCAACAAGATGAGCTAGAACACGGGTTTGAGCTATGGGAGGATTTTTTCTGGTGGAAGACAAAGTGAGTGGGTGCAGGAATAAGTGGAGGGGGTCCACGTGGGGACCACGAGGTAGGGGGCGTGCCCCAGGGGGGTGGGCGCGCCCTGGACCCTCGTGGCCAGGTGGTGGCCCCCACTGGTGTGTTCTCAGTGCGAGATATTCTTAAATATTCTACAAAAAATCATATTTCATTTTCGGGACATTTGGTGAACTTTTATTTTGGGGGTATTTTTTTATTGCAAGGATAATTCAGAAAACAGACATAAAATACTATTTTTGCTTTATTTAATCTAAATAACAGGAAGTAAAAGGAGGGTACAGAGAGTTGTGCTTTCTAACTTCATCCATCTCATGCTCATCAAAAGGAATCCACTAACAAGGTTGATCAAGTCTTGTTAACAAACTCTTTCGGAATTGCATGAAACCGGAGAATTTTTGAATAACACTAAGTTACCTCAACGGGGATATGCACGTCCCCAATAATAAGAATATCATATTTCTTCTTGACAGTAGGAAGAGGAAATTCAAAACCTCCAATAGTAATCGTTGAAGTTTTTCCAATAGAATTGATACTGTGGACTTGAGGTTGTTTCCTCGAAAAGTGTACCGTATACTCATTACCATTAACATGAAAAGTGACATTGCTTTTGTTGCAATCAATAACAGCTCCTGCAGTATTCAAAAAGGGTCTACCAAGAATAATAGACATACTATCGTCCTCTTGAATATCAAGAATAACAAAGTCTGTTAAAATAGTAACGTTTGGAACCACAACAGACACATCCTCACAAATACCAACAGGTAAGCAGTTGATTTATCGGCCATTTGCAAAGATATTTCAGTAGGTGTCAACTTATTCAAATCAAGTCTACGATATAAAGAGAGAGGCATAACACTAACACCGGCTCCAAGATCACATAAAGCAGTTTTAACAAAGTTTCTTTTAATGGACCATGGTATTGTTGGTACTCCTGGATCTCCTCGTGGCTGCATCGACTCGTGCGTCGCCGCTGCGTCGCCCCTTCGAGCCGTACTGCCACGATATGCGGTACCCGCTGCCGCCCCGAGGCTGTCCCCGCGGTTGCACTGACCCGCGCTCCACCGCTACGCCGGCCTATTCGGGCTGTAGCGCCGTGGCCCGCGGTCCCCGCCGCCGCGGCCCGCGTTCCACTCTGCCATCACCGCGTGCCGACCTCACGTGGTATGCGTCGTGCCGTCTCCCTTGGCACGGGAATGCCACCATCCGCGCTAGTCTTCGTCATGCTGTCAGGGTTTTTCGCCTACTTCGAGCACCGCTGCCGCACTCCTAATCTAGCCGCTGCTGTCGTCATCAGGCCGCCGTCGCTCTTCTTTGGCCGCCGCCGCCGCTACCCCCGTAGCCGCCGCCGCTGCCCGTCCACTTCCTTCGTCTTCGTCCAGCACCAGCCCGTCGCCATCGTCGTCGTCATCTACCCCGACCACTTTGTGTACTCCGACAAGCGCGGGCGACATCGGCCCCGCGCCGATTGGCGCCGCAACTGTCGTCGAGTTCTTCTCTGTTGGCTCCTCCGACTTCTCCGACATGGCTTACAGCTCGTGCAGGTCCCTCGTCTACGCATGCCCGGTGCGTGCCTTCGTCCACGACGTATCCCCTGGCCTGGCAAGCCTAGTGCGGCGCTTTGTCAACTTCTTCTTTATCCGTCTACGCATTCCCGGTGCTGGCAACACCGATGCGTGCCTTCGTCCACGACGTGTCCCTGGGCTTGGCACACCCGCTGCGACGCCTCGTCAACACCGTCTTCCCTCCGACGCACCCCTTCTTCCACACACTGCGCCCATGCTAACTAGGTGCCGTCTTGTGCCCGCGGCTCCACGACGACATCCTCGACACCGGCTACCCCGACTCGACATCGACCACGGCATTCTTCGCATGGCTACCTCGACCATGACTCCACCACCCTACGCTCTCGGCTACCTCGACAACCGGCACAAAGGGCTACCGGCTTGCTTGAGCAACCTCGTCGGGTTCTACTCCAGCCACGACTTCCGTGATGGATCGACCGTAACGACTGTGGGGGGGGGGGGGTTCGTCGGCTTGCTTTTGGATTCTTCTCTAGTCTCACCTTCTGCGTCGCTACCGTTGTGACTGCAGGGGGATGTTGAGTAGATTGATTATTAGGAAAGATGAGATAGACTAGGATTCGGTCCTGCCTTGTCTTGTACTCCAACACTAGTGCAGAACCGGGCTTTAGCGCCGGTTCGTAAGGGCCTTTAGTGCCGGTTCTGCAAACCGGCACTAAAGTGTGGAGACTAAAGGCCCCCCCCCTTTAGTACCGGTTCGGCACGAACCGGCGCTAATGTGCCACCACGTGGCACGAGCCAGGCCCGGGTGCGTGTAGGACATTAGTACCGGTTGGTAACACTAACCGGTACTAAATTTTTGGGTGTGTTTTGGTTTTAATTTTTATTTTTCCTTTAGTTTTGTGTTTTTAATTTAATTTAGTGATTTCTTTACATTATAATGAGTTGTTAAATAATTAGGTGAAAGTACCGCAGATTAGTTTCGACTGGATGCATGTGGATCCTAGCTAAGTGATCAAGTATATGCCATATCCATATTACTTGATCACTTAGTGATCTATGTAATATGGATATGGCATATACTTGATCACTTAGCTAGGATCCATCCAGTTGAAACTAATATGCGGTTTCTTTCATAAATGATATAATAACTCATCATCATCATATTAATATAAAAACTATTGCATCATATCATCACCAACAACAATATATACTAGCTAGCAAAGATATCATCGAGTTCAACATGGTCATGATATTATAAGCGTTCATAACACCACAAAAGCAAATTACTCTTTGAGATTAAGTTCAGGACGAAGAACACGGACACGCATGAGAGGACAACAAGCACTAAGAGCATGATAACTAGCTAAATCACTCCTGCTGCTCTCTCTCAGGTAAAATAGCATAGAACATGTATAGCTCTCCTGATTCATCAGGTGAAATTATGACACCATGCCAAGTTTCGACATTTTCAGAGTTCACTTTGTAGTTATTTTCAATTTCAGGGTCATTTAGCTCTCTAAACAAATCGGTAAATGACTAAAAATAGCAAATGATGTCAGAAAGTGTTGAAAATTGATGACGTCGCATTGAATGGTGCGTATGGAACGCAAAGAAGAGTCTGAAGTTGTAATAAGTTTAAAAAAATGAAGTGCCAGTGTAACAGATGAGTTCTCGTCCGAAACCCTGATACTCCGAAAGAGATTGTCCAGTTTGTACACGAAGTGTGTCCAGTTTTTGCCGTAACCCCCTCTACTCTTTTGCACATGCTATGTGGGTGAAATGATGACACCATGCCAAGTTTCGACATTTTCAGTGTTCATTTTCTAGTGATTTTCAATTTCACGGTCATTTAGCTCTCTAAACAAATCGATAAATGACTAAAAATAGCAAATGATGTCAGGAAGTTTTGAAAATTGATGACCTCGTTTGAATGGTGCGTACGGAACGCAAAAAAGAGTCTGGAGTTGTAATAAATTTAAAAAAATGAAGTGTCGGTGTAACAGATGAGTTCTCGTCAGAAACCCTAATACTCCGAAAGAGATTGTCCAGTTTGAACATGAAGTGCGTCCAGTTTTTGCCGTAACCCTCTCTACTCTTTTGCACATGCTATGTGGGTGAAATGATGATATCATGCCAAGCTTCGACACTTTCAGAGTTAATTTTGTAGTGATTTTCAATTTCACGGTCATTTAGCTCTCTAAACAAATCGGTAAATGACTAAAAATAGCAAATGATGTCAGAAAGTTTTGAAAATTGATGACGTCGCTTTGAATGGTGTGTACGGAACGCAAAAAAGTCTGGAGTTGTAATAAGTTCAAAAAAATGAAGTGCCAGTGTAACAGATGAGTTCTCGTCAGAAACCCTGATACTTCGAAAGAGATTTTCCAGTTTGTACACGAAGTGCGTCCAGTTTTTGCCGTAAACCTCTCTACTCTTTTGCACATGCTATGTGGGTGAAATGATGATACCATGCCAAGTTTCGACATTTTCAGAGTTCATTTTGTAATGATTTTCACTTTCATGGTCATTTAGGTCTCTAGACAAATCGGTAAATGACTAAAAATAGCAAATGATGTCAGAAAGTGTTGAAAATTGATGACGTCACTTTGAATTGTGTGTACGGAACGCAAAAAAGTCTGAAGTTGTAATAAGTTTAAAAAAAATGAAGTGCCCATGTAACAGATGAGTTCTCGTCAGAAACCCTGATACTTCGAAAGAGATTGTCCAGTTTGTACACGAAGTGCGTCCAGTTTTTGCCGTAACCCTCTCTACTCTTTTGCACATGCTATCTGGGTGAAATGATGATACCATGCCAAGTTTCGACATTTTCAGAGTTCATTTTGTAGTGATTTTCAATTTCACGGTCATTTAGCTCTCTAAACAAATCGGTAAATGACTAAAAAATAGCAAATGATGTCAGAAAGTTTTGAAAATTGATGACTTCGCTTTGGATGGTGCGTACGGAACGCAAAAAAAGTCTGAAGTTGTAATAAGTTAAAAAAAATGAAGTGCCAGTGTAACAGATGAGTTCTCGTCTGAAACCCTGATACTCAGAAAGAGATTGTCCAGTTTGTACACGAAGTGCGTCCAGTTTTTGCCGTAACCCCCTCTACTCTTTTGCACATGCTATTTGGGTGAAATGATGACACCATGCCAAGTTTCGACATTTTCAGAGTTCATTTTGTAGTGATTTTCAATTTCACGGTCATTTAGCTCTCTAAACAAATTGATCAATGACTAAAAATAGCAAATGATGTCAAAAGTTTTGAAAATTGATGACGTCGCTTTGAATGGTGTGTACGGAACGCAAAAAAGTCTGGAGTTGTAATAAGTTTAAAAAAATGAAGTGCTAGTGTAACAGATGAGTTCTCGTCAGAAACCCTGATATTTCGAAAGAGATTGTCCAGTTTGTACACGAGGTGCGTCCAAGTTTTGCCGTAACCTTCTCTACTCTTTTGCACATGCTATGTGGGTGAAATGATGACACCATGCCAAGTTTCGACATATTCAAAGTTCATTTTGTAGTTATTTTCAATTTCACGTCATTTAGCTCTCTAAACAAATTGGTAAATGACTAAAAATAGCAAATGATGTCAGGAAGTGTTGAAAATTGATGACGTCGCTTTGAATGGTGTGTACGGAACGCAAAAAATTCTGAAGTTGTAATAAGTTTAAAAAAATGACGTGCCCATGTAACAGATGAGTTCTCGTCAGAAACCCTGATACTTCGAAAGAGATTGTCCAGTTTGTACACGAAGTGCGTCCAGTTTTTGCCGTAACCCTCTCTACTCTTTTGCACATGCTATGTGGGTGAAATGATGATACCATGCCAAGTTTCGACATTTTCAGAGTTCATTTTGTAGTGATTTTCAATTTCACGGTCATTTAGCTCTCTAAACAAATCGGTAAATGACTAAAAATAGCAAATGATGTCAGATAGTTCTGAAAATTGATGACTTCGCTTTGGATGGTGCGTACGGAACGCAAAAAAAGTCTGAAGTTGTAATAAGTTTAAAAAAATGAAGTGCCAGTGTAACAGATGAGTTCTCGTCCGAAACCCTGATACTCCGAAAGAGATTGTCCAGTTTGTACACGAAGTGCGTCCAGTTTTTGCCGTAACCCCCTCTACTCTTTTGCACATGCTATGTGGGTGAAATGATGACACCATGCCAAGTTTTGACATTTTCAGAGTTCATTTTGTAGTGATTTTCAATTTCACGGTCATTTAGCTCTCTAAACAAATCGATAAATGACTAAAAATAGCAAATGATGTCAGAAAGTGTTGAAAATTGATGACGTCGCTTTGAATGGTGTGTATGGAACGCAAAAAAGTCTGAAGTTGTAATAAGTTAAAAAAAATGAAGTGCCCATGTAACAGATGAGTTCTCGTCAGAAGCCCTAATACTCCGAAAGAGATTGTCCAGTTTGAACACGAAGTGCGTCCAGTTTTTGCCGTAACCCTCTCTACTCTTTTGCACATGCTATCTGGGTGAAATGATGATACCATGCCAAGTTTCGACATTTTCAGAGTTCGTTTTGTAGTGATTTTCAATTTCACGGTCATTTAGCTCTCTAAACAAATCGGTAAATGACTATAAAATAGCAAATGATGTCAGAAAGTTTTGAAAATTGATGACTTCGCTTTGGATGGTGCGTACGGAACGCAAAAAAAGTCTGAAGTTGTAATAAGTTTAAAAAAATGAAGTGCCAGTGTAACAGATGAGTTCTCGTCCGAAACCCTGATACTCCGAAAGAGATTGTCCAGTTTGTACACGAAGTGCGTCCAGTTTTTGCCGTAACCCTCTCTACTCTTTTGCACATGCTATGTGGGTGAAATGATGATACCATGCCAAGTTTAGACATTTTCATAGTTCATTTTGTAGTGATTTTCAATTTCACGGTCATTTAGCTCTCTAAACAAATCGGTAAATGACTAAAAATAGCAAATGATGTCAGAAAGTGTTGAAAATTGATGACGTCGCTTTGAATGGTGTGTACGGAACGCAAAAAAGTCTGAAGTTGTAATAAGTTAAAAAAAATGAAGTGCCCATGTAACAGATGAGTTCTCGTCAGAAGCCCTAATACTCCGAAAGAGATTGTCCAGTTTGAACACGAAGTGCGTCCAGTTTTTGCCGTAACCCTCTCTACTCTTTTGCACATGCTATGTGGGTGAAATTATGACACCATGCCAAGTTTCGACATTTTCAGAGTTCACTTTGTAGTTATTTTCAATTTCACGGTCATTTAGCTCTCTAAACAAATCGGTAAATGACTAAAAATAGCAAATGATGTCAGAAAGTGTTGAAAATTGATGACGTCGCTTTGAATGGTGTGCACGGAACGCAAAAAAGTCTGAAGTTGTAATAAGTTAAAAAAAATGAAGTGCCCATGTAACAGATGAGTTCTCGTCAGAAACCCTAATACTCCGAAAGAGATTGTCCAGTTTGAACACGAAGTGCGTCCAGTTTTTGCCGTAACCCTCTCTACTCTTTTGCACATGCTATGTGGGTGAAATGATGATACCATGCCAAGTTTCGACATTTTCAGAGTTCATGTTGTAGTGATTTTCAATTTCACGGTCATTTAGCTCTCTAAACAAATCGGTAAATGACTGAAAATAGCAAATGATGTCAGAAAGTTTTGAAAATTGATGACTTCGCTTTGGATGGTGCGTACGGAACGCAAAAAAAGTCTGAAGTTGTAATAAGTTTAAAAAAATGAAGTGCCAGTGTAACAGATGAGTTCTCGTCCGAAACCCTGATACTCCGAAAGAGATTGTCCAGTTTGTACACGAAGTGCGTCCAGTTTTTGCCGTAAGCCCCTCTACTCTTTTGCACATGCTATGTGGGTGAAATGATGACACCATGCCAAGTTTTGACATTTTCAGAGTTCATTTTGTAGTGATTTTCAATTTCACGGTCATTTAGCTCTCTAAACAAATCGATAAATGACTAAAAATAGCAAATGATGTCAGAAAGTGTTGAAAATTGATGACGTCGCTTTGAATGGTGTGTATGGAACGCAAAAAAGTCTGAAGTTGTAATAAGTTAAAAAAAATGAAGTGCCCATGTAACAGATGAGTTCTCGTCAGAAGCCCTAATACTCCGAAAGAGATTGTCCAGTTTGAACACGAAGTGCGTCCAGTTTTTGCCGTAACCCTCTCTACTCTTTTGCACATGCTATCTGGGTGAAATGATGATACCATGCCAAGTTTCGACATTTTCAGAGTTCGTTTTGTAGTGATTTTCAATTTCACGGTCATTTAGCTCTCTAAACAAATCGGTAAATGACTATAAAATAGCAAATGATGTCAGAAAGTTTTGAAAATTGATGACTTCGCTTTGGATGGTGCGTACGGAACGCAAAAAAAGTCTGAAGTTGTAATAAGTTTAAAAAAATGAAGTGCCAGTGTAACAGATGAGTTCTCGTCCGAAACCCTGATACTCCGAAAGAGATTGTCCAGTTTGTACACGAAGTGCGTCCAGTTTTTGCCGTAACCCCCTCTACTCTTTTGCACATGCTATTTGGGTGAAATGATGACACCATGCCAAGTTTCGACATTTTCAGAGTTCATTTTGTAGTGATTTTCAATTTCACGGTCATTTAGCTCTCTAAACAAATTGATCAATGACTAAAAATAGCAAATGATGTCATAAAGTTTTGAAAATTGATGACGTCGCTCTGAATGGTGTGTACGGAACGAAAAAAAGTCTGGAGTTGTAATAAGTTTAAAAAAATGAAGTGCTAGTGTAACAGATGAGTTCTCGTCAGAAACCCTGATATTTCGAAAGAGATTGTCCAGTTTGTACACGAGGTGCGTCCAAGTTTTGCCGTAACCCTCTCTACTCTTTTGCACATGCTATGTGGGTGAAATGATGACACCATGCCAAGTTTCGACATATTCAAAGTTCATTTTGTAGTGATTTTCAATTTCACGTCATTTAGCTCTCTAAACAAATCGGTAAATGACTAAAAATAGCAAATGATGTCAGGAAGTGTTGAAAATTGATGACGTCGCTTTGAATGGTGTGTACGGAACGCAAAAAAGTCTGAAGTTGTAATAAATTTAAAAAAATGAAGTGCCCATGTAACAGATGAGTTCTCGTCAGAAACCCTGATACTTCGAAAGAGATTGTCCAGTTTGTACACGAAGTGCGTCCAGTTTTTGCCGTAACCCTCTCTACTCTTTTGCACATGCTATGTGGGTGAAATGATGATACCATGCCAAGTTTCGACATTTTCAGAGTTCATTTTGTAGTGATTTTCAATTTCACGGTCATTTAGCTCTGTAAACAAATCGGTAAATGACTAAAAATAGCAAATGATGTCAGAAAGTTTTGAAAATTGATGACTTCGCTTTGGATGGTGCGTACGGAACGCAAAAAAAGTCTGAAGTTGTAATAAGTTTAAAAAAATGAAGTGCCAGTGTAACAGATGAGTTCTCGTCCGAAACCCTGATACTCCGAAAGAGATTGTCCAGTTTGTACACGAAGTGCGTCCAGTTTTGCCGTAACCCCCTCTACTCTTTTGCACATGCTATGTGGTGAAATGATGACACCATGCCAAGTTTTGACATTTTCAGAGTTCATTTTGTAGTGATTTTCAATTTCACGGTCATTTAGCTCTCTAAACAAATCGATAAATGACTAAAAATAGCAAATGATGTCAGAAAGTGTTGAAAATTGATGACGTCGCTTTGAATGGTGTGTATGGAACGCAAAAAAGTCTGAAGTTGTAATAAGTTAAAAAAAATGAAGTGCCCATGTAACAGATGAGTTCTCGTCAGAAGCCCTAATACTCCGAAAGAGATTGTCCAGTTTGAACACGAAGTGCGTCCAGTTTTTGCCGTAACCCTCTCTACTCTTTTGCACATGCTATGTGGGTGAAATTAGGACACCATGCCAAGTTTCGACATTTCAGAGTTCACTTTGTAGTTATTTTCAACTTCACGGTCATTTAGCTCTCTAAACAAATCGGTAAATGACTAAAAATAGCAAATGATGTCAGAAAGTGTTGAAAATTGATGACGTCGCTTTGAATGGTGTGTACGGAACGCAAAAAAGTCTGAAGTTGTAATAAGTAAAAAAAATGAAGTGCCCACGTAACAGATGAGTTCTCGTCAGAAACCCTGATACTTCGAAAGAGATTGTCCAGTTTGTACACGAAGTGCGTCCAGTTTTTGCCGTAACCCTCTCTACTCTTTTGCACATGCTATGTGGGTGAAATGATGATACCATGCCAAGTTTCGACATTTTCAGAGTTCATTTTGTAGTGATTTTCAATTTCACGGTCATTTAGCTC
Source organism: Aegilops tauschii subsp. strangulata (assembly GCF_002575655.3). Classification (NCBI taxonomy): domain Eukaryota; kingdom Viridiplantae; phylum Streptophyta; class Magnoliopsida; order Poales; family Poaceae; genus Aegilops; species Aegilops tauschii. The sequence continues at coordinate 596,818,957 of NC_053041.3, forward strand.
TCTAAACAAATCGGTAAATGACTAAAAATAGCAAATGCTGTCAGAAAGTTTTGAAAATTGATGACGTTGCTTTGAATGGTGCGTACGGAACGCAAAAAAAGTCTGGAGTTGTAATAAGTTTAAAAAAATGAAGTGCCAGTGTAACAGATGAGTTCTCGTCCGAAACCCTGATACTCCGAAACAGATTGTCCAGTTTGTACACGAATTGCGTCCACTTTTTGCCATAACCCTCTCTACTCTTTTGCACATGCTATGTGGGTGAAATTATGACACCATGCCAAGTTTCGACATTTTCAGAGTTCACTTTGTAGTTATTTTCAATTTCACGGTCATTTAGCTCTCTAAACAAATCGGTAAATGACTAAAAATAGCAAATGATGTCAGAAAGTGATGAAAATTGATGACGTCGCATTGAATGGTGTGTACGGAATGCAAAAAAATCTGAAGTTGTAATAAGGTTAAAAAAAATGAAGTGCCCATGTAACAGATGAGTTCTCGTCAGAAACCCTGATACTTCGAAAGAGATTGTCCAGTCTGTACACGAAGTGCGTCCAGTTTTTGCCGTAACCTTCTCTACTCTTTTGCACATGCTATGTGGGTGAAATGATGATACCATGCCAAGTTTCGACATTTTCAGAGTTCATTTTGTAGTGATTTTCAATTTCACGGTCATTTAGCTCTCTAAACAAATCGGTAAATGACTAAAAAATAGCAAATGATGTCAGAAAGTTTTGAAAATTGATGACGTCGCTTTGGATGGTGCGTACGGAACGCAAAAAAGAGTCTGAAGTTGTAATAAGTTTAAAAAAATGAATTGCCAGTGTAACAGATGAGTTCTCGTCCGAAACCCTGATACTCCGAAAGAGATTGTCCAGTTTGTACACGAAGTGTGTCCAGTTTTTGCCGTAACCCCCTCTACTCTTTTGCACATGCTGTGTGGGTGAAATGATGACACCATGCCAAGTTTCGACATTTTCAGAGTTCATTTTCTAGTGATTTTCAATTTCACGGTCATTTAGCTCTCTAAACAAATCGATAAATGACTAAAAATAGCAAATGATGTCAGGAAGTTTTGAAAATTGATGACCTCGCTTTGAATGGTGCGTACGGAACGCAAAAAAGAGTCTGGAGTTGTAATAAATTTAAAAAAATGAAGTGCCAGTGTAACAGATGAGTTCTCGTCAGAAACCCTAATACTCCGAAAGAGATTGTCCAGTTTGAACATGAAGTGCGTCCAGTTTTTGCCGTAACCCTCTCTACTCTTTTGCACATGCCATGTGGGTGAAATGATGATATCATGCCAAGCTTCGACATTTTCAGAGTTCATTTTGTAGTGATTTTCAATTTCACGGTCATTTAGCTCTCTAAACAAATCGGTAAATGACTAAAAATAGCAAATGATGTCAGAAAGTTTTGAAAATTGATGACGTCGCTTTGAATGGTGTGTACGGAACGCAAAAAAGTCTGGAGTTGTAATAAGTTCAAAAAAATGAAGTGCCAGTGTAACAGATGAGTTCTCGTCAGAAACCCTGATACTTCGAAAGAGATTTTCCAGTTTGTACACGAAGTGCGTCCAGTTTTTGCCGTAACCCCCTCTACTCTTTTGCACATGCTATGTGGGTGAAATGATGACACCATGCCAAGTTTTGACATTTTCAGAGTTCATTTTGTAGTGATTTTCAATTTCACGGTCATTTAGCTCTCTAAACAAATCGATAAATGACTAAAAATAGCAAATGATGTCTGGAAGTTTTGAAAATTGATGACCTCGCTTTGGATGGTGCGTACGGAACGCAAAAAAGAGTCTGGAGTTGTAATAAAATTAAAAAAATGACGTGCCAGTGTAACGGATGAGTTCTCGTCAGAAACCCTAATACTCCGAAAGAGATTGTCCAGTTTGAACGCGAAGTGCGTCCAGTTTTTGCCGTAACCCTCTCTACTCTTTTGCACATGCTATGTGGGTGAAATGATGGTACCATGCCAAGTTTCGACATTTTCATAGTTCATTTTGTAGTGATTTTCAATTTCACGGTCATTTAGCTCTCTAAACAAATCGGTAAATGACTAAAAATAGCAAATCATGTCAGAAAGTGTTGAAAATTGATGACGTCGCTTTGAATCGTGTGTACGGAACGCAAAAAAGTCTGAAGTTGTAATAAGTTAAAAAAATGAAGTGCCCATGTAACAGATGAGTTCTCGTCAGAAACCCTGATACTTCGAAAGAGATTGTCCAGTTTGTACACGAAGTGCGTCCAGTTTTTGCCGTAACCCTCTCTACTCTTTTGCACATGCTATGTGGGTGAAATGATGATACCATGCCAAGTTTCGACATTTTCATAGTTCATTTTGTAGTGATTTTCAATTTCACGGTCATTTAGCTCTCTAAACAAATCGGTAAATGACTAAAAATAGCAAATGCTGTCAGAAAGTTTTGAAAATTGATGACGTTGCTTTGAATGGTGCGTACGGAACGCAAAAAAAGTCTGGAGTTGTAATAAGTTTAAAAAAATGAAGTGCCAGTGTAACAGATGAGTTCTCGTCTGAAACCCTGATACTCCGAAACAGATTGTCCAGTTTGTACACGAATTGCGTCCACTTTTTGCCATAACCCTCTCTACTCTATTGCACATGCTAGGTGGGTGAAATTATGACACCATGCCAAGTTTCGACATTTTCAGAGTTCACTTTGTAGTTATTTTCAATTTCACGGTCATTTAGCTCTCTAAACAAATCGGTAAATGACTAAAAATAGCAAATGATGTCAGAAAGTGTTGAAAATTGATGACGTCGCATTGAATGGTGTGTACGGAATGCAAAAAATCTGAAGTTGTAATAAGGTTAAAAAAATGAAGTGCCCATGTAACAGATGAGTTCTTGTCAGAAACCCTGATACTTCGAAAGAGATTGTCCAGTCTGTACACGAAGTGCGTCCAGTTTTTGCCGTAACCTTCTCTACTCTTTTGCACATGCTATGTGGGTGAAATGATGATACCATGCCAAGTTTCGACATTTCAGAGTTCATTTTGTAGTGATTTTCAATTTCACGGTCATTTAGCTCTCTAAACAAATCGATAAATGACTAAAAAATAGCAAATGATGTCAGAAAGTTTTGAAAATTGATGACGTCGCTTTGGATGGTGCGTACGGAACGCAAAAAAGAGTCTGGAGTTGTAATAAATTTAAAAAAATGAAGTGCCAGTGTAACAGATGAGTTCTCGTCAGAAACCCTCATACTCCGAAAGAGATTGTCCAGTTTGACATGAAGTGCGTCCAGTTTTTGCCGTAACCCTCTCTACTCTTTTGCACATGCTATGTGGGTGAAATGATGATATCCTGCCAAGCTTCGACATTTTCAGAGTTCATTTTGTAGTGATTTTCAATTTCACGGTCATTTAGCTCTCTAAACAAATCGGTAAATGACTAAAAATAGCAAATGATGTCAGAAAGTTTTGAAAATTGATGACGTCGCTTTGAATGGTGTGTACGGAACGCAAAAAAGTCTGGAGTTGTAATAAGTTCAAAAAAATGAAGTGCCAGTGTAACAGATGAGTTCTCGTCAGAAACCCTGATACTTCGAAAGAGATTTTTCAGTTTGTACAAGAAGTGCGTCCAGTTTTTGCCGTAACCCCCTCTACTCTTTTGCACATGCTATGTGGGTGAAATGATGACACCATGCCAAGTTTTGACATTTTCAGAGTTCATTTTGTAGTGATTTTCAATTTCACGGTCATTTAGCTCTCTAAACAAATCGATAAATGACTAAAAATAGCAAATGATGTCAGGAAGTTTTGAAAATTGATGACGTCGCTTTGGATGGTGCGTACGGAACGCAAAAAAGAGTCTGGAGTTGTAATAAAATTAAAAAAATGACGTGCCAGTGTAACAGATGAGTTCTCGTCAGAAACCCTAATACTCCGAAAGAGATTGTCCAGTTTGAACACGAAGTGCGTCCAGTTTTTGCCGTAACCCTCTCTACTCTTTTGCACATGCTATGTGGGTGAAATGATGATACCATGCCAAGTTTCGACATTTTCAGAGTTCATTTTGTAGTGATTTTCAATTTCACGGTCATTTAGCTCTCTAAACAAATCGGTAAATGACTGAAAATAGCAAATGATGTCAGAAAGTTTTGAAAATTGATGACTTCGCTTTGGATGGTGTGTACGGAACGCAAAAAAAGTCTGAAGTTGTAATAAGTTTAAAGAAATGAAGTGCCAGTGTAACAGATGAGTTCTCGTCCGAAACCCTGATACTCCGAAAGAGATTGTCCAGTTTGTACACGAAGTGCGTCCAGTTTTTGCCGTAACCCCCTCTACTCTTTTGCACATGCTATGTGGGTGAAATGATGACACCATGCCAAGTTTTGACATTTTCAGAGTTCATTTTGTAGTGATTTTCAATTTCACGGTCATTTAGCTCTCTAAACAAATCGATAAATGACTAAAAATAGCAAATGATGTCAGGAAGTTTTGAAAATTGATGACGTCGCTTTGGATGGTGCGTACGGAACGCAAAAAAGAGTCTGGAGTTGTAATAAAATTAAAAAAATGACGTGCCAGTGTAACAGATGAGTTCTCGTCAGAAACCCTAATACTCCGAAAGAGATTGTCCAGTTTGAACACGAAGTGCGTCCAGTTTTTGCCGTAACCCTCTCTACTCTTTTGCACATGCTATGTGGGTGAAATGATGATACCATGCCAAGTTTCGACATTTTCAGAGTTCATTTTGTAGTGATTTTCAATTTCACGGTCATTTAGCTCTCTAAACAAATCGGTAAATGACTGAAAATAGCAAATGATGTCAGAAAGTTTTGAAAATTGATGACTTCGCTTTGGATGGTGTGTACGGAACGCAAAAAAAGTCTGAAGTTGTAATAAGTTTAAAGAAATGAAGTGCCAGTGTAACAGATGAGTTCTCGTCCGAAACCCTGATACTCCGAAAGAGATTGTCCAGTTTGTACACGAAGTGCGTCCAGTTTTTGCCGTAACCCCCTCTACTCTTTTGCACATGCTATGTGGGTGAAATGATGACACCATGCCAAGTTTTGACATTTTCAGAGTTCATTTTGTAGTTATTTTCAATTTCACGGTCATTTAGCTCTCTAAACAAATCGGTAAATGACTAAAAAATAGCAAATGATGTCAGAAAGTTTTGAAAATTGATGACTTCGCTTTGGATGGTGCGTACGGAACACAAAAAAAGTCTGAAGTTGTAATAAGTTAAAAAAAATGAAGTGCCAGTGTAACAGATGAGTTCTCGTCCGAAACCCTGATACTCCGAAAGAGATTCTCCAGTTTGTACACGAAGTGCGTCCAGTTTTTGCCGTAACCCCCTCTACCCTTTTGCACATGCTATTTGGGTGAAATGATGACACCATGCCAAGTTTCGACATTTTCAGAGTTCATTTTGTAGTGATTTTCAATTTCACGGTCATTTAGCTCTCTAAACAAATTGATCAATGACTAAAAATAGCAAATGATGTCAGAAAGTTTTGAAAATTGATGACGTCGCTTTGAATGGTGTGTACGGAACGCAAAAAAGTCTGGAGTTGTAATAAGTTTAAAAAAATAAAGTGCTAGTGTAACAGATGAGTTCTCGTCAGAAACCCTGATATTTCGAAAGAGATTGTCCAGTTTGTACACGAGGTGCGTCCAAGTTTTGCCGTAACCCTCTCTACTCTTTTGCACATGCTATGTGGGTGAAATGATGACACCATGCCAAGTTTCGACATATTCAAAGTTCATTTTGTAGTGATTTTCAATTTCACGTCATTTAGCTCTCTAAACAAATCGGTAAATGACTAAAAATAGCAAATGATGTCAGGAAGTGTTGAAAATTGATGACGTCGCTTTGAATGGTGTGTACGGAACGCAAAAAAGTCTGAAGTTGTAATAAGTTTAAAAAAATGAAGTGCCCATGTAACAGATGAGTTCTCGTCAGAAACCCTGATACTTCGAAAGAGATTGTCCAGTTTGTACACGAAGTGCGTCCAGTTTTTGCCGTAACCCTCTCTACTCTTTTGCACATGCTATGTGGGTGAAATGATGATACCATGCCAAGTTTCGACATTTTCAGAGTTCATTTTGTAGTGATTTTCAATTTCACGCTCATTTAGCTCTCTAAACAAATCGGTAAATGACTAAAAATAGCAAATGATGTCAGAAAGGTTTGAAAATTGATGACTTCGCTTTGGATGGTGCGTACGGAACGCAAAAAAAGTCTGAAGTTGTAATAAGTTTAAAAAAATGAAGTGCCAGTGTAACAGATGAGTTCTCGTCCGAAACCCTGATACTCCGAAAGAGATTGTCCAGTTTGTACACGAAGTGCGTCCAGTTTTTGCCGTAACCCCCTCTACTCTTTTGCACATGCTATGTGGGTGAAATGATGACACCATGCCAAGTTTTGACATTTTCAGAGTTCATTTTGTAGTGATTTTCAATTTCACGGTCATTTAGCTCTATAAACAAATCGATAAATGACTAAAAATAGCAAATGATGTCAGGAAGTTTTGAAAATTGATGACGTCGCTTTGGATGGTGCGTACGGAACGCAAAAAAGAGTCTGGAGTTGTAATAAAATTAAAAAAATGACGTGCCAGTGTAACAGATGAGTTCTCGTCAGAAACCCTAATACTCCGAAAGAGATTGTCCAGTTTGAACACGAAGTGCGTCCAGTTTTTGCCGTAACCCTCTCTACTCTTTTGCACATGCTATGTGGGTGAAATGATGATACCATGCCAAGTTTAGACATTTTCATAGTTCATTTTGTAGTGATTTTCAATTTCACGGTCATTTAGCTCTCTAAACAAATCGGTAAATGACTAAAAATAGCAAATGATGTCAGAAAGTGTTGAAAATTGATGACATCGCTTTGAATGGTGTGTACGGAACGCAAAAAAGTCTGAAGTTGTAATAAGTTAAAAAAAATGAAGTGCCCATGTAACAGATGAGTTCTCGTCAGAAGCCCTAATACTCCGAAAGAGATTGTCCAGTTTGAACACGAAGTGCGTCCAGTTTTTGCCGTAACCCTCTCTACTCTTTTGCACATGCTATGTGGGTGAAATTATGACACCATGCCAAGTTTCGACATTTTCAGAGTTCACTTTGTAGTTATTTTCAATTTCACGGTCATTTAGCTCTCTAAACAAATCGGTAAATGACTAAAAATAGCAAATGATGTCAGAAAGTGTTGAAAATTGATGACGTCGCTTTGAATGGTGTGCACGGAACGCAAAAAAGTCTGAAGTTGTAATAAGTTAAGAAAAATGAAGTGCCCATGTAACAGATGAGTTCTCGTCAGAAACCCTAATACTCCGAAAGAGATTGTCCAGTTTGAACACGAAGTGCGTCCAGTTTTTGCCGTAACCCTCTCTACTCTTTTGCACATGCTATGTGGGTGAAATGATGATACCATGCCAAGTTTCGACATTTTCAGAGTTCATGTTGTAGTGATTTTCAATTTCACGGTCATTTAGCTCTCTAAAAAAATCGGTAAATGACTGAAAATAGCAAATGATGTCAGAAAGTTTTGAAAATTGATGACTTCGCTTTGGATGGTGCGTACGGAACGCAAAAAAAGTCTGAAGTTGTAATAAGTTTAAAAAAATGAAGTGCCAGTGTAACAGATGAGTTCTCGTCCGAAACCCTGATACTCCGAAAGAGATTGTCCAGTTTGTACACGAAGTGCGTCCAGTTTTTGCCGTAACCCCCTCTACTCTTTTGCACATGCTATGTGGGTGAAATGATGACACCATGCCAAGTTTTGACATTTTCAGAGTTCATTTTGTAGTGATTTTCAATTTCACGGTCATTTAGCTCTCTAAACAAATCGATAAATGACTAAAAATAGCAAATGATGTCAGGAAGTTTTGAAAATTGATGACGTCGCTTTGGATGGTGCGTACGGAACGCAAAAAAGAGTCTGGAGTTGTAATAAATTTAAAAAAATGAAGTGCCAGTGTAACAGATGAGTTCTCGTCAGAAACCCTCATACTCCGAAAGAGATTGTCCAGTTTGACATGAAGTGCGTCCAGTTTTTGCCGTAACCCTCTCTACTCTTTTGCACATGCTATGTGGGTGAAATGATGATATCCTGCCAAGCTTCGACATTTTCAGAGTTCATTTTGTAGTGATTTTCAATTTCACGGTCATTTAGCTCTCTAAACAAATCGGTAAATGACTAAAAATAGCAAATGATGTCAGAAAGTTTTGAAAATTGATGACGTCGCTTTGAATGGTGTGTACGGAACGCAAAAAAGTCTGGAGTTGTAATAAGTTCAAAAAAATGAAGTGCCAGTGTAACAGATGAGTTCTCGTCAGAAACCCTGATACTTCGAAAGAGATTTTTCAGTTTGTACAAGAAGTGCGTCCAGTTTTTGCCGTAACCCCCTCTACTCTTTTGCACATGCTATGTGGGTGAAATGATGACACCATGCCAAGTTTTGACATTTTCAGAGTTCATTTTGTAGTGATTTTCAATTTCACGGTCATTTAGCTCTCTAAACAAATCGATAAATGACTAAAAATAGCAAATGATGTCAGGAAGTTTTGAAAATTGATGACGTCGCTTTGGATGGTGCGTACGGAACGCAAAAAAGAGTCTGGAGTTGTAATAAAATTAAAAAAATGACGTGCCAGTGTAACAGATGAGTTCTCGTCAGAAACCCTAATACTCCGAAAGAGATTGTCCAGTTTGAACACGAAGTGCGTCCAGTTTTTGCCGTAACCCTCTCTACTCTTTTGCACATGCTATGTGGGTGAAATGATGATACCATGCCAAGTTTCGACATTTTCAGAGTTCATTTTGTAGTGATTTTCAATTTCACGGTCATTTAGCTCTCTAAACAAATCGGTAAATGACTGAAAATAGCAAATGATGTCAGAAAGTTTTGAAAATTGATGACTTCGCTTTGGATGGTGTGTACGGAACGCAAAAAAAGTCTGAAGTTGTAATAAGTTTAAAGAAATGAAGTGCCAGTGTAACAGATGAGTTCTCGTCCGAAACCCTGATACTCCGAAAGAGATTGTCCAGTTTGTACACGAAGTGCGTCCAGTTTTTGCCGTAACCCCCTCTACTCTTTTGCACATGCTATGTGGGTGAAATGATGACACCATGCCAAGTTTTGACATTTTCAGAGTTCATTTTGTAGTGATTTTCAATTTCACGGTCATTTAGCTCTCTAAACAAATCGATAAATGACTAAAAATAGCAAATGATGTCAGGAAGTTTTGAAAATTGATGACGTCGCTTTGGATGGTGCGTACGGAACGCAAAAAAGAGTCTGGAGTTGTAATAAAATTAAAAAAATGACGTGCCAGTGTAACAGATGAGTTCTCGTCAGAAACCCTAATACTCCGAAAGAGATTGTCCAGTTTGAACACGAAGTGCGTCCAGTTTTTGCCGTAACCCTCTCTACTCTTTTGCACATGCTATGTGGGTGAAATGATGATACCATGCCAAGTTTCGACATTTTCAGAGTTCATTTTGTAGTGATTTTCAATTTCACGGTCATTTAGCTCTCTAAACAAATCGGTAAATGACTGAAAATAGCAAATGATGTCAGAAAGTTTTGAAAATTGATGACTTCGCTTTGGATGGTGTGTACGGAACGCAAAAAAAGTCTGAAGTTGTAATAAGTTTAAAGAAATGAAGTGCCAGTGTAACAGATGAGTTCTCGTCCGAAACCCTGATACTCCGAAAGAGATTGTCCAGTTTGTACACGAAGTGCGTCCAGTTTTTGCCGTAACCCCCTCTACTCTTTTGCACATGCTATGTGGGTGAAATGATGACACCATGCCAAGTTTTGACATTTTCAGAGTTCATTTTGTAGTGATTTTCAATTTCACGGTCATTTAGCTCTCTAAACAAATCGGTAAATGACTAAAAAATAGCAAATGATGTCAGAAAGTTTTGAAAATTGATGACTTCGCTTTGGATGGTGCGTACGGAACACAAAAAAAGTCTGAAGTTGTAATAAGTTAAAAAAAATGAAGTGCCAGTGTAACAGATGAGTTCTCGTCCGAAACCCTGATACTCCGAAAGAGATTCTCCAGTTTGTACACGAAGTGCGTCCAGTTTTTGCCGTAACCCCCTCTACTCTTTTGCACATGCTATTTGGGTGAAATGATGACACCATGCCAAGTTTCGACATTTTCAGAGTTCATTTTGTAGTGATTTTCAATTTCACGGTCATTTAGCTCTCTAAACAAATTGATCAATGACTAAAAATAGCAAATGATGTCAGAAAGTTTTGAAAATTGATGACGTCGCTTTGAATGGTGTGTACGGAACGCAAAAAAGTCTGGAGTTGTAATAAGTTTAAAAAAATAAAGTGCTAGTGTAACAGATGAGTTCTCGTCAGAAACCCTGATATTTCGAAAGAGATTGTCCAGTTTGTACACGAGGTGCGTCCAAGTTTTGCCGTAACCCTCTCTACTCTTTTGCACATGCTATGTGGGTGAAATGATGACACCATGCCAAGTTTCGACATATTCAAAGTTCATTTTGTAGTGATTTTCAATTTCACGTCATTTAGCTCTCTAAACAAATCGGTAAATGACTAAAAATAGCAAATGATGTCAGGAAGTGTTGAAAATTGATGACGTCGCTTTGAATGGTGTGTACGGAACGCAAAAAAGTCTGAAGTTGTAATAAGTTTAAAAAAATGAAGTGCCCATGTAACAGATGAGTTCTCGTCAGAAACCCTGATACTTCGAAAGAGATTGTCCAGTTTGTACACGAAGTGCGTCCAGTTTTTGCCGTAACCCTCTCTACTCTTTTGCACATGCTATGTGGGTGAAATGATGATACCATGCCAAGTTTCGACATTTTCAGAGTTCATTTTGTAGTGATTTTCAATTTCACGCTCATTTAGCTCTCTAAACAAATCGGTAAATGACTAAAAATAGCAAATGATGTCAGAAAGGTTTGAAAATTGATGACTTCGCTTTGGATGGTGCGTACGGAACGCAAAAAAAGTCTGAAGTTGTAATAAGTTTAAAAAAATGAAGTGCCAGTGTAACAGATGAGTTCTCGTCCGAAACCCTGATACTCCGAAAGAGATTGTCCAGTTTGTACACGAAGTGCGTCCAGTTTTTGCCGTAACCCCCTCTACTCTTTTGCACATGCTATGTGGGTGAAATGATGACACCATGCCAAGTTTTGACATTTTCAGAGTTCATTTTGTAGTGATTTTCAATTTCACGGTCATTTAGCTCTATAAACAAATCGATAAATGACTAAAAATAGCAAATGATGTCAGGAAGTTTTGAAAATTGATGACGTCGCTTTGGATGGTGCGTACGGAACGCAAAAAAGAGTCTGGAGTTGTAATAAAATTAAAAAAATGACGTGCCAGTGTAACAGATGAGTTCTCGTCAGAAACCCTAATACTCCGAAAGAGATTGTCCAGTTTGAACACGAAGTGCGTCCAGTTTTTGCCGTAACCCTCTCTACTCTTTTGCACATGCTATGTGGGTGAAATGATGATACCATGCCAAGTTTAGACATTTTCATAGTTCATTTTGTAGTGATTTTCAATTTCACGGTCATTTAGCTCTCTAAACAAATCGGTAAATGACTAAAAATAGCAAATGATGTCAGAAAGTGTTGAAAATTGATGACATCGCTTTGAATGGTGTGTACGGAACGCAAAAAAGTCTGAAGTTGTAATAAGTTAAAAAAAATGAAGTGCCCATGTAACAGATGAGTTCTCGTCAGAAGCCCTAATACTCCGAAAGAGATTGTCCAGTTTGAACACGAAGTGCGTCCAGTTTTTGCCGTAACCCTCTCTACTCTTTTGCACATGCTATGTGGGTGAAATTATGACACCATGCCAAGTTTCGACATTTTCAGAGTTCACTTTGTAGTTATTTTCAATTTCACGGTCATTTAGCTCTCTAAACAAATCGGTAAATGACTAAAAATAGCAAATGATGTCAGAAAGTGTTGAAAATTGATGACGTCGCTTTGAATGGTGTGCACGGAACGCAAAAAAGTCTGAAGTTGTAATAAGTTAAAAAAAATGAAGTGCCCATGTAACAGATGAGTTCTCGTCAGAAACCCTAATACTCCGAAAGAGATTGTCCAGTTTGAACACGAAGTGCGTCCAGTTTTTGCCGTAACCCTCTCTACTCTTTTGCACATGCTATGTGGGTGAAATGATGATACCATGCCAAGTTTCGACATTTTCAGAGTTCATGTTGTAGTGATTTTCAATTTCACGGTCATTTAGCTCTCTAAAAAAATCGGTAAATGACTGAAAATAGCAAATGATGTCAGAAAGTTTTGAAAATTGATGACTTCGCTTTGGATGGTGCGTACGGAACGCAAAAAAAGTCTGAAGTTGTAATAAGTTTAAAAAAATGAAGTGCCAGTGTAACAGATGAGTTCTCGTCCGAAACCCTGATACTCCGAAAGAGATTGTCCAGTTTGTACACGAAGTGCGTCCAGTTTTTGCCGTAACCCCCTCTACTCTTTTGCACATGCTATGTGGGTGAAATGATGATACCATGCCAAGTTTCGACATTTTCAGAGTTCATTTTGTAGTGATTTTCAATTTCACGCTCATTTAGCTCTCTAAACAAATCGGTAAATGACTAAAAATAGCAAATGATGTCAGAAAGTTTTGAAAATTGATGACTTCGCTTTGGATGGTGCGTACGGAACGCAAAAAAAGTCTGAAGTTGTAATAAGTTTAAAAAAATGAAGTGCCAGTGTAACAGATGAGTTCTCGTCCGAAAACCCTGATACTCCGAAAGAGATTGTCCAGTTTGTACACGAAGTGCGTCCAGTTTTTGCCGTAACCCCCTCTACTCTTTTGCACATGCTATGTGGGTGAAATGATGACACCATGCCAAGTTTTGACATTTTCAGAGTTCATTTTGTAGTGATTTTCAATTTCACGGTCATTTAGCTCCCTAAACAAATCGATAAATGACTAAAAATAGCAAATGATGTCAGGAAGTTTTGAAAATTGATGACGTCGCTTTGGATGGTGCGTACAGAACGCAAAAAAGAGTCTGGAGTTGTAATAAAATTAAAAAAATGACGTGCCAGTGTAACAGATGAGTTCTCGTCAGAAACCCTAATACTCCGAAAGAGATTGTCCAGTTTGAACACGAAGTGCGTCCAGTTTTTGCCGTAACCCTCTCTACTCTTTTGCACATGCTATGTGGGTGAAATGATGATACCATGCCAAGTTTAGACATTTTCATAGTTCATTTTGTAGTGATTTTCAATTTCACGGTCATTTAGCTCTCTAAACAAATCGGTAAATGACTAAAAATAGCAAATGATGTCAGAAAGTGTTGAAAATTGATGACGTCGCTTTGAATGGTGTGTACGGAACGCAAAAAAGTCTGAAGTTGTAATAAGTTAAAAAAAATGAAGTGCCCATGTAACAGATGAGTTCTCGTCAGAAGCCCTAATACTCCGAAAGAGATTGTCCAGTTTGAACACGAAGTGCGTCCAGTTTTTGCCGTAACCCTCTCTACTCTTTTGCACATGCTATGTGGGTGAAATTATGACACCATGTCAAGTTTCGACATTTTCAGAGTTCACTTTGTAGTTATTTTCAATTTCACGGTCATTTAGCTCTCTAAACAAATCGGTAAATGACTAAAAATAGCAAATGATGTCAGAAAGTGTTGAAAATTGATGACGTCGCTTTGAATGGTGTGCACGGAACGCAAAAAAGTCTGAAGTTGTAATAAGTTAAAAAAACTGAAGTGCCCATGTAACAGATGAGTTCTCGTCAGAAACCCTAATACTCCGAAAGAGATTGTCCAGTTTGAACACGAAGTGCGTCCAATTTTTGCCGTAACCCTCTCTACTCTTTTGCACTTGCTATGTGGGTGAAATGATGATACCATGCCAAGTTTCGACATTTTCAGAGTTCATTTTGTAGTGATTTTCAATTTCACGGTCATTTAGCTCTCTAAACAAATCGGTAAATGACTGAAAATAGCAAATGATGTCAGAAAGTTTTGAAAATTGATGACTTCGCTTTGGATGGTGCGTACGGAACGCAAAAAGAGTCTGAAGTTGTAATAAGTTTAAAAATATGAAGTGCCAGTGTAACAGATGAGTTCTCGTCCGAAACCCTGATACTCCGAAAGAGATTGTCCAGTTTGTACACGAAGTGCGTCCAGTTTTTGCCGTAACCCCCTCTACTCTTTTGCACATGCTATGTGGGTGAAATGATGACACCATGCCAAGTTTTGACATTTTCAGAGTTCATTTTGTAGTGATTTTCAATTTCACGGTCATTTAGCTCTCTAAACAAATCGGTAAATGACTAAAAAATAGCAAATGATGTCAGAAAGTTTTGAAAATTGATGACTTCGCTTTGGATGGTGCGTACGGAACGCAAAAAAAGTCTGAAGTTGTAATAAGTTAAAAAAATGAAGTGCCAGTGTAACAGATGAGTTCTCGTCCGAAACCCTGATACTCCGAAAGAGATTCTCCAGTTTGTACACGAAGTGCGTCCAGTTTTTGCCGTAACCCCCTCTACTCTTTTGCGCATGCTATTTGGGTGAAATGATGACACCATGCCAAGTTTCGACATTTTCAGAGTTCATTTTGTAGTGATTTTCAATTTCACGGTCATTTAGCTCTCTAAACAAATTGATCAATGACTAAAAATAGCAAATGATGTCAGAAAGTTTTGAAAATTGATGACTTCGCTTTGGATGGTGTGTACGGAACGCAAAAAAGTCTGGAGTTGTAATAAGTTTAAAAAAATGAAGTGCTAGTGTAACAGATGAGTTCTCGTCAGAAACCCTGATATTTCGAAAGAGATTGTCCAGTTTGTACACGAGGTGCGTCCAAGTTTTGCCGTAACCCTCTCTACTCTTTTGCACATGCTATGTGGGTGAAATGATGACACCATGCCAAGTTTCGACATATTCAAAGTTCATTTTGTAGTGATTTTCAATTTCACGTCATTTAGCTCTCTAAACAAATCGGTAAATGACTAAAAAATAGCAAATGATGTCAGAAAGTTTTGAAAATTGATGACTTCGCTTTGGATGGTGCGTACGGAACGCAAAAAAAGTCTGAAGTTGTAATAAGTTAAAAAATGAAGTGCCAGTGTAACAGATGAGTTCTCGTCCGAAACCCTGATACTCCGAAAGAGATTCTCCAGTTTGTACACGAAGTGCGTCCAGTTTTTGCCGTAACCCCCTCTACTCTTTTGCGCATGCTATTTGGGTGAAATGATGACACCATGCCAAGTTTCGACATTTTCAGAGTTCATTTTGTAGTGATTTTCAATTTCACGGTCATTTAGCTCTCTAAACAAATTGATCAATGACTAAAAATAGCAAATGATGTCAGAAAGTTTTGAAAATTGATGACGTCGTTTTGAATGGTGTGTACGGAACGCAAAAAAGTCTGGAGTTGTAATAAGTTTAAAAAAATGAAGTGCTAGTGTAACAGATGAGTTCTCGTCAGAAACCCTGATATTTCGAAAGAGATTGTCCAGTTTGTACACGAGGTGCGTCCAAGTTTTGCCGTAACCCTCTCTACTCTTTTGCACATGCTATGTGGGTGAAATGATGACACCATGCCAAGTTTCGACATATTCAAAGTTCATTTTGTAGTGATTTTCAATTTCACGTCATTTAGCTCTCTAAACAAATCGGTAAATGACTAAAAATAGCAAATGATGTCAGGAAGTGTTGAAAATTGATGACGTCGCTTTGAATGGTGTGTACGGAACGCAAAAAAGTCTGAAGTTGTAATAAGTTTAAAAAAATGAAGTGCCCATGTAACAGATGAGTTCTCGTCAGAAACCCTGATACTTCGAAAGAGATTGTCCAGTTTGTACACGAGGTGCGTCCAGTTTTTGCCGTAACCCTCTCTACTCTTTTGCACATGCTATGTGGGTGAAATGATGATACCATGCCAAGTTTCGACATTTTCAGAGTTCATTTTGTAGTGATTTTCAATTTCACGGTCATTTAGCTCTCTAAACAAATCGGTAAATGACTAAAAATAGCAAATGATGTCAGAAAGTTTTGAAAATTGATGACTTCGCTTTGGATGGTGCGTACGGAACGCAAAAAAAGTCTGAAGTTGTAATAAGTTTAAAAAAATGAAGTGCCAGTGTAACAGATGAGTTCTCGTCCGAAACCCTGATACTCCGAAAGAGATTGTCCAGTTTGTACACGAAGTGCGTCCAGTTTTTGCCGTAACCCCCTCTACTCTTTTGCACATGCTATGTGGGTGAAATGATGACACCATGCCAAGTTTTGACATTTTCAGAGTTCATTTTGTAGTGATTTTCAATTTCACGGTCATTTAGCTCTCTAAACAAATCGATAAATGACTAAAAATAGCAAATGATGTCAGGAAGTTTTGAAAATTGATGACGTCGCTTTGGATGGTGCGTACGGAACGCAAAAAAGAGTCTGGAGTTGTAATAAAATTAAAAAAATGACGTGCCAGTGTAACAGATGAGTTCTCGTCAGAAACCCTAATACTCCGAAAGAGATTGTCCAGTTTGAACACGAAGTGCGTCCAGTTTTTGCAGTAACCC
Organism: Aegilops tauschii subsp. strangulata; assembly: GCF_002575655.3. Classification (NCBI taxonomy): domain Eukaryota; kingdom Viridiplantae; phylum Streptophyta; class Magnoliopsida; order Poales; family Poaceae; genus Aegilops; species Aegilops tauschii. The sequence goes on from NC_053041.3 coordinate 596,835,497, forward strand.
TCTCTACTCTTTTGCACATGCTATGTGGGTGAAATGATGATACCATGCCAAGTTTCGACATTTTCATAGTTCATTTTGTAGTGATTTTCAATTTCACGGTCATTTAGCTCTCTAAACAAATCGGTAAATGACTAAAAATAGCAAATGATGTCAGAAAGTGTTGAAAATTGATGACGTCGCTTTGAATGGTGTGTACGGAACGCAAAAAAGTCTGAAGTTGTAATAAGTTAAAAAAAATGAAGTGCCCATGTAACAGATGAGTTCTCGTCAGAAGCCCTAATACTCCGAAAGAGATTGTCCAGTTTGAACACGAAGTGCGTCCAGTTTTTGCCGTAACCCTCTCTACTCTTTTGCACATGCTATGTGGGTGAAATTATGATACCATGCCAAGTTTCGACATTTTCAGAGTTCACTTTGTAGTTATTTTCAATTTCACGGTCATTTAGCTCTCTAAACAAATCGGTAAATGACTAAAAATAGCAAATGATGTCAGAAAGTGTTGAAAATTGATGACGTCGCTTTGAATGGTGTGTACGGAACGCAAAAAAGTCTGAAGTTGTAATAAGTTTAAAAAAATGAAGTGCCCATGTAACAGATGAGTTCTCGTCAGAAACCCTGATACTTCGAAAGAGATTGTCCAGTTTGTACACGAAGTGCGTCCAGTTTTTGCCGTAACCCTCTCTACTCTTTTGCACATGCTATGTGGGTGAAATGATGATACCATGCCAAGTTTCGACATTTTCAGAGTTCATTTTGTAGTGATTTTCAATTTCACGGTCATTTAGCTCTCTAAACAAATCGGTAAATGACTAAAAATAGCAAATGATGTGAGAAAGTTTTGAAAATTGATGACTTCGCTTTGGATGGTGCGTACGGAACGCAAAAAAAGTCTGAAGTTGTAATAAGTTTAAAAAAATGAAGTGCCAGTGTAACAGATGAGTTCTCGTCCGAAACCCTGATACTCCGAAAGAGATTGTCCAGTTTGTACACGAAGTGCGTCCAGTTTTTGCCGTAACCCCCTCTACTCTTTTGCACATGCTATGTGGGTGAAATGATGACACCATGCCAAGTTTTGACATTTTCAGAGTTCATTTTGTAGTGATTTTCAATTTCACGGTCATTTAGCTCTCTAAACAAATCGATAAATGACTAAAAATAGCAAATGATGTCAGGAAGTTTTGAAAATTGATGACGTCGCTTTGGATGGTGCGTACGGAACGCAAAAAAGAGTCTGGAGTTGTAATAAAATTAAAAAAATGACGTGCCAGTGTAACAGATGAGTTCTCGTCAGAAACCCTAATACTCCGAAAGAGATTGTCCAGTTTGAACACGAAGTGCGTCCAGTTTTTGCCGTAACCCTCTCTACTCTTTTGCACATGCTATGTGGGTGAAATGATGATACCATGCCAAGTTTCGACATTTTCATAGTTCATTTTGTAGTGATTTTCAATTTCACGGTCATTTAGCTCTCTAAACAAATCGGTAAATGACTAAAAATAGCAAATGATGTCAGAAAGTGTTGAAAATTGATGACGTCGCTTTGAATGGTGTGTACGGAACGCAAAAAAGTCTGAAGTTGTAATAAGTTAAAAAAAATGAAGTGCCCATGTAACAGATGAGTTCTCGTCAGAAGCCCTAATACTCCGAAAGAGATTGTCTAGTTTGAACACGAAGTGCGTCCAATTTTTGCCGTAACCCTCTCTACTCTTTTGCACATGCTATGTGGGTGAAATTATGACACCATGCCAAGTTTCGACATTTTCAGAGTTCACTTTGTAGTTATTTTCAATTTCACGGTCATTTAGCTCTCTAAACAAATCGGTAAATGACTAAAAATAGCAAATGATGTCAGAAAGTGTTGAAAATTGATGACGTCGCTTTGAATGGTGTGTACGGAACGCAAAAAAGTCTGAAGTTGTAATAAGTTAAAAAAAATGAAGTGCCCATGTAACAGATGAGTTCTCGTCAGAAACCCTGATACTTCGAAAGAGATTGTCCAGTTTGTACACGAAGTGCGTCCAGTTTTTGCCGTAACCCTCTCTACTCTTTTGCACATGCTATGTGGGTGAAATGATGATACCATGCCAAGTTTCGACATTTTCAGAGTTCATTTTGTAGTGATTTTCAATTTCACGGTCATTTAGCTCTCTAAACAAATCGGTAAATGACTAAAAATAGCAAATGCTGTCAGAAAGTTTTGAAAATTGATGACGTTGCTTTGAATGGTGCGTACGGAACGCAAAAAAAGTTTGGAGTTGTAATAAGTTTAAAAAAATGAAGTGCCAGTGTAACAGATGAGTTCTCGTCCGAAACCCTGATACTCCGAAACAGATTGTCCAGTTTGTACACGAATTGCGTCCACTTTTTGCCATAACCCTCTCTACTCTTTTGCACATGCTATGTGGGTGAAATTATGACACCATGCCAAGTTTCGACATTTTCAGAGTTCACTTTGTAGTTATTTTCAATTTCACGGTCATTTAGCTCTCTAAACAAATCGGTAAATGACTAAAAATAGCAAATGATGTCAGAAAGTGTTGAAAATTGATGACGTCGCATTGAATGGTGTGTACGGAATGCAAAAAATCTGAAGTTGTAATAAGGTTAAAAAAAATGAAGTGCCCATGTAACAGATGAGTTCTCGTCAGAAACCCTGATACTTCGAAAGAGATTGTCCAGTCTGTACACGAAGTGCGTCCAGTTTTTGCCGTAACCTTCTCTACTCTTTTGCACATGCTATGTGGGTGAAATTATGATACCATGCCAAGTTTCGACATTTTCAGAGTTCATTTTGTAGTGATTTTCAATTTCACGGTCATTTAGCTGTCTAAACAAATCGGTAAATGACTAAAAAATAGTAAATGATGTCAGAAAGTTTTGAAAATTGATGACGTCGCTTTGGATGGTGCGTACGGAACGCAAAAAAGAGTCTGAAGTTGTAATAAGTTTAAAAAAATGAAGTGCCAGTGTAACAGATGAGTTCTCGTCCGAAACCCTGATACTCCGAAATAGATTGTCCAGTTTGTACACGAAGTGTGTCCAGTTTTTGCCGTAACCCCCTCAACTCTTTTGCACATGCTATGTGGGTGAAATGATGACACCATGCCAAGTTTCGACATTTTCAGAGTTCATTTTCTAGTGATTTTCAATTTCACGGTCATTTAGCTCTCTAAACAAATCGATAAATGACTAATAATAGCAAATGATGTCAGAAAGTTTTGAAAATTGATGACGTCGCATTGAATGGTGCGTACGGAACGCAAAAAAGAGTCTGGAGTTGTAATAAATTTAAAAAAATGAAGTGCCAGTGTAACAGATGAGTTCTCGTCAGAAACCCTAATACCCCGAAAGAGATTGTCCAGTTTGAACATGAAGTGCGTCTAGTTTTTGCCGTAACCCTCTCTACTCTTTTGCACATGCTATGTGGGTGAAATGATGATATCGTGCCGAGCTTCGACATTTTCAGAGTTCATTTTGTAGTGATTTTCAATTTCACGGTCATTTAGCTCTCTAAACAAATCGGTAAATGACTAAAAATAGCAAATGATGTCAGAAAGTTTTGAAAATTGATGACGTCGCTTTGAATGGTGTGTACGGAACGCAAAAAATCCTGGAGTTGTAATAAGTTCAAAAAAATGAAGTGCCAGTGTAACAGATGAGTTCTCGTCAGAAACCCTGATACTTCGAAAGAGATTTTCCAGTTTGTACACGAAGTGCGTCCAGTTTTTGCCGTAACCCCCTCTACTCTTTTGCACATGCTATGTGGGTGAAAAGATGACACCATGCCAAGTTTTGACATTTTCAGAGTTCATTTTGTAGTGATTTTCAATTTCACGGTCATTTAGCTCTCTAAACAAATCGATAAATGACTAAAAATAGCAAATGATGTCAGGAAGTTTTGAAAATTGATGACGTCGCTTTGGATGGTGCGTACGGAACGCAAAAAAGAGTCTGGAGTTGTAATAAAATTAAAAAAATGACGTGCCAGTGTAACAGATGAGTTCTCGTCAGAAACCCTAATACTCCGAAAGAGATTGTCCAGTTTGAACACGAAGTGCGTCCAGTTTTTGCCGTAACCCTCTCTACTCTTTTGCACATGCTATGTGGGTGAAATGATGATACCATGCCAAGTTTCGACATTTTCATAGTTCATTTTGTAGTGATTTTCAATTTCACGGTCATTTAGCTCTCTAAACAAATCGGTAAATGACTAAAAATAGCAAATGATGTCAGAAAGTGTTGAAAATTGATGACGTCGCTTTGAATGGTGTGTACGGAACGCAAAAAAGTCTGAAGTTGTAATAAGTTAAAAAAATGAAGGGCCCATGTAACAGATGAGTTCTCGTCAGAAGCCCTAATACTCCGAAAGAGATTGTCCAGTTTGAACACGAAGTGCGTCCAGTTTTTGCCGTAACCCTCTCTACTCTTTTGCACATGCTATGTGGGTGAAATTATGACACCATGCCAAGTTTCGACATTTTCAGAGTTCACTTTGTTGTTATTTTCAATTTCACGGTCATTTAGCTCTCTAAACAAATCGGTAAATGACTAAAAATAGCAAATGATGTCAGAAAGTGTTGAAAATTGATGACGTCGCTTTGAATGGTGTGTACGGAACGCCAAAAAGTCTGAAGTTGTAATAAGTTAAAAAAAATGAAGTGCCCATGTAACAGATGAGTTCTCGTCAGAAACCCTGATACTTCGAAAGAGATTGTCCAGTTTGTACACGAAGTGCGTCCAGTTTTTGCCGTAACCCTCTCTACTCTTTTGCACATGCTATGTGGGTGAAATGATGATACCATGCCAAGTTTCGACATTTTCAGAGTTCATTTTGTAGTGATTTTCAATTTCACGGTCATTTAGCTCTCTAAATAAATCGGTAAATGACTAAAAATAGCAAATGCTGTCAGAAAGTTTTGAAAATTGATGACGTTGCTTTGAATGGTGCGTACGGAACGCAAAAAAAGTCTGGAGTTGTAATAAGTTTAAAAAAAGAAGTGCCAGTGTAACACATGAGTTCTCGTCCGAAACCCTGATACTCCGAAACAGATTGTCCAGTTTGTACACGAATTGCGTCCACTTTTTGCCATAACCCTCTCTACTCTTTTGCACATGCTATGTGGGTGAAATTATGACACCATGCCAAGTTTCGACATTTTCAGAGTTCACTTTGTAGTTATTTTCAATTTCACGGTCATTTAGCTCTCTAAACAAATCGGTAAATGACTAAAAATAGCAAATGATGTCAGAAAGTGTTGAAAATTGATGACGTCGCATTAAATGGTGTGTACGGAATGCAAAAAATCTGAAGTTGTAATAAGGTTAAAAAAATGAAGTGCCCATGTAACAGATGAGTTCTCGTCAGAAACCCTGATACTTCGAAAGAGATTGTCCAGTCTGTACACGAAGTGCGTCCAGTTTTTGCCGTAACCTTCTCTACTCTTTTGCACATGCTATGTGGGTGAAATGATGATACCATGCCAAGTTTAGACATTTTCAGAGTTCATTTTGTAGTGATTTTCAATTTCACGGTCATTTAGCTGTCTAAACAAATCGGTAAATGACTAAAAAATAGTAAATGATGTCAGAAAGTTTTGAAAATTGATGACGTCGCTTTGGATGGTGCGTACGGAACGCAAAAAAGAGTCTGAAGTTGTAATAAGTTTAAAAAAATGAAGTGCCAGTGTAACAGATGAGTTCTCGTCCGAAACCCTGATACTCCGAAAGAGATTGTCCAGTTTGTACACGAAGTGTGTCCAGTTTTTGCCGTAACCCCCTCTACTCTTTTGCATATGCTATGTGGGTGAAATGATGACACCATGCCAAGTTTCGACATTTTCAGAGTTCATTTTCTAGTGATTTTCAATTTCACGGTCATTTAGCTCTCTAAACAAATCGATAAATGACTAAAAATAGCAAATGATGTCAGGAAGTTTTGAAAATTGATGACCTCGCTTTGAATGGTGCGTACGGAACGCAAAAAAGAGTCTGGAGTTGTAATAAATTTAAAAAAATGAAGTGCCAGTGTAACAGATGAGTTCTCGTCAGAAACCCTAATACTCCGAAAGAATTGTCCAGTTTGAACATGAAGTGCGTCCAGTTTTTGCCGTAACCCTCTCTACTCTTTTGCACATGCTATGTGGGTGAAATGATGATATCATGCCAAGCTTCGACATTTTCAGAGTTCATTTTGTAGTGATTTTCAATTTCACGGTCATTTAGCTCTCTAAACAAATCGGTAAATGACTAAAAATAGCAAATGATGTCAGAAAGTTTTGAAAATTGATGACGTCGCTTTGAATGGTGTGTACGGAACGCAAAAAAGTCTGAAGTTGTAATAAGTTAAAAAAATGAAGTGCCCATGTAACAGATGAGTTCTCGTCAGAAACCCTGATACTTCGAAAGAGATTGTCCAGTTTGTACACGAAGTGCGTCCAGTTTTTGCCGTAACCCTCTCTACTCTTTTGCACATGCTATGTGGGTGAAATGATGATACCATGCCAAGTTTCGACATTTTCAGAGTTCATTTTGTAGTGATTTTCAATTTCACGGTCATTTAGCTCTCTAAATAAATCGGTAAATGACTAATAATAGCAAATGCTGTCAGAAAGTTTTGAAAATTGATGACGTTGCTTTGAATGGTGCGTACGGAACGCAAAAAAAGTCTGGAGTTGTAATAAGTTTAAAAAAAGAAGTGCCAGTGTAACAGATGAGTTCTCGTCCGAAACCCTGATACTCCGAAACAGATTGTCCAGTTTGTACACGAATTGCGTCCACTTTTTGCCATAACCCTCTCTACTCTTTTGCACATGCTATGTGGGTGAAATTATGACACCATGCCAAGTTTCGACATTTTCAGAGTTCACTTTGTAGTTATTTTCAATTTCACGGTCATTTAGCTCTCTAAACAAATCGGTAAATGACTAAAAATAGCAAATGATGTCAGAAAGTGTTGAAAATTGATGACGTCGCATTGAATGGTGTGTACGGAATGCAAAAAATCTGAAGTTGTAATAAGGTTAAAAAAATGAAGTGCCCATGTAACAGATGAGTTCTTGTCAGAAACCCTGATACTTCGAAAGAGATTGTCCAGTCTGTACACGAAGTGCGTCCAGTTTTTGCCGTAACCTTCTCTACTCTTTTGCACATGCTATGTGGGTGAAATGATGATACCATGCCAAGTTTAGACATTTTCAGAGTTCATTTTGTAGTGATTTTCAATTTCACGGTCATTTAGCTGTCTAAACAAATCGGTAAATGACTAAAAAATAGTAAATGATGTCAGAAAGTTTTGAAAATTGATGACGTCGCTTTGGATGGTGCGTACGGAACGCAAAAAAGAGTCAGAAGTTGTAATAAGTTTAAAAAAATGAAGTGCCAGTGTAACAGATGAGTTCTCGTCCGAAACCCTGATACTCCGAAAGAGATTGTCCAGTTTGTACACGAAGTGTGTCCAGTTTTTGCCGTAACCCCCTCTACTCTTTTGCACATGCTATGTGGGTGAAATGATGACACCATGCCAAGTTTCGACATTTTCAGAGTTCATTTTCTAGTGATTTTCAATTTCACGGTCATTTAGCTCTCTAAACAAATCGATAAATGACTAAAAATAGCAAATGATGTCAGGAAGTTTTGAAAATTGATGACCTCGCTTTGAATGGTGCGTACGGAACGCAAAAAAGAGTCTGGAGTTGTAATAAATTTAAAAAAATGAAGTGCCAGTGTAACAGATGAGTTCTCGTCAGAAACCCTAATACTCCGAAAGAGATTGTCCAGTTTGAACATGAAGTGCGTCCAGTTTTTGCCGTAACCCTCTCTACTCTTTTGCACATGCTATGTGGGTGAAATGATGATATCATGCCAAGCTTCGACATTTTCAGAGTTCATTTTGTAGTGATTTTCAATTTCACAGTCATTTAGCTCTCTAAACAAATCGGTAAATGACTAAAAATAGCAAATGATGTCAGAAAGTTTTGAAAATTGATGACGTCGCTTTGAATGGTGTGTACGGAACGCAAAAAAGTCTGGAGTTGTAATAAGTTCAAAAAAATGAAGTGCCAGTGTAACAGATGAGTTCTCGTCAGAAACCCTGATACTTCGAAAGAGATTGTCCAGTTTGTACACGAAGTGCGTCCAGTTTTTGCCGTAACCCTCTCTACTCTTTTGCACATGCTATGTGGCTGAAATGATGATACCATGCCAAGTTTCGACATTTTCAGAGTTCATTTTGTAATGATTTTCACTTTCATGGTCATTTAGGTCTCTAGACAAATCGGTAAATGACTAAAAATAGCAAATGATGTCAGAAAGTGTTGAAAATTGATGACGTCACTTTGAATTGTGTGTACGGAACGCAAAAAAGTCTGAACTTGTAATAAGTTTTAAAAAAATGAAGTGCCCATGTAACAGATGAGTTGTCGTCAGAAACCCTGATACTTCGAAAGAGATTGTCCAGTTTGTACACGAAGTGCGTCCAGTTTTTGCCGTAACCCTCTCTACTCTTTTGCACATGCTATCTGGGTGAAATGATGATACCATGCCAAGTTTCGACATTTTCACGGTCATTTAGCTCTCTAAACAAATCGGTAAATGGCTAAAAAATAGCAAATGATGTCAGAAAGTTTTGAAAATTGATGACTTCGCTTTGGATGGTGCGTACGGAACGCAAAAAAAGTCTGAAGTTGTAATAAGTCAAAAAAATGAAGTGCCAGTGTAACAGATGAGTTCTCGTCCGAAACCCTGATACTCCGAAAGAGATTGTCCAGTTTGTACACGAAGTGCGTCCAGTTTTTGCCGTAACCCCCTCTACTCTTTTGCACATGCTATTTGGGTGAAATGATGACACCATGCCAAGTTTCGACATTTTCAGAGTTCATTTTGTAGTGATTTTCAATTTCACGGTCATTTAGCTCTCTAAACAAATTGATCAATGACTAAAAATAGCAAATGATGTCAGAAAGTTTTGAAAATTGATGACGTCGCTTTGAATGGTGTGTACGGAACGCAAAAAAGTCTGGAGTTGTAATAAGTTTAAAAAAATGAAGTGCCAGTGTAACAGATGAGTTGTCGTCAGAAACCCTGATACTTCGAAAGAGATTGTCCAGTTTGTACACGAGGTGCGTTCAAGTTTTGCCGTAACCCTCTCTACTCTTTTGCACATGCTATGTGGGTGAAATGATGACACCATGCCAAGTTTCGACATATTCAAAGTTCATTTTGTAGTGATTTTCAATTTCACGTCATTTAGCTCTCTAAACAAATCGGTAAATGACTAAAAATAGCAAATGATGTCAGGAAGTGTTGAAAATTGATGACGTCGCTCTGAATGGTGTGTACGGAACGCAAAAAAGTCTGAAGTTGTAATAAGTTTAAAAAAATGAAGTGCCCATGTAACAGATGAGTTCTCGTCAGAAACCCTGATACTTCGAAAGAGATTGTCCAGTTTGTACACGAAGTGCGTCCAGTTTTTGCCGTAACCCTCTCTACTCTTTTGCACATGCTATGTGGGTGAAATGATGATACCATGCCAAGTTTCGACATTTTCAGAGTTCATTTTGTAGTGATTTTAAATTTCACGGTCATTTAGCTCTCTAAACAAATCGGTAAATGACTAAAAAATAGCAAATGATGTCAGAAAGTTTTGAAAATTGATGACTTTGCTTTGGATGGTGCGTACGGAACGCAAAAAAAGTCTGAAGTTGTAATAAGTTTAAAAAAATGAAGTGCCAGTGTAACAGATGAGTTCTCGTCCGAAACCCTGATACTCCAAAAGAGATTGTCCAGTTTGTACACGAAGTGCGTCCAGTTTTTGCCGTAACCCCCTCTACTCCTTTGCACATGCTATGTGGGTGAAATGATGACACCATGCCAAGTTTCGACATTTTCAGAGTTCATTTTGTAGTGATTTTCAATTTCACGGTCATTTAGCTCTCTAAACAAATCGATAAATGACTAAAAATAGCAAATGATGTCAGAAAGTTTTGAAAATTGATGACGTCGCTTTGAATGGTGTGTACGGAACGCAAAAAATTCTGGAGTTGTAATAAGTTTAAAAAAAATGAAGTGCCAGTGTAACAGATGAGTTCTCGTCAGAAACCCTGATACTTCGAAAGAGATTGTCCAGTTTGTACACGAGGTGCGTCCAAGTTTTGTCGTAACCCTCTCTACTCTTTTGCACATGCTATGTGGGTGAAATGAAGACACCATGCCAAGTTTGGACATTTTCAAAGTTCATTTTGTAGTGATTTTCAATTTCACGGTCATTTAGCTTTCTAAACAAATCGGTAAATGACTAAAAATAGCAACTGATGTCAGAAAGTTTTGAAAATTGATGACGTCGCTTTGAATGGTGTGTACGGAACGCAAAAAAGTCTGGAGTTGTAATAAGTTCAAAAAAATGAAGTGCCAGTGTAACAGATGAGTTCTCGTCAGAAACCCTGATACTTCGAAAGAGATTGTCCAGTTTGTACACGAAGTGCGTCCAGTTTTTGCCGTAACCCTCTCTACTCTTTTGCACATGCTATGTGGGTGAAATGATGATACCATGCCAAGTTTCGACATTTTCAGAGTTCATTTTGTAATGATTTTCACTTTCACGGTCATTTAGCTCTCTAGGCAAATCGGTAAATGACTGAAAAATAGCAAATGATGTCAGAAAGTTTTGAAAATTGATGATGTTGCTTTGAATGGTGCATACGGAACGCAAAAAAAGTCTGGAGTTGTAATAAGTTTAAAAAAATGCAGAGCCAGTGTAACAGATGAGTTCTCGTCCGAAACCCTGATACTCCGAAATAGATTGTCCAGTTTGTACACGAAGTGCGTCCAGTTTTTGCCGTAACCCTCTCTACTCTTTTGCACATGCTATGTGGGTGAAATGATGATCCCATGCCAAGTTTCGACATTTTCAGAGTTCATTTTGTAGTGATTTTCAATTTCACGGTCATTTAGCTCTCCAAACAAATCGGTAAATGACTAAAAATAGCAAATGATGTCAGAAAGTTTTGAAAATTGATGACTTCGCTTTGAATGGTGCGTACGGAATGCAAAAAAAGTCTAAAGTTGTAATAAGTTTAAAAAAATGAAGTGCCAGTGTAACAGATGAGTTCTCGTCACAAACCCTGATACTTCGAAAGAGATTGTCCAGTTTGTACACGAGGTGCGTCCAAGTTTTGCCGTAACCCTCTCTACTCTTTTGCACATGCTATGTGGGTGAAATGATGACACCATGCCAAGTTTGGACATTTTCAATGTTCATTTTGTAGTGATTTTCAATTTCACGGTCATTTAGCTCTCTAAACAAATCGGTAAATGACTAAAAATAGCAACTGATGTCAGAAAGTTTTGAAAATTGATGACGTCGCTTTGAATGGTCTGTACGGAACGCAAAAAAGTCTGGAGTTGTAATAAGTTCAAAAAAATGAAGTGCCAGTGTAACAGATGAGTTCTCGTCAGAAACCCTGATACTTCGAAAGAGATTGTCCAGTTTGTACACGAAGTGCGTCCAGTTTTTGCCGTAACTCTCTCTACTCTTTTGCACAGGCTATGTGGGTGAAATGATGATACCATGCCAAGTTTCGACATTTTCAGAGTTCATTTTGTAATGATTTTCACTTTCACGGTCATTTAGCTTTCTAGACAAATCAGTAAATGACTGAAAAATAGCAAATGATGTCAGAAAGTTTTGAAAATTTATGACGTTGCTTTGAATGGTGCGTACGGAACGCAAAGAAAGTCTGGAGTTGTAATAAGTTTAAAAAAATGCAGAGCCAGTGTAACAGATGAGTTCTCGTCCGAAACCCTGATACTCCGAAATAGATTGTCCAGTTTGTACACGAAGTGCGTCCACTTTTTGCCGTAACCCTCTCTACTTTTTTGCACATGCTATGTGGGTGAAATTATGACACCATGCCAAGTTTCAACATTTTCATAGTTCATTTTGTAGTGATTTTCAATTTCACGGTCATTTAGCTCTCTAAACAAATCGGTAAATGACTAAAAATAGCAAATGATGTCAGAAAGTGTTGAAAATTGATGACCTCGCTTTGAATGGTGTGTACGGAACGCAAAAAAGTATGAAGTTGTAATAAGTTAAAAAAAATGAAGTGCCCATGTAACAGATGAGTTCTCTTCAGAAACCCTGATACTTCGAAAGAGATTGTCCAGTTTGTACACGAAGTGCGTCCAGTTTTTGCCGTAACCCTCTCTACTCTTTTGCACATGCTATGTGGGTGAAATGATGATCCCATGCCAAGTTTCGACATTTTCAGAGTTCATTTTGTAGTGATTTTCAATTTCACGGTCATTTAGCTCTCCAAACAAATCGGTAAATGACTAAAAATAGCAAATGATGTCAGAAAGTTTTGAAAATTGATGACTTCGCTTTGAATGGTGCGTACGAAACGCAAAAAAAGTCTGAAGTTGTAATAAGTTTAAAAAAATGAAGTGCCAGTGTAACAGATGAGTTCTCGTCAGAAACCCTGATACTTCGAAAGAGATTGTCCAGTTTGTACACGAGGTGCGTCCAAGATTTGCCGTAACCCTCTCTACTCTTTTGCACATGCTATGTGGGTGAAATGATGACACCATGCCAAGTTTCGACATATTCAAAGTTCATTTTGTAGTGATTTTCAATTTCACGTCATTCAGCTCTCTAAACAAATCGTTAAATGACTAAAAATAGCAAATGATGTCAGGAAGTGTTGAAAATTGATGACGTCGCTTTGAATGGTGTGTACGGAACGCAAAAAGGTCTGGAGTTGTAATAAGTTTAAAAAAATGAAGTGCCAGTGTAACAGATGAGTTCTCGTCAGAAACCCTGATACTTCGAAAGAGATTGTCCAGTTTGTACACGAGGTGCGTCCAAGTTTTGCCGTAACCCTCTCTACTCTTTTGCACATGCTATGTGGGTGAAATGATGACACCATGCCAAGTTTCGACATATTCAAAGTTCATTTTGTAGTGATTTTCAATTTCACGTCATTTAGCTCTCTAGACAAATCGGTAAATGACTGAAAAATAGCAAATGATGTCAGAAAGTTTTGAAAATTGATGACGCTGCTTTGAATGGTGCGTACGGAACGCAAAAAAAGTCTGAAGTTGTAATAAGTTTAAAAAAATGAAGTGCCCATGTAACAGATGAGTTCTCGTCAGAAACCCTGATACTTCGAAACAGATTGTCCAGTTTGTACACGAAGTGCGTCCACTTTTTGCCGTAACCCTCTCTACTATTTTGCACATGCTATGTGGGTGAAATTATGACACCATGCCAAGTTTCGACATTTTCAGAGTTCATTTTGTAGTGATTTTCAATTTCACGGTCATTTAGCTCTCTAAACAAATCGGTAAATGACAAAAGAAATAGCAAATGATGTCAGAAAGTTTTGAAAATTGATGACTTTGCTTTGGATGGTGCGTACGGAACGCAAAAAAAGTCTGAAGTTGTAATAAGTTTAAAAAAATGAAGTGCCCATGTAACAGATGAGTTCTCGTCCGAAACCCTGATACTCCAAAAGAGATTGTCCAGTTTGTACACGAAGTGCATCCAGTTTTTGCCGTAACCCTCTCTACTCTTTTGCACATGCTATGTGGGTGAAATGATGATCCCATGCCAAGTTTCGACATTTTCGGAGTTCATTTAGTAGAGATTTTCAATTTCACGGTCATTTAGCTCTCCAAACAAATCGGTAAATGACTAAAAATAGCAAATGATGTCAGAAAGTTTTGAAAATTGATGACTTCGCTTTGAATGGTGCGTACGGAACGCAAAAAAAGTCTAAAGTTGTAATAAGTTTAAAAAATGAAGTGCCAGTGTAACAGATGAGTTCTCGTCCGAAACCCTGATGCTCCGAAAGAGATTGTCCAGTTTGTACACGAAGTGCGTCCAGTTTTTGCCGTAACCCTCTCTACTCTTTTGCACATGCTATGTGGGTGAAATGATGACACCATGCCAAGTTTCGATATTTTCAGAGTTCATTTTGTAGTGATTTTCAATTGCACGGTCATTTAGCTCTCTAAACAAATCGGTAAATGACTGAAAAAGAGCAATTGATGTAAGAAAGTTTTGAAAATTGATGACGTCGCTTTGAATGGTGCGTACGGAACGCAAAAAAAGTCTGGAGATGTAATAAGTTTAAATAAAATGAAGTGCCAGTGTAATAGATGGGTTCTCATCCGAAACCCTGATACTCCGAAAGAGATTGTCCAGTTTGTACACAAAGTGCGTCCAGTTTTTGCCGTAACCCCCTCTACTCTTTTGCACATGCTTTGTGGGTGAAATGGTGATACCATGCCAAGGTTCGACATTTTCAGAGTTCATTTTGTAGTGATTTTCAATTTCACGGTCATTTAGCTCTCTAAACAAGTCGGTAAATGACTGAAAAATAGCAAATGATGTCAGAAAGTTTTGAAAATTGATGACGTCTCTTTGAATGGTGTGTACGGAACGCAAAAAAAGTCTGGAGATGTAATAAGTTAAAAAAAAATGAAGTGCCAGTGTAACAGATGAGTTCTCGTCCGAAACCCTGATACTCCGAAAGAGATTGTCCAGTTTGTACACGAAGTGCGTCCAGTTTTTGCCGTAACCCCCTCTACTCTTTTGCACATGCTATGTGGGTGAAATGGTGATACCATGCCAAGGTTCGAGATTTTCAGAGTTCATTTTGTAGTGATTTTCAATTTCACGGTCATTTAGCTCTCTAAACAAATCGATAAATGACTAAAAATAGCAAATGATGTCAGAAAGTTTTGAAAATTGATGACGTCGCTTTGAATGGTGCGTACGCAATGCAAAAAAAGTCTGGAGTTGTAATAAGTTAAAAAAAATGAAGTGCCAGTGTAACAGATGAGTTCTCGTCAGAAACCCTGATACTTCGAAAGAGATTGTCCAGTTTGTACACGAGGTGCGTCCAAGTTTTGCCGTAACCCTCTCTACTCTTTTGCACATGCTATGTGGGTGAAATGATGACACCATGCCAAGTTTGGACATTTTCAAAGTTCATTTTGTAGTGATTTTCAATTTCACGGTCATTTAGCTCTCTAAACAAATCGGTAAATGACTAAAAATAGCAACTGATGTCAGAAAGTTTTGAAAATTGATGACGTCGCTTTGAATGGTGTGTACGGAACGCAAAAAAGTCTGGAGTTGTAATAAGTTCAAAAAAATGAAGTGCCAGTGTAACAGATGAGTTCTCGTCAGAAACCCTGATACTTCGAAAGAGATTGTCCAGTTTGTACACGAAGTGCGTCCAGTTTTTGCCGTAACTCTCTCTACTCTTTTGCACAGGCTATGTGGGTGAAATGATGATACCATGCCAAGTTTCGACATTTTCAGAGTTCATTTTGTAATGATTTTCACTTTCACGGTCATTTAGCTTTCTAGACAAATCAGTAAATGACTGAAAAATAGCAAATGATGTCAGAAAGTTTTGAAAATTTATGACGTTGCTTTGAATGGTGCGTACGGAACGCAAAGAAAGTCTGGAGTTGTAATAAGTTTAAAAAAATGCAGAGCCAGTGTAACAGATGAGTTCTCGTCCGAAACCCTGATACTCCGAAATAGATTGTCCAGTTTGTACACGAAGTGCGTCCACTTTTTGCCGTAACCCTCTCTACTTTTTTGCACATGCTATGTGGGTGAAATTATGACACCATGCCAAGTTTCAACATTTTCATAGTTCATTTTGTAGTGATTTTCAATTTCACGGTCATTTAGCTCTCTAAACAAATCGGTAAATGACTAAAAATAGCAAATGATGTCAGAAAGTGTTGAAAATTGATGACCTCGCTTTGAATGGTGTGTACGGAACGCAAAAAAGTATGAAGTTGTAATAAGTTAAAAAAAATGAAGTGCCCATGTAACAGATGAGTTCTCTTCAGAAACCCTGATACTTCGAAAGAGATTGTCCAGTTTGTACACGAAGTGCGTCCAGTTTTTGCCGTAACCCTCTCTACTCTTTTGCACATGCTATGTGGGTGAAATGATGATCCCATGCCAAGTTTCGACATTTTCAGAGTTCATTTTGTAGTGATTTTCAATTTCACGGTCATTTAGCTCTCCAAACAAATCGGTAAATGACTAAAAATAGCAAATGATGTCAGAAAGTTTTGAAAATTGATGACTTCGCTTTGAATGGTGCGTACGAAACGCAAAAAAAGTCTGAAGTTGTAATAAGTTTAAAAAAATGAAGTGCCAGTGTAACAGATGAGTTCTCGTCAGAAACCCTGATACTTCGAAAGAGATTGTCCAGTTTGTACACGAGGTGCGTCCAAGATTTGCCGTAACCCTCTCTACTCTTTTGCACATGCTATGTGGGTGAAATGATGACACCATGCCAAGTTTCGACATATTCAAAGTTCATTTTGTAGTGATTTTCAATTTCACGTCATTCAGCTCTCTAAACAAATCGTTAAATGACTAAAAATAGCAAATGATGTCAGGAAGTGTTGAAAATTGATGACGTCGCTTTGAATGGTGTGTACGGAACGCAAAAAGGTCTGGAGTTGTAATAAGTTTAAAAAAATGAAGTGCCAGTGTAACAGATGAGTTCTCGTCAGAAACCCTGATACTTCGAAAGAGATTGTCCAGTTTGTACACGAGGTGCGTCCAAGTTTTGCCGTAACCCTCTCTACTCTTTTGCACATGCTATGTGGGTGAAATGATGACACCATGCCAAGTTTCGACATATTCAAAGTTCATTTTGTAGTGATTTTCAATTTCACGTCATTTAGCTCTCTAGACAAATCGGTAAATGACTGAAAAATAGCAAATGATGTCAGAAAGTTTTGAAAATTGATGACGCTGCTTTGAATGGTGCGTACGGAACGCAAAAAAAGTCTGAAGTTGTAATAAGTTTAAAAAAATGAAGTGCCCATGTAACAGATGAGTTCTCGTCAGAAACCCTGATACTTCGAAACAGATTGTCCAGTTTGTACACGAAGTGCGTCCACTTTTTGCCGTAACCCTCTCTACTATTTTGCACATGCTATGTGGGTGAAATTATGACACCATGCCAAGTTTCGACATTTTCAGAGTTCATTTTGTAGTGATTTTCAATTTCACGGTCATTTAGCTCTCTAAACAAATCGGTAAATGACAAAAGAAATAGCAAATGATGTCAGAAAGTTTTGAAAATTGATGACTTTGCTTTGGATGGTGCGTACGGAACGCAAAAAAAGTCTGAAGTTGTAATAAGTTTAAAAAAATGAAGTGCCCATGTAACAGATGAGTTCTCGTCCGAAACCCTGATACTCCAAAAGAGATTGTCCAGTTTGTACACGAAGTGCATCCAGTTTTTGCCGTAACCCTCTCTACTCTTTTGCACATGCTATGTGGGTGAAATGATGATCCCATGCCAAGTTTCGACATTTTCGGAGTTCATTTAGTAGTGATTTTCAATTTCACGGTCATTTAGCTCTCCAAACAAATCGGTAAATGACTAAAAATAGCAAATGATGTCAGAAAGTTTTGAAAATTGATGACTTCGCTTTGAATGGTGCGTACGGAACGCAAAAAAAGTCTAAAGTTGTAATAAGTTTAAAAAATGAAGTGCCAGTGTAACAGATGAGTTCTCGTCCGAAACCCTGATGCTCCAAAAGAGATTGTCCAGTTTGTACACGAAGTGCGTCCAGTTTTTGCCGTAACCCTCTCTACTCTTTTGCACATGCTATGTGGGTGAAATGATGACACCATGCCAAGTTTCGATATTTTCAGAGTTCATTTTGTAGTGATTTTCAATTGCACGGTCATTTAGCTCTCTAAACAAATCGGTAAATGACTGAAAAAGAGCAATTGATGTAAGAAAGTTTTGAAAATTGATGACGTCGCTTTGAATGGTGCGTACGGAACGCAAAAAAAGTCTGGAGATGTAATAAGTTTAAAAAAAATGAAGTGCCAGTGTAATAGATGGGTTCTCATCCGAAACCCTGATACTCCGAAAGAGATTGTCCAGTTTGTACACAAAGTGCGTCCAGTTTTTGCCGTAACCCCCTCTACTCTTTTGCACATGCTTTGTGGGTGAAATGGTGATACCATGCCAAGGTTCGACATTTTCAGAGTTCATTTTGTAGTGATTTTCAATTTCACGGTCATTTAGCTCTCTAAACAAGTCGGTAAATGACTGAAAAATAGCAAATGATGTCAGAAAGTTTTGAAAATTGATGACGTCTCTTTGAATGGTGTGTACGGAACGCAAAAAAAGTCTGGAGATGTAATAAGTTAAAAAAAATGAAGTGCCAGTGTAACAGATGAGTTCTCGTCCGAAACCCTGATACTCCGAAAGAGATTGTCCAGTTTGTACACGAAGTGCGTCCAGTTTTTGCCGTAACCCCCTCTACTCTTTTGCACATGCTATGTGGGTGAAATGATGACACCATGCTAATTTTCGACATTTTCAAAGTTCATTTTGTAGTGATTTTCAATTTCACGGTCATTTAGCTCTCTAAACAAATCGGTAAATGACTAAAAATAGCAACTGATGTGAGAAAGTTTTGAAAATTGATAAAGTCGCTTTGAATGGTGTGTACGGAACGCAAAAAAGTCTGGAGTTGTAATAAGTTCAAAAAAATGAAGTGCCCATGTAATAGATGAGTTCTCATCAGAAACCCCGATACTTCGAAAGAGATTGTCCAGTTTGTACACGAGGTGCGTCCAAGTTTTGCCGTAACCCTCTCTACTCTTTTGCACATGCTATGTAGGTGAAATGATGACACCAAGCCAAGTTTCGACATTTTCAAAGTTCATTTTGTAGTGATTTTCAATTTCACGGTCATTTAGCTCTCTAAACAAATCCGTAAATGACTAAAAATAGCAAATGATGTCAGAAAGTGTTGAAAATTGATGACGTCGCTTTGAATGGTGTGTACGGAACGCAAAAAAGTCTGAAGTTGTAATAAGTTTAAAAAAAATGAAGTGCCCATGTAACAGATGAGTTCTCGTCAGAAACCCTGATACTTCGAAAGAGATTGTCCAATTTGTACACGAAGTGCGTCCAGTTTTTGCCGTAACCCTCTCTACTCTTTTGCACATGCTATCTGGGTGAAATGATGATACCATGCCAAGTTTCGACATTTTCAGAGTTCGTTTTGTAGTGATTTTCAATTTCACGGTCATTTAGCTCTCTAAACAAATCGGTAAATGACTATAAAATAGCAAATGATGTCAGAAAGTTTTGAAAATTGATGACTTCGCTTTGGATGGTGCGTACGGAACGCAAAAAAAGTCTGAAGTTGTAATAAGTTTAAAAAAATGAAGTGCCAGTGTAACAGATGAGTTCTCGTCCGAAACCCTGATACTCCGAAAGAGATTGTCCAGTTTGTACACGAAGTGCGTCCAGTTTTCGCCGTAACCCCCTGTACTCTTTTGCACATGCTATGTGGGTGAAATGATGACACCATGCTAATTTTCGACATTTTCAGAGTTCAATTTCACGGTCATTTAGCTCTCTAAACAAATCGATAAATGACTAAAAATAGCAAATGATGTCAGAAAGTTTTGAAAATTGATGACGTCGCTTTGAATGGTGTGTACGGAACGCAAAAAATTCTGGAGTTGTAATAAGTTAAAAAAAATGAAGTGCCAGTGTAACAGATGAGTTCTCGTCAGAAACCCTGATACTTCGAAAGAGATTGTCCAGTTTGTACACGAGGTGCGTCCAAGTTTTTCCGTAACCCTCTCTACTCTTTTGCACATGCTATGTGGGTGAAATGATGACACCATGCCAAGTTTGGACATTTTCAAAGTTCATTTTGTAGTGATTTTCAATTTCACGGTCATTTAGCTCTCTAAACAAATCGGTAAATGACTAAAAATAGCAACTGATGTGAGAAAGTTTTGAAAATTGATGACGTCGCTTTGAATGGTGTGTACGGAACGCAAAAAAGTCTGGAGTTGTAATAAGTTCAAAAAAATGAAGTGCCAGTGTAACAGATGAGTTCTCGTCAGAAACCCTGATACTTCGAAAGAGATTGTCCAGTTTGTACACGAAGTGCGTCCAGTTTTTGCCGTAACTCTCTCTACTCTTTTGCACAGGCTATGTGGGTGAAATGATGATACCATGCCAAGTTTCGACATTTTCAGAGTTCATTTTGTAATGATTTTCACTTTCACGGTCATTTAGCTCTCTAGACAAATCGGTAAATGACTGAAAAATAGCAAATGATGTCAGAAAGTTTTGAAAATTGATGACGCTGCTTTGAATGGTGCGTACGGAACGCAAAAAATTCTGGAGTTGTAATAAGTTTAAAAAAATGAAGTGCCAGTGTAACAGATGAGTTCTCGTCAGAAACCCTGATACTTCGAAAGAGATTGTCCAGTTTGTACACGAGGTGCGTCCAAGTTTTGCCGTAACCCTCTCTACTCTTTTGCACATGCTATGTGGGTGAAATGATGACACCATGCCAAGTTTCGACATTTTCAGAGTTCATTTTGTAGTGATTTTCAATTTCACGGTCACTGAGCTCTCTAAACAAATCGGTAAATGACAAAAAAATAGCAAATGATGTCAGAAAGTTTTGAAAATTGATGACTTCGCTTTGGATGGTGCGTACGGAACGCAAAAAAAGTCTTAAGTTGTAATAAGTTTAAAAAAATGAAGTGCCCATGTAACAGATGAGTTCTCGTCAGAAACCCTGATACTTCGAAAGAGATTATCCAGTTTGTACACGAAGTGCGTCCAGTTTTTGCCTTAACCCTCTCTACTCTTTTGCACATGCTATGTGGGTGAAATGATGATCCCATGCCAAGTTTCGACATTTTCAGAGTTCATTTTGTAGTGATTTTCAATTTCCCGGTCATTTAGCTCTCCAAACAAATCGGTAAATGACTAAAAATAGCAAATGATGTCAGAAAGTTTTGAAAATTGATGACTTCGCTTTGAATGGTGCGTACGGAACGCAAAAAAAGTCTAAAGTTGTAATAAGTTTAAAAAAATGAAGTGCCAGTGTAACAGATGAGTTCTCGTCCGAAACCCTGATTCTCCGAAAGATATTGTCCAGTTTGTACACGAAGTGCGTCCAGTTTTTACCGTAACCCTCTCTACTCTTTTGCACATGCTATGTGGATGAAATGATGACACCATGCCAAGTTTCGACATTTTCAGAGTTCATTTTGTAGTGATTTTCAATTGCACGGTCATTTAGCTCTCTAAACAAATCGGTAAATGACTGAAAAAAAGCAATTGATGTAAGAAAGTTTTGAAAATTGATGACGTCGCTTTGAATGGTGCGTACGGAACGCAAAAAAAGTCTGGAGATGTAATAAGTTTAAAAAAAATGAAGTGCCAGTGTAATAGATGGGTTCTCATCCGAAACCCTGATACTCCGAAAGAGATTGTCCAGTTTGTACACGAAGTGCGTCCAGTTTTTGCCGTAACCCCCTCTACTCTTTTGCACATGCTATGTGGGTGAAATGGTGATACCATGCCAAGGTTCGACATTTTCAGAGTTCATTTTGTAGTGATTTTCAATTTCACGGTCATTTAGCTCTCTAAACAAATCGATAAATGACTAAAAATAGCAAATGATGTCAGAAAGTTTTGAAAATTGATGACGTCGCTTTGAATGGTGTGTACGGAACGCAAAAAAGTCTGGAGTTGTAATAAGTGAAAAAAACAAAGTGCCCATGTAACAGATGAGTTCTCGTCAGAAACCCTGATACTTCGAAAGAGATTGTCCAGTTTGTACACGAAGTGCGTCCAGTTTTTGCCGTAACCCTCTCTACTCTTTTGCACATGCTATGTGGGTGAAATGATGATACTATGCCAAGTTTCGCCATTTTCAGAGTTTATTTTGTAGTGATTTTCAACTTCACGGTGATTTAGCTCTCTAAACAAATCGGTAAATGACTGAAAAATAACAAACGATGTCAGAAAGTGTTGAAAATTGATGACGTCGCTTTGAATGGTGCGTACGGAATGCAAAAAATAGTGTGAAGTTGTAATAAGTTTAAAACAATGAAGTTCCCATGTAACAGATGAGTTCTCGTCAGAAACCCTGATACTTCGAAAGAGATTGTCCAGTTTTTACACGAAGTGCGTCCAGTTTTTGCCGTAACCCTCTCTACTCTTTTGCACATGCTATGTGGGTGAAATGATGATCCCATGCAATGTTTCGACATTTTCAGAGTTCATTTTGTAGTGATTTTCTATTTCACGGTCATTTAGCTCTCCAAACAAATCGGTAAATGTCTAAAAATAGCAAATGATGTCAGAAAGTTTTGAAAATTGATGACTTCGCTTTGAATGGTGCGTACGGAATGAAAAAAAAGTCTGAAGTTGTAATATGTTTAAAAAAATGAAGTGCCAGTGTAACAGATGAGTTCTCGTCCGAAACCCTGATACTCCGAAAGAGATTGTCCAGTTTGTACACGAAGTGCGTCTAGTTTTTGCCGTAACCCTCTCTACTCTTTTGCACATGCTATGTGGGTGAAATGATGACACCATGCCAAGTTTCGACATTTTCAGAGTTCATTTTGTAATGATTTTCACTTTCACGGTCATTTAGCTCTCTAGACAAATCGGTAAATGACTGAAAAATAGCAAATGATGTCAGAAAGTTTTGAAAATTGATGACGCTGCTTTGAATGGTGCGTACGGAACGCAAAAAATTCTGGAGTTGTAATAAGTTTAAAAAAATGAAGTGCCAGTGTAACAGATGAGTTCTCGTCAGAAACCCTGATACTTCGAAAGAGATTGTCCAGTTTGTACACGAGGTGCGTCCAAGTTTTGCCGTAACCCTCTCTACTCTTTTGCACATGCTATGTGGGTGAAATGATGACACCATGCCAAGTTTCGACATTTTCAGAGTTCATTTTGTAGTGATTTTCAATTTCACGGTCATTGAGCTCTCTAAACAAATCAGTAAATGACAAAAAAATAGCAAATGATGTCAGAAAGTTTTGAAAATTGATGACTTCGCTTTGGATGGTGCGTACGGAACGCAAAAAAAGTCTTAAGTTGTAATAAGTTTAAAAAAATGAAGTGCCCATGTAACAGATGAGTTCTCGTCAGAAACCCTGATACTTCGAAAGAGATTGTCCAGTTTGTACACGAAGTGCGTCCAGTTTTTGCCTTAACCCTCTCTACTCTTTTGCACATGCTATGTGGGTGAAATGATGATCCCATGCCAAGTTTCGACATTTTCAGAGTTCATTTTGTAGTGATTTTCAATTTCCCGGTCATTTAGCTCTCCAAACAAATCGGTAAATGACTAAAAATAGCAAATGATGTCAGAAAGTTTTGAAAATTGATGACTTCGCTTTGAATGGTGCGTACGGAACGCAAAAAAAGTCTAAAGTTGTAATAAGTTTAAAAAAATGAAGTGCCAGTGTAACAGATGAGTTCTCGTCCGAAACCCTGATACTCCGAAAGATATTGTCCAGTTTGTACACGAAGTGCGTCCAGTTTTTACCGTAACCCTCTCTACTCTTTTGCACATGCTATGTGGATGAAATGATGACACCATGCCAAGTTTCGACATTTTCAGAGTTCATTTTGTAGTGATTTTCAATTGCACGGTCATTTAGCTCTCTAAACAAATCGGTAAATGACTGAAAAAAAGCAATTGATGTAAGAAAGTTTTGAAAATTGATGACGTCGCTTTGAATGGTGCGTACGGAACGCAAAAAAAGTCTGGAGATGTAATAAGTTTAAAAAAAATGAAGTGCCAGTGTAATAGATGGGTTCTCATCCGAAACCCTGATACTCCGAAAGAGATTGTCCAGTTTGTACACGAAGTGCGTCCAGTTTTTGCCGTAACCCCCTCTACTCTTTTGCACATGCTATGTGGGTGAAATGGTGATACCATGCCAAGGTTCGACATTTTCAGAGTTCATTTTGTACTGATTTTCAATTTCACGGTCATTTAGCTCTCTAAACAAATCGATAAATGACTAAAAATAGCAAATGATGTCAGAAAGTTTTGAAAATTGATGACGTCGCTTTGAATGGTGTTTACGGAACGCAAAAAAGTCTGGAGTTGTAATAAGTGAAAAAAACAAAGTGCCCATGTAACAGATGAGTTCTCGTCAGAAACCCTGATACTTCGAAAGAGATTGTCCAGTTTGTACACGAAGTGCGTCCAGTTTTTGCCGTAACCCTCTCTACTCTTTTGCACATGCTATGTGGGTGAAATGATGATACTATGCCAAGTTTCGCCATTTTCAGAGTTTATTTTGTAGTGATTTTCAACTTCACGGTGATTTAGCTCTCTAAACAAATCGGTAAATGACTGAAAAATAACAAACGATGTCAGAAAGTGTTGAAAATTGATGACGTCGCTTTGAATGGTGCGTACGGAACGCAAAAAATAGTGTGAAGTTGTAATAAGTTTAAAACAATGAAGTTCCCATGTAACAGATGAGTTCTCGTCAGAAACCCTGATACTTCGAAAGAGATTGTCCAGTTTGTACACGAAGTGCGTCCAGTTTTTGCCGTAACCCTCTCTACTCTTTTGCACATGCTATGTGGGTGAAATGATGATCCCATGCAATGTTTCGACATTTTCAGAGTTCATTTTGTACTGATTTTCTATTTCACGGTCATTTAGCTCTCCAAACAAATCGGTAAATGTCTAAAAATAGCAAATGATGTCAGAAAGTTTTGAAAATTGATGACTTCGCTTTGAATGGTGCGTACGGAATGAAAAAAAAGTCTGAAGTTGTAATATGTTTAAAAAAATGAAGTGCCAGTGTAACAGATGAGTTCTCGTCCGAAACCCTGATACTCCGAAAGAGATTGTCCAGTTTGTACACGAAGTACCTCTAGTTTTTGCCGTAACCCTCTCTACTCTTTTGCACATGCTATGTGGGTGAAATGATGACACCATGCCAAGTTTCGACATTTTCAGAGTTCATTTTGTAGTGATTTTCAATTGCACGGTCATTTAGCTCTCTAAACAAATCGGTAAATGACTGAAAAATAGCAAATGATGTCAGAAAGTTTTGAAAATTGATGACGTCGCGTTGAATGGTGCGTACGGAACGCAAAAAAGTCTGGAGATGTAATAAGTTTAAAAAAAATGAAGTGCCAGTGTAACAGATGAGTTCTCGTCCGAAACCCTGATACTCCGAAAGAGATTGTCCAGTTTGTACATGAAGTGCGTCCAGTTTTTGCCGTAACCCTCTCTACTCTTTCGCACATGCTATGTGGGTGAAATGATGACACCATGCCAAGTTTCGACATTTTCAGAGTTCATTTTGTAGTGATTTTCAATTTCACGGTCATTTAGCTCTCTAAACAAATCGGTAAATGACAAAAAATAGCAAATGTTGTCAGAAAGTTTTGAAAATTTATGACATTGCTTTCAATGGTGTGTACGGAACACAAAAAAGTCTGGAGTTGTAAGAAGTTAAAAAAACGAAGTGCCCATATAACAGATGACCTCTCGTCAGAAATCCTGATACTTCGAAAGAGATTGTCCAGTTTGTACACGAAGTGCGTCCAGTTTTTGCCGTAACCCTCTCTACTCTTTTGCACATGCTATGTGGGTGAAATGATGATACCATACCAAGTTTCGACATTTTCAGAGTTCATTTTGTAGTGATTTTCAATTTCACGGTTATTTAGCTCTCTAAACAAATCGGTAAATGACTGAAAAATAGCAAATGATGTCAGAAAGTGTTGAAAATTGATGACGTCGCTTTGAATGGTGCGTACGGAACGCAAAAAATAGTGTGAAGTTGTAATAAGTTTAAAAAAATGAAGTGCCCATGTAACAAATGAGTTCTCGTCAGAAACCCTGATACTTCGAAAGAGATTATCCAGTTTGTACACGAAGGACGTCCAGTTTTTGCCGTAACCCTCTCTACTCTTTTGCACATGCTATGTGGGTGAAATGATGATACCATGCCAAGTTTCGACATTTTCATAGTTCATTTTGTAGTGATTTTCAATTTCACGATCATTTAGCTCTCTAAACAAATCGGTAAATGACTAAAAAATAGCAAATGATGTCAGAAAGTTTTGAAAATCGATGACGTCGCTTTGAATGGTGCGTACGGAACGCAAAAAAAGTCTGGAGTTGTAATAAGTTTAAAAAATGAAGTGCCAGTGTAACAGATGAGTTCTCGTCCGAAACCCTGATACTCCGAAAGAGATTGTCCAGTTTGTACACGAAGTGCGTCCAGTTTTTGCCGTAGCCCTCTCTACTCTTTTGCACATGCTATGTGGGTGAAATGATGACACCATGCCAAGTTTCGACATTTTCAGAGTTCATTTTGTAGTGATTTTCAACTTCACGGTCATTTAGCTTTGTAAACAAATCGGTAAATGACAAAAAATAGCAAATGATGTCAGAAAGTTTTGGAAATTGATGACGTCGCTTTGAATGGTGCGTACGGAATGCAAAATAAGTCTGAAGTTGTAATAACTTTAGAAAAATGAAGTGCCGATGTAACTAATGAGTTCTCGTCAGAAACCCTGATACTTCGAAAGAGATTGTCCAGTTTGCACATGAAGTGTGTCCAGTTTTTGCCGTAACCCTCTCTACTCTTTTGCACATGCTATGTGGGTGAAATGATCATAACATGCCAAGTTTCGACATTTTCAGAGTTCATTTTGTAGTGATTTTCAATTTCACGGTCATTTAGCTCTCTAAACAAATCGGTAAATGACTAAAAATAGCAAATGATGTCAGAATGTTTTGAAAATTGATGACTTCGCTTTGAATGGTGCGTACGGAACGCAAAAAAAGTCTGAAGTTGTAATCAGTTTAAAAAATGAAGTGCCAGTGTAACAGATGAGTTCTCGTCCGAAACCCTGATACTCCGAAAGAGATTGTCCAGTTTGTACACGAAGTGCGTCCAGTTTTTGCCGTAACCCTTTCTACTCTTTTGCACATGCTATGTGAGTGAAATGATGACACCATGCCAAGTTTCGACATTTTCAGAGTTCATTTTGTAGTGATTTTCAGTTTCACGGTCATTTAGCTCTCTAAACAAATCGATAAATGACTAAAAATAGCAAATGATGTCAGAAAGTTTTGAAAATTGATGACGTCGCTTTGAATGGTGTGTACGGAACGCAAAAAAGTCTGGAGTTGTAATAAGTTTAAAAAAATGAAGTGCCAGTGTAACAGATGAGTTCTCGTCAGAAACCCTGATACTTCGAAAGAGATTGTCCAGTTTGTACACGAGGTGCGTCCAAGTTTTGCCGTAACCCTCTCTACTCTTTTGCACATGCTATGTGGGTGAAATGATGACACCATGCCAAGTTTGGACATTTTCAAAGTTCATTTTGTAGTGATTTTCAATTTCATGGTCATTTAGCTCTCTAAACAAATCGGTAAATGACTAAAAATAGCAACTGATGTGAGAAAGTTTTGAAAATTGATAAAGTCGCTTTGAATGGTGTGTACGGAACGCAAAAAAGTCTGGAGTTGTAATAAGTTCAAAAAAATGAAGTGCCAGTGTAACAGATGAGTTCTCGTCAGAAACCTTGATACTTCGAAAGAGATTGTCCAGTTTGTACACGAAGTGCGTCCAGTTTTTGCCGTAACTCTCTCTACTCTTTTGCACAGGCTATGTGGGTGAAATGATGATACCATGCCAAGTTTCGACATTTTCAGAGTTCATTTTGTAATGATTTTCACTTTCACGGTCATTTAGCTCTCTAGACAAATCGGTAAATGACCAAAAAATAGCAAATGATGTCAGAAAGTTTTGAAAATTGATGACGCTGCTTTGAATGGTGCGTACGGAACGCAAAAAATTCTGGAGTTGTAATAAGTTTAAAAAAATGAAGTGCCAGTGTAACAGATGAGTTCTCGTCAGAAACCCTGATACTTCGAAAGAGATTGTCCAGTTTGTACACGAGGTGCGTCCAAGTTTTGCCGTAACCCTCTCTACTCTTTTGCACATGCTATGTGGGTGAAATGATGACACCATGCCAAGTTTCGACATTTTCAGAGTTCATTTTGTAGTGATTTTCAATTTCACGGTCATTGAGCTCTCTAAACAAATCGGTAAATGACAAAAAAATAGCAAATGATGTAAGAAAGTTTTGAAAATTGATGACTTCGCTTTGGATGGTGCATACGGAACGCAAAAAAGTCTGAAGTTCTAATAAGTTTAAAAAAATGAAGTGCCCATGTAACAGATGAGTTCTCGTCAGAAACCCTGATACTTCGAAAGAGATTGTCCAGTTTGTACACGAAGTGCGTCCAGTTTTTGCCGTAACCCTCTCTACTCTTTTGCACATGCTATGTGGGTGAAATGATGATACCATGCCAAGTTTCGCCATTTTCAGAGTATATTTTGTAGTGATTTTCAATTTGACGGTGATTTAGCTCTCTAAACAAATCGGTAAATGACTGAAAAATAACAAACGATGTCAGAAAGTGTTGAAAATTGATGACGTCGCTTTGAATGGTGCGTACGGAACGCAAAAAATAGTGTGAAGTTGTAATAAGTTGAAAACAATGAAGTGCCCATGTAACAGATGAGTTCTCGTCAGAAACCCTGATACTTCGAAAGAGATTGTCCAGTTTGTACACGAAGTGCGTCCAGTTTTTGCCATAACCCTCTCTACTCTTTTGCACATGCTATGTGGGTGAAATGATGATCCCATGCAATGTTTCGACATTTTCAGAGTTCATTTTGTAGTGATTTTCAATTTCACGGTCATTTAGCTCTCCAAACAAATCGGTAAATGACTAAAAATAGCAAATGATGTCAGAAAGTTTTGAAAATTGATGACTTCGCTTTGAATGGTGCGTACGGAATGAAAAAAAAGTCTGAAGTTGTAATATGTTTAAAAAAATGAAGTGCCAGTGTAACAGATGAGTTCTCGTCCGAAACCCTGATACTCCGAAAGAGATTGTCCAGTTTGTACACGAAGTGCGTCTAGTTTTTGCCGTAACCCTCTCTACTCTTTTGCACATGCTATGTGGGTGAAATGATGACACCATGCCAAGTTTCGACATTTTCAGAGTTCATTTTGTAGTGATTTTCAATTGCACGGTCATTTAGCTCTCTAAACAAATCGGTAAATGACTGAAAAATAGCAAATGATGTCAGAAAGTTTTGAAAATTGATGACTTCGCTTTGAATGGTGCGTACGGAATGCAAAAAAAGTCTGAAGTTGTAATCAGTTTAAAAAATGAAGTGCCAGTGTAACAGATGAGTTCTCGTCCGAAACCCTGATACTCCGAAAGAGATTGTCCAGTTTTTACACGAAGTGCGTCCAGTTTTTGCCGTAACCCTCTCTACTCTTTTCCACATGCTATGTGAGTGAAATGATGACACCATGCCAAGTTTCGACATTTTCAGAGTTCATTTTGTAGTGATTTTCAATTTCACGGTCATTTAGCTCTCTAAACAAATCGATAAATGACTAAAAATAGCAAATGATGTAAGAAAGTTTTGAAAATTGATGACGTCGCTTTGAATGGTGTGTACGGAACGCAAAAAAGTCTGGAGTTGTAATAAGTTAAAAAAACGAAGTGCCAGTGTAACAGATGACCTCTCGTCAGAAATCCTGATACTTCGAAAGAGATTGTCCAGTTTGTACACGAAGTGCGTCCAGTTTTTGCCGTAACCCTCTCTACTCTTTTGCACATGCTATGTGGGTGAAATGATGATACCATGCCAAGTTTCGGCATTTTCAGAGTTCATTTTGTAGTGATTTTCAATTTCACGGTTATTTAGCTCTCTATACAAATCGGTAAATGACTGAAAAATAGCAAATGATGTCAGAAAGTGTTGAAAATTGATGACGTCGCTTTGAATGGTGCGTACGGAACGCAAAAAATAGTGTGAAGTTGTAATAAGTTTAAAAAAATGAAGTGCCCATGTAACAAATGAGTTCTCGTCAGAAACCCTGATACTTCGAAAGAGATTATCCAGTTTGTACACGAAGGACGTCCAGTTTTTGCCGTAACCCTCTCTACTCTTTTGCACATGCTATGTGGGTGAAATGATGATACCATGCCAAGTTTCGACATTTTCATAGTTCATTTTGTAGTGATTTTCAATTTCACGATCATTTAGCTCTCTAAACAAATCGGTAAATGACTAAAAAATAGCAAATGATGTCAGAAAGTTTTGAAAATCGATGACGTCGCTTTGAATGGTGCGTACGGAACGCAAAAAAAGTCTGGAGTTGTAATAAGTTTAAAAAATGAAGTGCCAGTGTAACAGATGAGTTCTTGTCCGAAACCCTGATACTCCAAAAGAGATTGTCCAGTTTGTACACGAAGTGCGTCCAGTTTTTGCCGTAGCCCTCTCTACTCTTTTGCACATGCTATGTGGGTGAAATGATGACACCATGCCAAGTTTCGACATTTTCAGAGTTCATTTTGTAGTGATTTTCAACTTCACGGTCATTTAGCTTTGTAAACAAATCGGTAAATGACAAAAAATAGCAAATGATGTCAGAAAGTTTTGAAAATTGATGACGTCGCTTTGAATGGTGCGTACGGAATGCAAAAAAAGTCTGAAGTTGTAATAACTTTAGAAAAATGAAGTGCCCATGTAACAAATGAGTTCTCGTTAGAAACCCTGATACTTCGAAAGAGATTGTCCAGTTTGTACACGAAGTGCGTCCAGTTTTTGCCGTAACCCTCTCTACTCTTTTGCACATGCTATGTGGGTGAAATGATGATACCATGCCAAGTTTCGACATTTTCAGAGTTCATTTTGTAGTGATTTTCAATTTCACGATCATTTAGCTCTCTAAACAAATCGGTAAATGACTAAAAAATAGCAAATGATGTCAGAAAGTTTTGAAAATCGATGACGTCGCTTTGAATGGTGCGTACGGAACGCAAAAAAAGTCTGGAGTTGTAATAAGTTTAAAAAATGAAGTGCCAGTGTAACAGATGAGTTCTTGTCCGAAACCCTGATACTCCGAAAGAGATTGTCCAGTTTGTACACGAAGTGCGTCCAGTTTTTGCCGTAGCCCTCTCTACTCTTTTGCACATGCTATGTGGGTGAAATGATGACACCATGCCAAGTTTCGACATTTTCAGAGTTCATTTTGTAGTGATTTTCAACTTCACGGTCATTTAGCTTTGTAAACAAATCGGTAAATGACAAAAAATAGCAAATGATGTCAGAAAGTTTTGAAAATTGATGACGTCGCTTTGAATGGTGCGTACGGAATGCAAAAAAAGTCTGAAGTTGTAATAACTTTAGAAAAATGAAGTGCCCATGTAACAAATGAGTTCTCGTTAGAAACCCTGATACTTCGAAAGAGATTGTCCAGTTTGCACATGAAGTGTGTCCAGTTTTTGCCGTAACCCTCTCTACTCTTTTGCACATGCTATGTGGGTGAAATGATCATAACATGCCAAGTTTCGACATTTTCAGAGTTCATTTTGTAGTGATTTTCAATTTCACGGTCACTTAGCTCTCTAAACAAATCGGTAAATGACAAAAAATAGCAAATGATGTCAGAAAGTTTTGAAAATTAATGACATTGCTTTGAATGGTGTGTACGGAACGCAAAAAAGTCTGGAGTTGTAATAAGTTAAAAAAACGAAGTGCCCATGTAACAGATGACCTCTCGTCAGAAATCCTGATACTTCGAAAGAGATTGTCCAGTTTGTACACGAAGTGCGTCCAGTTTTTGCCGTAACCCTCTCTACTCTTTTGCACATGCTATGTGGGTGAAATGATGATACCATGCCAAGTTTCGACATTTTCAGAGTTCATTTTGTAGTGATTTTCAATTTCACGATCATTTAGCTCTCTAAACAAATCGGTAAATGACTAAAAAATAGCAAATGATGTCAGAAAGTTTTGAAAATCGATGACGTCGCTTTGAATGGTGCGTACGGAACGCAAAAAAAGTCTGGAGTTGTAATAAGTTTAAAAAATGAAGTGCCAGTGTAACAGATGAGTTCTCGTCCGAAACCCTGATACTCCGAAAGAGATTGTCCAGTTTGTACACGAAGTGCGTCCAGTTTTTGCCGTAGCCCTCTCTACTCTTTTGCACATGCTATGTGGGTGAAATGATGACACCATGCCAAGTATCGACATTTTCAGAGTTCATTTTGTAGTGATTTTCAACTTCACGGTCATTTAGCTTTGTAAACAAATCGGTAAATGACAAAAAATAGCAAATGATGTCAGAAAGTTTTGAAAATTGATGACGTCGCTTTGAATGGTGCGTACGGAATGCAAAAAAAGTCTGAAGTTGTAATAACTTTAGAAAAATGAAGTGCCCATGTAACAAATGAGTTCTCGTCAGAAACCCTGATTCTTCGAAAGAGATTGTCCAGTTTGCACACGAAGGACGTCCAGTTTTTGCCGTAACCCTCTCTACTCTTTTGCACATGCTATGTGGGTGCAATGATGATACCATGCCAAGTTTCGACATTTTCATAGTTCATTTTGTAGTGATTTTCAATTTCACGGTCATTTAGCTCTCTAAACAAGTCGGTAAATGACTAAAAATAGCAAATGATGTCAGAAAGTTTTGAAAATTGATGACTTCGCTTTGAATGGTGCGTACGGAACGCAAAAAAAGTCTGAAGTTGTAATCATTTTAAAAAATGAAGTGCGAGTGTAACAGATGAGTTCTCGTCCGAAACCCTGATACTCCGAAAGAGATTGTCCAGTTTGTACACGAAGTGCGTCCAGTTTTTGCCGTAACCCTCTCTACTCTTTTGCACATGCTATGTGAGTGAAATGATGACACCATGCCAAGTTTCGACATTTTCAGAGTTCATTTTGTAGTGATTTTCAATTTCACGGTCATTTAGCTCTCTAAACAAATCGATAAATGACTAAAAATAGCAAATGATGTAAGAAAGTTTTGAAAATTGATGACGTCGCTTTGAATGGTGTGTACGGAACGCAAAAAAGTCTGGAGTTGTAATAAGTTTAAAAAAATGAAGTGCCAGTGTAACAGATGAGTTCTCGTCAGAAACCCTGATACTTCGAAAGAGATTGTCCAGTTTGTACACGAAGTGCGTCCAAGTTTTGCCGTAACCCTCTCTACTCTTTTGCACATGCTATGTGGATGAAATGATGACACCATGCCAAGTTTCGACATTCTCAGAGTTCATTTTTTAGTGATTTTCAACTTCACGGTCATTTAGCTCTGTAAACAAATCGGTAAATGACTAAAAATAGCAAATGATGTCAGAAAGTTTTGAAAATTGATGACGTCGCTTTGAATGGTGCGTACGGAACGCAAAAAAAAGTCTGAAGTTGTTATAAGTTAAAAAAATGAAGTGCCCATGTACCAAATGAGTTCTCGTCAGAAACCCTGATACTTCGAAAGAGATTATCCAGTTTGTACACGAAGGACGTCCGGTTTTTGCCGTAACCCTCTCTACTCTTTTGCACATGCTATGTGGGTGAAATGATGATACCATGCCAAGTTTCGACATTTTCGTAGTTCATTTTGTAGTGATTTTCAATTTCACGGTCATTTAGCTCTCTAAACAAATCGGTTAATGACTAAAAAATAGCAAATGATGTCAGAAAGTGTTGAAAATTGATGATGTCGCTTTGAATGGTGCGTACGGAACGCAAAAAAAGTCTGGAGTTGTAATAAGTTTAAAAAAATGAAGTGCCAGTGTAACAAATGAGTTCTCGTCAGAAACCCTAATACTTCGAAAGAGACTATCTAGTTTGTACACGAAGGACGTCTAGTTTTTGCCGTAACCCTCTCTACTCTTTTGCACATGCTATGTGGGTGAAATGATGATACCATGCCAAGTTCGACATTTTCAGACTTCATTTTGTAGTTATTTTCAATTTCACGGTCATTTAGCTCTCTAAACAAATCGGTAAATGACTAAAAAATAGCAAATGATGTCAGAAAGTTTTGAAAATTGATCACATCGCTTTGAATGGTGCGTACGGAACGCAAAAAAAGTCTGGAGTTGTAATAAGTTTAAAAAAATGAAGTCCCAGTGTAACAGATGAGTTCTCGTCCGAAACCCTGATACTCCGAAAGAGATTGTCCAGTTTGTACACGAAGTGCGTCTAGTTTTTTTCGTAACCCTGTCTACTCTTTTTCACATGTTATGTGGGTGAAATGATGACAACATGCCAAGTTTCGACATTTTGAGAGTTCATTTTGTAGTGATTTTCAACTTCACGGTCATTTAGCTCTGTAAACAAATCGGTAAATGACTAAAAATAGCAAGTGATGTCAGAAAGTATTGAAAATTGATGACGTCGCTTTGAATGGTGCGTACGGAACGCAAAAAAAGTCTGAAGTTGTAATAAGTTTAAAAAAATGAATTGCCCATGTAACAAATGAGTTCTCGTCAGAAACCCTGATACTTCGAAAGAGATTATCCAGTTTGTACACGAAGGACGTCCAGTTTTTGCCGTAACCCTCTCTACTCTTTTGCACATGCTATGTGGGTGAAATGATGATACCATGCCAAGTTTCGACATTTTCATAGTTCATTTTGTAGTGATTTTCAATTTCACGATCATTTAGCTCTCTAAACAAATCGGTAAATGACTAAAAAATAGCAAATGATGTCAGAAAGTTTTGAAAATCGATGACGTCGCTTTGAATGGTGCGTACGGAACGCAAAAAAAGTCTGGAGTTGTAATAAGTTTAAAAAATGAAGTGCCAGTGTAACAGATGAGTTCTGGTCCGAAACCCTGATACTCCGAAAGAGATTGTCCAGTTTGTACACGAAGTGCGTCCAGTTTTTGCCGTAGCCCTCTCTACTCTTTTGCACATGCTATGTGGGTGAAATGATGACACCATGCCAAGTTTCGACATTTCCAGAGTTCATTTTGTAGTGATTTTCAACTTCACGGTCATTTAGCTTTGTAAACAAATCGGTAAATGACAAAAAATAGCAAATGATGTCAGAAAGTTTTGAAAATTGATGACGTCGCTTTGAATGGTGCGTACGGAATGCAAAAAAAGTCTGAAGTTATAATAACTTTAGAAAAATGAAGTGCCCATGTAACAAATGAGTTCTCGTTAGAAACCCTGATACTTCGAAAGAGATTGTCCAGTTTGCACATGAAGTGTGTCCAGTTTTTGCCGTAACCCTCTCTACTCTTTTGCACATGCTATGTGGGTGAAATGATCATAACATGCCAAGTTTCGACATTTTCAGAGTTCATTTTGTAGTGATTTTCAATTTCACGGTCATTTAGCTCTCTAAACAAATCGGTAAATGACAAAAAATAGCAAATGATGTCAGAAAGTTTTGAAAATTAATGACATTGCTTTGAATGGTTCGTACGGAACGCAAAAAAGTCTGGAGTTGTAATAAGTTAAAAAAACGAAGTGCCCATGTAAAAGATGACCTCTCGTCAGAAATCCTGATACTTCGAAAGAGATTGTCCAGTTTGTACACGAAGTGCGTCCAGTTTTTGCCGTAACCCTCTCTACTCTTTTGCACATGCTATGTGGGTGAAATGATGATACCATGCCAAGTTTCGACATTTTCAGAGTTCATTTTGTAGTGATTTTCAATTTCACGATCATTTAGCTCTCTAAACAAATCGGTAAATGACTAAAAAATAGCAAATGATGTCAGAAAGTTTTGAAAATCGATGACGTCGCTTTGAATGGTGCGTACGGAACGCAAAAAAAGTCTGGAGTTGTAATAAGTTTAAAAAATGAAGTGCCAGTGTAACATATGAGTTCTTGTCCGAAACCCTGATACTCCGAAAGAGATTGTCCAGTTTGTACACGAAGTGCGTCCAGTTTTTGCCGTAGCCCTCTCTACTCTTTTGCACATGCTATGTGGGTGAAATGATGACACCATGCCAAGTATCGACATTTTCAGAGTTCATTTTGTAGTGATTTACAACTTCACTGTCATTTAGCTTTGTAAACAAATCGGTAAATGACAAAAAATAGCAAATGATGTCAGAAAGTTTTGAAAATTGATGACGTCGCTTTCAATGGTGCGTACGGAATGCAAAAAAAGTCTGAAGTTGTAATAACTTTAGAAAGATGAAGTGCCCATGTAACAAATGAGTTCTCGTCAGAAACCCTGATTCTTCGAAAGAGATTGTCCAGTTTGCACACGAAGGACGTCCAGTTTTTGCCGTAACCCTCTCTACTCTTTTGCACATGCTATGTGGGTGCAATGATGATACCATGCCAAGTTTCGACATTTTCATAGTTCATTTTGTAGTGATTTTCAATTTCACGGTCATTTAGCTCTCTAAACAAGTCGGTAAATGACTAAAAATAGCAAATGATGTCAGAAAGTTTTGAAAATTGATGACTTCGCTTTGAATGGTGCGTACGGAACGCAAAAAAAGTCTGAAGTTGTAATCATTTTAAAAAATGAAGTGCGAGTGTAACAGATGAGTTCTCGTCCGAAACCCTGATACTCCGAAAGAGATTGTCCAGTTTGTACACGAAGTGCGTCCAGTTTTTGCCGTAACCCTCTCTACTCTTTTGCACATGCTATGTGAGTGAAATGATGACACCATGCCAAGTTTCGACATTTTCAGAGTTCATTTTGTAGTGATTTTCAATTTCACGGTCATTTAGCTCTCTAAACAAATCGATAAATGACTAAAAATAGCAAATGATGTAAGAAAGTTTTGAAAATTGATGACGTCGCTTTGAATGGTGTGTACGGAACGCAAAAAAGTCTGGAGTTGTAATAAGTTTAAAAAAATGAAGTGCCAGTGTAACAGATGAGTTCTCGTCAGAAACCCTGATACTTCGAAAGAGATTGTCCAGTTTGTACACGAAGTGCGTCCAAGTTTTGCCGTAACCCTCTCTACTCTTTTGCACATGCTATGTGGATGAAATGATGACACCATGCCAACTTTCGACATTCTCAGAGTTCATTTTTTAGTGATTTTCAACTTCACGGTCATTTAGCTCTGTAAACAAATCGGTAAATGACTAAAAATAGCAAATGATGTCAGAAAGTTTTGAAAATTGATGACGTCGCTTTGAATGGTGCGTACGGAACGCAAAAAAAAGTCTGAAGTTGTTATAAGTTAAAAAAATGAAGTGCCCATGTAACAAATGAGTTCTCGTCAGAAACCCTGATACTTCGAAAGAGATTATCCAGTTTGTACACGAAGGACGTCCGGTTTTTGCCGTAACCCTCTCTACTCTTTTGCACATGCTATGTGGGTGAAATGATGATACCATGCCAAGTTTCGACATTTTCGTAGTTCATTTTGTAGTGATTTTCAATTTCACGGTCATTTAGCTCTCTAAACAAATCGGTAAATGACTAAAAAATAGCAAATGATGTCAGAAAGTGTTGAAAATTGATGATGTCGCTTTGAATGGTGCGTACGGAACGCAAAAAAAGTCTGGAGTTGTAATAAGTTTAAAAAAATGAAGTGCCAGTGTAACAAATGAGTTCTCGTCAGAAACCCTAATACTTCGAAAGAGACTATCTAGTTTGTACACGAAGGACGTCTAGTTTTTGCCGTAACCCTCTCTACTCTTTTGCACATGCTATGTGGGTGAAATGATGATACCATGCCAAGTTCGACATTTTCAGACTTCATTTTGTAGTTATTTTCAATTTCACGGTCATTTAGCTCTCTAAACAAATCGGTAAATGACTAAAAAATAGCAAATGATGTCAGAAAGTTTTGAAAATTGATCACATCGCTTTGAATGGTGCGTACGGAACGCAAAAAAAGTCTGTAGTTGTAATAAGTTTAAAAAAATGAAGTCCCAGTGTAACAGATGAGTTCTCGTCCGAAACCCTGATACTCCGAAAGAGATTGTCCTGTTTGTACACGAAGTGCGTCTAGTTTTTTTCGTAACCCTGTCTACTCTTTTTCACATGTTATGTGGGTGAAATGATGACAACATGCCAAGTTTCGACATTTTGAGAGTTCATTTTGTAGTGATTTTCAACTTCACGGTCATTTAGCTCTGTAAACAAATCGGTAAATGACTAAAAATAGCAAGTGATGTCAGAAAGTATTGAAAATTGATGACGTCGCTTTGAATGGTGCGTACGGAACGCAAAAAAAAGTCTGAAGTTGTAATAAGTTTAAAAAAATGAATTGCCCATGTAACAAATGAGTTCTCGTCAGAAACCCTGATACTTCGAAAGAGATTATCCAGTTTGTACACGAAGGACGTCCAGTTTTTGCCGTAACCCTCTCTACTCTTATGCACATGCTATGTGGGTGAAATGAGGATACCATGCCAAGTTTCGACAATTTCGTAGTTGATTTTGTAGTGATTTTCAATTTCACGGTCATTTAGCTCTCTAAACAAATCGGTAAATGACTAAAAAATAGCAAATGATGTCAGAAAGTTTTGAAATTTGATGATGTCGCTTTGAATGGTGCATACGGAACGCAAAAAAAGTCTGGAGTTGTAATAAGTTTTAAAAAAATGAAGTGCCAGTATAACAGATGAGTTCTCGTCCGAAACCCTGATACTCCGAAAGAGATTGTCCAGTTGGTACACGAAGTGCGTCCAGTTTTGGCCGTAACCCTCTCTACTCTTTTGCACATGCTATGTGGGTGAAATGATGACACCATGCCAAGTTTCGACATTTTCAGAGTTCATTTTGTACTGATTTTCAATTTCACGGTCATTTAGCTCTCTAAACAAATCGGTAAATGACAAAAAATAGCAAATGATGTCAGAAAGTTTTGAAAATTTATGACGTCGCTTTGAATGGTGTGTACGGAACGCAAAAAAGTCTGGAGTTGTAATAAGTTTGAAAAAACGAAGTGCCCATGTAACAGATGACTTCTCGTCAGAAACCCTGATACTTCGAAAGATATTGTCCAGTTTGTACACGAAGTGCGTCCAGTTTTTGCCGTAACCCTCTCTACTCTTTTGCACATGCTATGTGGGTGAAATGATGATACCATGCCAAGTTTCGACATTTTCAGAGTTCATTTTGTAGTGATTTTCAATTCAACGGTTATTTAGCTCTCTAAACAAATCGGTAAATGACTGAAAAATAGCAAATGATGTCAGAAAGTGTTGAAAATTGATGACGTCGCTTTGAATGGTGCGTACGGAACGCAAAAAATAGTCTGAAGTTGTAATAACTTTAAAAAAATAAAGTGCCCATGTAACAAATGAGTTCTCGTCAGAAACCTTGATACTTCGAAAGAGATTATCCAGTTTGTACACGAAGGACGTCCTATTTTTGCCGTAACCATCTCTACTCTTTTGCACATGCTATGTGGGTGAAATGATGATACCATGCCAAGTTTCGACATTTTCAGAGTTCATTTTGTAGTGATTTTCAATTTCACGATCATTTAGCTCTCTAAACAAATCAGTAAATGACTAAAAAATAGCAAATGATGTCAGAAAGTTTTGAAAATTGATGACGTCGCTTTGAATGGTGCGTTCGGAACGCAAAAAAGTCTGGAGTTGTAATAAGTTTAAAAAAATGAAGTGCCAGTGTAACAGATGAGTTCTCGTCCGAAACCCTGATACTCCGAAAGAGATTGTCCAGTTTGTACATGAAGTGCGTCCAGTTTTTGCCGTAACCCTCTCTACTCTTTTGCACATGCTATGTGGGTGAAATGATGACACCATGCCAAGTTTCGACATTTTCAGAGTTCATTTTGTAGTGATTTTCAACTTCACGGTCATTTAGCTCTCTAAACAAATCGGTAAATGACTAAAAATAGCAAATGATGTCAGAAAGTTTTGAAAATTGATGACGTCGCTTTGAATGGTGCTTACGGAACGCAAAATAAGGTCTGAAGTTGTAATAAATTTAAAAAAATGAAGTGCCCATGTAGCAGATGAGTTCTCGTCAGAAACCCTGATACTTCCAAAGAGATTGTCCAGTTTGCACACGAAGTGTGTCCAGTTTTTGCCGTAACCCTCTCTACTCTTTTGCACATGCTATGTGGGTGAAATGATGATACCATGCCAAGTTTCGACATTTTCAGAGTTCATTTTGTAGTGATTTTCAATTTCACGGTCATTTAGCTCTCTAAACAAATCGGTAGATGACTGAAAAATAGCAAATGATGTCAGAAAGTGTTGAAAATTGATGACATCGCTTTGAATGGTGTGTATGGAACGCAAAAAAAAGTCTGGAGTTGTAATAAGTTTAAAAAAATGAAGTGCCAGTGTAACAGATGAGTTCTCGTCCGAAACCCTGATACTCCGAAAGAGATTGTCCAGTTTGTACACGAAGTGCGTCCAGTTTTTGCCGTAACCCTCTCTACTCTTTTGCACATGCTATGTGGGTCAAATGATGACACCATGCCAAGTTTCAACATTTTCAGAGTTCATTTTGTAGTGATTTTCAATTTCACGGTCATTTAGCTATCTAAACAAATCGGTAAATGACAAAAAATAGCAAATGATGTCAGAAAGTTTTGAAAATTAATGACGTCGCTTTGTATGGTGTGTACGGAATGCAAGAAAGTCTGGAGTTGTAATAAGTTAAAAAAAGGAAGTGCCCATGTAACAGATGACTTCTCGTCAGAAACCCTGATACTTCGAAAGATATTGTCCAGTTTGTACACGAAGTGCGTCCAGTTTTTGCCGTAACCCTCTCTACTCTTTTGCACATGCTATGTGGGTGAAATGATGATACCATGCCAAGTTTCGACATTTTCAGAGTTCATTTTGTAGTGATTTTCAATTCAACGGTTATTTAGCTCTCTAAACAAATCGGTAAATGACTGAAAAATAGCAAATGATGTCAGAAAGTGTTGAAAATTGATGACGTCGCTTTGACTGGTGCGTACGGAACGCAAAAAATAGTCTGAAGTTGTAATAAGTTTAAAAAATTGAAGTGCCCATGTAACAAATGAGTTCTCGTCAGAAACCTTGATACTTCGAAAGAGACTATCCAGTTTGTACACGAAGGACGTCCAGTTTTTGCCGTAACCATCTCTACTCTTTTGCACATGCTATGTGGGTGAAATGATGATACCATGCCAAGTTTTGACATTTTCATATTTCATTTTGTAGTGATTTTCAATTTCACAGTCATTTAGCTCTCTAAACAAATCAGTAAATGACTAAAAAATAGCAAATGA
The DNA here is from genome assembly GCF_002575655.3 of Aegilops tauschii subsp. strangulata. NCBI lineage: Eukaryota > Viridiplantae > Streptophyta > Magnoliopsida > Poales > Poaceae > Aegilops > Aegilops tauschii. The sequence goes on from NC_053041.3 coordinate 596,876,397, forward strand.
TGTCAGAAAGTTTTGAAAATTGATGATGTCGCTTTGAATGGTGCGTACGGAATGCAAAAAAAGTCTGGAGTTCTAATAAGTTTAAAAAAATGAAGTGCCAGTGTAATAGATGAGTTCTCGTCCGAAACCCTGATACTCCGAAAGAGATTTGTCCAGTATGTACACGAAGTGCGTCCAGTTTTTGCCGTAACCCTCTCTACTCTTTTGCACATGCTATATGGGTGAAATGATGACACCATGCCAAGTTTCGACATTTTCAGAGTTCATTTTGTAGTGATTTTCAACTTCACGGTCATTTAGCTCTCTAAACAAATCGGTAAATGACTAAAAATAGCAAATGATGTCAGAAAGTTTTGAAAATTGATGATGTCGCTTTGAATGGTGCGTACGGAATGCAAAAAAAGGTCTGAAGTTGTAATAAGTTTTAAAAAATGAAGTGCCCATGTAACAAATGAGTTCTCGTCAGAAACCCTGATACTTCCAAAGAGATTGTCCAGTTTGCACACGAAGTGTGCCCAGTTTTTGCCGTAACCCTCTCTACTCTTTTGCACATGCTATGTGGGTGAAATGATGATACCATGCCAAGTTTCGACATTTTCAGAGTTCATTTTGTAGTGATTTTAAATTTCACGGTCATTTAGCTCTCTAAACAAATCGGTAAATGACTGAAAAATAGCAAATGATGTCACAAAGTGTTGAAAATTGATGACGTCGCTTTGAATGGTGCGTACCGAACGCAAAAAAAGTCTGGAGTCGTAATAAGTTTAAAAAAATGAAGTGCCAGTGTAACAGATGAGTTCTCGTCCGAAACCCTGATACTCCAAAAGAGATTGTCCAGTTTGTACACGAAGTGCGTCCAGTTTTTGCCGTAACACTCTCTACTCGTTTGCACATGCTATGTGGGTGAAATGATGATACCATGCCAAGCTTCAACATTTTCAGAGTTTATTTTGTAGTGCTTTACAATTTCACGGTCATTTAGTTCTCTAAACAAATCGGTAAATGACTAAAAATAGCAAATGATGTCCGAAAGTTTTGAAAATTGATGACATCGCTTTGAATGGTGCGTACGGAACGCAAAAAAGAGTCTGGAGTTGTAATAAGTTTTAAAAAATGAAGTGCAAGTGTAACAGATGAGTTATCGACCGAAGCCGTGATACTCCGAAAGAGATTGTCCAGTTTGTACACGAAGTGCGTCCAGTTTTTGCCGTAACCCTGTCTACTCTTTTTCACATGCTATGTGGGTGAAATGATGACACCATGCCAAGTTTCGACATTTTGAGAGTTCATTTTGTAGTGATTTTCAACTTCACGGTCATTTAGCTCTGTAAACAAATCGGTAAATGACTAAACATAGCAAATGATGTCAGAAAGTTTTGAAAATTGATGACGTCGCTTTGAATGGTGCGTACGGAACGCAAAAAATAAGTCTGAAGTTGTAATAAGTTAAAAAAAATGAAGTGCCCATGTAAGAAATGAGTTCTCGTCAGAAACCCTGATACTTCGAAAGAGATTTTCCAGTTTGTACACGAAGGACGTCCAGTTTTTGCCGTAACCCTCTCTACTCTTTTGCACATGCTATGTGGGTGAAATGATGATACCATGCCAAGTTTCGACATTTTCGTAGTTGATTTTGTAGTGATTATCAATTTCACGGTCATTTAGCTCTCTAAACAAATCGGTAAATGACTAAAAAATAGCAAATGATGTCAGAAAGTTTTGAAAATTGATGATGTCGCTTTCAATGGTGCGTACGGAACGCAAAAAAAGTCTGGAGTTGTAATAAGTTTAAAAAAATGAAGTGCCAGTGTAACAGATAAGTTCTCGTCCGAAACCCTGATACTCCGAAAGAGATTGTCCATTTTGTGCACGAAGTGCGTCCAGTTTTTGCAGTAACCCTCTCTACTCTTTTGCACATGCTATGTGGGTGAAATGATGACACCATGCCAAGTTTCGACATTTTCAGAGTTCATTTTGTACTGATTTTCAATTTCACGGTCATTTAGCTCTCTAAACAAATCGGTAAATGACAAAAAATAGCAAATGATGTCAGAAAGTTTTGAAAATTTATGACGTCTCTTTGAATGGTGTGTACGGAACACAAAAAAGTCTAGAGTTGTAATAAGGTAAAAAAATGAAGTGGCCATGTAACAGAGGACTTCTCGTCAGAAACCCTGATACTTCGAAAGATATTGTCCAGTTTGTACACGAAGTGCGTCCGGTTTTTGCCGTAACCCTCTCTACTCTTTTGCACATGCTATGTGGGTGAAATGATGATACCATGCCTAGTTTCGACATTTTCAGAGTTCATTTTGTAGTGATTTTCAATTTTACGGTTATTTAGCTCTCTAAACAAATCGCTAAATGACTGAAAAATAGCAAATGATGTCAGAAAGTGTTGACAATTGATGACGTCACTTTGAATGGTGCGTACGGAACGCAAAAAATAGTCTAAAGTTGTAATAAGTTTAAAAAAATGAAGTGCCCATGTAACAAAGGAGTTCTCGTCAGAAACCCTGATACTTCGAAAGAGATTATCCAGTTTGTACACGAAGGACGTCCAGTTTTTGCCGTAACCATCTCTTGTCCTTTGCACATGCTATGTGGGTGAAATGATGATACCAAGCCAAGCTTCAACATTTTAGAAGTTTATTTTGTAGTGATTTTCAATTTCACGGTCAATTAGTTCTCTAAACAAATCGGTAAATGACTAAAAATAGCAAATGATGTCACAAAGTGTTGAAAATTGATGACGTCGCTTTGAATGGTGCGTACGGAATGCCAAAAAAGTCTGGAGTTGTAATAAGTTTAAAAAAATGAAGTGCCAGTGTAACAGATGAGTTCTCGTCCGAAACCCTGATACTCCGAAAGAGATTGTCCAGTTTGTACACGAAGTGCGTCCAGTTTTTGCCGTAACCCTCTCTACTCTTTTGCACATGCTATGTGGGTGAAATGATGACACCATGCCAAGTTTCGACATTTTCAGAGTTCATTTTGTAGTGATTTTCAACTTCACGGTCATTTAGCTCTCTAAACAAATCGGTAAATGACTAAAAATAGCAAATGATGTCAGAAAGTTTTGAAAATTGATGACGTCGCTTTGAATGGTGCGTACGAAACACAAAAAAAGGTCTGAAGTTGTAATAAGTTTAAAAAAATGAAGTGCCCATGTAACAAATGAGTTCTCGTCAGAAACCCTGATACTTCCAAAGAGATTGTCCAGTTTGCACACGAAGTGTGTCCAGTTTTTGCCGTAACCCTCTCTACTCTTTTGCACATGCTATGTGGGTGAAATGATGATACCATGCCAAGTTTCGACATTTTCAGAGCTCATTTTATAGTGATTTTCAATTTCACGGTCATTTAGCTCTCTAAACAAATCGGTAAATGACTGAAAAATAGCAAATTATGTCAAAAAGTGTTGAAAATTGATGACGTCGCTTTGAATGGTGTGTACGGAACGCAAAAAAAAGTCTGGAGTTGTAATAAGTTTAAAAAAATGAAGTGCCAGTGTAACAGATGAGTTCTCGTCCGAAACCCTGATACTCCGAAAGAGATTGTCCAGTTTGTACACGAAGTGCGTCCAGTTTTTGCCGTAACACTCGCTACTCTTTTGCACATGCTATGTGGGTGAAATGATGATACCATGCCAAGCTTCAACATTTTCAGAGTTTATTTTGTAGTGATTTTCAATTTCACGGTCATTTAGTTCTCTAAACAAATCGGTAAATGACTAAAAATAGCAAATGATGTCAGAAAGTTTAGAAAATTGATGACGTCGCTTTGAATGGTGTGTACGGAACGCAAAAAAGAGTCTGGAGTTGTAATAAGTTTTAAAAAATGAAGTGCAAGTGTAACAGATGAGTTCTCGTCCGAAACCCTGATACTCCGAAAGAGATTGTCCAGTTTGTACACGAAGTGCGTCCAGTTTTTGCCGTAACCCTGTCTACTCTTTTTCACATGCTATGTGGGTGAAATGATGACACCATGCCATGTTTCGACATTTTGAGAGTTCATTTTGTAGTGATTTTCAACTTCACAGTCATTTAGCTCTGTAAACAAATCGGTAAATGACTAAAAATAGCAAATGATGTCAGAAAGTTTTGAAAATTGATGACGTCGCTTTGAATGGTGCGTACGGAACGCAAAAAAAAGTCTGAAGTTGTAATAAGTTTAAAGAAATGAAGTGCCCATGTAACATTGATACTTCGAAAGAGATTATCCAGTTTGTACACGAAGGACGTCCAGTTTTTGCCGTAACCCTCTCTACTCTTTTGCACATGCTATGTGGGTGAAATGATGATACCATGCCAAGTTTCGACATTTTCGTAGTTGATTTTGTAGTGATTTTCAATTTCACAGTCATTTAGCTCTCTAAACAAATCGGTAAATGACTAAAAAATAGCAAATGATGTCAGAAAGTTTTCAAAATTGATGATGTCGCTTTGAATGGTGCGTACGGAACGCAAAAAAAGTCTGGAGTTGTAATAAGTTTAAAAAAAATGAAGTGCCAGTGTAACAGATGCGTTCTCGTCCGAAACCCTGATACTCCGAAAGAGATTGTCCAGTTTGTACACGAAGTGCGTCCAGTTTTTGCCGTAACCCTCTCTACTCTTTTGCACATGCTATGTGGGTGAAATGATGACACCATGCCAAGTTTTGACATTTTCAGAGTTCATTTTGTAGTGATTTTCAACTTCACGGTCATTTAGCTCTCTAAACAAATCGGTAAATGACTAAAAATAGCAAATGATGTCAGAAAGTTTTTAAAATTGATGACGTCGCTTTGAATGGTGCGTACGAAACGCAAAAAAAGGTCTGAAGTTGTAATAAGTTTAAAAAAATGAAGTGCCCATGTAACAAATGAGTTCTCGTCAGAAACCCTGATACTTCCAAAGAGATTGTCCAGTTTGCACACGAAGTGTGTCCAGTTTTTGCCGTAACCCTCTCTACTCTTTTGCACATGCTATGTGGGTGAAATGATGATACCATGCCAAGTTTCGACATTTTCAGAGCTCATTTTATAGTGATTTTCAATTTCACGGTCATTTAGCTCTCTAAACAAATCGGTAAATGACTGAAAAATAGCAAATTATGTCAAAAAGTGTTGAAAATTGATGACGTCGCTTTGAATGGTGTGTACGGAACGCAAAAAAAGTCTGGAGTTGTAATAAGTTTAAAAAAATGAAGTGCCAGTGTAACAGATGAGTTCTCGTCCGAAACCCTGATACTCCGAAAGAGATTGTCCAGTTTGTACACGAAGTGCGTCCAGTTTTTGCCGTAACACTCGCTACTCTTTTGCACATGCTATGTGGGTGAAATGATGATACCATGCCAAGCTTCAACATTTTCAGAGTTTATTTTGTAGTGATTTTCAATTTCACGGTCATTTAGTTCTCTAAACAAATCGGTAAATGACTAAAAATAGCAAATGATGTCAGAAAGTTTAGAAAATTGATGACGTCGCTTTGAATGGTGTGTACGGAACGCAAAAAAGAGTCTGGAGTTGTAATAAGTTTTAAAAAATGAAGTGCAAGTGTAACAGATGAGTTCTCGTCCGAAACCCTGATACTCCGAAAAAGATTGTCCAGTTTGTACACGAAGTGCGTCCAGTTTTTGCCGTAACCCTGTCTACTCTTTTTCACATGCTATGTGGGTGAAATGATGACACCATGCCATGTTTCGACATTTTGAGAGTTCATTTTGTAGTGATTTTCAACTTCACAGTCATTTAGCTCTGTAAACAAATCGGTAAATGACTAAAAATAGCAAATGATGTCAGAAAGTTTTGAAAATTGATGACGTCGCTTTGAATGGTGCGTACGGAACGCAAAAAAAAGTCTGAAGTTGTAATAAGTTTAAAGAAATGAAGTGCCCATGTAACATTGATACTTCGAAAGAGATTATCCAGTTTGTACACGAAGGACGTCCAGTTTTTGCCGTAACCCTCTCTACTCTTTTGCACATGCTATGTGGGTGAAATGATGATACCATGCCAAGTTTCGACATTTTCGTAGTTGATTTTGTAGTGATTTTCAATTTCACAGTCATTTAGCTCTCTAAACAAATCGGTAAATGACTAAAAAATAGCAAATGATGTCAGAAAGTTTTCAAAATTGATGATGTCGCTTTGAATGGTGCGTACGGAACGCAAAAAAAGTCTGGAGTTGTAATAAGTTTAAAAAAAATGAAGTGCCAGTGTAACAGATGCGTTCTCGTCCGAAACCCTGATACTCCGAAAGAGATTGTCCAGTTTGTACACGAAGTGCGTCCAGTTTTTGCCGTAACCCTCTCTACTCTTTTGCACATGCTATGTGGGTGAAATGATGACACCATGCCAAGTTTTGACATTTTCAGAGTTCATTTTGTAGTGATTTTCAACTTCACGGTCATTTAGCTCTCTAAACAAATCGGTAAATGACTAAAAATAGCAAATGATGTCAGAAAGTTTTTAAAATTGATGACGTCGCTTTGAATGGTGCGTACGAAACACAAAAAAAGGTCTGAAGTTGTAATAAGTTTAAAAAAATGAAGTGCCCATGTAACAAATGAGTTCTCGTCAGAAACCCTGATACTTCCAAAGAGATTGTCCAGTTTGCACATGAAGTGTGTCCAGTTTTTGCCGTAACCCTCTCTACTCTTTTGCACATGCTATGTGGGTGAAATTATGATACCATGCCAAGTTTCGACATTTTCAGAGTTCATTTTGTAGTGATTTTCAATTTCACGGTCATTTAGCTCTCTAAACAAATCGGTAAATGACTGAAAAATAGCAAATTATGTCAGAAAGTGTTGAAAATTGATGACGTCGCTTTGAATGGTGCGTACGGAACGCAAAAAAAAGTCTTGAGTTGTAATAAGTTTGAAAAAATGAAGTGCCAGTGTAACAGATGAGTTCTCGTCCGAAACCCTGATACTCCGAAAGAGATTGTCGAGTTTGTACACGAAGTGCGTCCAGTTTTTGCCGTAACCCACTCTACTCTTTTGCACATGCTATGTGAGTGAAATGATGACACCATGCCAAGTTTCGACATTTTCAGAGTTCATTTTGTAGTGATTTTCAATTTCACGGTCATTTAGCTCTCTAAACAAATCGATAAATGACTAAAAATAGCAAATGATGTCAGAAAGTTTTGAAAATTGATGACGTCGCTTTGAATGGTGCGTACGGAACGCAAAAAAGTCTGGAGTTGTAATAAGTTTAAAAAAATGAAGTGCCAGTGTAACAGATGAGTTCTCGTCAGAAACCCTGATACTTCGAAAGAGATTGTCCAGTTTGTACACGAAGTGCATCCAAGTTTTGCCGTAACCCTCTCTACTCTTTTGCACATGCTATGTGGATGAAATGATGACACCATGCCAAGCTTCAACATTTTCAGAGTTTATTTTGTAGTGATTTTCAATTTCACGGTCATTTAGTTCTCTAAACAAATCGGTAAATGACTAAAAATAGCAAATGATGTCAGAAAGTTTTGAAAATTGATGACGTCGCTTTGAATGGTACGTACGGAACGCAAAAAAGTGTCTGGAGTTGTAATCAGTTTTAAAAAATGAAGTGCAAGTGTAACAGATGAGTTATCGTCCGAAGCCCTGATACTCCGAAAGAGATTGTCCAGTTTGTACACGAAGTGCGTCCAGTTTTTGCCGTAACCCTGTCTACTCTTTTTCACATGCTATGTGGGTGAAATGATGACAACATGCCAAGTTTCGACATTTTGAGAGTTCATTTTGTAGTGATTTTCAACTTCACGGTCATTTAGCTCTGTAAACAAATCGGTAAATGACTAAACATAGCAAATGACGTCAAAAAGTTTTGAAAATTGATGATGTCGCTTTGAATGGTGCGTACGGAACGCAAAAAAAAGTCTGAAGTTGTAATAAGTTAAAAAAATGAAGTGCCCATGTTACAAATGAGTTCTCGTCAGAAACCCTGATATTTCGAAAGAGATTATCCAGTTTGTACACGAAGGACGTCCAGTTTTTGCCGTAACCCTCTCTACTCTTTTGCACATGCTATGTGGGTGAAATGATGATACCATGCCAAGTTTCGTCATTTTCGTAGTTGATTTTGTAGTGATTTTCAATTTCACGGTCATTTAGCTCTCTAAACAAATCGGTAAATGACTGAAAAATAGCAAATGATGTCTCAAAGTGTTGAAAATTGATGACGTCGCTTTGAATGGTGCGTACGGAACGCAAAAAAAAGTCTGGAGTTGTAATAAGTTTAAGAAAATGAAGTGCCAGTGTAACAGATGAGTTCTCGTCCGAAACCCTGATAATCCAAAGGAGATTGTCCAGTTTGTACACGAAGTGCGTCCAGTTTTTGCCGTAACACTCTCTACTCTTTTGCACATGCTATGTGGGTGAAATGATGATACCATGCCAAGCTTCAACATTTTCAGAGTTTATTTTGTAGTGATTTTCAATTTCACGGTCATTTAGTTCTCTAAACAAATCGGTAAATGACTAAAAATAGCAAATGATGTCAGAAAGTTTTGAAAATTGATGACGTCGCTTTGAATGGTGCGTACGGAACGCAAAAAAGAGTCTGGAGTTGTAATAAGTTTCAAAAAATGAAGTGCAAGTGTAACAGACGAGTTATCGTCCGAAGCCCTGATACTCCGAAAGAGATTGTCCAGTTTGTACACGAAGTGCGTCCAGTTTTTGCCGTAACCCTCTCTACTCTTTTGCACATGCTATGTGGGTGAAATGATGATACCATGCCAAGTTTCGACATTTTCGTAGTTGATTTTGTAGTGATTTTCAATTTCACGGTCATTTAGCTCTCTAAACAAATCGGTAAATGACTAAAAAATAGCTAATGATGTCAGAAAGTTTTGAAAATTGATGATGTCGCTTTGAATGGTGCGTACGGAACGCAAAAAAAGTCTGGAGTTGTAATAAGTTTAAAAAAATGAAGTGCCAGTGTAACAGATGAGTTCTTGTCCGAAACCCTGATACTCCGAAAGAGATTGTCAAGTTTGTACAGGAATTGCGTCCAGTTTTTGCCGAAACCCTCTCTACTCTTTTGCACATGCTATGTGGGTGAAATGATGACACCATGCCAAGTTTCGACATTTTCAGAGTTCATTTTGTACTGATTTTCAATTTCACGGTCATTTAGCTCTCTAAACAAATCGGTAAATGACAAAAAATAGCAAATGATGTCAGAAAGTTTTGAAAATTTATGACGTCGCTTTGAATGGTGTGTACGGAACGCAAAAAAGTCTGGAGTAGTAATAAGTTAAAAAAACGAAGTGCCCATGTAACAGATGACTTCTCGTCAGAAACCCCGATACTTCGAAAGATATTGTCCAGTTTGTACACGAAGTGCGTCCGGTTTTTGCCGTAACCCTCTCTACTCTTTTGCACATGCTATGTGGGTGAAATGATGATACCATGCCAAGTTTCGACATTTTCAGAGTTCATTTTGTAGTGATTTTCAATTTCACGGTTATTTAGCTCTCTAAACAAATCGCTAAATGACTGAAAATAGCAAATGATGTCAGAAAGTGTTGAAAATTGATGACGTCACTTTGAATGGTGCGTACGGAACACAAAAAATAGTCTGAAGTTGTAATAAGTTTAAAAAAATGAAGTGCCCATGTAACAAAGGAGTTCTCGTCAGAAACCCTGATACTTCGATAGAGATTATCCCGTTTGTACACGAAGGACGTCCAGTTTTTGCCCTAACCATCTCTTCTCCTTTGCACATGCTATGTGGGTGAAATGATGATACCATGCGAAGTTTCGACATTTTCATAGTTCATTTTGTAGTGATTTTCAATTTCACGGTCATTTAGCTCTCTAAACAAATCGGTAAATGACTAAAAAATAGCAAATGATGTCAGAAAGTTTTGAAAATTGATGATGTCGCTTTGAATGGTGCGTACGGAACGCAAAAAAAGTCTGGAGTTGCAATAAGTTTAAAAAAATGAAGTGCCAGTGTAACAGATGAGTTCTCGTCCGAAACCCTGATACTCCGAAAGAGATTGTCCAGTTTGTACACGAAGTGCATCCAGTTTTTGCCGTAACCCTCTCTACTCTTTTGCACATGCTATGTGGGTGAAATGATGACACCATGCCAAGTTTCGACATTTTCAGAGTTCATTTTGTAGTGATTTTCAACTTCACGGTCATTTAGCTCTCTAAACAAATCGGTAAATGACTAAAAATAGCAAATGATGTCAGAAAGTTTTGAAAATTGATGACGTCGCTTTGAATGGTGCGTACGGAACGCAAAAAAAGGTCTGAAGTTGTAATAAGTTTAAAAAAATGAAGTGCCCATGTAACAAATGAGTTCTCATCAGAAACCCTGATACTTCCAAAGAGATTGTCCAGTTTGCACACGAAGTGTGTCCAGTTTTTGCCGTAACCCTCTCTACTCTTTTGCACATGCTATGTGGGTGAAATGATGATTCCATGCCAAGTTTCGACATTTTCAGAGTTCATTTTGTAGTGATTTTCAATTTCACGGTCATTTAGCTCTCTAAAAAAATCGGTAAATGACTGAAAAATAGCAAATGATGTCAGAAAGTGTTGAAAATTGATGACGTCGCTTTGAATGGTGCGTACGGAACGCAAAAAAAGTCTGGAGTTGTACTAAGTTTAAAAAAATGAAGTGCCAGTGTAACAGATGAGTTCTCGTCCGAAACCCTGATACTCCGAAAGAGATTGTCCAGTTTGTACACGAAGTGCGTCCAGTTTTTGCCGTAACACTCTCTACTCTTTTGCACATGCTATGTGGGTGAAATGATGAAACCATGCCAAGCTTCAACATTTTCAGAGTTTATTTTCTTGTGATTTTCAATTTCACGGTCATTTAGTTCTCTAAACAAATCGGTAAATGAATAAAAATAGCCAATGATGTCAGAAAGTTTTGAAAATTGATGACGTCGCTTTGGATGGTGCGTACGGAACGCAAAAAAGAGTCTGGAGTTGTAATAAGTTTTAAAAAATGAAGTGCAAGTGTAACAGATGAGTTATCGTCCGAAGCCCTGATACTCCGAAAGAGATTGTCCAGTTTGTACACGAAGTGCGTCCAGTTTTTGCCGTAACCCTGTCTACTCTTTTTCACATGCTATGTGGGTGAAATGATGATTCCATGCCAAGTTTCGACATTTTGAGAGTACATTTTGTAGTGATTTTCAACTTCACGGTCATTTAGCTCTGTAAACAAATCGGTAAATGACTAAACATAGCAAATGATGTCGCTTTGAATGGTGCGTACGGAACGCAAAAAAAAGTCTGAAGTTGTAATAAGTTAAAAAAAATGAAGTGCCAATGTAACAAATGAGTTCTCATCAGAAACCCTGATACTTCGAAAGAGATTATCCAGTTTGTACACGAAGGACGTCCAGTTTTTGCCGTAACCCTCTCTACTCTTTTGCACATGCTATGTGGGTGAAATGATGATACCATGCCAAGTTTCGACATTTTCGTAGTTGATTTTGTAGTGATTTTCAATTTCACGGTCATTTAGCTCTCTAAACAAATCGGTAAATGACTAAAAAATAGCTAATGATGTTAGAAAGTTTTGAAAATTGATGATGTCGCTTTCAATGGTGCGTACAGAACGCAAAAAAAGTCTGGAGTTGTAATAAGTTTAAAAAAATGAAGTGCCAGTGTAACAGATGAGTTCTCGTCCGAAACCCTGATACTCCGAAAGAGATTGTCCAGTTTGTACAGGAATTGCGTCCAGTTTTTGCCGAAACCCTCTCTACTCTTTTGCACATGCTATGTGGGTGAAATGATGACACCATGCCAAGTTTCGACATTTTCAGAGTTCATTTTGTACTGATTTTCAATTTCACGGTCATTTATCTCTCTAAACAAATCGGTAAATGACAAAAAAAGCAAATGATGTCAGAAAGTTTTGAAAATTTATGACGTCGCTTTGAATGGTGTGTACGGAACAAAAAAGTCTGGAGTTGTAATAAGTTAAAAAAAACGAAGTGCCCATGTAACAGATGACTTCTCGTCAGAAACCCCGATACTTCGAAAGATATTGTCCAGTTTGTACACGGAGTGCGTCCGGTTTTTGCCGTAACCCTCTCTACTCTTTTGCACATGCTATGTGGGTGAAATGATGATACCATGCCAAGTTTCGACATTTTCAGAGTTCATTTTGTACTGATTTTCAATTTCACGGTTATTTGGCTCTCTAAACAAATCGCTAAATGACTGAAAAATAGCAAATGATGTCAGAAAGTGTTGAAAATTGATGACGTCACTTTGAATGGTGCGTACGGAACGCAAAAAATAGTCTGAAGTTGTAATAAGTTTAAAAAAATGAAGTGCCCATGTAACAAAGGAGTTCTCGTCAGAAACCCTGATACTTCGAAAGAGATTATCTAGTTTGTACACGAAGGACGTCCAGTTTTTGCCGTAACCATCTCTTCTCCTTTGCACATGCTATGTGGGTGAAATGATGATACCATGCCAAGTTTCGACATTTTCATAGTTCATTTTGTAGTGATTTTCAATTTCACGGTCATTTAGCTCTCTAAACAAATCGGTAAATGACTAAAAAATAGCAAATGATGTCAGAAAGTTTTGAAAATTGATGACGTCGCTTTGAATGGTGCGTACGGAACGCAAAAAAAGTCTGGAGTTGCAATAAGTTTAAAAAAATGAAGTGCCAGTGTAACAGATTAGTTCTCGTCCGAAACCCTGATACTCCGAAAGAGATTGTCCAGTTTGTACACGAAGTGCATCCAGTTTTTGCCGTAACCCTCTCTACACTTATGCACATGCTATGTGGGTGAAATGATGACACCATGCCAAGTTTCGACATTTTCAGAGTTCATTTTGTAGTGATTTTCAACTTCACGGTCATTTAGCTCTCTAAACAAATCGGTAAATGACTAAAAATAGCAAATGATGTCAGAAAGTTTTGAAAATTGATGACGTCGCTTTGAATGGTGCGTACAGAACACAAAAAAAGGTCTGAAGTTGTAATAAGTTTAAAAAATGAAGTGCCCATGTAACAAATGAGTTCTCGTCAGAAACCCTGATACTTCCAAAGAGATTGTCCAGTTTGCACACGAAGTGTGTCCAGTTTTTGCCGTAACCCTCTCTACTCTTTTGCACATGCTATGTGGGTGAAATGATGATACCATGCCAAGTTTCGACATTTTGAGAGTTCATTTTGTAGTGATTTTCAATTTGACAGTCATTTAGCTCTCTAAACAAATCGGTAAATCACTGAAAAATAGCAAATGATGTCAGAAAGTGTTGAAAATTGATGACGTCGCTTTGAATGGTGTGTACGGAACGCAAAAAAAGTCTGGAGTTGTAATAAGTTTAAAAAAATGAAGTGCCAGTGTAACAGATGAGTTCTCGTCCGAAACCCTGATACTCCGAAAGAGATTGTCCAGTTTGTACACGAAGTGCGTCCAGTTTGTGCCGTAACACTCTCTACTCTTTTGCACATGCTATGTGGGTGAAATGATGATACCATGCCAAGCTTCAACATTTTCAGAGTTTATTTTGTAGTGATTTTCAATTTCACGGCCATTTAATTCTCTAAAGAAATCGGTAAATGACTAAAAATAGCAAATGATGTCAGAAAGTTTTGAAAATTGATGACGTCGCTTTGAATGGTGTGTATGGAACGCAAAAAAGAGTCTGGAGTTGTAATAAGTTTAAAAAAATGAAGTGCAAGTGTAACAGATGAGTTCGCGTCCGAAACCCTGATACTCCGAAAGAGATTGTCCAGTTTGTACACGAAGTGTGTCCAGTTTTTGCCGTAACCCTCTCTACTCTTTTGCACATGCTATGTGGGTGAAATGATGACACCATGCCAAGCTTCAACATTTTCAGAGTTCATTTTGTACTGATTTTCAATTTCACGGTCATTTAGCTCTGTAAACAAATCGGTAAATGACAAAAAATAGCAAATGATGTCAGAAAGTTTTGAAAATTTATGACGTCGCTTTGAATGGTGTGTACGGAACGCAAAAAAGTCTGGAGTTGTAATAAGTTAAAAAAAACGAAGTGCCCATGTAACAGATGACTTCTCGTCAGAAACCCTGATACTTCGAAAGATATTGTCCAGTTTGTACACGAAGTGCGTCCAGTTTTTGCCGGAACCCTCTCTACTCTTTTGCACATGCTATGTGGGTGAAATGATGATACCATGCCAAGTTTCGACATTTTCAGAGTTCATTTTGTAGTGATTTTCAATTTCACGGTTATTTAGCTCTCTAAAAAATCGCTAAATGACTGAAAAAATAGCAAATGTTGTCAGAAAGTGTTGAAAATTGATGACGTCGCTTTGAATGGTGCGTACAGAACGCAAAAAATGTCTGGAGTTGTAATAAGTTTAAAAAAATGAAGTGCCAGTGTAACAGATGAGTTCTCGTCAGAAACCCTGATACTTCGAAAGAGATTATCGAGTTTGTACACGAAGGACGTCCAGTTTTTGCCGTAACCCTCTCTACTCTTTTGCACATGCTATGTTGGTGAAATGATGATACCATGCTAGTTTCGACATTTTCATAGTTCATTTTGTAGTGATTTTCAATTTCACGGTCATTTAGCTCTCTAAACAAATCGGTAAATGACTAAAAAATAGCAAATGATGTCAGAATGTTTTGAAAATTGATGACGTCGGTTTGAATGGTGCGTACTGAACGCAAAAAAAGTCTGGAGTTGTAATAAGTTTAAAAAAATGAAGTGCCAGTGTAACAGATGAGTTCTCGTCCGAACCCTGATACTCCGAAAGAGATTGTCCAGTTTGTACACGAAGTGCGTACAGTTATTGCCGTAACCCTCTCTACTCCTTTGCACATGCTATGTGGGTGAAATGATTACACCATGCCAAGTTTCGACATTTTCAGAGTTCATTTTGTAGTGATTTTCAACTTCACGGTCATTTAGCTCTATAAACAAATTGGTAAATGACTAAAAATAGCAAATTATGTAAGAAAGTATTGAAAATTGATGACGTCGCTTTGAATGGTGCGTACGGAATGCAAAAAAAGCCTGAAGTTGTAATAAGTTTAAAAAAAATGAAGTGCCCATGTAACAAATGAGTTCTCGTCAGAAACCCTGATACTTCGAAAGAGATTATCCAGTTTGTACACGAAGGACGTCCAGTTTTTGCCGTAACCCTCTCTACTCTTTTGCACATGCTATGTGGGTGAAATGATGATACCATGCCAAGTTTCGACATTTTCGTAGTTGATTTTGTAGTGATTTTCAATTTCACGGTCATTTAGCTCTCTAAACAAATCGGTAAATGACTAAAAAATAGCAAATGATGTCAGAAAGTTTTGACAATTGATGATGTCGCTTTGAATGGTGCGTACGGAACACAAAAAAAGTCTGGAGTTGTAATAAGTTTAAAAAAATGAAGTGCCAGTGTAACAGATGAGTTCTCGTCCGAAACCCTGATACTCCGAAAGAGATTGTCCAGTTTGTACACGAAGTGCGTCCAGTTTTTGCCGTAACCCTCTCTACTCTTTTGCACATGCGATGTGGGTGAAATGATGACACCATGCCAAGTTTCGACATTTTCAGAGTTCATTTTGTACTGATTTTCAATTTCACGGTCATTTAGCTCTCTAAACAAATCGGTAAATGACAAAAAATAGCAAATGATGTCAGAAAGTTTTGAAAATTTATGACGTCGCTTTGAATGGTGTGTACGGAACGCAAAAAAGTCTGGAGTTGTAATAAGCTAAAAAAAACAAAGTGCCCATGTAACAGATGACTTCTCGTCAGAAACCCTGATACTTCGAAAGATATTGTCCAGTTTGTACACGAAGTGCGTCCAGTTTTTGCCGTAACCCTCTCTACTCTTTTGCACATGCTATGTGGGTGAAATGATGATACCATGCCAAGTTTCGACATTTTCAGAGTTCATTTTGTAGTGATTTTTAATTTCACGGTTATTTAGCTCTCTAAACAAATCGCTAAATGACTGAAAAAATAGCAACTGATGTCAGAAAGTGTTGAAAATTGATGATGTCGCTTTGAATGGTGCGTACGGAACGCAAAAAATAGTCTGAAGTTGTAATAAGTTTAAAAAAATGAAGTGCCCATGTCACAAATGAGTTCTCATCAGAAACTCTGATACTTCGAAAGAGATTATCGGGTTTGTACACGAAGGACGTCCAGTTTTTGCCGTAACCCTCTCTACTCTTTTGCACATGCTATGTTGGTGAAATGATGATACCATGCCAAGTTTTGACATTTTCATAGTTCATTTTGTAGTGATTTTCAATTTCACGGTCATTTAGCTCTCTAAACAAATCGGTAAATGACTAAAAAATAGCAAATGATGTCAGAAAGTTTTGAACATTGATGACGTCGCTTTGAATGGTGCATACTGAACGCAAAAAAAGTCTGGAGTTGTAATAAGTTTAAAAAAATGAAGTGCCAGTGTAACAGATGAGTTCTCGTCCGAACCCTGATACTCCGAAAGAGATTGTCCAGTTTGTACAAGAAGTGCGTCCAGTTTTTGCCGTAACCCTCTCTACTCTTTTGCACATGCTATGTGGGTGAAATGATGACACCATGCCAAGCTTCAACATTTTCAGAGTTCATTTTGTACTGATTTTCAATTTCACGGTCATTTAGCTCTGTAAACAAATCGGTAAATGACAAAAAATAGCAAATGATGTCAGAAAGTTTTGAAAATTTATGACGTCGCTTTGAATGGTGTGTACGGAACGCAAAAAAGTCTGGAGTTGTAATAAGTTAAAAAAAACGAAGTGCCCATGTAACAGATGACTTCTCGTCAGAAACCCTGATACTTCGAAAGATATTGTCCAGTTTGTACACGAAGTGCGTCCAGTTTTTGCCGGAACCCTCTCTACTCTTTTGCACATGCTATGTGGGTGAAATGATGATACCATGCCAAGTTTCGACATTTTCAGAGTTCATTTTGTAGTGATTTTCAATTTCACGGTTATTTAGCTCTCTAAAAAATCGCTAAATGACTGAAAAAATAGCAAATGATGTCAGAAAGTGTTGAAAATTGATGACGTCGCTTTGAATGGTGCGTACGGAACGCAAAAAATAGTCTGAAGTTGTAATAAGTTTAAAAAAATGAAGTGCCCATGTAACAAATGAGTTCTCGTCAGAAACCCTGATACTTCGAAAGAGATTATCGAGTTTGTACACGAAGGACGTCCAGTTTTTGCCGTAACCCTCTCTACTCTTTTGCACATGCTATGTTGGTGAAATGATGATACCATGCAAGTTTCGACATTTTCATAGTTCATTTTGTAGTGATTTTCAATTTCACGGTCATTTAGCTCTCTAAACAAATCGGTAAATGACTAAAAAATAGCAAATGATGTCAGAATGTTTTGAAAATTGATGACGTCGGTTTGAATGGTGCGTACTGAACGCAAAAAAAGTCTGGAGTTGTAATAAGTTTAAAAAAATGAAGTGCCAGTGTAACAGATGAGTTCTCGTCCGAACCCTGATACTCCGAAAGAGATTGTCCAGTTTGTACACGAAGTGCGTCCAGTTATTGCCGTAACCCTCTCTACTCCTTTGCACATGCTATGTGGGTGAAATGATGACACCATGCCAAGTTTCGACATTTTCAGAGTTCATTTTGTAGTGATTTTCAACTTCACGGTCATTTAGCTCTATAAACAAATTGGTAAATGACTAAAAATAGCAAATGATGTAAGAAAGTATTGAAAATTGATGACGTCGCTTTGAATGGTGCGTACGGAATGCAAAAAAAGTCTGAAGTTGTAATAAGTTTAAAAAAAATGAAGTGCCCATGTAACAAATGAGTTCTCGTCAGAAACCCTGATACTTCGAAAGAGATTATCCAGTTTGTACACAAAGGACGTCCAGTTTTTGCCGTAACCCTCTCTACTCTTTTGCACATGCTATGTGGGTGAAATGATGATACCATGCCAAGTTTCGACATTTTCGTAGTTGATTTTGTAGTGATTTTCAATTTCACGGTCATTTAGCTCTCTAAACAAATCGGTAAATGACTAAAAAATAGCAAATGATGTCAGAAAGTTTTGACAATTGATGATGTCGCTTTGAATGGTGCGTACGGAACACAAAAAAAGTCTGGAGTTGTAATAAGTTTAAAAAAATGAAGTGCCAGTGTAACAGATGAGTTCTCGTCCGAAACCCTGATACTCCGAAAGAGATTGTCCAGTTTGTACACGAAGTGCGTCCAGTTTTTGCCGTAACCCTCTCTACTCTTTTGCACATGCTATGTGGGTGAAATGATGACACCATGCCAAGTTTCGACATTTTCATAGTTCATTTTGTACTGATTTTCAATTTCACGGTCATTTAGCTCTCTAAACAAATCGGTAAATGACAAAAAATAGCAAATGATGTCAGAAAGTTTTGAAAATTTATGACGTCGCTTTGAATGGTGTGTACGGAACGCAAAAAAGTCTGGAGTTGTAATAAGCTAAAAAAAACAAAGTGCCCATGTAACAGATGACTTCTCGTCAGAAACCCTGATACTTCGAAAGATATTGTCCAGTTTGTACACGAAGTGCGTCCAGTTTTTGCCGTAACCCTCTCTACTCTTTTGCACATGCTATGTGGGTGAAATGATGATACCATGCCAAGTTTCGACATTTTCAGAGTTCATTTTGTAGTGATTTTTAATTTCACGGTTATTTAGCTCTCTAAACAAATCGCTAAATGACTGAAAAAATAGCAAATCATGTCAGAAAGTGTTGAAAATTGATGATGTCGCTTTGAATGGTGCGTACGGAACGCAAAAAATAGTCTGAAGTTGTAATAAGTTTAAAAAAATGAAGTGCCCATGTCACAAATGAGTTCTCATCAGAAACTCTGATACTTCGAAAGAGATTATCGAGTTTGTACACGAAGGACGTCCAGTTTTTGCCGTAACCCTCTCTACTCTTTTGCACATGCTATGTTGGTGAAATGATGATACCATGCCAAGTTTTGACATTTTCATAGTTCATTTTGTAGTGATTTTCAATTTCACGGTCATTTAGCTCTCTAAACAAATCGGTAAATGACTAAAAAATAGCAAATGATGTCAGAAAGTTTTGAACATTGATGACGTCGCTTTGAATGGTGCATACTGAACGCAAAAAAAGTCTGGAGTTGTAATAAGTTTAAAAAAATGAAGTGCCAGTGTAACAGATGAGTTCTCGTCCGAACCCTGATACTCCGAAAGAGATTGTCCAGTTTGTACAAGAAGTGCGTCCAGTTTTTGCCGTAACCCTCTCTACTCTTTTGCACATGCTATGTGGGTGAAATGATGACACCATGCCAAGCTTCAACATTTTCAGAGTTCATTTTGTACTGATTTTCAATTTCACGGTCATTTAGCTCTGTAAACAAATCGGTAAATGACAAAAAATAGCAAATGATGTCAGAAAGTTTTGAAAATTTATGACGTCGCTTTGAATGGTGTGTACGGAACGCAAAAAAGTCTGGAGTTGTAATAAGTTAAAAAAAAACGAAGTGCCCATGTAACAGATGACTTCTCGTCAGAAACCCTGATACTTCGAAAGATATTGTCCAGTTTGTACACGAAGTGCGTCCAGTTTTTGCCGGAACCCTCTCTACTCTTTTGCACATGCTATGTGGGTGAAATGATGATACCATGCCAAGTTTCGACATTTTCAGAGTTCATTTTGTAGTGATTTTCAATTTCACGGTTATTTAGCTCGCTAAAAAATCGCTAAATGACTGAAAAAATAGCAAATGATGTCAGAAAGTGTTGAAAATTGATGACGTCGCTTTGAATGGTGCGTACGGAACGCAAAAAATAGTCTGAAGTTGTAATAAGTTTAAAAAAATGAAGTGCCCATGTAACAAATGAGTTCTCGTCAGAAACCCTGATACTTCGAAAGAGATTATCGAGTTTGTACACGAAGGACGTCCAGTTTTTGCCGTAACCCTCTCTACTCTTTTGCACATGCTATGTTGGTGAAATGATGATACCATGCAAGTTTCGACATTTTCATAGTTCATTTTGTAGTGATTTTCAATTTCACGGTCATTTAGCTCTCTAAACAAATCGGTAAATGACTAAAAAATAGCAAATGATGTCAGAATGTTTTGAAAATTGATGACGTCGGTTTGAATGGTCCGTACTGAACGCAAAAAAAGTCTGGAGTTGTAATAAGTTTAAAAAAATGAAGTGCCAGTGTAACAGATGAGTTCTCGTCCGAACCCTGATACTCCGAAAGAGATTGTCCAGTTTGTACACGAAGTGCGTCCAGTTATTGCCGTAACCCTCTCTACTCCTTTGCACATGCTATGTGGGTGAAATGATGACACCATGCCAAGTTTCGACATTTTCAGAGTTCATTTTGTAGTGATTTTCAACTTCACGGTCATTTAGCTCTATAAACAAATCGGTAAATGACTAAAAATAGCAAATGATGTAAGAAAGTATTGAAAATTGATGACGTCGCTTTGAATGGTGCGTACGGAATGCAAAAAAAGTCTGAAGTTGTAATAAGTTTAAAAAAAATGAAGTGCCCATGTAACAAATGAGTTCTCGTCAGAAACCCTGATACTTCGAAAGAGATTATCTAGTTTGTACACGAAGGACGTCCAGTTTTTGCCGTAACCCTCTCTACTCTTTTGCACATGCTATGTGGGTGAAATGATGATACCATGCCAAGTTTCGACATTTTCGTAGTTGATTTTGTAGTGATTTTCTATTTCACGGTCATTTAGCTCTCTAAACAAATCGGTAAATGACTAAAAAATAGCAAATGATGTCAGAAAGTTTTGACAATTGATGATGTCGCTTTGAATGGTGCGTACGGAACACAAAAAAAGTCTGGAGTTGTAATAAGTTTAAAAAAATGAAGTGCCAGTGTAACAGATGAGTTCTCGTCCGAAACCCTGATACTCCGAAAGAGATTGTCCAGTTTGTACACGAAGTGCGTCCAGTTTTTGCCGTAACCCTCTCTACTCTTTTGCACATGCTTTGTGGGTGAAATGATGACACCATGCCAAGTTTCGACATTTTGAGAGTTCATTTTGTACTGATTTTCAATTTCACGGTCATTTAGCTCTCTAAACAAATCGGTAAATGACAAAAAATAGCAAATGATGTCAGAAAGTTTTGAAAATTTATGACGTCGCTTTGAATGGTGTGTACGGAACGCAAAAAAGTCTGGAGTTGTAATAAGCTAAAAAAAACAAAGTGCCCATGTAACAGATGACTTCTCGTCAGAAACCCTGATACTTCGAAAGATATTGTCCAGTTTGTACACGAAGTGCGTCCAGTTTTTGCCGTAACCCTCTCTACTCTTTTGCACATGCTATGTGGGTGAAATGATGATACCATGCCAAGTTTCGACATTTTCAGAGTTCATTTTGTAGCGATTTTTAATTTCACGGTTATTTAGCTCTCTAAACAAACCGCTAAATGACTGAAAAAATAGCAAATGATGTCAGAAAGTGTTGAAAATTGATGATGTCGCTTTGAATGGTGCGTACGGAACGCAAAAAATAGTCTGAAGTTGTAATAAGTTTAAAAAAATGAAGTGCCCATGTAACAAATGAGTTCTCATCAGAAACTCTGATACTTCGAAAGAGATTATCGAGTTTGTACACGAAGGACGTCCAGTTTTTGCCGTAACCCTCTCTACTCTTTTGCACATGCTATGTTGGTGAAATGATGATACCATGCCAAGTTTTGACATTTTCATAGTTCATTTTGTAGTGATTTTCAATTTCACGGTCATTTAGCTCTCTAAACAAATCGGTAAATGACTAAAAAATAGCAAATGATGTCAGAAAGTTTTGAACATTGATGACGTCGCTTTGAATGGTGCATACTGAACGCAAAAAAAGTCTGGAGTTGTAATAAGTTAAAAAAATGAAGTGCCAGTGTAACAGATGAGTTCTCGTCCGAACCCTGATACTCCGAAAGAGATTGTCCAGTTTGTACACGAAGTGCGTCCAGTTTTTGCCGTAACCCTCTCTACTCCTTTGCACATGCTATGTGGGTGAAATGATGACACCATGCCAAGTTTCGACATTTTCAGAGTTCATTTTGTAGTGATTTTCAACTTCACGGTCATTTAGCACTGTAAACAAATCGGTAAGTGACTAAAAATAGCAAATGATGTCAGAAAGTTTTGAAAATTGATGACGTCGCTTTGAATGGTGCGTACGAACGCAAAAAAAAGTCTGAAGTTGTAATAAGTTTAAAAAAATGAAGTGCCCATGTAACAAATGAGTTCTCGTCGGAAACCCTGATACTTCCAAAGAGATTGTCCAGTTTGCACACGAAGTGTGTCCAGTTTTTGCCGTAACCCCCTCTACTCTTTTGCACATGCTATGTGGGTGAAATGATGATACATGCCAAGTTTCGACATTTTCAGAGTTCATTTTGTAGTGATTTTCAATTTCACGGTCATTTAGTTCTCTAAACAAGTCGGTAAATGACTGAAAAATAGCAAATGATGTCAGAAAGTGTTGAAAATTGATGACGTCGCTTTGAATGGTGCGTACGAAACGCAAAAAAAAGTCTGGAGTTGTAATAAATTTAAAAAAATGAAGTGCCAGTGTAACAGATGAGTTCTCGTCAGAAACCCTAATACTCCGAAAGAGATTGTCCAGTTTGTACACGAAGTGCGTCCAGTTTTTGCCGTAACACTCTCTACTCTTTTGCACATGCTATGTGGGTGAAATGATGATACCATTCCAAGCTTCAACATTTTCAGAGTTTATTTTGTAGTGATTTTCAATTTCACGGTCATTTAGTTCTCTAAACAAATCGGTAAATGACTAAAAATAGCAAATGATGTCAGAAAGTTTTGAAAATTGATGACGTCGCTTTGAATGGTGTGTACGGAACGCAAAAAAGAGTCTGGAGTTGTAATAAGTTTAAAAAAATGAAGTGCAAGTGTAACAGATGAGTTCTCGTCCGAAACCCTGATACTCCGAAACAGATTGTCCAGTTTGTACACGAAGTGCGTCCAGTTTTGGCCGTAACCCTCTCTACTCTTTTGCACATGCTATGTGGGTGAAATGATGATACCATGCCAAGTTTCGACATTTTCGTAGTTGATTTTGTAGTGATATTCAATTTCACGGTCATTTAGCTCTCTAAACAAATCGGTAAATGACTAAAAAATAGCAAAGGATGTCAGAAAGTTTTAAAAATTTATGACGTCGCTTTGAATGGTGTGTACGGAACGCAAAAAAGTCTGTAGTTGTAATAAGTTAAAAAAAAGAAGTGCCCATGTAACAGATGACTTCTCGTCAGAAACCCTGATACTTCGAAAGATATTGTCCAGTTTGTACACGAAGTGCGTCCAGTTTTTGCCGTAACCCTCTCTACTCCTTTGCACATGCTATGTGGGTGAAATGATGACACCATGCCAAGTTTCGACATTTTCAGAGTTCATTTTGTAGTGATTTTCAACTTCACGGTTATTTAGCTCTCTAAACAAATCGGTAAGTGACTAAAAATAGCAAATGATGTCAGAAAGTGTTGAAAATTGATGACGTCGCTTTGAATGGTGCGTACGGAACGCAAAAAATAGTTTGAAGTTGTAATAAGTTTAAAAAAATGAAGTGCCCATGTAACAAATGAGTTCTCGTCAGAAACCCTGATACTTCGAAAGAGATTATCCAGTTTGTACATTAAGGACGTCCAGTTTTTGCCGTAACCATCTCTACTCTTTTGCACATGCTATGTGGGTGAAATGATGATACCATGCCAAGTTTCGACATTTTCAGAGTTCATTTTGTAGTGATTTTCAATTTCACGGTCATTTAGCTCTCTAAACAAATCGGTAAATGTCTAAAAAATAGCAAATGATGTCAGAAAGTTTTGAAAATTGATGATGTCGCTTTGAATGGTGCGTACGAACGCAAAAAAAGTCTGAAGTTGTAATAAGTTTAAAAAAATGAAGTGCCCATGTAACAAATGAGTTCTCGTCGGAAACCCTGATACTTCCAAAAAGATTGTCCAGTTTGCACACGAAGTGTGTCCAGTTTTTGCCGTAACCCTCTCTACTCTTTCGCACATGCTATGTGGGTGAAATGATGATACCATGCCAAGTTTCGACATTTTCATAGTTCATTTTGTAGTGATTTTCAATTTCACGGTCATTTAGCTCTCTAAACAAATCGGTAAATGACTAAAAAATAGCAAATGATGTCAGAAAGTTTTGAACATTGATGACGTCGCTTTGAATGGTGCACACTGAACGCAAAAAAAGTCTGGAGTTGTAATAAGTTTAAAAAAATGAAGTGCCAGTGTAACAGAGGAGTTCTCGTCCGAACCCTGATACTCCGAAAGAGATTGTCCAGTTTGTACACGAAGTGCGTCCAGTTTTTGCCGTAACCCTCTCTACTCCTTTGCACATGCTATGTGGGTGAAATGATGACACCATGCCAAGTTTCGACATTTTCAGAGTTCATTTTGTAGTGATTTTCAACTTCACGGTCATTTAGCACTGTAAACAAATCGGTAAGTGACTAAAAATAGCAAATGATGTCAGAAAGTTTTGAAAATTGATGACGTCGCTTTGAATGGTGCGTACGAACGCAAAAAAAAGTCTGAAGTTGTAATAAGTTTAAAAAAA
The DNA here is from genome assembly GCF_002575655.3 of Aegilops tauschii subsp. strangulata. Lineage (NCBI taxonomy): Eukaryota > Viridiplantae > Streptophyta > Magnoliopsida > Poales > Poaceae > Aegilops > Aegilops tauschii. The sequence continues at coordinate 596,900,945 of NC_053041.3, forward strand.
TGAAGTGCCCATGTAACAAATGAGTTCTCGTCGGAAACCCTGATACTTCCAAAGAGATTGTCCAGTTTGCACACGAAGTGTGTCCAGTTTTTGCCGTAACCCCCTCTACTCTTTTGCACATGCTATGTGGGTGAAATGATGATACATGCCAAGTTTCGACATTTTCAGAGTTCATTTTGTAGTGATTTTCAATTTCACGGTCATTTAGTTCTCTAAACAAGTCGGTAAATGACTGAAAAATAGCAAATGATGTCAGAAAGTGTTGAAAATTGATGACGTCGCTTTGAATGGTGCGTACGAAACGCAAAAAAAAGTCTGGAGTTGTAATAAATTTAAAAAAATGAAGTGCCAGTGTAACAGATGAGTTCTCGTCAGAAACCCTAATACTCCGAAAGAGATTGTCCAGTTTGTACACGAAGTGCGTCCAGTTTTTGCCGTAACACTCTCTACTCTTTTGCACATGCTATGTGGGTGAAATGATGATACCATTCCAAGCTTCAACATTTTCAGAGTTTATTTTGTAGTGATTTTCAATTTCACGGTCATTTAGTTCTCTAAACAAATCGGTAAATGACTAAAAATAGCAAATGATGTCAGAAAGTTTTGAAAATTGATGACGTCGCTTTGAATGGTGTGTACGGAACGCAAAAAAGAGTCTGGAGTTGTAATAAGTTTAAAAAAATGAAGTGCAAGTGTAACAGATGAGTTCTCGTCCGAAACCCTGATACTCCGAAAGAGATTGTCCAGTTTGTACACGAAGTGCGTCCAGTTTTGGCCGTAACCCTGTCTACTCTTTTTCACATGCTATGTGGGTGAAATGATGACACCATGCCAAGTTTCGACATTTTCAGAGTTCATTTTGTAGTGATTTTCAACTTCACGGTCATTTAGCTCTGTAAACAAATCGGTAAATGACTAAAAATAGCAAATGATGTCAGAAAGTTTTGAAAATTGATGACGTCGCTTTGAATGGTGCGTACGAAACGCAAAAAAAAGTCTGAAGTTGTAATAAGTTAAAAAAAATGAAGTGCCCATGTAACAAATGAGTTCTTGTCAGAAACCCTGATACTTCGAAAGAGATTATCCAGTTTGTACACGAAGGACGTCCAGTTTTTGCCGTAACCCTCTCTACTCTTTTGCACATGCTATGTGGGTGAAATGATGATACCATGCCAAGTTTCGACATTTTCGTAGTTGATTTTGTAGTGATATTCAATTTCACGGTCATTTAGCTCTCTAAACAAATCGGTAAATGACTAAAAAATAGCAAAGGATGTCAGAAAGTTTTAAAAATTTATGACGTCGCTTTGAATGGTGTGTACGGAACGCAAAAAAGTCTGGAGTTGTAATAAGTTAAAAAAAAGAAGTGCCCATGTAACAGATGACTTCTCGTCAGAAACCCTGATACTTCGAAAGATATTGTCCAGTTTGTACACGAAGTGCGTCCAGTTTTTGCCGTAACCCTCTCTACTCCTTTGCACATGCTATGTGGGTGAAATGATGACACCATGCCAAGTTTCGACATTTTCAGAGTTCATTTTGTAGTGATTTTCAACTTCACGGTTATTTAGCTCTCTAAACAAATCGGTAAGTGACTAAAAATAGCAAATGATGTTAGAAAGTGTTGAAAATAGATGACGTCGCTTTGAATGGTGCGTACGGAACGCAAAAAATAGTTTGAAGTTGTAATAAGTTTAAAAAAATGAAGTGCCCATGTAACAAATGAGTTCTCGTCAGAAACCCTGATACTTCGAAAGAGATTATCCAGTTTGTACATTAAGGACGTCCAGTTTTTGCCGTAACCATCTCTACTCTTTTGCACATGCTATGTGGGTGAAATGATGATACCATGCCAAGTTTCGACATTTTCAGAGTTCATTTTGTAGTGATTTTCAATTTCACGGTCATTTAGCTCTCTAAACAAATCGGTAAATGTCTAAAAAATAGCAAATGATGTCAGAAAGTTTTGAAAATTGATGATGTCGCTTTGAATGGTGCGTACGAACGCAAAAAAAGTCTGAAGTTGTAATAAGTTTAAAAAAATGAAGTGCCCATGTAACAAATGAGTTCTCGTCGGAAACCCTGATACTTCCAAAAAGATTGTCCAGTTTGCACACGAAGTGTGTCCAGTTTTTGCCGTAACCCTCTCTACTCTTTCGCACATGCTATGTGGGTGAAATGATGATACCATGCCAAGTTTCGACATTTTCATAGTTCATTTTGTAGTGATTTTCAATTTCACGGTCATTTAGCTCTCTAAACAAATCGGTAAATGACTAAAAAATAGCAAATGATGTCAGAAAGTTTTGAACATTGATGACGTCGCTTTGAATGGTGCACACTGAACGCAAAAAAAGTCTGGAGTTGTAATAAGTTTAAAAAAATGAAGTGCCAGTGTAACAGAGGAGTTCTCGTCCGCACCCTGATACTCCGAAAGAGATTGTCCAGTTTGTACACGAAGTGCGTCCAGTTTTTGCCGTAACCCTCTCTACTCCTTTCCACATGCTATGTGGGTGAAATGATGACACCATGCCAAGTTTCGACATTTTCAGAGTTCATTTTGTAGTGATTTTCAACTTCACGGTCATTTAGCACTGTAAACAAATCGGTAAGTGACTAAAAATAGCAAATGATGTCAGAAAGTTTTGAAAATTGATGACGTCGCTTTGAATGGTGCGTACGAACGCAAAAAAAAGTCTGAAGTTGTAATAAGTTTAAAAAAATGAAGTGCCCATGTAACAAATGAGTTCTCGTCGGAAACCCTGATACTTCCAAAGAGATTGTCCAGTTTGCACACGAAGTGTGTCCAGTTTTTGCCGTAACCCCCTCTACTCTTTTGCACATGCTATGTGGGTGAAATGATGATACATGCCAAGTTTCGACATTTTCAGAGTTCATTTTGTAGTGATTTTCAATTTCACGGTCATTTAGTTCTCTAAACAAGTCGGTAAATGACTGAAAAATAGCAAATGATGTCAGAAAGTGTTGAAAATTGATGACGTCGCTTTGAATGGAGCGTACGAAACGCAAAAAAAAGTCTGGAGTTGTAATAAATTTAAAAAAATGAAGTGCCAGTGTAACAGATGAGTTCTCGTCAGAAACCCTAATACTCCGAAAGAGATTGTCCAGTTTGTACACGAAGTGCGTCCAGTTTTTGCCGTAACACTCTCTACTCTTTTGCACATGCTATGTGGGTGAAATGATGATACCATTCCAAGCTTCAACATTTTCAGAGTTTATTTTGTAGTGATTTTCAATTTCACGGTCATTTAGTTCTCTAAACAAATCGGTAAATGACTAAAAATAGCAAATGATGTCAGAAAGTTTTGAAAATTGATGACGTCGCTTTGAATGGTGTGTACGGAACGCAAAAAAGAGTCTGGAGTTGTAATAAGTTTAAAAAAATGAAGTGCAAGTGTAACAGATGAGTTCTCGTCCGAAACCCTGATACTCCGAAACAGATTGTCCAGTTTGTACACGAAGTGCGTCCAGTTTTGGCCGTAACCCTGTCTACTCTTTTTCACATGCTATGTGGGTGATATGATGACACCATGCCAAGTTTCGACATTTTCAGAGTTCATTTTGTAGTGATTTTCAACTTCACGGTCATTTAGCTCTGTAAACAAATCGGTAAATGACTAAAAATAGCAAATGATGTCAGAAAGTTTTGAAAATTGATGACGTCGCTTTGAATGGTGCGTACGAAACGCAAAAAAAAGTCTGAAGTTGTAATAAGTTTAAAAAAAATGAAGTGCCCATGTAACAAATGAGTTCTTGTCAGAAACCCTGATACTTCGAAAGAGATTATCCAGTTTGTACACGAAGGACGTCCAGTTTTTGCCGTAACCCTCTCTACTCTTTTGCACATGCTATGTGGGTGAAATGATGATACCATGCCAAGTTTCGACATTTTCGTAGTTGATTTTGTAGTGATATTCAATTTCACGGTCATTTAGCTCTCTAAACAAATCGGTAAATGACTAAAAAATAGCAAAGGATGTCAGAAAGTTTTAAAAATTTATGACGTCGCTTTGAATGGTGTGTACGGAACGCAAAAAAGTCTGGAGTTGTAATAAGTTAAAAAAAAGAAGTGCCCATGTAACAGATGACTTCTCGTCAGAAACCCTGATACTTCGAAAGATATTGTCCAGTTTGTACACGAAGTGCGTCCAGTTTTTGCCGTAACCCTCTCTACTCCTTTGCACATGCTATGTGGGTGAAATGATGACACCATGCCAAGTTTCGACATTTTCAGAGTTCATTTTGTAGTGATTTTCAACTTCACGGTTATTTAGCTCTCTAAACAAATCGGTAAGTGACTAAAAATAGCAAATGATGTCAGAAAGTGTTGAAAATTGATGACGTCGCTTTGAATGGTGCGTACGGAACGCAAAAAATAGTTTGAAGTTGTAATAAGTTTAAAAAAATGAAGTGCCCATGTAACAAATGAGTTCTCGTCAGAAACCCTGATACTTCGAAAGAGATTATCCAGTTTGTACATTAAGGACGTCCAGTTTTTGCCGTAACCATCTCTACTCTTTTGCACATGCTATGTGGGTGAAATGATGATACCATGCCAAGTTTCGACATTTTCAGAGTTCATTTTGTAGTGATTTTCAATTTCACGGTCATTTAGCTCTCTAAACAAATCGGTAAATGTCTAAAAAATAGCAAATGATGTCAGAAAGTTTTGAAAATTGATGATGTCGCTTTGAATGGTGCGTACGAACGCAAAAAAAGTCTGAAGTTGTAATAAGTTTAAAAAAATGAAGTGCCCATGTAACAAATGAGTTCTCGTCGGAAACCCTGATACTTCCAAAAAGATTGTCCAGTTTGCACACGAAGTGTGTCCAGTTTTTGCCGTAACCCTCTCTACTCTTTCGCACATGCTATGTGGGTGAAATGATGATACCATGCCAAGTTTCGACATTTTCATAGTTCATTTTGTAGTGATTTTCAATTTCACGGTCATTTAGCTCTCTAAACAAATCGGTAAATGACTAAAAAATAGCAAATGATGTCAGAAAGTTTTGAACATTGATGACGTCGCTTTGAATGGTGCACACTGAACGCAAAAAAAGTCTGGAGTTGTAATAAGTTTAAAAAAATGAAGTGCCAGTGTAACAGAGGAGTTCTCGTCCGAACCCTGATACTCCGAAAGAGATTGTCCAGTTTGTACACGAAGTGCGTCCAGTTTTTGTCGTAACCCTCTCTACTCCTTTGCACATGCTATGTGGGTGAAATGATGACACCATGCCAAGTTTCAACATTTTCAGAGTTCATTTTGTAGTGATTTTCAACTTCACGGTCATTTAGCACTGTAAACAAATCGGTAAGTGACTAAAAATAGCAAATGATGTCAGAAAGTTTTGAAAATTGATGACGTCGCTTTGAATGGTGCGTACGAACGCAAAAAAAGTCTGAAGTTGTAATAAGTTTAAAAAAATGAAGTGCCCATGTAACAAATGAGTTCTCGTCGGAAACCCTGATACTTCCAAAGAGATTGTCCAGTTTGCACACGAAGTGTGTCCAGTTTTTGCCGTAACCCCCTCTACTCTTTTGCACATGCTATGTGGGTGAAATGATGATACATGCCAAGTTTCGACATTTTCAGAGTTCATTTTGTAGTGATTTTCAATTTCACGGTCATTTAGTTCTCTAAACAAGTCGGTAAATGACTGAAAAATAGCAAATGATGTCAGAAAGTGTTGAAAATTGATGACGTCGCTTTGAATGGAGCGTACGAAACGCAAAAAAAAGTCTGGAGTTGTAATAAATTTAAAAAAATGAAGTGCCAGTGTAACAGATGAGTTCTCGTCAGAAACCCTAATACTCCGAAAGAGATTGTCCAGTTTGTACACGAAGTGCGTCCAGTTTTTGCCGTAACACTCTCTACTCTTTTGCACATGCTATGTGGGTGAAATGATGATACCATTCCAAGCTTCAACATTTTCAGAGTTTATTTTGTAGTGATTTTCAATTTCACGGTCATTTAGTTCTCTAAACAAATCGGTAAATGACTAAAAATAGCAAATGATGTCAGAAAGTTTTGAAAATTGATGACGTCGCTTTGAATGGTGTGTACGGAACGCAAAAAAGAGTCTGGAGTTGTAATAAGTTTAAAAAAATGAAGTGCAAGTGTAACAGATGAGTTCTCGTCCGAAACCCTGATACTCCGAAACAGATTGTCCAGTTTGTACACGAAGTGCGTCCAGTTTTGGCCGTAACCCTGTCTACTCTTTTTCACATGCTATGTGGGTGATATGATGACACCATGCCAAGTTTCGACATTTTCAGAGTTCATTTTGTAGTGATTTTCAACTTCACGGTCATTTAGCTCTGTAAACAAATCGGTAAATGACTAAAAATAGCAAATGATGTCAGAAAGTTTTGAAAATTGATGACGTCGCTTTGAATGGTGCGTACGAAACGCAAAAAAAAGTCTGAAGTTGTAATAAGTTTAAAAAAAATGAAGTGCCCATGTAACAAATGAGTTCTTGTCAGAAACCCTGATACTTCGAAAGAGATTATCCAGTTTGTACACGAAGGACGTCCAGTTTTTGCCGTAACCCTCTCTACTCTTTTGCACATGCTATGTGGGTGAAATGATGATACCATGCCAAGTTTCGACATTTTCGTAGTTGATTTTGTAGTGATATTCAATTTCACGGTCATTTAGCTCTCTAAACAAATCGGTAAATGACTAAAAAATAGCAAAGGATGTCAGAAAGTTTTAAAAATTTATGACGTCGCTTTGAATGGTGTGTACGGAACGCAAAAAAGTCTGGAGTTGTAATAAGTTAAAAAAAAGAAGTGCCCATGTAACAGATGACTTCTCGTCAGAAACCCTGATACTTCGAAAGATATTGTCCAGTTTGTACACGAAGTGCGTCCAGTTTTTGCCGTAACCCTCTCTACTCCTTTGCACATGCTATGTGGGTGAAATGATGACACCATGCCAAGTTTCGACATTTTCAGAGTTCATTTTGTAGTGATTTTCAACTTCACGGTTATTTAGCTCTCTAAACAAATCGGTAAGTGACTAAAAATAGCAAATGATGTCAGAAAGTGTTGAAAATTGATGACGTCGCTTTGAATGGTGCGTACGGAACGCAAAAAATAGTTTGAAGTTGTAATAAGTTTAAAAAAATGAAGTGCCCATGTAACAAATGAGTTCTCGTCAGAAACCCTGATACTTCGAAAGAGATTATCCAGTTTGTACATTAAGGACGTCCAGTTTTTGCCGTAACCATCTCTACTCTTTTGCACATGCTATGTGGGTGAAATGATGATACCATGCCAAGTTTCGACATTTTCAGAGTTCATTTTGTAGTGATTTTCAATTTCACGGTCATTTAGCTCTCTAAACAAATCGGTAAATGTCTAAAAAATAGCAAATGATGTCAGAAAGTTTTGAAAATTGATGATGTCGCTTTGAATGGTGCGTACGAACGCAAAAAAAGTCTGAAGTTGTAATAAGTTTAAAAAAATGAAGTGCCCATGTAACAAATGAGTTCTCGTCGGAAACCCTGATACTTCCAAAAAGATTGTCCAGTTTGCACACGAAGTGTGTCCAGTTTTTGCCGTAACCCTCTCTACTCTTTCGCACATGCTATGTGGGTGAAATGATGATACCATGCCAAGTTTCGACATTTTCATAGTTCATTTTGTAGTGATTTTCAATTTCACGGTCATTTAGCTCTCTAAACAAATCGGTAAATGACTAAAAAATAGCAAATGATGTCAGAAAGTTTTGAACATTGATGACGTCGCTTTGAATGGTGCACACTGAACGCAAAAAAAGTCTGGAGTTGTAATAAGTTTAAAAAAATGAAGTGCCAGTGTAACAGAGGAGTTCTCGTCCGAACCCTGATACTCCGAAAGAGATTGTCCAGTTTGTACACGAAGTGCGTCCAGTTTTTGTCGTAACCCTCTCTACTCCTTTGCACATGCTATGTGGGTGAAATGATGACACCATGCCAAGTTTCAACATTTTCAGAGTTCATTTTGTAGTGATTTTCAACTTCACGGTCATTTAGCACTGTAAACAAATCGGTAAGTGACTAAAAATAGCAAATGATGTCAGAAAGTTTTGAAAATTGATGACGTCGCTTTGAATGGTGCGTACGAACGCAAAAAAAGTCTGAAGTTGTAATAAGTTTAAAAAAATGAAGTGCCCATGTAACAAATGAGTTCTCGTCGGAAACCCTGATACTTCCAAAGAGATTGTCCAGTTTGCACACGAAGTGTGTCCAGTTTTTGCCGTAACCCCCTCTACTCTTTTGCACATGCTATGTGGGTGAAATGATGATACATGCCAAGTTTCGACATTTTCAGAGTTCATTTTGTAGTGATTTTCAATTTCACGGTCATTTAGTTCTCTAAACAAGTCGGTAAATGACTGAAAAATAGCAAATGATGTCAGAAAGTGTTGAAAATTGATGACGTCGCTTTGAATGGTGCGTACGAAACGCAAAAAAAAGTCTGGAGTTGTAATAAATTTAAAAAAATGAAGTGCCAGTGTAACAGATGAGTTCTCGTCAGAAACCCTAATACTCCGAAAGAGATTGTCCAGTTTGTACACGAAGTGCGTCCAGTTTTTGCCGTAACACTCTCTACTCTTTTGCACATGCTATGTGGGTGAAATGATGATACCATTCCAAGCTTCAACATTTTCAGAGTTTATTTTGTAGTGATTTTCAATTTCACGGTCATTTAGTTCTCTAAACAAATCGGTAAATGACTAAAAATAGCAAATGATGTCAGAAAGTTTTGAAAATTGATGACGTCGCTTTGAATGGTGTGTACGGAACGCAAAAAAGAGTCTGGAGTTGTAATAAGTTTAAAAAAATGAAGTGCAAGTGTAACAGATGAGTTCTCGTCCGAAACCCTGATACTCCGAAAGAGATTGTCCAGTTTGTACACGAAGTGCGTCCAGTTTTGGCCGTAACCCTGTCTACTCTTTTTCACATGCTATGTGGGTGAAATGATGACACCATGCCAAGTTTCGACATTTTCAGAGTTCATTTTGTAGTGATTTTCAACTTCACGGTCATTTAGCTGTGTAAACAAATCGGTAAATGACTAAAAATAGCAAATGATGTCAGAAAGTTTTGAAAATTGATGACGTCGCTTTGAATGGTGCGTACGAAACGCAAAAAAAAGTCTGAAGTTGTAATAAGTAAAAAAAAATGAAGTGCCCATGTAACAAATGAGTTCTTGTCAGAAACCCTGATACTTCGAAAGAGATTATCCAGTTTGTACACGAAGGACGTCCAGTTTTTGCCGTAACCCTCTCTACTCTTTTGCACATGCTATGTGGGTGAAATGATGATACCATGCCAAGTTTCGACATTTTCGTAGTTGATTTTGTAGTGATATTCAATTTCACGGTCATTTAGCTCTCTAAACAAATCGGTAAATGACTAAAAAATAGCAAAGGATGTCAGAAAGTTTTAAAAATTTATGACGTCGCTTTGAATGGTGTGTACGGAACGCAAAAAAGTCTGGAGTTGTAATAAGTTAAAAAAAAGAAGTGCCCATGTAACAGATGACTTCTCGTCAGAAACCCTGATACTTCGAAAGATATTGTCCAGTTTGTACACGAAGTGCGTCCAGTTTTTGCCGTAACCCTCTCTACTCCTTTGCACATGCTATGTGGGTGAAATGATGACACCATGCCAAGTTTCGACATTTTCAGAGTTCATTTTGTAGTGATTTTCAACTTCACGGTTATTTAGCTCTCTAAACAAATCGGTAAGTGACTAAAAATAGCAAATGATGTCAGAAAGTGTTGAAAATTGATGACGTCGCTTTGAATGGTGCGTACGGAACGCAAAAAATAGTTTGAAGTTGTAATAAGTTTAAAAAAATGAAGTGCCCATGTAACAAATGAGTTCTCGTCAGAAACCCTGATACTTCGAAAGAGATTATCCAGTTTGTACATTAAGGACGTCCAGTTTTTGCCGTAACCATCTCTACTCTTTTGCACATGCTATGTGGGTGAAATGATGATACCATGCCAAGTTTCGACATTTTCAGAGTTCATTTTGTAGTGATTTTCAATTTCACGGTCATTTAGCTCTCTAAACAAATCGGTAAATGTCTAAAAAATAGCAAATGATGTCAGAAAGTTTTGAAAATTGATGATGTCGCTTTGAATTGTGCGTACGAACGCAAAAAAAGTCTGAAGTTGTAATAAGTTTAAAAAAATGAAGTGCCCATGTAACAAATGAGTTCTCGTCGGAAACCCTGATACTTCCAAAGAGATTGTCCAGTTTGCACACGAAGTGTGTCCAGTTTTTGCCGTAACCCTCTCTACTCTTTCGCACATGCTATGTGGGTGAAATGATGATACCATGCCAAGTTTCGACATTTTCGTAGTTGATTTTGTAGTGATTTTCAATTTCACGGTCATTTAGCTCTCTAAACAAATCGGTAAATGACTAAAAAATAGCAAATGATGTCAGAAAGTTTTGAAAATTGATGATGTCGCTTTGAATGGTGCGTACGGAACGCAAAAAAAGTCTGGAGTTGAAATAAGTTTTAGAAAAATGAAGTGCCAGTGTAACAGATGAGTTCTCGTCCGAAACACTGATACTCCGAAAGAGATTGTCCAGTTTGTACACGAAGTGCGTCCAGTTTTTGCCGTAACCCTCTCTACTCTTTTGCACTTGCTATGTGGGTGAAATGATGACACCATGCCAAGTTTCGACCTTTTCAGAGTTCATTTTGTACTGATTTTCAATTTCACGGTCATTTAGCTCTCTAAACAAATCGGTAAATGACAAAAAATAGCAAATGATGTCAGAAAGTTTTGAAAATTTATGACGTCGCTTTGAATGGTGTGTACGGAACGCAAAAAAGTCTATAGTTGTAATAAGTTAAAAAAAAGAAGTGCCCATGTAACAGATGACTTCTCGTCAGAAACCCTGATACTTCGAAAGATATTGTCCAGTTTGTACACGAAGTGCGTCCAGTTTTTGCCGTAACCCTCTCTACTCTTTTGCACATGCTATGTGGGTTAAATGATGACACCATGCCAAGTTTCGACATTTTCAGAGTTCATTTTGTAGTGATTTTCAACTTCACGGTCATTTAGCTCTCTAAACAAATCGGTAAATGACTAAAAATAGCAAATGATGTCAGAAAGTGTTGAAAATTGATGACGTCGCTTTGAATGGTGCGTACGGAACGCAAAAAAAGTCTGGAGTTGAAATAAGTTTTAGAAAAATGAAGTGCCAGTGTAACAGATGAGTTCTCGTCCGAAACACTGATACTCCGAAAGAGATTGTCCAGTTTGTACACGAAGTGCGTCCAGTTTTTGCCGTAACCCTCTCTACTCTTTTGCACTTGCTATGTGGGTGAAATGATGACACCATGCCAAGTTTCGACCTTTTCAGAGTTCATTTTGTACTGATTTTCAATTTCACGGTCATTTAGCTCTCTAAACAAATCGGTAAATGACAAAAAATAGCAAATGATGTCAGAAAGTTTTGAAAATTTATGACGTCGCTTTGAATGGTGTGTACGGAACGCAAAAAAGTCTATAGTTGTAATAAGTTAAAAAAAAGAAGTGCCCATGTAACAGATGACTTCTCGTCAGAAACCCTGATACTTCGAAAGATATTGTCCAGTTTGTACACGAAGTGCGTCCAGTTTTTGCCGTAACCCTCTCTACTCTTTCGCACATGCTATGTGGGTGAAATGATGATACCATGCCAAGTTTCGACATTTTCAGAGTTCATTTTGTAGTGATTTTCAATTTCACGGTTATTTAGCTCTCTAAACAAATCGGTAAATTAGTGAAAAATAGCAAATGATGTCAGAAAGTGTTGAAAATTGATGACGTCGCTTTGAATGGTGCGTACGGAACGCAAAAAATAGTTTGAAGTTGTAATAAGTTTAAAAAAATGAAGTGCCCATGTGACAAATGAGTTCTCGTCAGAAACCCTGATACTTCGAAAGAGATTATCCAGTTTGTACATTAAGGACGTCCAGTTTTTGCCGTAACCATCTCTACTCTTTTGCACATGCTATGTGGGTGAAATGATGATACCATGCCAAGTTTCGACATTTTCAGAGTTCATTTTGTAGTGATTTTCAATTTCACGGTCATTTAGTTCTCTAAACAAGTCGGTAAATGACTGAAAAATAGCAAATGATGTCAGAAAGTGTTGAAAATTGATGACGTCGCTTTGAATGGTGCGTACGAAACGCAAAAAAAAGTCAGGAGTTGTAATAAATTTAAAAAAATGAAGTGCCAGTGTAACAGATGAGTTCTCGTCAGAAACACTAATACTCCGAAAGAGATTGTCCAGTTTGTACACGAAGTGCGTCCTGTTTTTGCCGTAACACTCTCTACTCTTTTGCACATGCTATGTGGGTGAAATGATGATACCATTCCAAGCTTCAACATTTTCAGAGTTTATTTTGTAGTGATTTTCAATTTCACGGTCATTTAGTTCTCTAAACAAATCGGTAAATGACTAAAAATAGCAAATGATGTCAGAAAGTTTTGAAAATTGATGACGTCGCTTTGAATGGTGTGTACGGAACGCAAATAAGAGTCTGGAGTTGTAATAAGTTTAAAAAAATGAAGTGCAAGTGTAACAGATGAGTTCTCGTCCGAAACCCTGATACTCCGAAAGAGATTGTCCAGTTTGTACACGAAGTGCGTCCAGTTTTGGCCGTAACCCTGTCTACTCTTTTTCACATGCTATGTGGGTGAAATGATGACACCATGCCAAGTTTCGACATTTTCAGAGTTCATTTTGTAGTGATTTTCAACTTCACGGTCATTTAGCTCTGTAAACAAATCGGTAAATGACTAAAAATAGCAAATGATGTCAGAAAGTTTTGAAAATTGATGACGTCGCTTTGAATGGTGCGTACGAAACGCAAAAAAAAAGTCTGAAGTTGTAATAAGTTTAAAAAAAATGAAGTGCCCATGTAACAAATGAGTTCTTGTCAGAAACCCTGATACTTCAAAAGAGATTATCCAGTTTGTACACGAAGGACGTCCAGTTTTTGCCGTAACCCTCTCTACTCTTTTGCACATGCTATGTGGGTGAAATGATGATACCATGCCAAGTTTCGACATTTTCGTAGTTGATTTTGTAGTGATATTCAATTTCACGGTCATTTAGCTCTCTAAACAAATCGGTAAATGACTAAAAAATAGCAAAGGATGTCAGAAAGTTTTAAAAATTTATGACGTCGCTTTGAATGGTGTGTACGGAACGCAAAAAAGTCTGGAGTTGTAATAAGTTAAAAAAAAGAAGTGCCCATGTAACAGATGACTTCTCGTCAGAAACCCTGATACTTCGAAAGATATTGTCCAGTTTGTACACGAAGTGCGTCCAGTTTTTGCCGTAACCCTCTCTACTCCTTTGCACATGCTATGTGGGTGAAATGATGACACCATGCCAAGTTTCGACATTTTCAGAGTTCATTTTGTAGTGATTTTCAACTTCACGGTTATTTAGCTCTCTAAACAAATCGGTAAGTGACTAAAAATAGCAAATGATGTCAGAAAGTGTTGAAAATTGATGACGTCGCTTTGAATGGTGCGTACGGAACGCAAAAAATAGTTTGAAGTTGTAATAAGTTTAAAAAAATGAAGTGCCCATGTAACAAATGAGTTCTCGTCAGAAACCCTGATACTTCGAAAGAGATTATCCAGTTTGTACATTAAGGACGTCCAGTTTTTGCCGTAACCATCTTTACTCTTTTGCACATGCTATGTGGGTGAAATGATGATACCATGCCAAGTTTCGACATTTTCAGAGTTCATTTTGTAGTGATTTTCAATTTCACGGTCATTTAGCTCTCTAAACAAATCGGTAAATGTCTAAAAAATAGCAAATGATGTCAGAAAGTTTTGAAAATTGATGATGTCGCTTTGAATGGTGCGTACGAACGCAAAAAAAGTCTGAAGTTGTAATAAGTTTAAAAAAATGAAGTGCCCATGTAACAAATGAGTTCTCGTCGGAAACCCTGATACTTCCAAAGAGATTGTCCAGTTTGCACACGAAGTGTGTCCAGTTTTTGCCGTAACCCTCTCTACTCTTTCGCACATGCTATGTGGCTGAAATGATGATACCATGCCAAGTTTCGACATTTTCGTAGTTGATTTTGTAGTGATTTTCAATTTCACGGTCATTTAGCTCTCTAAACAAATCGGTAAATGACTAAAAAATAGCAAATGATGTCAGAAAGTTTTGAAAATTGATGATGTCGCTTTGAATGGTGCGTACGGAACGCAAAAAAAGTCTGGAGTTGAAATAAGTTTTAGAAAAATGAAGTGCCAGTGTAACAGATGAGTTCTCGTCCGAAACGCTGATACTCCGAAAGAGATTGTCCAGTTTGTACACGAAGTGCGTCCAGTTTTTGCCGTAACCCTCTCTACTCTTTTGCACTTGCTATGTGGGTGAAATGATGACACCATGCCAAGTTTCAACCTTTTCAGAGTTCATTTTGTACTGATTTTCAATTTCACGGTCATTTAGCTCTCTAAACAAATCGGTAAATGACAAAAAATAGCAAATGATGTCAGAAAGTTTTGAAAATTTATGACGTCGCTTTGAATGGTGTGTACGAAACGCAAAAAAGTCTGGAGTTGTACTAAGTGAAAAAAAAGAAGTGCCCATGTAACAGATGACTTCTCGTCAGAAACCCTGATACTTCGAAAGATATTGTCCAGTTTGTACACGAAGTGCGTCCAGTTTTTGCCGTAACCCTCTCTACTCCTTTGCACATGCTATGTGGGTGAAATGATGACACCATGCCAAGTTTCGACATTTTCAGAGTTCATTTTGTAGTGATTTTCAATTTCACGGTTATTTAGCTCTCTAAACAAATCGGTAAATTACTGAAAAATAGCAAATGATGTCAGAAAGTGTTGAAAATTGATGACGTCGCTTTGAATGGTGCGTACGGAACGCAAAAAATAGTTTGAAGTTGTAATAAGTTTAAAAAATGAAGTGCCCATGTGACAAATGAGTTCTCGTCAGAAACCCTGATACTTCGAAAGAGATTATCCAGTTTGTACATTAAGGACGTCCAGTTTTTGCCGTAACACCCTCTACTCTTTTGCACATGCTATGTGGGTGAAATGATGATACCATGCCAAGTTTCGACATTTTCAGAGTTCATTTTGTAGTGATTTTCAATTTCACGGTCATTTAGCTCTCTAAACAAATCGGTAAATGTCTAAAAAATAGCAAATGATGTCAGAAAGTTTTGAAAATTGATGATGTCGCTTTGAATGGTGCGTACGAACGCAAAAAAAGTCTGAAGTTGTAATAAGTTTAAAAAAATGAATTGCCCATGTAACAAATGAGTTCTGGTCGGAAACCCTGATACTTCCAAAGAGATTGTCCAGTTTGCACACGAAGTGTGTCCAGTTTTTGCCGTAACCCTCTCTACTCTTTCGCACATGCTATGTGGGTGAAATGATGATACCATGCCAAGTTCGACATTTTCGTAGTTGATTTTGTAGTGATTTTCAATTTCACGGTCATTTAGCTCTCTAAACAAATCGGTAAATGACTAAAAAATAGCAAATGATGTCAGAAAGTTTTGAAAATTGATGATGTCGCTTTGAATGGTGCGTACGGAACACAAAAAAAGTCTGGAGTTGAAATAAGTTTTAGAAAAATGAAGTGCCAGTGTAACAGATGAGTTCTCGTCCGAAACGCTGATACTCCGAAAGAGATTGTCCAGTTTGTACACGAAGTGCGTCCAGTTTTTGCCGTAACCCTCTCTACTCCTTTGCACATGCTATGTGGGTGAAATGATGACACCATGCCAAGTTTCGACATTTTCAGAGTTCATTTTGTAGTGATTTTCAACTTCACGGTCATTTAGCACTGTAAACAAATCGGTAAGTGACTAAAAATAGCAAATGATGTCAGAAAGTTTTGAAAATTGATGACGTCGCTTTGAATGGTGCGTACGGAACGCAAAAAATAGTTTGAAGTTGTAATAAGTTTAAAAAAATGAAGTGCCCATGTGACAAATGAGTTCTCGTCAGAAACCCTGATACTTCGAAAGAGATTATCCAGTTTGTACATTAAGGACGTCCAGTTTTTGCCGTAACCATCTCTACTCTTTTGCACATGCTATGTGGGTGAAATGATGATACCATGCCAAGTTTCGACATTTTCAGAGTTCATTTTGTAGTGATTTTCAATTTCACGGTCATTTAGCTCTCTAAACAAATCGGTAAATGACTAAAAAATAGCAAATGATGTCAGAAAGTTTTGAAAATTGATGACGTGGCTTTGAATGGTGCGTACTGAACGCAAAAAAGTCGGGAGTTGTAATAAGTTTAAAAAAATGAAGTGCCAGTGTAACAGATGAGTTCTCGTCCGAACCCTGATACTCCGAAAGAGATTGTCCAGTTTGTACACGAAGTGCGTCCAGTTTTTGCCGTAACCCTCTCTACTCCTTTGCACATGCTATGTGGGTGAAATGATGACACCATCCCAAGTTTCGACATTTTCAGAGTTCATTTTGTAGTGATTTTCAACTTCACGGTCATTTAGCTCTCTAAACAAATCGGTAAATGACTAAAAATAGCAAATGATGTCAGAAAGTTTTGAAAATTGATGACGTCGCTTTGAATGGTGCGTACGAACGCAAAAAAAGTCTGAAGTTGTAATAAGTTTAAAAAAATGAAGTGCCCATGTAACAAATGAGTTCTCGTCGGAAACCCTGATACTTCCAAAGAGATTGTCCAGTTTGCACACGAAGTGTGTCCAGTTTTTGCCGTAACCCTCTCTACTCTTTCGCACATGCTATGTGGGTGAAATGATGATACCATGCCAAGTTTCGACATTTTCAGAGTTCATTTTGTAGTGATTTTCAATTTCACGGTCATTTAGCTCTCTAAACAAGTCGGTAAATGACTGAAAAATAGCAAATGATGTCAGAAAGTGTTGAAAATTGATGACGTCGCTTTGAATGGTGCGTACGGAACGCAAAAAAAGTCTGGAGTTGTAATAAGTTTAAAAAAATGAAGTGCCAGTGTAACAGATGAGTTCTCGCCCGAAACCCTGATACTCCGAAAGAGATTATCCAGTTTGTACACGAAGTGCGTCCAGTTTTTGCCGTAACACTCTCTACTCTTTTGCACATGCTATGTGGGTGAAATGATGATACCATTCCAAGCTTCAACATTTTCAGAGTTTATTTTGTAGTGATTTTCAATTTCACGGTCATTTAGTTCTCTAAACAAATCGGTAAATGACTAAAAATAGCAAATGATGCCAGAAAGTTTTGAAAATTGATGACGTCGCTTTGAATGGTGTGTACGGAACGCAAAAAAGAGTCTGGAGTTGTAATAAGTTTCAAAAAATGAAGTGCAAGTGTAACAGATGAGTTCTCGTCCGAAACCCTGATACTCCGAAAGAGATTGTCCAGTTTGTACACGAAGTGCGTCCAGTTTTTGCCGTAACCCTGTCTACTCTTTTTCACATGCTATGTGGGTGAAATGATGAAACCATGCCAAGTTTCGACATTTTTAGAGTTCATTTTGTAGTGATTTTCAACTTCACGGTCATTTAGCTCTCTAAACAAATCGGTAAATGACTAAAAATAGCAAATGATGTCAGAAAGTTTTGAAAATTATGACGTCGCTTTGAATGGTGCGTACGGAACGAAAAAATAGTCTGAAGTTGTAATAAGTTTAAAAAAATGAAGTGCCCATGTAACAAATGAGTTCTCGTCAGAAACCCTGATACTTCGAAAGAGATTATCCAGTTTGTACATTAAGGACGTCCAGTTTTTGCCGTAACCATCTCTACTCTTTTGCACATGCTATGTGGGTGAAATGATGATACCATGCCAAGTTTCGACATTTTCATAGTTCATTTTGTAGTGATATTCAATTTCACGGTCATTTAGCTCTCTAAACAAATCGGTAAATGACTAAAAAATAGCAAATGATGTCAGAAAGTTTTGAAAATTGATGACGTCGCTTTGAATGGTGCGTACTGAACGCAAAAAAATTCTGGAGTTGTAATAAGTTTAAAAAAATGAAGTGCCAGTGTAACAGATGAGTTCTCGTCCGAACCCTGATACTCCGAAAGAGATTGTCCAGTTTGTACACGAAGTGCGTCCAGTTTTTGCCGTAACCCTCTCTACTCCTTTGCACATGCTATGTGGGTGAAATGATGACACCATGCCAAGTTTCGACATTTTCAGAGTTCATTTTGTAGTGATTTTCAACTTCACGGTCATTTAGCTCTCTAAACAAATCGGTAAATGACTAAAAATAGCAAATGATGTCAGAAAGTTTTGAAAATTGATGACGTCGCTTTGAATGGTGCGTACGAACGCAAAAAAAGTCTGAAGTTGTAATAAGTTTAAAAAAATGAAGTGCCCATGTAACAAATGAGTTCTCGTCGGAAACCCTGATACTTCCAAAGAGATTGTCCAGTTTGCACACGAAGTGTGTCCAGTTTTTGCCGTAACCCTCTCTACTCTTTCGCACATGCTATGTGGGTGAAATGATGATACCATGCCAAGTTTCGACATTTTCAGAGTTCATTTTGTAGTGATTTTCAATTTCACGGTCATTTAGCTCTCTAAACAAGTCGGTAAATGACTGAAAAATAGCAAATGATGTCAGAAAGTGTTGAAAATTGATGACGTCGCTTTGAATGGTGCGTACGGAACGCAAAAAAAGTCTGGAGTTGTAATAAGTTTAAAAAAATGAAGTGCCAGTGTAACAGATGAGTTCTCGTCCGAAACCCTGATACTCCGAAAGAGATTATCCAGTTTGTACACGAAGTGCGTCCAGTTTTTGCCGTAACACTCTCTACTCTTTTGCACATGCTATGTGGGTGAAATGATGATACCATTCCAAGCTTCAACATTTTCAGAGTTTATTTTGTAGTGATTTTCAATTTCACGGTCATTTAGTTCTCTAAACAAATCGGTAAATGACTAAAAATAGCAAATGATGCCAGAAAGTTTTGAAAATTGATGACGTCGCTTTGAATGGTGTGTACGGAACGCAAAAAAGAGTCTGGAGTTGTAATAAGTTTCAAAAAATGAAGTGCAAGTGTAACAGATGAGTTCTCGTCCGAAACCCTGATACTCCGAAAGAGATTGTCCAGTTTGTACACGAAGTGCGTCCAGTTTTTGCCGTAACCCTGTCTACTCTTTTTCACATGCTATGTGGGTGAAATGATGACACCATGCCAAGTTTCGACATTTTTAGAGTTCATTTTGTAGTGATTTTCAACTTCACTGTCATTTAGCTCTCTAAACAAATCGGTAAATGACTAAAAATAGCAAATGATGTCAGAAAGTTTTGAAAATTATGACGTCGCTTT
Source organism: Aegilops tauschii subsp. strangulata (assembly GCF_002575655.3). NCBI lineage: Eukaryota > Viridiplantae > Streptophyta > Magnoliopsida > Poales > Poaceae > Aegilops > Aegilops tauschii. Next base: position 596,920,291 of record NC_053041.3, read on the forward strand.
GAATGGTGCGTACGGAACGAAAAAATAGTCTGAAGTTGTAATAAGTTTAAAAAAATGAAGTGCCCATGTAACAAATGAGTTCTCGTCAGAAACCCTGATACTTCGAAAGAGATTATCCAGTTTGTACATTAAGGACGTCCAGTTTTTGCCGTAACCATCTCTACTCTTTTGCACATGCTATGTGGGTGAAATGATGATACCATGCCAAGTTTCGACATTTTCATAGTTCATTTTGTAGTGATATTCAATTTCACGGTCATTTAGCTCTCTAAACAAATCGGTAAATGACTAAAAAATAGCAAATGATGTCAGAAAGTTTTGAAAATTGATGACGTCGCTTTGAATGGTGCGTACTGAACGCAAAAAAAGTCTGGAGTTGTAATAAGTTTAAAAAAATGAAGTGCCAGTGTAACAGATGAGTTCTCGTCCGAACCCTGATACTCCGAAAGAGATTGTCCAGTTTGTACACGAAGTGCGTCCAGTTTTTGCCGTAACCCTCTCTACTCCTTTGCACATGCTATGTGGGTGAAATGATGACACCATGCCAAGTTTCGACATTTTCAGAGTTCATTTTGTAGTGATTTTCAACTTCACGGTCATTTAGCTCTCTAAACAAATCGGTAAATGAATAAAAATAGCAAATGATGTCAGAAAGTTTTGAAAATTGATGACGTCGCTTTGAATGGTGCGTACGAACGCAAAAAAAAAGTCTGAAGTTGTAATAAGTTTTAAAAAATGAAGTGCCCATGTAACAAATGAGTTCTCGTCGGAAACCCTGATACTTCCAAAGAGATTGTCCAGTTTGCACACGAAGTGTGTCCAGTTTTTGCCGTAACCCTCTCTACTCTTTCGCACATGCTATGTGGGTGAAATGATGATACCATGCCAAGTTTCGACATTTTCAGAGTTCATTTTGTAGTGATTTTCAATTTCATGGCCATTTAGCTCTCTAAACAAGTCGGTAAATGACTGAAAAATAGCAAATGATGTCAGAAAGTGTTGAAAATTGATGACGTCGCTTTGAATGGTGCGTACGGAACGCAAAAAAAGTCTGGAGTTGTAATAAGTTTAAAAAAATGAAGTGCCAGTGTAACAGATGAGTTCTCGTCCGAAACCCTGATACTCCGAAAGAGATTGTCCAGTTTGTACACGAAGTGCGTCCAGTTTTTGCCGTAACACTCTCTACTCTTTTGCACATGCTATGTGGGTGAAATGATGATACCATTCCAAGCTTCAACATTTTCAGAGTTTATTTTGTAGTGATTTTCAATTTCACGGTCATTTAGTTCTCTAAACAAATCGGTAAATGACTAAAAATAGCAAATGATGCCAGAAAGTTTTGAAAATTGATGACGTCGCTTTGAATGGTGTGTACGGAACGCAAAAAAGAGTCTGGAGTTGTAATAAGTTTCAAAAAATGAAGTGCAAGTGTAACAGATGAGTTCTCGTCCGAAACCCTGATACTCCGAAAGAGATTGTCCAGTTTGTACACGAAGTGCGTCCAGTTTTTGCCGTAACCCTGTCTACTCTTTTTCACATGCTATGTGGGTGAAATGATGACACCATGCCAAGTTTCGACATTTTTAGAGTTCATTTTGTAGTGATTTTCAACTTCACTGTCATTTAGCTCTCTAAACAAATCGGTAAATGACTAAAAATAGCAAATGATGTCAGAAAGTTTTGAAAATTATGACGTCGCTTTGAATGGTGCGTACGGAACGAAAAAATAGTCTGAAGTTGTAATAAGTTTAAAAAAATGAAGTGCCCATGTAACAAATGAGTTCTCGTCAGAAACCCTGATACTTCGAAAGAGATTATCCAGTTTGTACATTAAGGACGTCCATTTTTTGCCGTAACCATCTCTACTCTTTTGCACATGCTATGTGGGTGAAATGATGATACCATGCCAAGTTTCGACATTTTCATAGTTCATTTTGTAGTGATATTCAATTTCACGGTCATTTAGCTCTCTAAACAAATCGGTAAATGACTAAAAAATAGCAAATGATGTCAGAAAGTTTTGAAAATTGATGACGTCGCTTTGAATGGTGCGTACTAAACGCAAAAAAAGTCTGGAGTTGTAATAAGTTTAAAAAAATGAAGTGCCAGTGTAACAGATGAGTTCTCGTCCGAACCCTGATACTCCGAAAGAGATTGTCCAGTTTGTACACGAAGTGCGTCCAGTTTTTGCCGTAACCCTCTCTACTCCTTTGCACATGCTATGTGGGTGAAATGATGACACCATGCCAAGTTTCGACATTTTCAGAGTTCATTTTGTAGTGATTTTCAACTTCACGGTCATTTAGCTCTCTAAACAAATCGGTAAATGAATAAAAATAGCAAATGATGTCAGAAAGTTTTGAAAATTGATGACGTCGCTTTGAATGGTGCGTACGAACGCAAAAAAAAAGTCTGAAGTTGTAATAAGTTTTAAAAAATGAAGTGCCCATGTAACAAATGAGTTCTCGTCGGAAACCCTGATACTTCCAAAGAGATTGTCCAGTTTGCACACGAAGTGTGTCCAGTTTTTGCCGTAACCCTCTCTACTCTTTCGCACATGCTATGTGGGTGAAATGATGATACCATGCCAAGTTTCGACATTTTCAGAGTTCATTTTGTAGTGATTTTCAATTTCATGGCCATTTAGCTCTCTAAACAAGTCGGTAAATGACTGAAAAATAGCAAATGATGTCAGAAAGTGTTGAAAATTGATGACGTCGCTTTGAATGGTGCGTACAGAACGCAAAAAATGTCTGGAGTTGTAATAAGTTTAAAAAAATGAAGTGCCAGTGTAACAGATGAGTTCTCGTCCGAAACCCTGATACTCCGAAAGAGATTGTCCAGTTTGTACACGAAGTGCGTCCAGTTTTTGCCGTAACACTCTCTACTCTTTGGCACATGCTATGTGGGTGAAATGATGATACCATTCCAAGCTTCAACATTTTCAGAGTTTATTTTGTAGTGATTTTCAATTTCACAGTTCTTTAGTTCTCTAAACAAATCGGTAAATGACTAAAAATAGCAAATGATGCCAGAAAGTTTTGAAAATTGGTGACGTCGCTTTGAATGGTGTGTACGGAACGCAAAAAAGAGTCTGGAGTTGTAATAAGTTTCAAAAAATGAAGTGCAAGTGTAACAGATGAGTTCTCGTCCGAAACCCTGATACTCCGAAAGAGATTGTCCAGTTTGTACACGAAGTGCGTCCAGTTTTGGCCGTAACCCTGTCTACTCTTTTTCACATGCTATGTGGGTGAAATGATGACACCATGCCAAGTTTCGACATTTTTAGAGTTCATTTTGTAGTGATTTTCAACTTCACGGTCATTTAGCTCTCTAAACAAATCGGTAAATGACTAAAAATAGCAAATGATGTCAGAAAGTTTTGAAAATTATGACGTCGCTTTGAATGGTGCGTACGGAACGAAAAAATTGTCTGAAGTTGTAATAAGTTTAAAAAAATGAAGTGCCCATGTAACAAATGAGTTCTCGTCAGAAACCCTGATACTTCGAAAGAGATTATCCAGTTTGTACATTAAGGACGTCCAGTTTTTGCCGTAACCATCTCTACTCTTTTGCACATGCTATGTGGGTGAAATGATGATACCATGCCAAGTTTCGACATTTTCATAGTTCATTTTGTAGTGATATTCAATTTCACGGTCATTTAGCTCTCTAAACAAATCGGTAAATGACTAAAAAATAGCAAATGATGTCAGAAAGTTTTGAAAATTGATGACGTCGCTTTGAATGGTGCGTACTGAACGCAAAAAAAGTCTGGAGTTGTAATAAGTTTAAAAAAATGAAGTGCCAGTGTAACAGATGAGTTCTCGTCCGAACCCTGATACTCCGAAAGAGATTGTCCAGTTTGTACACGAAGTGCGTCCAGTTTTTGCCGTAACCCTCTCTACTCCTTTGCACATGCTATGTGGGTGAAATGATGACACCATGCCAAGTTTCGACATTTTCAGAGTTCATTTTGTAGTGATTTTCAACTTCACGGTCATTTAGCTCTCTAAACAAATCGGTAAATGAATAAAAATTGCAAATGATGTCAGAAAGTTTTGAAAATTGATGACGTCGCTTTGAATGGTGCGTACGAACGCAAAAAAAAAGTCTGAAGTTGTAATAAGTTTTAAAAAATGAAGTGCCCATGTAACAAATGAGTTCTCGTCGGAAACCCTGATACTTCCAAAGAGATTGTCCAGTTTGCACACGAAGTGTGTCCAGTTTTTGCCGTAACCCTCTCTACTCTTTCGCACATGCTATGTGGGTGAAATGATGATACCATGCCAAGTTTCGACATTTTCAGAGTTCATTTTGTAGTGATTTTCAATTTCATGGCCATTTAGCTCTCTAAACAAGTCGGTAAATGACTGAAAAATAGCAAATGATGTCAGAAAGTGTTGAAAATTGATGACGTCGCTTTGAATGGTGCGTACAGAACGCAAAAAATGTCTGGAGTTGTAATAAGTTTAAAAAAATGAAGTGCCAGTGTAACAGATGAGTTCTCGTCCGAAACCCTGATACTCCGAAAGAGATTGTCCAGTTTGTACACGAAGTGCGTCCAGTTTTTGCCGTAACACTCTCTACTCTTTGGCACATGCTATGTGGGTGAAATGATGATACCATTCCAAGCTTCAACATTTTCAGAGTTTATTTTGTAGTGATTTTCAATTTCACAGTTCTTTAGTTCTCTAAACAAATCGGTAAATGACTAAAAATAGCAAATGATGTTAGAAAGTTTTGAAAATTGGTGACGTCGCTTTGAATGGTGTGTACGGAACGCAAAAAAGAGTCTGGAGTTGTAATAAGTTTCAAAAAATGAAGTGCAAGTGTAACAGATGAGTTCTCGTCCGAAACCCTGATACTCCGAAAGAGATTGTCCAGTTTGTACACGAAGTGCGTCCAGTTTTTGCCGTAACCCTGTCTACTCTTTTTCACATGCTATGTGGGTGAAATGATGACACCATGCCAAGTTTCGACATTTTCAGAGTTCATTTTGTAGTGATTTTCAACTTCACGGTCATTTAGCTCTAAAAACAAATCGGTAAATGACTAAAAATAGTAAATGATGTCAGAAAGTTTTGAAAATTGATGTCGCCGCTTTGAATGGTGCGTACGGAACGCAAAAAATAGTCTGAAGTTGTAATAAGTTTAAAAAAATGAAGTGCCCATGTAACAAATGAGTTCTCGTCAGAAACCCTGATACTTCGAAAGAGATTATCCAGTTTGTACATTAAGGACGTCCAGTTTTTGCCGTAACCATCTCTACTCTTTTGCACATGCTATGTGGGTGAAATGATGATACCATGCCAAGTTTCGACATTTTCATAGTTCATTTTGTAGTGATTTTCAATTTCACGGTCATTTAGCTCTCTAAACAAATCGGTAAATGACTAAAAAATAGCAAATGATGTCAGAAAGTTTTGAAAATTCATGATGTCGCTTTGAATGGTGCGTACTGAACGCAAAAAAAGTCTGGAGTTGTATTAAGTTTAAAAAAATGAAGTGCCAGTGTAACAGATGAGTTCTCATCCGAACCCTTATACTCCGAAAGAGTTTGTCCAGTTTGTACACGAAGTGCGTCCAGTTTTTGCCGTAACACCCTCTACTCTTTTGCACATGCTATGTGGGTGAAATGATGATACCATGCCAAGTTTCGACATTTTCAGAGTTCATTTTGTAGTGATTTTCAATTTCACGGTCATTTAGCTCTCTAAACAAATCGGTAAATGTCTAATAAATAGCAAATGATGTCAGAAAGTTTTGAAAATTGATGATGTCGCTTTGAATGGTGCGTACGAACGCAAAAAAAGTCTGAAGTTGTAATAAGTTTAAAAAAATGAAGTGCCCATGTAACAAATGAGTTCTCGTCGGAAACCCTGATACTTCCAAAGAGATTGTCCAGTTTGCACACGAAGTGTGTCCAGTTTTTGCCGTAACCCTCTCTACTCTTTCGCACATGCTATGTGGGTGAAATGATGATACCATGCCAAGTTCGACATTTTCGTAGTTGATTTTGTAGTGATTTTCAATTTCACGGTCATTTAGCTCTCTAAACAAATCGGTAAATGACTAAAAAATAGCAAATGATGTCAGAAAGTTTTGAAAATTGATGATGTCGCTTTGAATGGTGCGTACGGAACGCAAAAAAAGTCTGGAGTTGAAATAAGTTTTAGAAAAATGAAGTGCCAGTGTAACAGATGAGTTCTCGTCCGAAACGCTAATACTCCGAAAGAGATTGTCCAGTTTGTACACGAAGTGCGTCCAGTTTTTGCCGTAACCCTCTCTACTCTTTTGCACTTGCTATGTGGGTGTAATTATGACACCATGCCAAGTTTCGACCTTTTCAGAGTTCATTTTGTACTGATTTTCAATTTGACGGTCATTTAGCTCTCTAAACAAATCGGTAAATGACAAAAAATAGCAAATGATGTCAGAAAGTTTTGAAAATTTATGACGTCGCTTTGAATGGTGTGTACGGAACGCAAAAAAGTCTGGAGTTGTAATAAGTTAAAAAAAAGAAGTGCCCATGTAACAGATGACTTCTCGTCAGAAACCCTGATACTTCGAAAGATATTGTCCAGTTTGTACACGAAGTGCGTCCAGTTTTTGCCGTAACCCTCTCTACTCTTTTGCACATGCTATGTGGGTTAAATGATGACACCATGCCAAGTTTCGACATTTTCAGAGTTCATTTTGTAGTGATTTTCAACTTCACGGTCATTTAGCTCTCTAAACAAATCGGTAAATGACTAAAAATAGCAAATGATGTCAGAAAGTGTTGAAAATTGATGACGTCGCTTTGAATGGTGCGTACGGAACGCAAAAAATAGTTTGAAGTTGTAATAAGTTTAAAAAAATGAAGTGCCCATGTGACAAATGAGTTCTCGTCAGAAACCCTGATACTTCGAAAGAGATTATCCAGTTTGTACATTAAGGACGTCCAGTTTTTGCCGTAACCATCTCTACTCTTTTGCACATGCTATGTGGGTGAAATGATGATACCATGCCAAGTTTCGACATTTTCAGAGTTCATTTTGTAGTGATTTTCAATTTCACGGTCATTTAGCTCTCTAAACAAATCGGTAAATGACTAAAAAATAGCAAATGATGTCAGAAAGTTTTGAAAATTGATGACGTGGCTTTGAATGGTGCGTACTGAACGCAAAAAAGTCGGGAGTTGTAATAAGTTTAAAAAAAATGAAGTGCCAGTGTAACAGATGAGTTCTCGTCCGGACCCTGATACTCCGAAAGAGATTGTCCAGTTTGTACACGAAGTGCGTCCAGTTTTTGCCGTAACCCTCTCTACTCCTTTGCACATGCTATGTGGGTGAAATGATGACACCATCCCAAGTTTCGACATTTTCAGAGTTCATTTTGTAGTGATTTTCAACTTCACGGTCATTTAGCTCTCTAAACAAATCGGTAAATGACTAAAAATAGCAAATGATGTCAGAAAGTTTTGAAAATTGATGACATCGCTTTGAATGGTGCGTACGAACGCAAAAAAAGTCTGAAGTTGTAATAAGTTTAAAAAAATGAAGTGCCCATGTAACAAATGAGTTCTCGTCGGAAACCCTGATACTTCCAAAGAGATTGTCCAGTTTGCACACGAAGTGTGTCCAGTTTTTGCCGTAACCCTCTCTACTCTTTCGCACATGCTATGTGGGTGAAATGATGATACCATGCCAAGTTTCGACATTTTCAGAGTTCATTTTGTAGTGATTTTCAATTTCACGGTCATTTAGCTCTCTAAACAAGTCGGTAAATGACTGAAAAATAGCAAATGATGTCAGAAAGTGTTGAAAATTGATGACGTCGCTTTGAATGGTGCGTACGGAACGCAAAAAAAGTCTGGAGTTGTAATAAGTTTAAAAAAATGAAGTGCCAGTGTAACAGATGAGTTCTCGTCCGAAACCCTGATACTCCGAAAGAGATTGTCCAGTTTGTACACGAAGTGCGTCCAGTTTTTGCCGTAACACTCTCTACTCTTTGGCACATGCTATGTGGGTGAAATGATGATACCATTCCAAGCTTCAACATTTTCAGAGTTTATTTTGTAGTGATTTTCAATTTCACAGTCATTTAGTTCTCTAAACAAATCGGTAAATGACTAAAAATAGCAAATGATGTTAGAAAGTTTTGAAAATTGATGACGTCGCTTTGAATGGTGTGTACGGAACGCAAAAAAGAGTCTGGAGTTGTAATAAGTTTCAAAAAATGAAGTGCAAGTGTAACAGATGAGTTCTCGTCCGAAACCCTGATACTCCGAAAGAGATTGTCCAGTTTGTACACGAAGTGCGTCCAGTTTTTGCCGTAACCCTGTCTACTCTTTTTCACATGCTATGTGGGTGAAATGATGACACCATGCCAAGTTTCGACATTTTCAGAGTTCATTTTGTAGTGATTTTCAACTTCACGGTCATTTTGCTCTAAAAACAAATCGGTAAATGACTAAAAATAGTAAATGATGTCAGAAAGTTTTGAAAATTGATGTCGTCGCTTTGAATGGTGCGTACGGAACGCAAAAAATAGTCTGAAGTTGTAATAAGTTTAAAAAAATGAAGTGCCCATGTAACAAATGAGTTCTCGTCAGAAACCCTGATACTTCGAAAGAGATTATCCAGTTTGTACATTAAGGACGTCCAGTTTTTGCCGTAACCATCTCTACTCTTTTGCACATGCTATGTGGGTGAAATGATGATACCATGCCAAGTTTCGACATTTTCATAGTTCATTTTGTAGTGATTTTCAATTTCACGGTCATTTAGCTCTCTAAACAAATCGGTAAATGACTAAAAAATAGCAAATGATGTCAGAAAGTTTTGAAAATTCATGATGTCGCTTTGAATGGTGCGTACTGAACGCAAAAAAAGTCTGGAGTTGAATTAAGTTTAAAAAAATGAAGTGCCAGTGTAACAGATGAGTTCTCATCCGAACCCTGATACTCCGAAAGAGATTGTCCAGTTTGTACACGAAGTGCGTCCAGTTTTTGCCGTAACACCCTCTACTCTTTTGCACATGCTATGTGGGTGAAATGATGATACCATGCCAAGTTTCGACATTTTCAGAGTTCATTTTGTAGTGATTTTCAATTTCACGGTCATTTAGCTCTCTAAACAAATCGGTAAATGTCTAAAAAATAGCAAATGATGTCAGAAAGTTTTGAAAATTCATGATGTCGCTTTGAATGGTGCGTACGAACGCAAAAAAAGTCTGAAGTTGTAATAAGTTTAAAAAAATGAAGTGCCCATGTAACAAATGAGTTCTCGTCGGAAACCCTGATACTTCCAAAGAGATTGTCCAGTTTGCACACGAAGTGTGTCCAGTTTTTGCCGTAACCCTCTCTACTCTTTCGCACATGCTATGTGGGTGAAATGATGATACCATGCCAAGTTCGACATTTTCGTAGTTGATTTTGTAGTGATTTTCAATTTCACGGTCATTTAGCTCTCTAAACAAATCGGTAAATGACTAAAAAATAGCAAATGATGTCAGAAAGTTTTGAAAATTGATGATGTCGCTTTGAATGTTGCGTACGGAACGCAAAAAAAGTCTGGAGTTGAAATAAGTTTTAGAAAAATGAAGTGCCAGTGTAACAGATGAGTTCTCGTCCGAAACGCTGATACTCCGAAAGAGATTGTCCAGTTTGTACACGAAGTGCGTCCAGTTTTTGCCGTAACCCTCTCTACTCTTTTGCACTTGCTATGTGGGTGTAATTATGACACCATGCCAAGTTTCGACCTTTTCAGAGTTCATTTTGTACTGATTTTCAATTTGACGGTCATTTAGCTCTCTAAACAAATCGGTAAATGACAAAAAATAGCAAATGATGTCAGAAAGTTTTGAAAATTTATGACGTCGCTTTGAATTGTGTGTACGGAACGCAAAAAAGTCTGGAGTTGTAATAAGTTAAAAAAAAGAAGTGCCCATGTAACAGATGACTTCTCGTCAGAAACCCTGATACTTCGAAAGATATTGTCCAGTTTGTACACGAAGTGCGTCCAGTTTTTGCCGTAACCCTCTCTACTCTTTTGCACATGCTATGTGGGTTAAATGATGACACCATGCCAAGTTTCGACATTTTCAGAGTTCATTTTGTAGTGATTTTCAACTTCACGGTCATTTAGCTCTCTAAACAAATCGGTAAATGACTAAAAATAGCAAATGATGTCAGAAAGTGTTGAAAATTGATGACGTCGCTTTGAATGGTGCGTACGGAACGCAAAAAATAGTTTGAAGTTGTAATAAGTTTAAAAAAATGAAGTGCCCATGTGACAAATGAGTTCTCGTCAGAAACCCTGATACTTCGAAAGAGATTATCCAGTTTGTACATTAAGGACGTCCAGTTTTTGCCGTAACCATCTCTACTCTTTTGCACATGCTATGTGGGTGAAATGATGATACCATGCCAAGTTTCGACATTTTCAGAGTTCATTTTGTAGTGATTTTCAATTTCACGGTCATTTAGCTCTCTAAACAAATCGGTAAATGACTAAAAAATAGCAAATGATGTCAGAAAGTTTTGAAAATTGATGACGTGGCTTTGAATGGTGCGTACTGAACGCAAAAAAGTCGGGAGTTGTAATAAGTTTAAAAAAAATGAAGTGCCAGTGTAACAGATGAGTTCTCGTCCGAACCCTGATACTCCGAAAGAGATTGTCCAGTTTGTACACGAAGTGCGTCCAGTTTTTGCCGTAACCCTCTCTACTCCTTTGCACATGCTATGTGGGTGAAATGATGACACCATCCCAAGTTTCGACATTTTCAGAGTTCATTTTGTAGTGATTTTCAACTTCACGGTCATTTAGCTCTCTAAACAAATCGGTAAATGACTAAAAATAGCAAATGATGTCAGAAAGTTTTGAAAATTGATGACATCGCTTTGAATGGTGCGTACGAACGCAAAAAAAGTCTGAAGTTGTAATAAGTTTAAAAAAATGAAGTGCCCATGTAACAAATGAGTTCTCGTCGGAAACCCTGATACTTCCAAAGAGATTGTCCAGTTTGCACACGAAGTGTGTCCAGTTTTTGCCGTAACCCTCTCTACTCTTTCGCACATGCTATGTGGGTGAAATGATGATACCATGCCAAGTTTCGACATTTTCAGAGTTCATTTTGTAGTGATTTTCAATTTCACGGTCATTTAGCTCTCTAAACAAGTCGGTAAATGACTGAAAAATAGCAAATGATGTCAGAAAGTGTTGAAAATTGATGACGTCGCTTTGAATGGTGCGTACGGAACGCAAAAAAAGTCTGGAGTTGTAATAAGTTTAAAAAAATGAAGTGCCAGTGTAACAGATGAGTTCACGTCCGAAACCCTGATACTCCGAAAGAGATTATCCAGTTTGTACACGAAGTGCGTCCAGTTTTTGCCGTAACACTCTCTACTCTTTTGCACATGCTATGTGGGTGAAATGATGATACCATTCCAAGCTTCAACATTTTCAGAGTTTATTTTGTAGTGATTTTCAATTTCATGGTCATTTAGTTCTCTAAACAAATCGGTAAATGACTAAAAATAGCAGATGATGCCAGAAAGTTTTGAAAATTGATGACGTCGCTGAATGGTGTGTACGGAACGCAAAAAAGTGTCTGGAGTTGTAATAAGTTTCAAAAAATGAAGTGCAAGTGTAACAGATGAGTTCTCGTCCGAAACCCTGATACTCCGAAAGAGATTGTCCAGTTTGTACACGAAGTGCGTCCAGTTTTTGCCGTAACCCTGTCTACTCTTTTTCACATGCTATGTGGGTGAAATGATGACACCATGCCAAGTTTCGACATTTTCAGAGTTCATTTTGTAGTGATTTTCAACTTCACGGTCATTTAGCTCTGTAAACAAATCGGTAAATGACTAAAAATAGCAAATGATGTCAGAAAGTTTTGAAAATTATGACGTCGCTTTGAATGGTGCGTACGGAACGAAAAAATAGTCTGAAGTTGTAATAAGTTTAAAAAAATGAAGTGCCCATGTAACAAATGAGTTCTCGTCAGAAACCCTGATACTTCGAAAGAGATTATCCAGTTTGTACATTAAGGACGTCCAGTTTTTGCCGTAACCATCTCTACTCTTTTGCACATGCTATGTGGGTGAAATGATGATACCATGCCAAGTTTCGACATTTTCATAGTTCATTTTGTAGTGATATTCAATTTCACGGTCATTTAGCTCTCTAAACAAATCGGTAAATGACTAAAAAATAGCAAATGATGTCAGAAAGTTTTGAAAATTGATGACGTCGCTTTGAATGGTGCGTACTGAACGCAAAAAAAGTCTGGAGTTGTAATAAGTTTAAAAAAATGAAGTGCCAGTGTAACAGATGAGTTCTCGTCCGAACCATGATACTCCGAAAGAGATTGTCCAGTTTGTACACGAAGTGCGTCCAGTTTTTGCCGTAACCCTCTCTACTCCTTTGCACATGCTATGTGGGTGAAATGATGACACCATGCCAAGTTTCGACATTTTCAGAGTTCATTTTGTAGTGATTTTCAACTTCACGGTCATTTAGCTCTCTAAACAAATCGGTAAATGAATAAAAATAGCAAATGATGTCAGAAAGTTTTGAAAATTGATGACGTCGCTTTGAATGGTGCGTACGAACGCAAAAAAAAGTCTGAAGTTGTAATAAGTTTTAAAAAATGAAGTGCCCATGTAACAAATGAGTTCTCGTCGGAAACCCTGATACTTCCAAAGAGATTGTCCAGTTTGCACACGAAGTGTGTCCAGTTTTTGCCGTAACCCTCTCTACTCTTTCGCACATGCTATGTGGGTGAAATGATGATACCATGCCAAGTTTCGACATTTTCAGAGTTCATTTTGTAGTGATTTTCAATTTCACGGCCATTTAGCTCTCTAAACAAGTCGGTAAATGACTGAAAAATAGCAAATGATGTCAGAAAGTGTTGAAAATTGATGACGTCGCTTTGAATGGTGCGTACAGAACGCAAAAAATGTCTGGAGTTGTAATAAGTTTAACAAAATGAAGTGCCAGTGTAACAGATGAGTTCTCGTCCGAAACCCTGATACTCCGAAAGAGATTGTCCAGTTTGTACACGAAGTGCGTCCAGTTTTTGCCGTAACACTCTCTACTCTTTGGCACATGCTATGTGGGTGAAATGATGATACCATTCCAAGCTTCAACATTTTCAGAGTTTATTTTGTAGTGATTTTCAATTTCACAGTCGTTTAGTTCTCTAAACAAATCGGTAAATGACTAAAATAAGCAAATGATGTTAGAAAGTTTTGAAAATTGATGACGTCGCTTTCAATGGTGTGTACGGAACGCAAAAAAGAGTCTGGAGTTGTAATAAGTTTCAAAAAATGAAGTGCAAGTGTAACAGATGAGTTCTCGTCCGAAACCCTGATACTCCGAAAGAGATTGTCCAGTTTGTACACGAAGTGCGTCCAGTTTTTGCCGTAACCCTGTCTACTCTTTTTCACATGCTATGTGGGTGAAATGATGACAGCATGCCAAGTTTCGACATTTTCAGAGTTCATTTTGTAGTGATTTTCAACTTCACGGTCATTTAGCTCTAAAAACAAATCGGTAAATGACTAAAAATAGTAAATGATGTCAGAAAGTTTTGAAAATTGATGACGTCGCTTTGAATGGTGCGTACGGAACGCAAAAAATAGTCTGAAGTTGTAATAAGTTTAAAAAAATGAAGTGCCCATGTAACAAATAAGTTCTCGTCAGAAACCCTGATACTTCGAAAGAGATTATCCAGTTTGTACATTAAGGACGTCCAGTTTTTGCCGTAACCATCTCTACTCTTTTGCACATGCTATGTGGGTGAAATGATGATACCATGCCAAGTTTCGACATTTTCATAGTTCATTTTGTAGTGATTTTCAATTTCACGGTCATTTAGCTCTCTAAACAAATCGGTAAATGACTAAAAAATAGCAAATGATGTCAGAAAGTTTTGAAAATTCATGATGTCGCTTTGAATGGTGCGTACTGAACGCAAAAAAAGTCTGGAGTTGTAATAAGTTTAAAAAAATGAAGTGCCAGTGTAACAGATGAGTTCTCATCCGAACCCTGATACTCCGAAAGAGATTGTCCAGTTTGTACACGAAGTGCGTCCAGTTTTTGCCGTAACCCTCTCTACTCCTTTGCACATGCTATGTGGGTGAAATGATGACACCATGCCAAGTTTCGACATTTTCAGAGTTCATTTTGTAGTGATTTTCAACTTCACGGTCATTTAGCTCTCTAAACAAATCGGTAAATGACTAAAAATAGCAAATGGTGTCAGAAAGTTTTGAAAATTGATGACGTCGCTTTGAATGGTGCGTACGAACGCAAAAAAAAGTCTGAAGTTGTAATAAGTTTAAAAAAATGAAATGCCCATGTAACAAATGAGTTCTCGTCGGAAACCCTGATACTTCCAAAGAGATTGTCCAGTTTGCACACGAAGTGTGTCCAGTTTTTGCCGTAACCCTCTCTACTATTTCGCACATGCTATGTGGGTGAAATGATGATACCATGCCAAGTTTCGACATTTTCAGAGTTCATTTTGTAGTGATTTTGAATTTCACGGTCATTTAGCTCTCTAAACAAGTCGGTAAATGACTGAAAAATAGCAAATGATGTCAGAAAGTGTTGAAAATTGATGATGTCGCTTTGAATGGTGTGTACGGAACGCAAAAAAGAGTCTGGAGTTGTAATAAGTTTAAAAAAATTAAGTGCCAGTGTAACAGATGAGTTCTCTTCCGCAACCCTGATACTCCGAAAGAGATTGTCCAGTTTGTACACGAAGTGCGTCCAGTTTTTGCCGTAACACTCTCTACTCTTTTGCACATGCTATGTGGGTGAAATGATGATACCATTCCAAGCTTCAACATTTTCAGAGTTTATTTTGTAGTGATTTTCAATTTCACGGTCATTTAGTTCTCTAAACAAATCGGTAAATGACTAAAAATAGCAAATGATGTCAGAAAGTTTTGAAAATTGATGACGTCGCTTTGAATGGTGTGTACGGAACGCAAAAAAGAGTCTGGAGTTGTAATAAGTTTAAAAAAATGAAGTGCAAGTGTAACAGATGAGTTCTCGTCCGAAACCCTGATACTCCGAAAGAGATTGTCCAGTTTGTACACGAAGTGCGTCCAGTTTTTGCCGTAACCCTGTCTACTCTTTTTACATGCTATGTGGGTGAAATGATGACACCATGAAAAGTTTCGACATTTTCAGAGTTCATTTTGTAGTGATTTTCAACTTCACGGCCATTTAGCTCTGTAAACAAATCGGTAAATGACTAAACATAGCAAATGATGTCAGAAAGTTTTGAAAATTGATGACGTCGCTTTGAATGGTGCGTACGGAACGCAAAAAAAAGTCTGAAGTTGTAATAAGTTTAAAAAAAATGAAGTGCCCATGTAACAAATGAGTTCTCGTCAGAAACCCTGATACTTCGAAAGAGATTATCCAGTTTGTACACGAAGTGCGTCCAGTTTTTGCCGTAACCCTCTCTACTTTTTTGCACATGCTATGTGGGTGAAATGATGACACCATGCCAAGTTTCGACATTTTCAGAGTTCATTTTGTAGTGATTTTCAACTTCACGGTCATTTAGCTATCTAAACAAATCGGTAAATGACTAAAAAATAGCAAATGATGTCAGAAAGTTTTGAAAATTGATGACGTCGCTTTGAATGGTGCGTACGGAACGCAAAAAAAGTCTGGAGTTGTAATAAGTTTTAGAAAAATGAAGTGGCAGTGTAACAGATGAGTTCTCGTCCGAAACACTGATACTCCGAAAGAGATTGTCCAGTTTGTACACGAAGTGCGTCCAGTTTTTGCTGTAACCCTCTCTACTCTTTTGCACATGCTATGTGGGTGAAATGATGACACCATGCCAAGTTTCGACCTTTTCAGAGTTCATTTTGTACTGATTTTCAATTTCACGGTCATTTAGCTCTCTAAACAAATCGGTAAATGACAAAAAATAGCAAATGATGTCAGAAAGTTTTGAAAATTTATGACGTCGCTTTGAATGGTGTGTACGGAACGCAAAAAAGTCCGGAGTTGTAATAAGTTAAAAAAAAGAAGTGCCCATGTAACAGATGACTTCTCGTCAGAAACCCTGATACTTCGAAAGATATTGTCCAGTTTGTACACGAAGTGCGTCCAGTTTTTGCCGTAACCCTCTCTACTTTTGCCGTAACCCTCTCTACTCTTTTGCACATGCTATGTGGGTGAAATGATGATACCATGCCAAGTTTCGACATTTTCATAGTTCATTTTGTAGTGATTTTCAATTTGACGGTCATTTAGCTCTCTAAACAAATCGGTAAATGACTAAAAAATAGCAAATGATGTCAGAAAGTTTTGAAAATTGATGACGTCGCTTTGAATGGTGCGTACTGAACGCAAAAAAAGTCTGGAGTTGTAATAAGTTTAAAAAAATGAAGTGCCAGTGTAACAGATGAGTTCTCGTCCGAACCCTGATACTCCGAAAGAGATTGTCCAGTTTGTACACGAAGTGCGTCCAGTTTTTGCCGTAACCCTCTCTACTACTTTGCAGATGCTATGTGGGTGAAATGATGACACCATGCCAAGTTTCGACATTTTCAGAGTTCATTTTGTAGTGATTTTCAACTTCAAGGTCATTTAGCTCTCTAAACAAATCGGTAAATGAATAAAAATAGCAAATGATGTCAGAAATTTTTGAAAATTGATGACGTCGCTTTGAATGGTGCGTACGAACGCAAAAAAAAGTCTGAAGTTTTAATAAGTTTTAAAAAATGAAGTGCCCATGTAACAAATGAGTTCTCGTCGGAAACCCTGATACTTCCAAAGAGATTGTCCAGTTTGCACACGAAGTGGGTCCAGTTTTTGCCGTAACCCTCTCTACTCTTTCGCACATGCTATGTGGGTGAAATGATGATACCATGCCAAGTTTCGACATTTTCAGAGTTCATTTTGTAGTGATTTTCAATTTCACGGCCATTTAGCTCTCTAAACAAGTCAGTAAATGACTGAAAAATAGCAAATGATGTCAGAAAGTTTTGAAAATTGATGACGTCGCTTTGAATGGTGCGTACAGAACGCAAAAAAAGTTTGGAGTTGTAATAAGTTTAAAAAAATGAAGTGCCAGTGTAACAGATGAGTTCTCGTCCGAAACCCTGATACTCCGATAGAGATTGTCCAGTTTGTACACGAAGTGCGTCCAGTTTTTGCTGTAACCCTCTCTACTCTTTTGCACATGCTATGTGGGTGAAATGATGACACCATGCCAAGTTTCGACCTTTTCAGAGTTCATTTTGTACTGATTTTCAATTTCACGGTCATTTAGCTCTCTAAACAAATCGGTAAATGACAAAAAATAGCAAATGATGTCAGAAAGTTTTGAAAATTTATGACGTCGCTTTGAATGGTGTGTACGGAACGCAAAAAAGTCTGGAGTTGTAGTAAGTTAAAAAAAAGAAGTGCCCATGTAACAGATGACTTCTCGTCAGAAACCCTGATACTTCGAAAGATATTGTCCAGTTTGTACACGAAGTGCGTCCAGTTTTTGCCGTAACCCTCTCTACTTTTGCCGTAACCCTCTCTACTCTTTTGCACATGCTATGTGGGTGAAATGATGATACCATGCCAAGTTTCGACATTTTCAGAGTTCATTTTGTAGTGATTTTCAATTTCACGGTCATTTAGTTCTCTAAACAAATCGGTAAATGACTAAAAATAGCAAATGATGTCAGAAAGTTCTGAAAATTGATGACGTCGCTTTGAATGGTGTGTACGGAACGCAAAAAAGAGTCTGGAGTTGTAATAAGTTTAAAAAAATGAAGTGCAAGTGTAACAAATGAGTTCTCGTCCGAAACCCTGATACTCCGAAAGAGATTGTACAGTTTGTAAACGAAGTGCGTCCAGTTTTTGCCGTAACCCTGTCTACTCTTTTTCACATGCTATGTGGGTGAAATGATGACACCATGAAAAGTTTCGACATTTTCAGAGTTCATTTTGTAGTGATTTTCAACTTCACGGCCATTTAGCTCTGTAAACAAATCGGTAAATGACTAAATATAGCAAATGATGTCAGAAAGTTTTGAAAATTGATGACCTCGCTTTGAATGGTGCGTACGGAACGCAAAAAAAGCCTGAAGTTGTAATAAGTTTAAAAAAATGAAGTGCCCATGTAACAAATGAGTTCTCGTCAGAAACCCTGATATTTCGAAAGAGATTATCCAGTTTGTACACGAAGGACGTCCAGTTTTTGCCGTAACCCTCTCTACTCTTTTGCCATGCTATGTGGGTGAAATGATGACACCATGCCAAGTTTCGACATTTTCGTAGTTGATTTTGTAGTGATTTTCAACTTCACGGTCATTTAGCTCTCTAAACAAATCGGTAAATGACTAAAAAATAGCAAATGATGTCAGAAAGTTTTGAAAATTGATGACGTCGCTTTGAATGGTGCGTACGGAACGCAAAAAAAGTCTAGAGTTGTAATAAGTTTTAGAAAAATGAAGTGCCAGTGTAACAGATGAGTTCTCGTCCGAAACACTGATACTCCGAAAGAGATTGTCCAGTTTGTACACGAAGTGCGTCCAGTTTTTGCCGTAACCCTCTCTACTCTTTTGCACATGCTATGTGGGTGAAATGATGACACCATGCCAAGTTTCGACCTTTTCAGAGTTCATTTTGTACTGATTTTCAATTTCACGGTCATTTAGCTCTCTAAACAAATCGGTAAATGACAAAAAATAGCAAATGATGTCAGAAAGTTTTGAAAATTTATGACGTCGCTTTGAATGGTGTGTACGGAACGCAAAAAAGTCTGGAGTTGTAATAAGTTAAAAAAAAGAGGTGCCCATGTAACAGATGACTTCTCGTCAGAAACCCTGATACTTCGAAAGATATTGTCTAGTTTGTACACGAAGTGCGTCCAGTTTTTGCCGTAACCCTCTCTACTCTTTTGCACATGCTATGTGGGTGAAATGATGATACCATGCCAAGTTTAGACATTTTCAGAGTTCATTTTGTAGTGATTTTCAATTTCACGGTTATTTAGCTCTCTAAACAAATCGGTAAATGACTGAAAAATAGCAAATGATGTCATAAAGTGTTGAAAATTGATGACGTCGCTTTGAATGGTGCGTACGGAACGCAAAAAATAGTCTGAAGTTGTAATAAGTTTAAAAAAATGAAGTGCCCATGTAACAAATGAGTTCTCGTCAGAAACCTTGATACTTCGAAAGAGATTATCCAGTTTGTACATTAAGGACGTCCAGTTATTGCCGTAACCATCTCTACTCTTTTACACATGCTATGTGGGTGAAATGATGATACCATGCCAAGTTTCGACATTTTCATAGTTCATTATGTAGTGATTTTCAATTTCACGGTCATTTAGCTCTCTAAACAAATCGGTAAATGACTAAAAACAGCAAATGATGTCAGAAACTTTTGAAAATTGATGACGTCGCTTTGAATGGTGCGTACGGAACGCAAAAAAAGTCTGGAGTTGTAATAAGTTTAAAAAAATGAAGTGCCAGTGTAACAGATGAGTTCTCATCCGAACCCTGATACTCCGAAAGAGATTGTCCAGTTTGTACACGAAGTGCGTCCAGTTTTTGCCGTAACCCTCTCTACTCCTTTGCACATGCTATGTGGGTGAAATGATGATACCATGCCAAGTTTCGACATTTTCAGAGTTCATTTTGTAGTGATTTTCAATTTCACGGTCATTTAGCTCTCTAAACAAATCGGTAAATGTCTAAAAAATAGCAAATGATGTCAGAAAGTTTTGAAAATTCATGATGTCGCTTTGAATGGTGCGTACGAACGCAAAAAAAGTCTGAAGTTGTAATAAGTTTAAAAAAATGAAGTGCCCATGTAACAAATGAGTTCTCGTCGGAAACCCTGATACTTCCAAAGAGATTGTCCAGTTTGCACACGAAGTGTGTCCAGTTTTTGCCGTAACCCTCTCTACTATTTCGCACATGCTATGTGGTTGAAATGATGATACCATGCCAAGTTTCGACATTTTCAGAGTTCATTTTGTAGTGATTTTCAATTTCACGGTCATTTAGCTCTCTAAACAAGTCGGTAAATGACTGCAAAATAGCAAATGATGTCAGAAAGTGTTGAAAATTGATGACATCGCTTTGAATGGTGTGTACGGAACGCAAAAAAGAGTCTGGAGTTGTAATAAGTTTAAAAAAATGAAGTGCCAGTGTAACAGATGAGTTCTCGTCCGAAACCCTGATACTCCGAAAGAGATTGTCCAGTTTGTACACGAAGTGCGTCCAGTTTTTGCCGTAACACTCTCTACTCTTTTGCACATGCTATGTGGGTGAAATGATGATACCATTCCAAGCTTCAACATTTTCAGAGTTTATTTTGTAGTGATTTTCAATTTCACGGTCATTTAGTTCTCTAAACAAATCGGTAAATGACTAAAAATAGCAAATGATGTCAGAAAGTTTTGAAAATTGATGACGTCGCTTTGAATGGTGTGTACGGAACGCAAAAAAGAGTCTGGAGTTGTAATAAGTTTAAAACAATGAAGTGCAAGTGTAACAGATGAGTTCTCGTCCGAAACCCTGATACTCCGAAAGAGATTGTCCAGTTTGTACACGAAGTGCGTCCAGTTTTTGCCGTAACCCTGTCTACTCTTTTTCACATGCTATGTGGGTGAGATGATGACACCATGAAAAGTTTCGACATTTTCAGAGTTCATTTTGTAGTGATTTTCAACTTCACGGCCATTTAGCTCTGTAAACAAATCGGTAAATGACTAAATATAGCAAATGATGTTAGAAAGTTTTGAAAATTGATGACGTCGCTTTGAATGGTGCGTACGGAACGCAAAAAAAAGTCTGAAGTTGTAATAACTTTAAAAAAAATGAAGTGCCCATGTAACAAATGAGTTCTCGTCAGAAACCCTGATACTTCGAAAGAGATTATCCAGTTTGTACACGAAGGACATCCAGTTTTTGCCGTAACCCTCTCTACTCTTTTGCACATGCTATGTGGGTGAAATGATGACACCATGCCAAGTTTCGACATTTTCGTAGTTGATTTTGTAGTGATTTTCAACTTCACGGTCATTTAGCTCTCTAAACAAATCGGTAAATGACTAAAAAATAGCAAATGATGTCAGAAAGTTTTGAAAATTGATGACGTCGCTTTGAATGGTGCGTACGGAACGCAAAAAAAGTCTGGAGTTGTAATAAGCTTTAGAAAAATGAAGTGCCAGTGTAACAGATGAGTTCTCGTCCGAAACACTGATACTCCGAAAGAGATTGTCCAGTTTGTACACGAAGTGCGTCCAGTTTTTGCCGTAACCCTCTCTACTCTTTTGCACATGCTATGTGGGTGAAATGATGACACCATGCCAAGTTTCGACCTTTTCAGAGTTCATTTTGTACTGATTTTCAATTTCACGGTCATTTAGCTCTCTAAACAAATCGGTAAATGACAAAAAATAGCAAATGATGTCAGAAAGTTTTGAAAATTAATGACGTCGCTTTGAATGGTGTGTACGGAACGCAAAAAAGTCTGGAGTTGTAGTAAGTTAAAAAAAAGAAGTGCCCATGTAACAGATGACTTCTCGTCAGAAACCCTCATACTTCGAAAGATATTCTCCAGTTTGTACACGAAGTGCGTCCAGTTTTTGCCGTAACCCTCTCTACTTTTGCCGTAACCCTCTCTACTCTTTTGCACATGCTATGTGGGTGAAATGATGATACCATGCCAAGTTTCGACATTTTCAGAGTTCATTTTGTAGTGATTTTCAATTTCACGGTCATTTAGTTCTCTAAACAAATCGGTAAATGACTAAAAATAGCAAATGATGTCAGAAAGTTTTGAAAATTGATGACGTCGCTTTGAATGGTGTGTACGGAACGCAAAAAAGAGTCTGGAGTTGTAATAAGTTTAAAAAAATGAAGTGCAAGTGTAACAAATGAGTTCTCGTCCGAAACCCTGATACTCCGAAATAGATTATCCAGTTTGTAAACGAAGTGCGTCCAGTTTTTGCCGTAACCCTGTCTACTCTTTTTCACATGCTATGTGGGTGAAATGATGACACCATGAAAAGTTTCGACATTTTCAGAGTTCATTTTGTAGTGATTTTCAACTTCACGGCCATTTAGCTCTGTAAACAAATCGGTAAATGACTAAATATAGCAAATGATGTCAGAAAGTTTTGAAAATTGATGACGTTGCTTTGAATGGTGCGTACGGAACGCAAAAAAAAGCCTGAAGTTGTAATAAGTTTAAAAAAAATGAAGTGCCCATGTAACAAATGAGTTCTCGTCAGAAACCCTGATATTTCGAAAGAGATTATCCAGTTTGTACACGAAGGACGTCCAGTTTTTGCCGTAACCCTCTCTACTCTTTTGCACATGCTATGTGGGTGAAATGATGACACCATGCCAAGTTTCGACATTTTCGTAGTTGATTTTGTAGTGATTTTCAATTTCACGGTCATTTAGCTCTCTAAACAAATCGGTAAATGACTGAAAAATAGCATATGATGTCAGAAAGTGTTGAAAATTGATGACGTCGCTTTGAATGGTGCGCACGGAACGCGAAAAAAAGTCTGGAGTTGTAATAAGTTTTAGAAAAATGAAGTGCCAGTGTAACAGATGAGTTCTCGTCCGAAACACTGATACTCCGAAAGAGATTGTCCAGTTTGTACACGAAGTGCGTCCAGTTTTTGCCGTAACCCTCTCTACTCTTTTGCACATGCTATGTGGGTGAAATGATGACACCATGCCAAGTTTCGACCTTTTCAGAGTTCATTTTGTACTGATTTTCAATTTCACGGTCATTTAGCTCTCTAAACAAATCGGTAAATGACAAAAAATAGCAAATGATGTCAGAAAGTTTTGAAAATTTATGACGTCGCTTTGAATGGTGTGTACGGAACGCAAAAAAGTCTGGAGTTGTAATAAGTTAAAAAAAAAGAAGTGCCCATGTAACAGATGACTTCTCGTCAGAAACCCTGATACTTCGAAAGATATTGTCTAGTTTGTACACGAAGTGCGTCCAGTTTTTGCCGTAACCCTCTCTACTCTTTTGCACATGCTATGTGGGTGAAATGATGATACCATGCCAAGTTTCGA